>NC_134508.1:17535156-18231656 GCF_027942865.1 Odontesthes bonariensis | reverse complement strand
AGACAAAAGAAGAGGCTTCTCCCAGCTTTAATTGGCTCTTTACATGGGGGAGAGGTTCACGGCATGTCAGTCGTCCATGTCTCTCCTCTACACTTCCTCATCCTCTTCCTCTCTTTTTCAGCAGAAAGCTATGATGGGTCACTGATCAGGATTAATGGCCACGTGTTTCTGATTCCTTCTCTCATTCTTTCAGAAGATTTTTCCTCCCCTCATTCTTACTGTGGGAGGACATCAAACATACTGTGTGGCTGATTGCAGAGCTGATCATTTTAATCATTTTGTTTGAACACGTACTTCTCATATCAAAAAGTGAAATAAATACCGCTTTCAAGTTCCCTTATATCTTCCCCACCCCCTCTCCCCAACCAGCCCTTTTAAAGATTTCTGAAAGCGAGCTAAGGTGTACAGTTGACAGCAGGCTCTAGTGATTAAGTCTTTTCATTGGTTAATTAGCCCCTACAGCAGTTGCACACAGGCGAGGCAAACAAGGACTGACTCACAAACGATCAAAGACACAGCCTGTCAGGAGGCTCAAACACTCTCTGCACCTGTGGGACAGTCACACAGAGACACACACGCCGTTGTACCTGTGGGACTGTCTCTCCATCTGTATCTCACGCACACACAAACACAGGCACGCCCGTCAAGTGTAGTACCTGTGGGAGATTCCCTGGTGGCTCTTATTCCTGAGTTGAAGTGTCGAACATTCAAACAGGGACAGATTTCAAAAGAACACACACTATGAGAAACTTACATATACCGGCGCATATGGTTGCCCGCACACACACAAAAACAGACCGACTTTAAACACTTAAACAGCACTGAAAAGAGGTTATGATGAACGAAGTAAGCATTCTGTTATCTGACGTTATCTCCTCAAGATAATACAGATTTTTAAAGAAATATCACACAGGTGTGGGAGATATCTCTTGACAGGTATAAAAAAAAAGATTTATGGCTGGATAAGAGAAAAGGCTGTTCTGTCTGCGTCAAACGAGCCGTCAAGATGAACGCTGCTGCACACAAACAATAGTGTCATGTACACATGTACACATGTACACATGTGGGTACTACAGTCAGTAGTTTCACGTTTTCCTTCATACAACATTATTTTAGTTAATGATGGTCTCATTTTCAGTAAAAACAAACACTAATTCGAGGTGTGTGCTTCAGCCTTTCTTGTGATTGACAAGTTTGCAAAATGTATGTGAGGGTGTGATGGTTTCTCATCCTACTGCTGACGCAACAGCCAAAATGCTGCACTCGAGGCTTCAAAACGGCACAGAAAGTGTTACATCTGTCTGTCTTTTATATACACTGTGTGCTGAATAACTCTGATAAAGCCATAGAACGCAAGAAACAGGTTGCCCAGAATACTCAGCTCTTTCAATCTTAATACTCCAGTTTGTTCACTTCCTTTACTTCACTCCCTTGTTTTCATTCGATTACACTTTTCACTCACTGTTCAAGAATTTTAGATACTTGGTTAGGATTTTGGAAATAAAACTACTTGGGTAGGTGAAGGAAAAGATCATGGTTTGGGCTAAAATACATTTTTTGCAGCGCTATTTTAAGCTTAAAGCATACCAATTTGTTGGCTGCCAAGGTGTTGTGTCAACACAATTCGGTAGGCTCAGCAGGTACCTATCAGCCCTGATAAATGTGCACTGATAACACATTTATAATGGTACGATAACGACAATGAGAGCTACAAAATGCTAGGCACAGCAGTCATATTTTGTGAGCTATTGGTGACACCAAGTCAGGTGAACTGAAGTAAAATGCAGCAGTAAATAAATCCGAACAGCTCACTGAATGTCATATTTTCAAACTCACGGGGACAAAGTCAGAGGGTTGTGTTGATTTTTTGAAGTAGCAGTGACTTCAGACTCCGAAATATATTCTCTCAAGCACAGAAAAGTGTTTTGTTTTCTTTTGATTTTTCATTTATGTGCAGCCTTCAAAAGTGTTATCTGTGTTATCTAAAGTTTTCATACAGATCCGGTAACCTGAATTCGAGTTCCACTCGCTTTGTTGGCTTTGTCTAACACAACAACGACAGGGTGAAGCTTGATTTATATTTCCCTGATAGAGCAACACAAAGCCTACAGAGTAGCCTACAGTATATGACTGCCCACCTTTGAAAGCATTTACATCACAGTGTGTGCATGGACCTGCGGGAAAAACTAAAGGGTTCCAATGTTGCCTGAAGGGTTTCAATGCCCCCCGTGTTGAGTTTGTCCATGTGCTTTAAATACATTGGATGAAACAGAAATGACTGTTAATAACTGAAGTTCTGTGAGTATATTATGTTGACAGCTAATAGACTAAAAGTTGGTGCTCAACTGTCAGTTTTACTTGAATTACTGCAAGACAAAAAGGAAGAAGACGTTGGAAGAAATGATGTGTAGAGCTGCTGACTCACATGGATGAATTGTTCTGCAGAACTTTTCAAATAAAACACCAAACAGCCACGCTGACACAATGTTGGATTTTGTGTTAGCATTGAAAGAAAGCCCAATACAACCTGTTGAAAGATACATTTTTGTTTCACACACACTTTACATCTGAGTGGAGCACTACTCCATGTAGAATATGAGCAGACGAGGCAGAGATATTGCAGCCTGCTTCGTGGAAACATGTAGTGACATGTCCATGGGGTGGTGTGGGGTTCATTGCTCTGCAGTGATCTAAAGGCATAAATCAAGTTTAAGCCTTTAGCTTGTCACATTTTTTCCTTCATGGAGGGGGGGGGGGGGGGGCAAAACCCATCACTGAACTTGGTTGTTTAGTAATGTGTTTCACAGATGGTGTAAGTCTGGCTCTTTTCAAGAAACTCAACATATACTCTTCACAAAGTATATCAACAAGAACATGTATGTAAAACATGTGCAGCATAGGTAACATACATCTCCTTTTCAATCTCTGAACATTTCATGTTTAAATCTAAGAGTGAAGAAAACCGACCATTAGACGACATCAGCTTCTTTTATAAAGTTCTCATTATGAGGTGGTTTGAACGGTTGATAAGCACCTAACGTTTCCCAGCAGTGTATTCTGTGATGCAAACCATTTAGAGCAGTTAACCCACTTTGTGCAGGCTTGCTGGTCAATTGCCTCAATGTCATTTGTGACAAAATAATGGTTTCAAATTCTGATTTTGAATGCTGTTGATGGACACCACAAAAGAAGAAGCATACTAAGCATAGTAGCCTCGGTGCTAGTAGCTGGCCCACAGCACTAAAGAACAGTAATGGTTCTAATTCAAATAAAGAGAGAATCCAAGGTCACACTGTGAACTTCCTCCCCATCAGAAGACCACAAAGACTGGCTGCGAGAGTGCATAATATCCTCACAGCTATTTTTACCCTCAAATTAAAATCTATGGCATGTTGAAATGACTGCAGTGTGCAAGAGGGGTATTCAAAGCAGACACTAATGACGCTTATTAATGGCGTGAATGAAGTCTTGACAGGTCGTGTGTCATTCTGAAGGCAATGCTCCACTGGCATAATGGCTAATGTAAGTGGGGATAATTATATATATTATACCCTGTCTTATGGTATTTTGGCAGGAGTATGAGGAGCCAGGCAGTTAGAGAGGAGAGTGAAAGCGCTTGTTCTTTTTGAGACAGGGATGTGCACGTGTGTGTTTGTCTGCGCACACAGGCTTGTATGCGTTCACCCCCATCTTCAGCAGTGGTGAAGGGGAATTAATGATAGCAAGACAACAGCACCAAACAGTGGTTGAACAAGACACCTGCACAACAAAACAAGAAGATCTGTGTTTAAATATTTTGTTCCAGACAACACAAGGGGGGGGGGGGGGGGGACGACAGACCAACACTGTGTTTAAGCGTATAGAATGAAGTATGAAGAAAATAACTGAGATAAATGACTGTCTCTGACAGCACAAATGTAGAGCTCTTTGGAAGTGTGATTAAGTATGTACCTGTATGAGATATATGGTGGTTTGCTTGCCTTGTTTAAGGCAGAGACAAGTAATGACCATTAAATCCATGTCAGAGGCCCAAAGCTTTAAGGAAGAGCCTCATAGATCAGAAAATGATATTAGGCAAAAAGAAAAAGAGATGAAGTAAGTAGGTGGAGTGAAAGGATCATAGAGCAGAATTGACTAAAATAGAGACCAAAAAAAAAACATGATAAAAATTATTATTTTGATTTGAGTTATGATCCCATGTTTTTTGAGGAAAACTTATGTTGTTTGAAAAGTCCGTACTTTTTAGCAGTTTACCTTCGTATTTATGAAATGAAAAACAATATCAATATCATGGTTTCACAGAAGAAAGACAGAGGCTGCTTAGATCAACAAAACAGAAGGCTGACTTCCCCAAAATCCCCAATTCCAAAAGATTTGGGATGCTGTGAAAATGCAAAAAAAAAACAACACAGAATGCAGGTTTTTGCAAATCTGATAAACCAATATTTTATTTACTACATAACATATAAAAGCATAGCTAATGTTGAAAGTGAGACATTTCCCTCTTGCATGAGAAATATTAAAATATCACATCTCAAAAGTGTTGGGACTGAGCCATGTTTACCACAATTCAAACATTCAATAGGTTTCCTATGTGCTACGGTGAATGAGATTTCAGTTCATGAGGTCTCTCATGTTTTCATTTAAATGGTTCTGTTTTCATTTAATCTGACACAGCATCCCCACTTTTTTGGAAATGGTGTTGCAAATATCATAAGGAACAATTCTTGAAGTGCACCGGCTAATTGACTCAGACTACATTGAGGACTCAGCGCAGTGAATGTCTGTTGAGTGTCATGGACAGCTGTGAGGGGCTGGCAGGGAGGCAGTGTGGGGTGGGAGGGGGTGAGTGGATCTTACTGGATCTCTCCTCTCTGTGATGTTGGCAGAGGAGAGTTGGCTAATTGGAGGCCCGGCGGTAAAAGCTGTTCATTAATGTTTCTGCCCCTTGGTCCCTCTGCTCAAACACCTTGCCTCATTTATCTTTGTATTTACCCACTTTCCCCCCCATCCCAGTCCCAACACAGGACCTCAGAACAGGTTCAACTAGAAACAGGGGGAAAAGGAAGGGAGGAAGAAAGGAGAGATGTAGAAAATGAGGGAGAAAGGGTAACTTATGCTCGGTGGGAATTAACAAAGCACTTAGTAATTAAATCTAAATTGACATTCTAGTAATTAGCCTCTTGATTAGGAGCAATAACACAATTAGCCAACCAGTCTTTGCTAATTGTTAATTAGTATAAGCAAAGTTATTGTGTGTGGCAGAGGGAGGCATGTAAAAGAACAAATGTTAATCTGTCTCTCTTTCAACAGCCTTCTCTTTCTTCTTGCTGCCTCTCTATTGAGCTACTAGGCAGGTTCATTGCCTTTCTCTTCACTCAAGCCGCATTCAGAGGCAGCAGTCAGTAATTAGCTAAAAGTCTTATCGAGGATATCATCAGAGAACAGGCTGAGCCGGCTGTTCTGGCACATCTCCATGTCTGCCCACCTTCACTGAAAAATTCCTCTTTACCAAAACGTGTCATTTGGGGGTATTTCTTCTGAGTGAAGATGTGATGTGGATTAAATATAATCATAAAAGGGGAAAAGAAGCCACGGTGCTGGAGATGAATCTCAAGGAGATGTAATTCATCTAAAAGGTTTTAGTTGATGAGGCCGAGGGATAGAACACCTCATTAAAGCCGGGGAGAGGAGAGAAGAGGCAGGAAAATAGATGAATGGACAATAAAGCTGTGGAGGAAGTGGGATTTACATTGGCCACAGGTGAAACACGGACCATTTTCAATTAATGTGGACTTAGCAGAACAATACATTTCATTTACACAGGGCTTTCACACAAACCCAGAGTAAGTGGAGGCTATCTCGGCCATTGTCGTAAGATTGGCAGAAAGTAAGAAACTTTTCACCCATCCATTCACCTGTAAACACAGCAGTTACACTTCAGCAGTAAACATTGTTAATCTTCTGGAACTTGGCCAAATCATCCACACACTGGTCAAGGAGCTAGAAAACACACACTTGTATCAGCGACTCCAAACTCACACAAATACATATACAGTAAATGCACACAAAAATGTGCCGTTAACTCTGTGTGTGTGTGTGTGTGTGTGTGTGTGTGTGTGTGTGTGTGTGTGTGTGTGTGTGTGTGTGTGTGTGAGGGTGTGCGTGTGCGTGTAAACGTAAAGGGGGTGGAGGTTGTAGCGTAGGTACATGGATCCAGCTTCAGATTAAGCTGCTCTACCAACACAAATATTTGGCAGCGGGATGAGCTGTCTCAGGACGCACCGGAACATGAAATTAACCAGGAAAGGTGAAGGTGGAAGCAGAGCTAAAAACCGTCCTGCTGAGAGGAGAGGCACTCTGGGAGAAAGAGGCTGAGAGGTAGCTGCTTAGTACCATCACAGATTCAGCTGCAGGGAAAGAGAAGGAAAGGAAGATGCGGGAAAATGTAGCGTCGCGTGCAGGAAATTTACACATTCTCATTTTTAATCAAAATTGCAGATGAGAAATTCAAAAAGAAAGCGTGTTCGTGGGTTTGCGTGCGTGTGTGTAGGTGTTACGGGGTCTGTCTTTGCCATGGCTCCTGCTGTGTCCCACCCACTGTGGCTCTAATTGGATCCTTATTACCAAGCCAGCTTCTATCCTAGGAATGATGGATTCATACCACGCAGAATTCCATTAATCATTCCTTATTCACAGTCCACCACAAGAAGAGGGCAAATTCATTTCTTGGCATGCCGAGCGGCCACTCTAATGAATATTCATGAAAGGAAATTTGGGGTCAGGCCTAATAAGGGAGGTAATTTGTAATTTGCGCTTTTCCCACTCGGGTCTTGTTCGGCAGGTTAACCTATAGAACACGTCAAACAAAAAACAGCAGCACGCACACACCAGAACCCGCACTTAAACATTACGTAGTTTTACTCCAAACCCGCCAAAAAGAGTCATGTAGATACTCAGTCTCAGTTTTCAACATGAGCCTAATATTAGCAATGTTATGACAAATCTATACTGAATGGGATCAAAAAAAAAAAAAAAAAGAATTGTAATGGCTTTAAGAAGTCGCAAAGCAGCTAAAATTGTGAACATGACACAAGAATACAAAGAACACTTTCATTTTACAGTAGAAAAAAAGTCTAGATTACTACTAGTGTTGCAGCAGCCCTACAGCTGCAGTAAAACAAAGAATGAAAATGGCCTTAATTCTTACAAAATGGCTTGTCCTTTCTGCCTGACCAAACAAGCCCCGTAGACTGTTGAACACTTTGAGAGAGATTCCTTTTAAATAAAACGGCCGCTTTAAGACAAAAAATAACAAGCTCCTCTGCTCAGCCATCACATCACAGCACTTCACCCCCCAAAAGCATTTTCTTACTCCTTCTGAAATTATGCCCACCTGGTATCACTTAAAGTCACTTAATTAATAATTTATCAATACATTTGAAGTGATTAAAATTCATGACCAGAAAGTGTTTTTAAAATAGTGCCCTTGCACCCTGAGGGTGTCCAATCAGTGAACTGCGTTCGTTAGATCAGGAAGTAATAATTAATTGTATCTGAATGTTTAGCAGGGTCAGGCAGTGGGGGCCAAATGCCTACGGTTGTGTGTGTGTGTGTGTGTGTGTGTGTGTGTGTGTGTGTGTGTGTGTGTATGTTCAAGCATGCGTGTGTGCGCCTATGTGTTTATGCTGTACATGTGTGCTGGGGGGGGGGGTCGTTATTTACAAGCAATTGCTAACTTTAGATCACATTGCCTTTGTGTCAAGGTGTATAGAGTTAGAGTCACCTTAATTCTATGTATTTTTGTTCTGTTTCTATGACACACACTTACACAAAATTTTCATGCAGTATCCCATAATTTTCTCTGAAAACCTGTCATCACCTTCTTGTCCTTCCTCTTTGTCTCCATCATCAGCCTCTCTTTGAGAGGAACAACCATTAAGTGACCATGGTTTAGACTTGATGTCAGATATCTGTCACTCTTACTGACAGATGCACACGCAAGCTTGACATGATTAACAGCTGGGAGGCTCCTCACTGGGTCAGCGCAAGGGTTAGCCTATACACCTGTTTCTTTCTTAGAATTGTAAGTTTAATTTATGTTGATTTATTTACAGAAAGTGGTTAAAATTTTAGCATATAAATATATATATACATATATAAATCAGTCAATAAACCGAATATTCACAAGACTTTTCATTCAATTTCAAGCAGTTTAAAGTGCTTTCCAAGTTACTGACAACCTAATTAGCCTAATAGAAAGACACACTTAAACAGCAGAGCATTAACAAAGTTGAAGGCTAACACATGCCAAAATGAACAGCAAAAGAACAGACAGAAAAATAACGGTTTATGTTTAGTTCTATGTATTTCATTTAAGTGCCGCCTTGGTGACCTGTAACTCTTAGACGCTGCTTACAGGTTAATGTATCAATGATTTAACACTCTAAAGGGGATCGCTCTGCATAATGAGCACTTTCACTCGTGATGGTTGAATATATTTTACTGCTAACAATTTCATGCTTTCAAGAGGTTGTGCATGTAATGGTCTGCGTGTCGGTTTTTATTGGTATTCATTTGTTTATGTATTTTTCATATCTTGGCACTGTTGCTCGTTCTCGAATAAGCGTAGATGAGTGCCGACCTGTGTCCTGTTTTAACTTAAGTCACAACTGAGCTGAACACTGCGGAGACCAGAGGAGGGCAGAGAGGTGATTAAAAAAAAAAAGCCCCTTTGCAAAGAAAGACAAATGCTACCGAAGGTCTAAATAAAGAACACGATGGGTCTTGCTGTGGAGGTGAGCAGACTGGGCTGTGTTTTTCCGTCCTCTCATGTATTATACATCTCTTTCTATTTCACCCCAAGGTTCAGAAGCCCAGGGCCCCAGAGACCACCACAGTCTTTTAAAGATATGTGCTCACTTAATCACTGAAGAAAAGGGCCCCTAGAGCTAGCCTAATATTATAATTAATTAATTCAACCAAAAAGGGGTATTAAATTTCCTCCCTCTAAGGGTATCAGCTGAATACATTGACCTTTGTGGAAATCGCCCTCTAATTCGAATCAGGTTGTTGAGGCGTTTACGGACCAAACTTGTTTCTTTTTCTTTTTTACTTCTCTCATCTTTCTTTTGGTTCTTTTCGTCTGCTGAATTTGTGCAGAAAGCTGCATGTGTGAGAGCGCAGCCTGTGTGTGTGAGAGAGCGCAACTTTGTCCATATTGTGCCCCCAATTTTGTGTCTTCCCAGATCTGCTCTGTGTGGGTGTGTTTGTGTGTGGCTCTGCATGCGTTTTAAAAGTGCATGTGTGGGTGTCAGTGATCCCTAGTTATATCTCCCTGCTGTAACACAGAGAAGAACAGAAACTTTTCTTATTACCAGAGTGGTAGAATAGCAGGCAGCTAAGACTCTGTCTATCTCTGTTTCTTTCTCAGCGGTGTAGCTGACTCCCCAGTGTACTCCGGGTCTTCAGTAACTCTGACTGAAGTTCAGAGGGGTTAGGTAGTATACTCAAGAGGAAGGGGGGAGACAAGTGAAGAGGGAGGGTTAAGTAGGATTGGAACAGTGGCAGTTTTAAAACAGAACTTTAAATCTCCACCTACGAGAGAGAGAGATAGAGAGAGGACAATGGCGTCAAGTGGCGTGCCGTTATCTTCAGGTCTCTGAAAGTTTGGAGACGAGAGGCTGAGAATAAAAAGAAGCTTGAAGAGGGGCATACATGTGATAAAAGCTGGAGGCTGTATAATCTGTGCTGCTTTTCAGGGAGGAATGGTAGAAAAAAAAAAAAAAAGAGTCAAATCTTTGCAACCTTCAGATTGTAAGTTCACGGAAACCGCCTCCCACTCACAACAAGACCAAATGAAATGCAAGAGGATTTGCGAGATGGATGGATGAATGGATGAGTGGATGGCTGGGTGGATTGGCGGATAGAGAAACAAACACAGCAAAAGAACAAATAGATCTCTGAAGCATTAGATAGAATGAATCCTGTGCAGTGGACCACAGGTTAGTTAGCAATCTTCATGGTGTTTTGGTGCTCAAGGACAATAATGTGGTCCGCCATCAGAAATACTGCCTAAGATAAAGTGTGAGAAAAACCTGCAGTCAAGATACAAAGCAGGATTCATTCCTTTTATCGTCACTCTATCAACTGCTCAAGAAAAGGATTGAGTGGTTAACCTTCAAAATGTGTCAAATTCATTGTCAGGAGCATTATTTTTCTTAATAAAGATAAGCTTAATTTAGCACCTTTTCAATCAACCAACAAAACTGGAAGATGTTAAATGAAAATATGTGTGTTCCATCTTTGATCATTCAAACAACCTAACATGAGTTTGCCAATTATGTTGCCTGGCAGCTGTCTGGTGGAATTTAAAGGATGACACCGTGTCTTAATTTCACAAAGGTTGCACCAGATGTTCTTTCTGCCAGTGGATGACATTCACTGCATTTCTAAACAACATATTCATTTTCAGCACCGGGAAGTGACAGCTTTGCCGTGTTTGCCTTTTGGCTTGGCTATGTTGAGCTGTGTTGTAGACCACTACCTCCCCCTACTGACGAAACACTCTCACTGCATCTGGGGAGAACTCATTACCAGGACACACCAAACGGAAGATTCTTGATGAAACTGACTTTCTTTAGGAAGGTTATTCTGAGATTAATTCTAATTCATTTGTCATGACGTTAATGGTGGAAAATATTAATCACAGCTTTCACAAGTCGTCCTTTTTACACCTGTTTTATAAGCACCCCAAAACTCAGCTGTTTCAATCACACCATTAGTTTTGGATTCATAGTGAACCATGCTAGTCAGTCTATACAGTAAAACTCCATTCAGGTTACTTACTGCTCCTTTTTTTTCTGTTCTTCCTCTGTAGTCTGAGCAAAAGTTGGAAAGAATGATAAAGACCACAGCCCTCCCCCACCACCTAGTCCTCCCCTCACCTGCAGCTCATCTTGTCACCTCCGCACACATGAAAAGACTGATCTGTCCATGCCACTGCTAATGGCGGGGACATTATTCATCTCTCCAGCCAATTTGAGCTCCTTTTCTTTCAGGAATAGAGGCATGAAGGGTTGAGAGGAGTCAGCGAAGAGTATTAAATATGTAGAGGAAGATGGACAAAAGAGCGGCAGAATAAAGAGGGGGCAGGAGAAGTGGGAATGAAGAAGGACAGGAGGTGTGTGGCGACACTGCTGAGACAGAGTTAGTGAGAAGATGGGTGGAATAGACTGAGGAAGCATGTGGTGTCTTTGTCCGTTTGATTGCATTTTGCTAGCTTTCAGTTTTTGCATCATTTTCCTTTTGTACGTCCTTGCAAAATAAGTGAAGGAGCTTTAAGATATGTAGACCTTAGAGTTTCAAAGGTTTCACAGAAACACCAGGACAAACTGCAGTGTCATTGAATTATGAAGCGAACAGTAGAATCGATAAGTGTAGTCCCATCTTCATTAGGGTTTTTTTTTTTTTTTTTTTTGATCGTGGGCCATCAGGTCTTACAGAAGTTTTCATGCCTACAAAAGCTATAAAAAAAGTGCCTCCAATCCCCATCTATGAGGTGAAAGCTTGCATTCTTGGTGTGAGCTGCAGTCTGCCTGTCAGTGGGAGAATATATGTTCAGTGACCCAGTCAGGAGAGATCATAAAGAAGACTGTGATTGAGGGTATCTTAATGGAGGAGGATGGATCAATAAGTAATATCAGCACGTTTTAATTCTGGGCAACACGCATAAACCTTTACCAACTTCACAATGTCACTCAGTGTTCATAAAAGTTTTTTCTCCATCGCCTTGAACAAAAAGAGATAAATCCATCAAAAAGTCTCCTCGATTTTATAGCCCTTCCTCTTTCCTCATGCCCCTGCTCCTCATCTCCATTTTGATGTCTGTCTATTAGCAGAGGGTGAGGCCTTTCCTGCTCTCCCATCCAGGGGCTAAATTAGCTCAATCAGCCCCCTTTCACCTCTCTTCCGTAGGCTTCAAGCTGAGTGACACACTGCACCCCCGGGATGTAAGGAAGGACTCACACCAAGCCCAGCGACTTCAGAGGGAGGGGGCAGCAAGTAGAGAAAGACGTGTAGGAGAGGAGGAAGAAGGATAAAAAGGACGACTGTGGGTGGAAGAGACAATGTAGCTTCATCTTACCTGAGTCCAACTGAGGTTTCTATTCTGAATGAGTTCCTTGTTCACTTCTTCTTTAGCTTTATTTAATTTTCCCCTTATTCTCATACCTCTGGAGGGCAAAGAGGTGCTCAAGGTGCTATGCCAAACTCCCTTGAAAAAAAGCCTGTCAGAAAAACAGGCGAGGAGCAGTTCTCCCCTCACTCAGCCTCCAGCAGACTATGCCAGGGCCAAACCTCTCATTCCAGTGCCAACATCACTTAAATTGCACCTTCATGTTTGATTTGTCTCGACCCTTCCCCTCTTTCCCTCTCACTGAACAGCCACCCAAGTATCTGTGGAAGTGCAAGGCAGGCATTTCTGCAGCAGTAATAGCAGAGCCTGTGTGTGTGCGTGTGTGTGTTTTGGGAGGAGGGAAAAGGTGGTGATCGGAGTGAGCCATAAGATCTACTCCTTGCAGCTCTACAGGGATTTATTAGACGGGGAAGTACATTAGCATCATAAAGCCCCAGGAGAATGGGCCTGTGGATGGGCTGCAGACCCGTCGCCACACTTTTACGTGCCCTGCCGTATCAGTGGAGTGTGTGTGACTGTGTGTATGTGTGCGGACAAGGAAAAAGATTAACCAGATTTAACTTAAGAAAGGCTGTTAAACGGTTTATGGATCATCCAAAGCAGCGCTGAACTAATACATCAGGAGGGCATGGAAAGAGCTGCAAAAGAGAAGACAAATGAAAAAAAACAGAGAGTCAGGCGATATATGACGGCAGCCAGAGAAAAAGAAAGGTGGATCTTACAAACTGACATAATTTATCCCTCATTGTTGAAGATGTACCAGAATCCCTGCCCAGCAGTATTTGTTTTCAAGCATTCCTAATTTCTCATTTCTTTTTCTTTCCTAAAAGATGCAAATAATTTTATTAGCTTTGGTAGTAGTATTTTAAATAAACGTCAGCCTACGCCTTGCTGTGACTGATGCGAGTTGTCAGAGAGGAGAGCTGAGGGAGATACTGGGATGTTTCTTTTAATATAGATATCTGATGCCACCTGGTGGCCATAAGGTATAACTACATTCTGAAAGGAGCTGCTCTCAGTCTGGCAAAAATGCAAACAAGAGGGGATGATTTTGGACAGAAAATATCATCCACTTGCGTTTATTGCCTTACATGTAAATTGGTCAGTATATAACTAGGCCTCATTGGGGCAAACACAGCACGCAACCATTTAACACTGAATTTGAAATTCAAATTTAGCATTAACTCCTTTAACAGTAGACATCAAAAATACCGCTTGGAAAATGTTGTTCCTTTAATCTTTTTCTTTTTCAAGAAATCTTTAATTCCGTTTACTCTGTCTCCTTAGAATTCCATGAGTAGGCAGATCTTGAAAACACGCGTCAAAGTCCATTTTCCGTGTTTACGCACTGAATGCTTCAAATTGCACCATCCCACTCATGCACAGTGCACCTCCTAAGTGATGGATTGATTGAACATATTTGGCGTGTCACCAGTAGATGCATATCAAACTGTGAGAAGCTTTGATTCTTTCTTTGAAATAAAAAAGAAAATATATGCATCCTATTTTTAAGTTATTATTCTGCAGCGTCAGAAAAAAAGACGTTTTAGATCAATAGAAAAGAAGTAGTCATTGTGTGACTGCAATTTTGTGTAACACACAAACACACTATAACTGCACGCATGCACGCGCACACACACACACACACACTTCAAGCCATTTCAACACGCTAAACAAAAAACACAGCCAGTGGATGGATTCTGGTAAAGCATTTTATGTCTTCTGTAAATACAGAACCACTTTTCCCTGTGTGGTTGCCCTGCAGAGCGCCCTCAAGTGGAAGATCAGAGGCCTGAGGAGCTCTTTGGAGTGTTTTGGCTGAGTGACTTTGTGACAGCAGTCAAACTGCAGCAGAAAGGCACAAATCTGGACAACAACAAACGCAGAGTCGGTGGTATGACACCAGTCACGAAAACCCCCGGCACAGAGTTTTGTGAAGTCGGTCGTCTTCCAGTCTCCGTGGACACCAAAGTCCGGGAGGAGAGGGGCAGGTGGGGCAAAATGATGATGTACTTCAGTCTGACGGGAACACCTAGCAAACCTTACATTCATCAAAAGGAGCCATTATATTTCAGTCAAATCACATAATCAGCTTTTTTTTCCATGTCTGGCTTCAAATTAAAAAGTTAAAACAGCGAGAAAAATAAAATCCCAGTCATATAAAAATGGTATCTTCGATGCACATAAAATCTCTTCGTCAGGTCTCATCCGAAACCGAGAAGGTTACAAATGTCCCCCCCCCCACACACTCTTTCTCCTGTGAAACGTTGGCTTAAATGCCTCTGCAGTGTACTTCCAGAAAAATGGCTCTAAGGAGAGAGGGTAGTTTTGGAATAAAATTAAAACAAGAACTAGAAACAACAGATACAAATAAAATACAGTTAAGTGGCTTAGTGGCATACAACATCTACAGTAAAATCGTATTCCATTTACAAAGTCAAAACAATAATATGGTTTCCAGTGCTTTGGGAGATTCAATAAAACAACAAACTCTAAAATAAAGAAAACAAACACTTCTTTTAATCAAAAGAAAAAAATGTCATCATTAACTTTTCATTTTTTTCCAACTTTATCAGCTCTGATTAGAAGCTATACCAAATCAAAGCCAAGCCTCAGGCCTAACAGAACTGAGATACAACACAGGCTCACCACAACCTGCTCCAGCCGTCACCGTGACAACTGGAGAAATGAATTACCTTTAAATGACAGCCTGAACAGCGACCTGAGCTTTACCTCTGCAGCTGGCAATTTTACTTCAATCACAAGGGGGAAGACTGAGGCTGTGAGAAGGGTGATCTGAAAACAGCCTCGAGGCACACTGCACTTTATTTACATGTATCTGAGCGCAAGAGTGTACATGTGAGCGTCGTGTGTGACGTGTGCATGTTTGTGAGGTGTGAGTGCGAATGCGTGTTCTAAAGCTGAGCTTTTTTTCTTTCTTTTTTTTTTAAGAAACTTCCTTGTTTCCCTTCTCCTGTCAAACCTACTCTCTCAATCTTTCTCTCACGCGGACCTCCTGAACAAACCCCACAAAGTCACTTCGATACACAAAAACAGTTTATCTTTTGAACTGGCAGTTTATCTTTTGAACTGGCAAAAGTGGAGTTAAAGCAAACTGCAGCAGGGTGCATTTACAGGCATAATTGAATGTAATATTAAATCTAAGGCCACGAATGACCCCCAATATATAAAAAAAACATCAAGAGAAGCAGCTGCATAAATCAAAAGGCACACAGATAGCGGTCAGGACACTGACACAGTTATGGTTAACAACTTCCTTCTGTTCAAAAGTGATCCTGCTTGTGCATTCTTTAGTAGTACCTGAGTATTTTGACACCTTACAGATCTGCTGATTTTTGATCATCCTAAGGTTTTCTCTACCCTTTCTCCAACACACTTAACAGCGCCTTCAAGTGAAGATCATGAAGTGTTAGAGGTGCCGAAAACCAGTGACGGCAGTTCGTGCTTGCCTGTGTTAGTGATAAGACAAGAATTTCAGCTAAGAGTGGGGTAAATGGGACATTGGTAATGGGAGGGGCTTTGCTGAGGGCTGGATTATTCACCTCTAACAGTTAACTGTCCACCGAGTGAGTTTTATGAAGTGGACACACACCTCAGCTTAGCAGGCCAACACGGATCTTTGTCAAACACTGAACAGCTAATGTTTGAGGCTAAAGCTAACTGTGGAATAACAGAGTGAGGAACGCGACAATGTGAGCAGACTACTTCCCCTCCAGATAAATTATGCATGCAGGACCATAAAGCTATTTCCATTTTATTAACCATCATTCATTCGATCATTTACGGTTACTGTAGGAGGTTGTGCGCCGAGCAAATAACCTGTCATCTATCACGTGAGACAACGCACTCGCTTGTCCTTGTATCTGATAACGTCAGTCTAATTAACTGCTGGTTTTGTCCGCTTTTCAATTAGGGTCCAGAGCCACTTTTATGGAAATATGGCCAAGTGTGCTATATAAGTGATCTGACTGGGCTGCTTCACAACTCGTCAATGCTCAGTCTGCTGGGCAAAGTTTCAAGCTGCTCAGATGAACTCACAGGCACTTGTGTTTGCGTGTGTCTGTGTGCGCAAATATTTACTCTGAACAGCGTGTTTGCATCTGTGTGGATGCTCTGAAACTACTGCTGCCTGTACCATTACGGAGAGATAATTGTACCATAACTGAGTGTCACTGCTGTATGTAAAAATCATGTGATGTGTAAATGATTCCTTCATTCCTTTTTGTGTATATGCATCATTTCGTTATTTTCTACATTGTTGGCATTTTATCTGCAACCACTCTGAAGTGTTTGGGTGAGTGTTGTGTGTACGCATATGTCTACATGATGTCCCCATCCTCTATGCTAAAGCTGGATCTGCGGCTGGAGTCGACAGATTCCTCTGGGGACATTGCAGAGAGCAGCGGGTCACCATCCATAGGGGACAAAGGCTCATCCATCATCAAGAAGCCCAGCTCGCCTCTCCTCCCCTGGACATCCAGTCCGCCCAGGTCACCCAGCCCCGACATGCCGTCTGAGAATCCAGGTATCCCATCGCACAAGTCCAGCGATTGGGCAAAGTCAAAGGGCTGGGAGCTGCCCACAGCTGGGAACTGGATGGGCTGCTGGGGTTGGAGCTGCTGTGGGAGTGGTGGCAGCTGCCTTGGTTGATGTTGGGCCTGGACCTGGGGATGGGGGTGGGTCTGGGGGAGGAAATGGTGCTGCTGCATCTGGGGCTGAGCCTGGTTATGGGATAGATGCTGGTGCTGGTGGTGGACTTGTTGCTGGGGGTGAGAAAGGTTCTCCTCTGGGCTGGTCTCTTGTTTTATGTAAGAAGGTATCATGTCAGTTGGGTTGAAGCTAGAGGGAGAATTGTTTGGTAGACCATGCAGACGAGCCTGCATCTCCAACTCCTGTTGACAGTTGGCAAAGAGCAACATCATCAGAATCCTTTGATTTGATATGTTCCAGCACATGTAAGCTTTGTAAGTGTGGTACCTGGATGCGTAGCAACAGCTGTTTATTGGCCATCTCCATTCTTTTGAAGTTGTTCTCCACCTCTCTGGACCTCTGTACATCCTTCTGCATGCGCTTGATATACTCTACAGATGCCCGCAAAATGGTGCCTTTGTTCCAGCGCACATCACTGTGCACAGAGTAAAGTACAAGCATGAGATTTCCATATATGAGTAACTGGCTGCATGCAGCATTCCACATCAGAGGTATAACACAGTGTAGTCAACTCACAGGTCATTTGTCTTGGGAATCATGGTGCCCAGCTCTTTGATACGATCATTAATGTTGAATCTCCTCCTCCTTTCAACTATTGCACAGCAAAGAGAAAACATAAACGGTAAAAATAAGCGATTGAGGGTCAAATTCTACAGTTTATGTGTGAGGATTTTGTGGATATACAATAAAGTGCAGAAAGGGGCAATCATTTAGGCACAAACACACACACACACACACACACAGTCACAGGTAATTACACTTAAGTGCCAGGACAGCAGAAATGATCAGGTTAACTATCCACCTACTTGTTACACTATGTCAGCTAAATCAGCACAAAGCTGTATAAAACTGTTTGTGCAAGATACTGATTATGGTTTGAGTGAGAGTGTGTGTGCCTGTGTGTGTGTGTGTGTGTGTGTGTGTGTGTGCGCGCGCGCATGTGTGCGTCTGTGTGCAGATGTTTCTAAAGGCACGCACATAAATGACCTGAGAAAATCTTAATGAAGGAGTAGAGCATGCCGAGGCAAAATACTCACTCAGATTGTGGTTGTCTTTTTTCTGCCTCTCTTTGGCCAACGCACGGGCTTCTGCATCTTGCAAAGAACAAAAAGTGATTAGCTAACATCTGACAAAGTGCCAAAGTCTCAACACAGACACAAATTACCAGGCACAGCGGAAGCACATATTTCAGATTCACTCTGTGACAGACAGCATCTATATCTTCGTAAAATCTTTCTAGTTTGAGTTGGAGTTAAGACATTCCTGGCTACCAATATGTGGCCACTTAAGTTGAGAAGTTAGATATTTGCACCTGTCAGTTCTCTCTTGATGGTCAGGTTGGCAGGACAGGAGTTACTTGTCATGGCAATGGCTGGCCCCTTCATTCCAGGACCTGTGTACACATCCAGATGACTGCTTGACAAGGGGAGCTGGAGGGGGAGCACACAGAAAGACAACAAGCACAATTTTTTAGAGAACTGACACAAGGACCTCCCTTTGATCAGATAAAAGAAAAAGAAGTCTTCATTAAGTGTAGCTTAAAGGAAACATCTGTGTGACAGGGTGGCAGAACATTTGTGGGATTTTTTTGTGCAGAAACTCCCTTTTTTTTTTGGAGATGAAAGTTGGAATGAAAAAAAAAGCCACTCCTCAAGTTCAAAACGAGCAGATTTGCGTTATTCCTCTAAGCTTTATAGACAACTCATTTGCAGCTTCATACACCTTGTAGAGTAACTTTATGAAGTCTGCGCTCATGTTCAGTGTGTTGTAAAGCGCAGGTAGAAGGAGATAATACAATAATATCACGCCTGCCAAACACACAGCAATGATTGACAATCATGCCACCTATCTTATCTCTCTTTATGGCTCAATTCTCTCCTCTACCTCCTCCAGCTCCTGAAATTACGCTCGTGAAGTGCCCCAAACTACAAACTCTTGCACTTTAGACGTTGTGTAACAACAGCTATTTAGTTTTGTGGGGACTCCTAAAAAGATCTGAATTTTCTTTTAATTGGGTAGGTTAATGAGTGTGATGGATTCCGTTTATGCCCTAAATGCAGCCGTGTCACACTCCCTGAAGCAAGGGCAAACACGACGCTGCTAATGAGGCCTAAAAGATAAAGAGCTCAAAGGGAAAAGATAACTTAATCTGAAAGCTACTGTGTGAGCTGTGAGATCAAACACATTCGCAGACATAAACATAGACATGGATCTCTGCAGGTTAAACTCCTGCTCAAAAGTTAAAGACTTGCATGAATACAAATCTTGCAAGCAGCAATCACTTTGTCACGATTTAGAGCCGTAACCAGTTCTTCTTTTGTTAGTGTTCTAAATGAGGTTGCATGTTGATAACACATTATGCGTGTGGAAAATCGTCAACAGACAAGTTAATGTCAGTGTCACTGGAACAGTGGTTTTCAGGCAAATCTCAAATAAGGCAGGAAAATCTGTTGTTTCGATTAAAAACAAATCATCACGAATGCTATTTGGTCAATGTACACTGTCACTGTATTTCTGCTAATGAAAGAAAACTCAAAAACACACACTGTCTGTTAAACTCTAATTCCCAGCTTCCTCTTTGCTCCTGCGCTGACCGTGTCCTTCACGCTCCGCTCCAACAAGACACTATTTAATTCAATTTGCAACCAAGGCTGACTGGAACTTCGTATGGCTCAGTGTAACCATCCACATACAGGAACACACACACACACGCACACGTACACTTAAAGATTGCAACTGTTCCCTTGTGCCTGGCATTCAGTGGTGTCCCCGGCTCTTACTAAACTTTGAAATTCCAAGAATTTCATGGAATTTGCTGCTTTAATCCCCATCAGGATTAGTAGGCGAGTTTCACTCACTGCTCTGACAGTTAGGAATCGAGCTGGAATTTGTGCAGATACTGATCTGCACTTTTGAGTTTCTTTCTTTCAATTGTTTCATGGAACTTGAGTTTAATCAGTACATGCTGCCCAATCCAATCAATCAGTGGGACACAGACACATGCGTGAAGAAATGCTTCAAGTGATTAAACCAATCAACCACATAGAGCAGTATGAGATAAAGCTCCAGGAGGGTTTGTGGGTTTCCTTCTTCAACGCATACACACAATGATGGAAGCAATGTGTATGAGCCTGCTTCGATTTATATTCCAGCCGCATCCCAATATGGTAAACTTAGATTTGCAAGAATCTTGAATCTAGTCCTGCAGAAACACTAATTCCCTGCTAACGCAAAAAATAGCACTGACAAATTTAACTCCATCACCCACCCCACCTCCTCCGCCATGGTTTGCCTTATAATCAGAGACCCAAGGCTGGGAGTTAGAGCTGCTGCTGCATCTGTCATAGCTGTTGTTCAAACCGCTACCTTACAAGCAGCGAAAAGAAAATATAAAAGACAACTCCCCCAACTCCAAATAAAAGTAAAAGTACATTAAAGTAACAAGAGAGCTCCATCGTCTTACCAGCTGAATTTGTTCTCCTTCAATAACTTCCACAATGGCATAGGTCTTACTCATCTCCTTCATCCTACACTCCTTCCCTTACAAGGCCGAGGGGCGTTCTTCTTCTCTTTCGGGCACGGGGCAGCACATGCACCTCTCTATGGCACTGCCGCCTCTGTCCTGGGAGAATGACCTCGGCAGCACCGAGTTCTGTCTTTCTTCTACCTCTGCTCCCCACCAAACATGAGTGAACTTTCCCCTAACTGGACTTTCAGCCTGTTTTCCCCTTGCATAAATTGTCCTCATCCCCCTTTCCCTCCTCCCTTCCTCCCCCCCCTTTCCTTCTCCACCTCCCTCTCTCCAAATGTCTTGTAAACAAGTTGAACTCTAACTGCTGGTAGTTTAATTGTTAATTTTCTGAGTGTGTTCTTTCAGACACAAAGCACTGCACAGTCCTCGGCTGACATGTCTTCCCTACAGTTTCTAACTATGTCCAACGTGGTTTAGGGATGGAATGTTTAGTGTTTAAGTCAATTATACACTGTTTCGTGCGCTCGCGTTACTTTGTGTATGCGTTTGCGTATATGGCTACATAAAGGCTTAACTAAGTGCTTAATGTGGGTACATGCAGAAACAGAAAGCAGATTTGTAGCTGCATTCAATGGATGCTTTGAAACATTAACACAGAACCGATAGATGCATAGATAACATAACAATGCCCGATAACAGCACCAAAAACGAAGACTATTGAAAATAAATAAGTGAAGTGACACACAGATACAGAAGAAGTGATTAGAGGAACGACTCTTAGTGCTGATGACTTGGCGTTTCCAGTGCTATGATTCATTTGGGCAGACAGAGCTCAGACTTTAATTTCCTTCCCTAATAGTTTTTGCAGTTTTCTGTAAAACTGTGTGTAAATAAGTGGCTTTTCAGTTTGAGAAAGATTCAGAATGCGTTCAAAACTGATTAGAATACAGATACGAAAATAAAAAAATAAAAAAAACCTGAAGTTTAATGTAAATCAAAATTAAAAATAAACTACGCAAACATTCATATTTCATTCAAACAGGCGACAGAATTATTGCATGCTACTGTATTTCAGAGATTCCTTTCTTGAATTTCAGGTAATTATGAAAATCAGTCAAGGCAAACCAGCTGAATTCTAACAGACCAAACTCACTAGAGACAAATTTGCCTCCCTTTGCACAATTTGCACAGCCAGTGATACCCCTCACTCTTTTAGCTCCCACTTAACTAGATGCAAAGTACACAAGCCATAAACTAAGATGAATATTAACTATTTCTGCATTAACACGTCTTTGCTGGGCTGGCTCTACTTACTGTGTTTGGCATCTGAACGGAATCAATGTATGCCTGAACATCATCGTAACTGGACTGCATACTGATGATGTTATCAATGACCTCGTCCATCTGAGAAAAAAAATGTAGAAAAAATAAATAAATAAACGGCGCAGCTTTTTTTTTTTCTTTTTTTTTAGTTCAGTTTCAATGGAAACCATAGAAGGAAAATGCAATCGACCACACTAAAATAAAAAAATAAACACCCTTTGACACCCTTTATATATTTGTGCTGCTAAAGCAGCAGAAACCTGATGGCATTAAAGGGCTTCTCTCTTATGGAGGCTGGCTGGTAGGATTATTTTCTCTTAAAGAGACAGAAAAAAAAAAAGACAGGTCGTAAGTTGAAGGCAGAGAGTCGGTCAAAGTCTTCTAGGTTCAAAGGCCCCCACATTCTGCTGTTTTTCTGTCACTTGTTAAGCTGTAATTACTGCTGCAAGGTCATTATGGAGCATTTAAATTCCACTGATTGCCAACCTCAGTTATTGCCAGATAGTCATCACTTCATTCACACGCTACTAAATACACAAAACATTAACACTGGTTGAACCACAAATGCTGCTTCTGTCTTACTGGAGAACAGTTAAATCATTATGACGCTTTCATAAAATGTGAAGATTATGTGCCTTTGGGGGTAATATTCAACCCTCATAATTTCCTATCCAGGTATAATTAAGTCATATTTTGGGCACATTTGTTGAGTCTGGTTCTTGTAAATTGAGCTTTATAAGATGACTATGGACTTAATGTTTCCAGGTTTATGTTTAGGCCACTGTGTGCCCATGCGCGCACACCTCCTCTACCTCCTTCTCATGGCTGGACCCTATGTTCAGCATGGCCATGGGGCTGTTGGGGGCGCTGTTTCCGGACATGAGCTGCTCTGTACGCATGTGTGGGGAGTGTAGAGGTGGGGGTGCCGACGCCGAACCCCCTGCAGGTCCCATGTTTGAGGGAGGAGATGGTGGCACTATCCCTGCTACTGCATTTACCGTCTAAAGACACACAGAAAAAGAGGGTTAATGATGGTACAAATGCATGGTCGACCACTAACTTATAGAGATACCGTGTCCTTCAATACCGTGCAGACTGACAACAATAACAGAAAGGCTATAAACTCTTTGATGTGCATTGGATACACATAAGAGATGCAGAGTAGGCTTAAAAAAAAAAAAACCAGATACCTGTTTGGTGGCAAAGGTGGTTGAAAGGTATTCTTTCACTTGTTGTCTCCGTGACTGACGGATGTGATAGTCTGTTGGATTCTCAAGGTGGGTCTGCACCTGTATTAGGGAGTTACAGGATAAAGATACATGTCATTCATTCTGCAAACATCATCACTTACAAACATATTTGAGTTTCATAGCTCAAGCAGTAGAAAAAAAACAAACAACAAAACAAGATCTTAACAGGAGAGATGCTCCTTTTTATTACCACAACCTTAACACACAAGTTTGTGATCTTAATTAATTCAGACATTTGTCTGAATTAAAGAAGAGACATTTGTTTAATGTATCGTAAAAGTTAATTAGCTCAGTACAGTTTGCCACTAACATTTAAACCCATGACACACTGAGTTTTGACCCCTTTATCCAAACGCAGTGTCAGTACTAAGACATAGTAGCTTTAAGTCAGTTGTAATGTCTACAGGAGTAAAGCTGCAGCAAATCCTCTGGAGTGGCCACATCGAGCAACGCACTGGCCTCATTCCTTCACATCAAAGACCAAAGCTCAGTAGAGAGCACTCCCCAACTTTAATAACCACCAGCAGGATTAAACCACATGAACCAGAAACTTTTCAGTAAATAGATGTTTCTGCTTCTTACCACTACTTTGTACATGCACAAGTACAACCAGAAAGGGACTCAGCGAGCACATCCTCCACCAAGCCCAATATCATTTCTCAGTTTTAAAGACAGTTTTCTGCATTCCAAAAAAAAAAAAAAATCTAAATGTCATGAGTTCCGCTTGTAATGAGCACCACCTCTCCACCAAGGTCCGTGAAATTCAGCTAAGTGATAATTGACAACAGACAACAATTGACGACAATCAAATACTTTTCCCTCAGCTGTCACCTTGACAGTTTAACAATGTACATATTTAAAATATGTCTGGGCCTCATGACCCATAGGAGCAGTTATTCAGTCATGACAACTCATCCTATCACGCAAAGCTCCGTCAGCAAAGATGAAGACCAAAGAAACACGCAGCAGGAGGTATGAGAGGCTCAGTGTGGACCTGGCTGACAGCTCCCTTTATCTACAACAGGAAAGACAACAAACATCATTCCATTCCCTAAAACAACGTGCAAAGAGTGTAAACTCTCAATACAGCGAGGAACCTCATTATGTAAGGAGCATGTGCACAATGGAAATATTTAAGGTTCAAAATAGTCACAAAGCAACATGCTAAGAGTATTGCACAAGCCCACATACAGACACACGCACCATTAAAGATAAGGACAAACACAAGAATTTCTGGAATCAGTCAAAATGTCACCTCAGCTTTATCTGTACCTGTCTGACTCGCGATGCAGACCGTATCTGCATCGCTCCCGTTTACCCTATCACTAAACATGTCAAACGACTCTTATCTGCGCCTTCTGTTTCCCTGCCTGCGTGCTGCTCCCCTGCGTTTTTTCTCTTTGTCTTTTTAAATCTGTCACTGATTATTCCCTTTGTGGCAGCACAGTGCCCACTGCACTATCCCGTCTCCTTCCCACCGACACATGATTGAATTAATGGAAGTGCATCAGACCCCGGGCCTTTTTAAAACACTTCAAAACCAACATCTGTTCTTTCTTAAACCAATCCCATCAATGAAATTGGTTGAGTGCTTCGTCTCTGGGAGTGCAACTGCAGTAAGAATGATTGAGTCAAAAAGACTTCTCTACACACATTACTTTTTCCTCAGACTGTGCAGTGGGCCCGTCCTCGTCTAAGAACTGAAAGTTTGTGGAAGGATGGAGAGCGGACTTGCGTAAAAGCATCAAACCAATAATCTTTATCAGTTTAATCAGATCAATAGCAGTGTTTGACATTTACACACCAAACAGAGCAAATAATGCAGCTAAGTGATAAATATAGCAATAAACAAGACCCGATCCCCGATTGAAGCTTCTCTACATTAAATATTCCGTTTTTGTTTTCTTTGTCTCAACAATGTTAAATCAAAATTTCTATATTCAAACAAGTGACATAAATTCTTCGTGTTGGTTGTATTCACAATATGAGTTCCCAGGCTTGTTGAGCACCCAATTGAAGACAAGCGAGGTAAATAATGTGAGTCACTGCTTGTGGCTGCACTGACCTTCAGAACCTCCACTGGGACCTGCATGCTTTGGTAATGCTGCGGAGTGCTAATGGCCGGCGTGGGCGCAGGAGGCCCAGCCATGCGATGCTGCATGTACTGCAGGGCTGCATTCTGCTGCTGCTGCTGCTGCTGATGTTGCTGCTGCTGCTGCTGCTGCTGCTGATGGTGCTGCTGCTGCTGCTGCTGATGGTGCCGCTCACGCTGCTCCTCCTGCTGCAGCTGGTCTCGCATCAACTGGACACAAACACGTCACAGAAATGCTTAATTAAGCACTAACCGGTGACCTTACTGTGCTGTGCGAGGTCACCTCTGGCTTTTTTCTTCCTCTCTAGTAATAAACAGGGGGGTACAGAGGTAACTCGCAAACCTTAATTGGCCCTGTAATAAAACGGTGTACAGTGAAAATAATAAAATATACAAGGGCCAAGCAAGAAGTCCAGATTTTCCAGGGGGAAAAAAACGAATGCCCGAGTGTGGATGACGAAAAAAGACCACACAAAAAGCTACAAACACGACAGCCATTGCTAATGTAAATGTTTGCATGTACTGCTTAATGATGGACAGTAGTTGTGTTGTACCTGCATCCGCAGCCCGACGCGTGAGGCCATTGCTGGAGGGCGAGGGGGCAGGGGAGGGCGAGCCGCTGTTAATGCGGCACAGTCCAGCCCGAGAGGTAAAGGAAGCTGTAGAGGAAATAACAAGAGACCAATGTGTGAGCATGGCAAAAGAAAGTGGAGAACAAGGAAGGATGGTGGGAAATGTCTAATTGATGCTTAAATGAATCAGTGGCACCTCATAAACAAGCAGAATATCTGCAAAGGGTTTATGGCGTGTGCACAGTTTTTTCTTTCTGTTTCTTGTTGTTCTTTCAGGCCATCTTTCAATACAAAACCTCACCTCATGCTAATCAGTCATTCTGTGTTGGCAAACCCTCCCTATGTTAAGATGTCCAGCCAAGTTGTGTCATATTATAAAAACAAAAGACATTCTCAGTGAATGTATGGATGGGTTGTGTTAGTCACTGCCCTGCCCCCCCCCCATGTTTTTCTTTTCCCTTTTCATCTTTATACCATTTCAATATGCAGATGTACTCTGAATGCCCAATCAATAACG
This sequence comes from Odontesthes bonariensis, assembly GCF_027942865.1. NCBI lineage: Eukaryota > Metazoa > Chordata > Actinopteri > Atheriniformes > Atherinopsidae > Odontesthes > Odontesthes bonariensis. The sequence goes on along the minus strand of NC_134508.1, from coordinate 18,205,503 downwards.
GGTACTCAGTGTTTTGCTGTTGTTGTTTTTATCATTGTACAAACACAGCTGTCCCTCATCAAACACCTGCATCAAGACTAAAACAGGCTGCCTCAGTTATAAAAGACAGACTTTATTTATGTGGCATCGGCCACCAACAAAAAATTAAAATCAAACAACATACTAGTATCATCTGTCCTATGTCTAAATAATTGGCGCAGTCATTAGATTGTAAAAAAAAAAACTCACAATGATCAGTTCATATGTGGTGATGTGATAGTAGAGAATAGATGGATAAATAGATAGAGCATTGTCTGTGATTATGTTTTGCAGTCAGCTACACTTGGATTTCTATTCCTAAAATCCTAAATGGTCCACCAAAGATGTACAAAAATTCCTAAAACAAAAAAAAAGATTAAAAAAAAAAAAACACAATATATGAAGTAAAACACAAACAGATGGATGAAAGATTTCCATTTTAGTCAAGGAAGGGGAGGATAAACAAGCAGATGCGCTAGAAAACATGTAGGTATAGTAAGCAGCATCTTTCCAGTCAGCGTTTAACTTCAAGTTGTGGTGAATAGAGGAAGTCTTCCTCTGTAATGTCGGAGAGGTCATGCGGGAGTCATGTTATGTTGTTGATCTTGGGAGATCATGTGAGCAGAAAGACCAGGGGAACACCCATCACCCCTTAGCAACATCTCCTCTCCTCTCCTTTTTTTTTTTTTCCCCACTCAGAGGGGAGTCCCAGGACACAGTTCCACTTCTGCAGTTATGTGTGCTAATCCTTACATGACTAAGCTTGCCTGGACTCAAAGGTGTGATGACACCAGAGCCAGGTTTCTACTCTATTTGAATGGTGACACACAGTGGGATGATAGACAGCACAGCATCAGTCAGAATCGGAGTCCTATACTCTCTCATCAGAAATGCTGTCTGTATATGGTCATAAAGAGAGAAAGACACAGAGAGAAAGACAGACAGTGAGAGAAAAGCTCATTGTGCATGAGGTACAATAAGAAGGGCAGCTCCTATTGAGGAGGACTGAAGCCGCCTGTTGTCCAAAGTGTACATTTCAGCGCCCGAGGGGGCACACACTGCTCGCTTTGTGCCCATTAGATTGCCCACATGAAAAACACACACCCATGCAGAGATACGCTTTGAAACACATTAGCATTCCAACTCAAACTTGTATCAGAATGACTTGAGCAAACAGTAACTTCACACTAGCAGACCCAAACAGCAATAAAACATCTTTAACACTCACTACTATAGGCGTTAACATTTGGAGTCCTCCTGTAACGGTAGCAGTAACTGTCTCATTCAAGGTGCTTACAATACACGGAGAAGCAAGTTTGCATGCACACACGCACACAGAAGGGGAGAGTTGCACACTGTATTTATAGTCTGATAAAGAGGGCAATTAAATCCTGAAACTCAGTCAGTAAGACAGGAATGCTGGCTAAAACGGGATATGTGCTCATTGATCCAAGGGTCTAAGGACAGTCCCTTCTGTTGCACAAACTGAAAAGCAATTTGAGGCAATACATTGTGTCCATAAGAACAGAGCGTAGCTGACCATATTACGGGTCACTGTCCAGGTCTGAGCCTTTACTTCCTATTGCTTTACATTTTAAACCCAGAGTATAATAATTAGCCACTTTAACTCCCAAACTACCAAATTAAAGCTTAACGTGTACACAGTCTTTGTATTATCTAACAGTATTACCTCTGAGACTACTGTTCAAACGCTCAGTGCAGGGGTGTAATTACAGGTAGGACACGGGGGACACTTCCAATGCAAACTTACATTATATTGAAAGAGAAAATCTATTTCAAAGGCTTTCAGTTTTGTAATACAATTCTATATTGCCAGTGCATCCAGCTATCTCCAAGTGGTTTTATTCAGTATTTCTTTTTTACCTATGAAGTGAGTCAATAGATAGCACAGCATGTTCATGTTTTCAGTAACCAGTGACCTTCTGATATTGTCAACTGAAGGAAGTGAACTGAGCACCATTCCCTCTCATGAGAGTGCACAGGTGCCGTGAAGTGGGTGTGGCGCAGGTTATGCAATACCAGAAACAGTCCAGCTTCTCAGCAGGGTTACTAACAGAGCAAATTAAGTCCAAGCAATTAGTTACCAGTGCTTCCTAAACCTTGCAAATAAGAAAATTTGACACAATTTGACTTTTTTATTCTCATTCTGACTGACAAAAACTAAACTGACCTGTTTTGGGTGCTTCTGTATACACTCAAACCTATATTTGAAAGACTTTTTGGGCAGTACTACCCATAAATTCTCTTCCTTTGGAAAGGAAAGTGTTTAGTTGATAAATGGATCGCTAGGAGGTTGTACGAAAAAAAAAAAAAAAAAGATATGAAATTTAAAAAAAAAAAAAAAAGAGTAATGCAAAAAATTAATGCTAATTGTTTCATTTTTGAGAACGTCAACATTGGTGTCATTTTAAAACATGAAGTGCGAACTTGATCGACACTTATTTTTGCTGTGTAAAATTCTGTCGTCGTGACAAATCAGTTTAGAAGGAAAATGGTGGTGTATCCGGAAAACATTGTGTTAGCAGAGCCTTCAATGTTTACCTTTTCACTGCATCACTGTCCAACACATATGCAGTGTGCAGCATACAGCCCCCCAGCTGTGGGCGAAACCATGACACATATATGTCCAGTAATCCATTACACATACACGGATAGATATCACTTCCTGATATCATATCGTGACACACAGCAAGATCTCCTCCACATAGGGCCCTCACATTGCCTGACAACCACTGGGGACATCTGTGACGCAATAGGCGCACACAGTGGCCATTGTGTGTCCAACGCTGTAATGTCATGGCCCCTTCACTTCAAACAGTGACCGCCAGTAGGAGGAAGCAGAGCGGAGGAAGCCCAGGTCAGAGGCCAGCTCTGGATTGTGCCACTTATTAGTCACAAACACACATGCAAACAAACAAAAAAAAAAGAAAGCGCACAATACAAAGAGTGATATTTATACACGCTGTGCGATGACAGCCTTCCTCTCGTACGACACATACACATACACAAAAGTGCACTCACACTCGGAGGGGAAGTGTGGGGCCACGGCACCTGTGCTCTGAGACATGGTGTTAATTTGTGTTGTGTGTATTTTTAGATGTGACTGTGCAAAGCCAAGGAGGGCTTCTTTGACAGCCCACATGTATATGTGGGATATACGGATACTGTGTCCTCTCATAACAATGTATATGTGCAATCGGAGTTTACAAAGTAGGCAGCCAAAGCTATGCGATAGCTTCAAAGGTCACTGGCAGGGATATTTTATTTAGACCAGCAGGTGACATGAGTAAAGCAATGCTGCACACTTAGTGTAAGTAGAGAGAAATCACTAGAGGTCAAACCAATGTCTGAACATCGCTTGACAACAAGAAGTGGGTCGAAGCTGGTCAGCCCAGCTGTGAACACAGAGACATTAAAGACCCACTCCAGCACTTATCAATCCCTTTAAAACTCATCTGTGTTCCTATGTGCTGGCTTGTAAACTCATGAATATGCTAATATGGCCCCACCCACACCTCTGCCTGCCATCAGACGACACTGCCCTTTCCCATCTAATCTGAAGTCGGTAACGCAAGACACAATGCAAGACGCAAGACAAAACGCAAGCCCTTGCGCGGTTGCAAGCCCCCCCTTGCGTGCTTGCTTGTGTCACCTCAATTTTCTAAACTTCACGGAAGACGCTAGACCCGAGCAGAGCTATAGAGTAGCCACTCTGGACGCGAGCACAAGCCACTATCTAGTCCAGCCGGCTAGCTACTAGCATGGCCCTATTCCGGCCACGTGATTGGTTCAGCGCGGTGCAACTCTCGTTCTCATTGGCTGTTCGTGTTGTCTGTCAAAAGATAGACGAATGGCATCTATGGAAAAGTATATCGACCATGTTTCATATCTCTATCGAGGAAAAGTTATTCATCGATAGCTATCGTTATCGTTTTATCTCCCAGCCCTATCTGCACATGTACAGATATATAGTTCTACTGTTTGTAATAAACGTTCAATTAAAAAAAAAAAAAAAAAAAAAAACAAGCCACTATCTACATCACATCCGGCGGCGTGTTGATAATAAAAGACCGCTGTTTTCAAACGCCAAGGTAGAAAGCGAAGAAGAAGAACAATAAGCATGACATAGACATAATATATATATATTATGTCTATAATATATATAATATATTATGTCTATGATGAATCCACTCGAAGAGAGACTTGCCGAAGAGGTCCTGGCGGTGAATTTCCTTTCATTGTAGTAGGTTTGTCATTGAAAAAACCCGCTAATCCACCTACTGTCCTGGCGGTGAATCGCCACACACAAGCGCCGGCAAAGCTATAACGTCTCGAGCCATTAACACAAGCGCAAGACCCAAGCGCAGGGGAGTTAAAAGAAGTATGAACTCAGCCTTTACTGTGCTGGGTTACGCAAAGGCAAGTTCTAATTATCAGGGCAATTCAGCTGCAGATATTTCAATCAGAGAGAGATTCTCAGGAGAAGGAAAAGCAAATGTTGCATACAAGAGAAAGAATCACGCTGGGAATCTATTTACTTTCTATCCCTTTTAACAATATTAGAAACATAACAGCAGTAGATCATTTGAGTTCTGGGTTGATAAGATTATGAGCTGATGATGTGATGCTAAATCAACTTAAGGCTGAGTTATACTTCTTTTAACTGCCCTTGCGCTTTCTTCTTGCGCGTATGTTAATGGCTCGAGACGTTTATACTTCATTTAGCTTTTCCGGCGCTTGCGTGTGCTGCATGGCGATTCACTGCCAGGACAGTAGGTGGAGTAGCGGGTTTTTTCAATGACAAGCCTACTACGATGAAAGGAAATTCACCGCCAGGACCTCTTCGAGTGATTCATGCTTCTTCTTTTTGTAAATAGCCGGTATTTTGTCAGATTTTCAACACCTTGGGGGTCTAAACGACTACTTTCTCGCCTGAAAATGTTTCAAATGTTGCTAAAGTTATATATTTACAGAGTTTATAGCTTAAGGGAAATCAGCTTTTCAGGCCGGCTGATTTCGGCTCGGGCAGGAGTGAAGTGCACTGTGTGTAAACGCTCTGCATACTGTCAGATCGATGAGTATGCCGTTTTCAAGTAGTAGGCTTGCGTCTTTTCTTGCGTGAAGTTTAGAAAATTGAGGTGACACACGCAAGCTCGCAATGGGGGGCTTGCAACCGCGCAAGGGCTTGCGTTTCTTCTTGCGTCTTGCTTTGCGTCTTGCGTTACCGACTATAAACCAGGCTTTAAACCTCATTGTCTGCTCCAAGGTGTTCAGTAGCGCATACTGGAAAGACCAAACAGCAAATAATGACCAGTGCTAATAACTCATGCGCTTCATACTTTCATACATTTGTTCTCATTCATTTTCAGTGAAACCCAGACAGCAGTGTGGCGGGCAACCTTCAAATCTGCAAAGCAGTTGTCCAAAAAAATAAGGTTTGCACTTTTGCAGACTGTGGTATTTTTTTGACGGAACACCACAATATTCAAATAAACAGAAACCACGTAAAGAATCTGCCCTAAAACAACCACAACTCAGTTCTGGCATCTTCACAAGAAGAGTAAAACACAGCAAGTCTTCCTTCTGCTGCGTTCTAAGCATACAAGTTCAACTCATCCTGAACAAAAACAGATTAGACGAATTAGAATTCTTTTATACTTTCCTTTGACTTGTTAACATCAGGTGTGCAAAAAGTGACATTCGCCAGCGAAACATGTGAACACACTTTGTGCATTAAGCTGCCTTCCTGCATGTTCTTATGACTAAAATAACTCTCTGCTCTCTGTTCCCCTTTTCAGGAACACCCTGTTCCCCCGAGCCACGGTTCATTTTTTGTCTCATTTGTGTGCGTGTATGCATCTACATGCATCTGTGCGTGTGCTTGTAGGTGGGGGCAAGGGCATGTGCATGAAGGGTAAGCTTTCACGTGTAGAACATCTCTACAGTGTTTGCTGGCTTTTGAGTTCGGTACATGTAAACAGATCTTCTTTATCAACAATTGTTAAAAGCCACCATCGAACACACTCAGTGAGCAGGGACGGTACGCTTACGTAACAAAGCTGGAATTAGAAGTATGAGCTCCTCGTCACTGGTCTATGGTCTCTTACTCACACACACTTCTGATGCTAACGGTTGCATACACACAGTTGTACCAAAGACACCAAACTAAGCTGCTTGAACAGGCAGACAGTCAGATCATTTTCACCCTTTTGACACTCAAAGTCAATCGCTGCTGTGGATATAAAATATTTCCTGGTACCACCTCACTTCTGTGTACACTTATTATAGCCCATTGCAGTGGACAAAGCCATCTTAGGATCCTTTAAATAATGATTCTCATTTCGGTTTCAGAGTTACTCAATTGGGAGCGGTCGCAGTGTTTTTTCCCTCCACAATCGCAACAGATGAATTCCCCCATTTGCATACACACACAAACAAGAGAGCACATATATATGTGGGCAAGTACAATTACCTGTATATGAGGAAAAGAGAGCTCACAAAGACGTATACACTCTGCTTTCCCTGCTCACTACATGTCTGGTTGCTGGAGAGCCGATGGGCAGAGGAAGTCGTGGCGTGAGGTGAAGAGAGGCGATGGAGAAGTAAGACGAGAGAGAAACAGACACACAAAAACAGAAACAGAAAAAAATAGTTGGTTATAAATGTAACACTGGTAAAAAAAAAAAAAAAAAAAAGAAAATAGGCAGTACAAATCAATAGCTGCAAAACAAAATAAATGACGTTGGCGGTCATGAATAAAGCAGCGGGGAAAGCGGTGATCTTTTAAATAGGGGAAGCTGCAGGTGTGCAACACACATTAAAGTAGTCATTAGAAACAAAGAATTTCCACAGCGGAAGCAGAAAGGAGCAACAGACCATGGCAATAAACCCCGAGTATGAACAAGTGTGACGAGAAGTTGCGCTTAATCGATTCTGTCATTCTGTTGCAGGAGGCATCTTTTTCATACAAATACACTAGTTTCAGCCCTTTGAAACGGAGTCTTGGCGTTCATAGTGTCAAGTTCCCTATCGAAGGATGCAGCATAATCTTCTATGTCTGGTTTCTAGCAGTTTTAGCACCTCCATGTTTCAAATGAGTGGAAGCTCCAGCATGTTTACTTTGAATGTTTCTGGAGTACAAAGATAGAGCTGTGCGCACACAAGTAAAACATTCAAAACACTGCAATCTATTTTTGTACAACAGGGGTTACAAACTGATGCACGACAACTCCCGAAAGCTGGTCAGCTTGATTATGCAAACTTGAGGCGGAGAAAATCTGTGCAATATGTAAGGAGGAAGTGACCACCGCATCCTGATTTTCTGTCATCCAGATTTTTGCTCAGTAACAAACTTTAAGAAGGTCATTTAAATGAATCATTATAACTCATCTACATTGTGCGTGACTCACAGTGGCGGACATCTTCTAAACAGTCTAATTATGGCTGATGAAGTGAAACCCCTTCTTTTTTTTTTTTCAAAGCGCACACTGCTTCACAAATCATAGAGAAGTAATGTGACGCTTAGTGATGAAAAGACAACAGCAGGTTATCAGCTGGGAGACTTTAAACTAATATCTAATTCAAGAGCACCATGGCAGGGAAGAAAACAGATCAGTGTCATCAATAAAAAACACAAATCCTCATTTCCCCTTTCCCTACATGAGTTTTCACAACTCCTAGTTTTGTGAGTTGTGAAGCAACTTTGTCTGCAGGCAGCCCAGAGAAAAAGACAAATCTATTTGTTATACCATTACATACTATGGCTGTTCTCAAACATGACCTGAAGCAATGCTCTAACCAAACTGGTTAGACACATATGAAACTGTGTTGAACACACACAAAACATTAAGCAACCACAACACGTGTCAAAAAGATATTCACAGTCAGTTCATGAGATACGCAGAGTGAACCTCTGGTGGTGCAGGTGTACTGTCAGCTGCCTGTGTAACTTATCAATTAGGATAAGAGCACTCTAAACACAAGACCTCCGAACAGAGGGGCCTCAGTTTATCAATTTTCATCTTTAAGTTGAAGCATTTTGGCTCACGAGTAAACACTGAAGCCACCAGACTGATCCGGAATCGTCGCCACCATGGTGACTTTATGCCTTCACTTAGCTCAAATAACAACGCAGCAATGACTCTGGATTCTGTTACTGTTTTTAAAAGGTCAAAGGAAATGTGTCACAATTGATCTATTGTTGACAGCAATTTAGCCAAAGCTGCTTCTGTGACTGCCAATGAGTCGCTACTCTACATTTTTCAAGTTTACAAACAACAGCTTGTGACCCCATTTGAACGCTTTGCATTAAACTCGTTCACACGTGTTTCGATCAGTTTCTGACATGAGAATGAATGGAGGACAGACTGGCAGTGCCAACAACCACACAATGAGAAAACAAAACACCTACTGACACATATATAATGGAGGATGTATGAGCTGAAGACTCTTACCTGCAACTCTCCTACTATCCCAAAGACAACATAGTGTATCCAGTGGAAATCTGCCCTTCCACGTGTCAATACACGCACAATCTCCCAGACAGTTGTCTGCCGGCTTGGCCAACTTGTGAACGCACACTGTGACACCGCTCCTCTCTACATCAGCCAACTTACAGTAGGCAGAGTGCTGTCACTATTAGTCACCTTCCTCCTTCTCTCCCTTAACTGCCAGCTCAGCTTCCTACTTGTCCTCCTCTTTCTGCCACTCTCCTCCTCTTCCCCTAAATTAGCCTGAATGCCGTAGTCCGAGGCAACAACAAGAAGAGCCCTGTGTCCAGTGAAGTCATCAATCTCCTTTTTTTTTTCTCCTCTCATGCTCTGTAATGTTGAACTCCTCCTTCAGTCCAGCCTCCCTTTTAAAGCAGCGCACGGCATTTGCATACAGCGACACCCACACGTGTGTACAAAAAACCATATCAACCTGGAAGCAACTCCTAACTGGTCACTGTGCATTTGTTATTGCGAGCCATAAGGCAGTGAATCAGCACATGTACTTCTTTAATATACACCCACGCATTGCCATGGCTGGCACACGAAAATGCATAAACCCTAGAGCTTAGATAGCAGCCAATAAGAATTATATATAGTTTATAGGGTATAGGAAGCATTGAGAAACCCACACATGATGCAATTTGAAAAAAATTAACAGGTCAACAAACTAAAGCAGATTAATAAATATAAACAAATGACTATACCAGCTTTCTCTAAATAAATACCTCAGTGAAATAACTGTCTATCTTCAGATAATATACAAAATCACCTGTAAAAAAAGCCAGTTTTTCCAAGTTAAATCAAAGCTGTGTTAGGAACACTTGAGTTGGTCCAGAACAATGTGGCTGACAGTAGTTTTAAATGTACAACATCACTGTATAGTCCGACATTTCTGTGAGTGCATCGCTGATTAAACATTACAATAACAGAATTAGCACCTGGATGGATGGATGGATACGCATATAGGATATATATCGATATCATTTGAAAGTTGAAACTCTTTGCATTGTTGTTTAAAAGCCAGTACAGACCACCCCTGTTTGATGTTTACTGAAATACATAGATACAATTACATCTTGCAAAGAAAACTGGAACAACTAGAGGATGACCTGTACATGTTGACAGGATCCTTCGGGGGTTACACCTTTTGGTGAGAACATACATGGCACGACAGATTTACTAAACAGCGTCTAAAAGATTACAAAGCAAAACCTTTCAGCGAAGCTTTTAGCGGTGCTGCTTACATCTGTAACAGTTTTCTGGGGAAACTCAAGAAGGGCTCAGACAACAGAGGTTTTTAAGTCCACAACATGTACCAATAAATCATAATAATTACTCTGAATCCTTCTGCCAAATTAGATCCATTACAGCTCATTACTCTAGAATAAACAATACTCTGTTTAAAAAAAAAGAAAATCAATCAACATTTGTCTTACTTTATCAAATGACCACATAATCATACTATAAATAAGCGATGCCACGTATAAAATGCAACGTCTGAATGTCGCACAAAGGCAGAGTCACTCTCTGGACTTCCTGACAAGTCAGGAAGAGTCTCTCTTTCCATCACTGTATCTAACCCAGCTATTCGTACTCACTATCCATACTCTCCCCAAACTATATCACTGAATGAAGAAACTCAAACACACAAACCAATAGGCTAGTTGTTCCTATCACAGCAGGGGACAACCGAGGCCAACATGCTTCAGCAGCACCGAACTGACAAGAATGCCTTGTTTGTACACAAAGAATTCACTGGTGGGCTAGCTCCAGTACTCAGAGTACCCACAACGTATTTACTGGGTTATTTTGGTCCAGGGGCTGGACCCCTGAAGGCCGTCAGCTTATTGGCTGGATAAACTGTGTTCCTGCCAATCCTAATGCACATGAGTCGGAGGGAAAATCACCGTCTAAGACTGCCTTGGCAATGGCTTATCGAGGAGGCTTGACATGTAAAAATGCAAAAAAAAAAGTCCACACTCGTGCACATTTACACAAACACCGATGAAGCACATCTCCTTGGCAGGCTGGCGAGTGTCCAATCATTTAGCCCTTCGGTCACCGTGGTTGCCGAGAGGCTGCAAACAAATACTACATATATAGCTCGTCATTGTGGCTCGGCTCTGAGCGTTCAACAACAGTGTTGAAGAGCCTGGCTGAAGTCTGGCACTGACATGCTGACCTGAACCTATCCACTGTTGCAGTTTGTAGAGCCAACTGTCATTCAATCACGTAAAGCTGCAGTTGAAAATGTTTTCCTAATATTCATATATATATATATATAAATACATACATATTAAACATGTACAGTTTGAATATGTTTACTGAATTTCATTGTAGCTGATGACAATGACAATAAATTTCTATTCTTTTCCGAACAGTTTGCAGGCAGACATATCCGGATATTCCAAAACGCTTTTGGTCACTGGCTTTTTATATATACAGCAGTCTATTACTGTTTAGAGCAGGTGAAGTGGTCTATTATTAGGTAAACTAAGTAGAGAATCTATGGCAGAGTTTGTGTGATAGGGTGCAGTCGCCACAAAAACCAGTCACACTACATTTTCTTTTTTTGCGTGCGTGTCATCAACATGATGGAATGGAAGGCATTTTGGAGATGAGTTGGGAGATAAAACACCCACACAACATTTATTCAACTTTGGCCATCACACTCTGAAAACTGATCCTTTAAAAGATTTCCTGTTCTCGACCTCACACATTCTCATTATCCACTTTTCTCTCACCCACTTTCTCCCAATTTCTTTATCCTCAGTGGGACAACGAGCGGCCCGTGACCTGGTCGAAGTTTGAGAAAGAGAAAGTGAAAAGAGATTTAAAAAGGGAGCAAATGAAGAAGAGGTAGGGAGGGGATATAATGACTAAAATCTTGTGCAGAATTCAAGGATGGTGGGGATTAATAGGATGCTTGTACTGCTGTTTAATTAGTCACATTTAACATAAGGGTCCTCTGAAGGACAATTCACATCACATCTAACAAAAAAAAAAAAGGTAATTTAAGGAAATAACAGCAACAGTCATGGAACTTTTTAAAAAAGTACATACAGTCAGGAAAAAGAAACACAACCCTCTTTAAATTCTAAGATTTCACATGTCAAGACTTAATAATTAAAAAAAAATCCTCTGGTGCTCATCTGCTGTTTAGAACAGGCAATCAGAAACTCAGACGAACAACAACACATGACATGTTATTCTTTACTCAGCACAATTCTTAAGCCATAATTCAGAAGTAGCGTGCGAAAAAAAAACAAGCACACCTCATGATTCAGTGACTTGTAAAAAACACCTTTATTGGTAAAAACTTGAAGCAATCATTTTCTGTATGACATTAGCAGTCTCACATGTCTTGGGAGGATTTTTCAACATTGGCTCCCTTTTTAAGTAACACCGTGCTTGACGGTCGATATGCTGCGTTTGGTTTTCTCCAAACATGCTGCTGTGCACTACGGACTTTGGTCTCCTCTGTCCAGAGGACATTTTTTCCAGAAGTCTTGTGGTTTTCCATGTAGGACTCTGCCAACCTAAGCTGTGCTGCCATGTTCTTTTTAGAGGGAAGAGGCTTTCTCCTGAAACAGCTCCTAATAAGCCATACTTGACCAGTCGCTTTCTAATCATACAGTTGTGAACTTTAACACTAAACATGCTAACCGATGCCTGTTCAGTCGTAGACGCAAAACATCTTTGCAGTCTGACCGTGGGGTGAACTAGCTGGGATGTCCACTCCTGTAAAGACCGTCAAACTGTCTTCAACGTCTTCCTCGTGTGAATAATCTTTCTCACTGTGGAGTGATGGACTCCGAACCCTTCCCAGATTGATGGGCGGCTATCATTACTTCTCTTGGACCACTCCTGATGTCTTTCCTCCTTGGCTTTGCGTTAACACACACCTGAATGCTCCAGACCAGCAAAATCCAAAAAGAACAGAGGTGCTCACACTTGCTGATGATCAGTTAATCATGTGTATGTAATGAGCAGCATCTGGCAGCATCTCGCTCTCCTAATATACGTAGAAGCAGGAAGGGTCGGCCTCAGTTTTTCATACACTGCTTCTTCATTTTGGCATATAGATTTTGTTCAAATAATAATGATAGTGATACAATGTAATATGTCATACAAAATTCATATGAGGTTCTATTTATTTCATTTAAGGCGTTGTACGGACCAGATAATTTGTTTCTTATACTCTGGTGTGTAAAACCTGTAAGGCATTCTTTCTTTTTCACATGTATAACAAAATACAGTATATATTGATTTGAATGAGATCTAACACACCGCCTTTCTTTGTTTCTTGTTGATAAGAACTCAAAAGTGTCCAAATGCAATCACATATTAATCTGTTAAAAATACAGAAGGACAAACTTTAGATTAGATAATGTCTTCCTTTGTAATAAAAACTAAACTAATATGACATGGAGGTCACAGAATATGATCTATAAAGAATTAACAAAAACTAAAAAAAAAAAAATTTTTAAATCAGCAGTCGAACTGAGCTGAATGAGGCACTTTAAAGTCAAATGTTTGCGAGAGGGAAAATTACGTTTTTTTCTAGTAAAAATACTAAAGAAATATTCATTTTAAAGTTTTTACATGTGTGATGAGTCTTTGAATCAAAGACCAAGTCCTTTTGCCTCTGAACTGGAGGTCAATTGCAATCAACACAGATGGAGTAAAACGCTGTGCTTATGAATTCCGCACGTATTGCATGTAAAACCAGATGTGTTCTGTGGGACACCAAAGAAATGACAAGCTGAGAAGAATTAAGCAATGTACAAATTAAAGGACAAGGTACAATCAAAATCTGGTTAAAAACAAAAACAGTCCCAGTGTAGTTGTGTTATAGTATATATCAGTAATATGACTGACCGAAAGCACACAGAAATGACATGTGAATACATTTGGCTCAGTCACGGCATGAATCATCATTTTTTACATTTTCTTATAAGTTGATTTTTTTCATGTCAGGCCTTGAAATCAGAAACTGAAACCGACGTATGTGTTTGAGATGATCTAAGACCGCAGTGTTTCTGTGGTGTTTTTGTTTTGTGGGTTTTTTCAAACCACCGCTCAGTAGAGAGTAGACATGGAATGACATTAAGAAAACCTGTTTAAGGAGCCAAGCAGGCATAATATTCAGGGAGTGGTTTACTCAGTACAAGAAAATACCGTTCAGCTCCGACAGACCTTCACAACAGTGCTGATTATCAAATTTTAAAAAAAAAACATTCTAAGCGTAAATGATCACAGAAAAAAAAGATCTAAATCTCCTGCAGACAAAGGCAGATTTAATGTCTTGTTACATGAACGTGTATTTCCAAAGTAGACATATTCTTAAAGTCTAGCGAAGATAATGGATAGAGCCCTGATAGAGCGATAGAGCCGCATGCATAAACCCTCCCCGCAGCTCACACTAATAAACAAATTGCACACACAGCTGGGCGGCTGCACAGATGTAGCTGAAGCGCCGTTCTCACACAGAAAAGAGGCAGAGCAAGACTGTCTCTTCTGTCAGTCTTTCAAAAGAGGAAATGAAACGGTGGAATGGAGATAAGTTGAGGAAGTGGAGTCACACATTCAGCACATGGCCTGAAACGTCCCACCCACACTCACCTCTGACAGATCATGGGTCATGTTGTCATGCAGCACATGCCACGATGTCATTCCTCTGGTTTTCACAAAAAAGTCCAAGCTTTTATTACCAACTTGTGCTGTAGTTTGTCTTGTATGTATTTTCATGGGAAATCCAGTAAAGGCCGTTCCTCATACACCTTTTCTTGGTCTGATCAACAAAGCAGCGAGTCAGCTGTCTAGGTTACAGGAGAACTGTCCATATGGCAAGCAGATGAGGTCGTGTTTACACACACACACACACACACACACACACACACACACCTGATGCTTTTTCACACTAGAGTACATCCACTGAACCAAGCCAATTTGCTTGTGTTTCCCAGTGCATGTGTATGCGAGTGTGTGCATGTGTATGCGAGTGTGTGCATGTGCCTCTGTGCGTAAAGCCGTCGGCCTCTGTTTGCCTGAAGTAAATGAATCCCATCACCAACACTTTCTAGCAGGCATAAGCCCAATGAGGCTGAAAATATGACCCCCTCCACACACACAGTTTTCCATAAGCACAACACGAAGGAGGGAACGCTTGTGCTAATTTGTGCACTTCTGTGACAAGATCTTTTTTTGTGTCTGACGGTTACAAAATGAAATGTACCCATAAACAGGCACTGGAAGACGGCAACGCTCAAATAGCCAGAACTAGGGTCACTTATCCTTTGACGCTTTTTAGAGTCAACTCTGTTTTTGTCTGCTGGCCATCTGAGCAAGTTGCAGCTGCACAACTGGAAAGAATACAATAAGTCCATCAGCAGACACTTCCTCGCCACATAGTGGCCTGTGACCTCTGATCCCGCTGACAGTAACCTCACAACCAAGTGCTTTTTCTGAGCCTGGCACGCATCATACTGTTTGCACTCTGTTACCTCATTAGTCTCTCTAGGTGCATCAATCACATCCTCAAACGGGCACCTAACAATGACACAAGCTTGTGCTGCGAGCAGAGCAGGTACAAGTTACACTGCATTCATGCACTGCATATTACACTGCATATTAAAAAAACAGTTTTGACCGTGAAAAAGGATTTTATACTGTTGTGATGCCTCCTTTGCAGCTTTCTCTTTTATTTTTTCACAATATAAGTAAAATCAAAGCATCAGTTCAGCACCTGGATTCTGTTACTATAGAGCCATGTTGTTGTAATATGAGCAGAATATGGTTCGGCATTATCTTGATGAAATAAGCATCGTCTTCTATGAAAAAGTCATCGTTTGGAAGACAACATATTGGTTCCTTCACAGATGTGCACATGTATCGCAATGTCGTCATGGATACTGGCACCGTGCACTCTTAAGAAGACAGGTGGTCCTTTTCGTCTGTAACTCCAAATGTTCAACAGAGGTCCAGCAACTCTGTATCTATACTATTGAAAGGTCCCACCTCTCTGAGATACCCATTTCATACCCAACCATGTCACTGGCCTGTCGCCAGTTAACTTCACATAATTCTTGCTTTTCCGTTTAATTTTTTTGTTCCCCTACCTTTACTAGTTCTGAATGTGTTTCTGGCGTTTGAGTCAAAGTGCCCATTTAAAAGAACATAATGAATTAAAGTTTCAAGAAGTTAATTTTAGTTTGTTTGTTCGTTTTTGTGGCCGTCCTCTGTGGTCTTCCAAGGCAGGGTTTTTTAATCTGAGAGCCATTCTTATGAGCATTATGCAAACAAATCAAGAGGCACATGATAAAATTGCAAGACAATAATTTGATTCAACTAGTTTATTGACATCTGGCAGCACTGCATTAGTTAGAGCTAAACTGTGTACCAATGCTGCTCCAGAGTAGATGTATCTTTATCATCTGGTTACACAACAGAACTATTTTCCTTCATGGACTCATTGTGAAGAGGGACAGGCAGACGGAGACACGTTTTGAACAACTCTGGGAGCATTAAAATACACGTAAAGTTCCTCAGACCTACAGCTTAAACTGACCCAATCCATTTCCATGCTCACCTCTAAGTGTCTCATTAACGCCAAACAACCTGTAGGTGGTGGTTTTAATGGTATACTGTTTCACATTTCTTTTATATTGAAACCATTGTCGATGAATCCCATGTGTCATCGTGTCCAATGCAGTTGTCTGACCTCAAGTGATGTTGCGTAACTTCCCCGCAAAACTCCATCTTAGTGGAAGTGATTCAAGACAAAACTAGAAGTAATAAGAACACGTAATTACCATCCTTCTTATTATCACCATTTTACCAATTTAATTATCGTTACCTACTGATCATAGAGAACAAAATACTGTACATAAACCTCCATTTGGGATTTCTTTGCTGCAGTAAAAACCTACCCTTTGCTATATGGGAAAATAAATATAGTTTACTGGGATATCTGAGCTCTAGATTTTCCATTTCTGGCGTCCCATATCAAGGCAGTCATCATAGCGTTTCCAAACATGGCACAAACACCACTGTCAGGCCTAACTGTGATGTCTCAGAGGAAATCTCTTAAAAATGCTCTGAGGAAACAAAAAAAAAGTGAGCATGATATGAGGAACATAAAAGCACGGTGCACTCGTCACTTCCAAGGAGACCCTGATTATGCTCTCTCCAGAACAGCATGTGTGATGACAGGGGTCAGGCAGAGAGGTCAGAGGTCAGGGAGCAGGGTCAAATGTCAAACACATTGCTGATGTAACGCAAGGAAACAGACATATTCTAGGTAATTAATTACCACACTAATAACAAATCTGTTGCATATTTCAAAGTAAACCAAGATAAGAAACATTTATGTCATAGTAAAACGACCGTTGAATGACAGGTATGCGTCTCATCTCATTACTGGGATCATATATTAATACTGCATCACTGGATGGCAACAGGCATGACAAATTGCACTGCACTCCACTCAGCACACACACCACAGATAAACACAAGGAAATAAAACCCACAAAGGAGTTTAAATAGCCAGCAGTGCCTTCAATATTTCTGTTTGCGCCGTGCTGTCTTTTCAAGCAAAGTGCCTGAGTAAGCAGCGGAGTATTACAGTCTGTACAGTTTACAGTCACAGCTTATACATAGCAGCATACCCTAGAGCTGAGGTGTTGTTACTGATACTGGCCTGGCTGCAGCTTATAAATGGCAAAAGGGGCAGCTCCCTTCAGGCTCACAGGCGACAGTAAAAGGGAAAGGTGGTGCATTATGATTTAACTTGTAAAACCACGGTTTTCGCCAAAAACTCCAATGTCTCTCAACGTACTGGATATATCCGAGAACAATACATTGGGAAATTACATCTAAAAAAAAAATAAGCTTTTGGATATCGTTTTGTTTTTCTTGTGATCATGACTTCCCTGATTTTTCTACGAATATTATAGTCAGACTCAGCCTCATACATGAAATCTCAAACATTTCCTCAACAGGGCTCAACTCAACTCAACTTTATTTATAAAGCCCTTTAACACCGCCGTGGCTGAAACAAAGTGCTGTACATGAGTAACAACACGAAATAGAAGGCATAAAACATTAGAACAATGTAAAAACAATAATAAACAATAACAATATTAAAACAATAAAAACAATAAAACAGAAACAGAGTCTCATGCTGGGTTAAAAGCCAGGGAATAAAAATGGGTTTGGGTTTGATTTGTGATGCTTGCAGCCTAAAGGTGGGAAAAATGTTAAGGATGAGCTTGGCTGCAGAAAAAACATTCAGTGGCGAGATTCGCTTCCGAGCTAAAATTACTCGTTTTTTTTTTTTTTTTTAAGCTACATATCAAAAGCACAAGATAGCCTTTGGGTTTTCTGGGTACAAATAATTAACTTTTAACATGTCAATTTTAACGTCAAACTCCAAAAACTTCCCGTGAAAAGCTTGATAGACTCACTTAAAATTCAACCTCGCGGGGTTTCCAAAGGTGGTGTTGTTTTAGCAGGGGCTTTATTTCAGTGGCGGTGGTGAAATATAACTTACCCGCTCTGAAGGTCAGACAGAACGAGTCAGGTTCAGGGAAAGTGCGTGTCCGCTTCTCTGTGCTGTGATAACAAGCCCGCCAGGAACTATCAGAAAAGGTCGTGTCGACAAGAAACTACAAAGTTCGCGAGTTTTTGGTTTCACCGCATCTCCGGACACTTACACCGCGCGCACCGACTGCACCTCGGTTGCTAATTTGTTTTCGTTTAGACGGTCGAGATGTTGTCACAACTCGGTGTCTGCGGTCACCTGTGCCACCACCAATGGCAAATCTGTAATGTGATTGTGGGTAGTGTAGTTTTCTTGTACCCCCCCCCCCCGAGCGACTCGCTGCCAAACACTGCGAAGGGAGTTACAATAAGTCCTCTATGTTTTGTCCATATACTCTTAAGAACGAGATTGAAATAAAATACAATATCTATTGGCTTTAACTGAGTGCAAGTTTAGGCTTGATAAAGTTTCACTGCAGCCAAAGAGCTCATGAGTCATGAATTCCATCCTTTCAAAACAAGACCTGTTCCCTTTTTTCTGAGGCCAGTCTGGGATTTATTATTATTCTTTTTAATTGTTGGGTGCATTTTGGACACTTTGTGGTATATTACAAAGTCAATAACTATCAGTATAACAAAAGCAAATAGATAAAGATAAGTGTATCTATTAAATAAACAGAGAAATAAATATGATTGTCGTTTGTAAGTATCCTTCACTGGTAGACTGCTTCTGCTGTGTCATATAATTTAGTAAACATGTGACCCAATGTTATGGGAAGCTAATATGAATTATTTTCTTACCTTAAGCAGGACCAAGCCTTCAACATAACCCCCCCCAAAACAAAATTCTTGTACAAATTGATCTAGTTTAATCTTCTCATTTTTTTTCAGATTTCAGTTCCAGAAGTTCTTGTTTTTAATCATTCAGAAATGTATAGAACAAATTCACGAGTTAAGCATATTTAAGGCGTTTAAAGAGATATGTGGAAAACTAAGCACATACATGTCAGAAACAAGACTGGAGAGATTTGAATGGGCAGTTTTGTTTTATTTCAGTAGTGGAGGTGAATTGATCCATAAAGCGAGATCCTCCACCTTATATAATCTATAACTAACCAAAACATCCAGCTGTCCTCAGCTGTGGGGGAAGGCAATAAACTAGAATTTACTACTATAAACATGTGTGATTGATCTAATTACCTTTTCCTTGACAGAGTATGTGCAAATCAAGTTAAATGATTGAAACCATGTCAGATGAAAGAAGAAAACACCAGAGGGCAGGGTAGCCCTGTCCTCATCATCAAGCGTCCGATTGGAAATAATCTTGTCACATTCTAAGCTTACCAAGGCTGACAATTTGCATGTGACAGAACATAACTCACATAATCAGCGAGATAATCAAGCTTTTAGCAAAGAAACACTACCCAGATCAGTGCATGATGTACGAGGTAAATCATCTTTTTGGCCCCCGTCACTGTAGAGCAGAGTTATCAATATTCACATAATCCTAAATGCCTCAAAATAAACAGACAAGAAATGAATTTGAAAGAATATCATTACTCTGCTGATGCAACACGTCAAATGTCAAACCAAATGTTCAATGTTGTAGAGGGCAACGTGGACATGAAATAAATCACTGAGGAGACAGCACAGGCTTTTCACCCTGTTAATCCATTCCTCCTTAACTTTTAAGAGCTCTGCTGGATAATGTGACTTGGACAAAACAGGTAATGCTGTGTCTGAAATACTGGCAGACAACACCAAATATACGTTCCTCTCTACCGTGCGTGTCAGGTGGAACAATCTGGAATATTTGTATTACATTTTAAGCCAGTCAGTGCTTCTTTTTTTTTTTTTTAACAATTAAAAAGTGTAAGTGCAAGAGATGTGCCATTAAAGATAATCCACTAATACTTTCCTATTCTATGAATGTGGTGCGATAACAACAGGGTTCTTGGTCTGCTACTGGAGGAACTGAGGGGGGGGCATTCTCATGTGTAGGGTAAGGAGGGGTATTGTGGATGCCACCAGTCCATGAGCCTCACACTTTGAACAGGATCCAACACCACCTGGGTCCCGCCTTGATCCCCCCTCTTTCCTCGCGGGAGTGGAGAGTCCTGGAGCACTAGACGAACACGGTGGTGGCGCATGTCTGTGCTTACATTGATTTTGAACTGTGAGAGATAGAGAGCAATGCAGATTAGGGTAGAAGTTAAGGAGGCTAAACTTGGCATATTAACAATTCCTCTCATTCAGCCAGGGACAAGAAGCGTGTCTTAACCTCCAGTGAAGAAGCTAAAGCTGACTCTTAGAGAAAAGAAAAAAAAAAGAAATATATCAGCTGGAATTTCTTTAAGTGGGGAGGTTCTTTTTGTCAGCAGATTCAACCGGTAGAATCAGCGTTGGGTCGGTCACGAGAGGGCTCCTTCTAATTGGCCGTTCAGTGTAGCAAATTAGAGCACAAGAAAGAAGGCAGCAGAAACTACAGAAAGCATCCTTAACATGTCAAACACAACTCTCTCTTCTTTATCTTCACGACTCCAAAACAAACAATAATATCACAACCTGGCCATGTGGAGTGAAGAATAACACATAATCATAACTCAAGAGAGAGAGAGAGACCAGCTCTGGATGGCACACACTGCTATGTTTATGGGTTTTTTTTCCCCTCTTAGTCTTCCACTTTCTCTTATTGTGTAACATACATAACAGCTTCCCCTTCTGCACTTAGCAAGCTATGACTTCTTGTGCAGCTGTAGAGCATACATTCTGCTAGTTTTGTATAATCAGATGCTGGCGCTGAAGGACACCCATCAGCCCGTCTGTCGCTTCTGCTGGTTTTTCACGTTGGTTTGGTGTATGAAAGCCATAACACCAGCAAATGAGCTTTGATTTTAGTGATTTAGACAACAACAAAATGATAACCGTTTTCTGCCTCTGTGGGCACTTCTAACTCATCTTTAGCAGGATTCAACTGACAAGACAGCTGGAGATAGTATTTCTAAATAGAACAAAAATAACCCACTCTTTGGTTATGTTTGCTACTGAACACTTTAGGTCAGTAAAAATATATTATCAAGCAAAAGTGTTTAACAATAGTCCTATAAAATAGTGCAAATTTATTTATTTTTAAATGTTATTAACTGCTAGCCTGGGAATTTCCATGCTGCTTTGTGCGCGATTTCATTCACACTGCAAAGGCAGCCTGGAAACGACTGCCCTTATTTTTGCCTGAGTTAGGGAACCAATCACAGAACGGGGGGGGGGGGGGGGGGGGGGGGGGGAATGACGACGTCTATGCGCGATACCAAACCTTGTAGAGTGTTAATCCAACATGGCAGCGGACACAACGTTACCGTTCGATGCAGCCTTAGAAGGTGTTTTAAGTAGCTTAGAACGCAAGTTTACTTTTATTTTACTTTTTTTTCTTCTTCTTCCTCGTCGCATTTCTGTCGCTCTACATACGTCATCTGGCATAAGTGATACAATTGGCTATGAATCGCGCGCAAAGCAGCATGGGAAGAACCAGACGCCATTTGATAGACATTCGGAGCGCCCAATAAACGGCTCTAGGCATTCGTAAACCACGCCTCATATACGAGAAAATGCACACCTAGTTCCCAGACCACCATCTCATCGAGATTGTGGACGCGTCAGCCAGGCTAGTTAACTGCCATAACACAAGAACTTCTTACCTGGGCCAGTGTCATTCCCATGACCACAGGGGTTAGGATGTAGTTGAGTGTGGTGACCTGAAGCACATAACATTCGGAGTCATGATTCATGTGAACATCTTCATACTTTTTGGCCATACGCAAGGACGTGGCACAGCCATTCTTACTGTGTCCCTGCTGAGATGGAGATAACCAAAGACACATTCAACATGTGAACATCACAGCCAGAGCCACAACAGGCTAATTCAAGCTTTTTTTGATCAACCAGCTCTCATGAAAAGGAAATGTGGAAGTTGGTAAAAGGCAATAGAACTTGTTACCTGCTTCATGAATTTGAAGTTGAACTCCCACAGTGCCTCTGGTCGGGTCCCTGATATCTTTTTGACCCAGAAGAGTATGCACTGCAACAAAAAAATGATAATAATAATAATAATAATAATAATAGGAACTTAACTTAGACATTTCCATATTCAAAGACCAGCTGAGTAAACAGTTTTTCATTTATGCATTTTCATCCCTCCTCTATGTTCAGCAAGCAAACTGATAAATGTGCTTTTAAGGTTTATCAGGTTTTTTCAGTAAAATAAGCTGCTTGAAATAACTGATTTATCTTATTCAGCCTCGAGGATGTTTACATGAAAAGGGTGGAGGTAAATTCAAGCAGATCACATATGGAAATTAAATATGAACAAGACGTTAGTTCAACTTTAGCATAGTTACACAACGGCTTCAGAAGCACACTGTTAATGTACCTTGGAGTTGAGCAAAGTGGTGGGCGTGGATTCTGGCAGTGCAGGAATCTTTGACACACGCAAGCTGAATGGCTCATACAAATGGAAAAGGGAGCGGATCACACAGGCCCGAAGACAGCGCAACATAACTATGGAGTCAGGCTGGAGACGAAACGGCAGTTCAACATCAATCCTGTAATGTCTTTCAAAAGGACAAGGAAATTTGTATTATTCTTGCAAGGTTTCAATAGAGTAGAGTAGATACAGCAGGAGCCTTCAGTTGGAGCACTTCAGCGATCTCTGTCTCCTAATTTAATCAGAGTCCCACAGGTCTTTCAAAATGATGAACTAATGCTATTAAGAGCAAATCAAGCAAATAAAACAAAGTAAACATCCCTCTAATGTATTTATATTTCATATCAAAGCAATTTCAAAACAGTCTGCAAAACAGAAGCATCTACTAAACAGTACCGATATTTTATCAATAACTTCTTTCAAATGATCGGGGGGAAAAAAAAACAACTCACCTTCTGTAGAGTCTGGTCCAAAAAGCGGCAGTGCAAGTGACTGTCCAGGCATTCCTACAGATCAACGCAAATCTGCACACATCTTCAGGTCGAATATAGGCGGAAAGCACTAACCAAATGTCCACTGGATAATCCTCCCCATCACTGCTCTCACTGCTTTCTGAGAGGACAAACAGCCAAAAAAAAAAAAACAACAAAACAAAGTTCAGATCATTGTGGCCACAACCTTATGAACAGTCCATGTCCAACGGATTTTACCATGCATGTACTCGCAAAATATACTGTATATGTACCCTTTCTCCTCTTATTTTTCTTTTTGCGGGCAACTTTAATTTCACTTTCCCCTTCTTCGTCAGGATCCAAGTCATCACAGCTGCCCAAGGAGTCTGTTTCGACACCCACTGCAGACGACAGGACCTCCACCACAGCACCCTGAGATGCTTCTTGACCGCAGAGTAATTTTGCTGAAACATAAAGGTTCTTCAGTTGATCATCCGCATACCCTTCTCAGTTGGGAAACAGCGATTGTTGACCATCTAGGGCTTACCTTCTTTTTCAATCGCATTTGCCACAGCCTTTTTCACCCTACCGGACTTCACAACGGCTGGGTCGGCATCAGCATAATCAGCAACAGTGACTATAAAAACCAAACAGACGTATTCATAAAATTGCCAAGAAAAAAGATAACAAAATATCAACTTGACTTCATAAATTCAGGAAATTATTCAAATTTCAGTGCATTGGTGAGGGCTAACATCGGGCGAGCTAACTTGCTAGCTAAGGTCCTACCTGATTCTGAACAAACGTCCCCGGCTTTAAATTTCAGCCGTTTTCGGTTCCCTTTCTTGGGCATGTCAACACCAATGATCTGTAAACGTCTAACGGGGCTGTGAGACCTGCCATGTCTCTATGGCAAGCGGGGGTAAAGAGAAAGACAGAAAAATAACACAGAAATTGAAAAATGTTCCACCGGGATCTTCAGCCATCATGGAATGACGTAACATTGCAAATAACGCGAGAGCGAGATTACCATTGCAATCTTTCTTCTTCGTCTTCGTGCCCTTTTTTTTTTTTTACTGCACCTTGAATCCGCGACAATTTTTACTGCCACACGGTGGGTTTAGTTCGTAAGGTTTTTGTTTTACCATATGGTGACTTCTTCAAATAATCGTTATGTAGGCTATCAATTCGTACAAGGTAATCAAAGAGGCAACTTTGTACATTTTTCAGTCTTGTTCTTGTAAGTGTTTCTCTAAGCACCCCTGATATCATCAACATTTTGTGTCTTTCTGCCACATGTTCAGCTACTTCACAGTTCAGATGGAGGTTTCCACAAGAATGGCATGCCAGTGTTTTCCTCACTTTACAACACACAACCTCTGTGCTAATATACAAATTATTAAAAAGTAATAGAGACAGACTCAAAGAAATAAAATGTCAACCAGATGAATGACATATGATATTTTGTTTCAGGTACAGAGCTCTATTGCTGTCTGATATCTCATGACCTCTGCTCATTCACCTCCATTCACAGATATCCTCTTTTGGAAACACAGCAAATTGATTTCACCTTCAAGATAGCAAGTCCTTTTGTCCTGTATGTCAATCAATGTGATCAACTGCTGTTGTTCCAATCAACAGCAACACTAACTTGCTGACACAGATAACTGTTTGGACCCAACTGAAAGACACGGATAATAAAGTATTGGCAGTAATGGGCTTTATTTCAAAATCTGTGTAGCATGTAGGCTGAGGTAACTTGAGGGTTCTGAGATTAATATAGACAGGCAGACGAGCAGAGACACATACAGGCAGTGATCCAAGAGGAGAAGACTGGAACAAGTTGATAGCTGTAAACGGTAAATTAATACTTTTCCTTAAGCCACAACAAACTGGCTGAATATGGTTCGAGGGCAGGTATAAATATACTGCAGGCAGAGTGGCTTATAAGAGGCAACCCATGGCGACGCGAAATAAAGAAACAAACAAGGGCACAGGCAACAAAGGCGAATATGAGAAAGTTATTATTATACCTGGTGTATTAGTCAGATGATGAAAATCGTACTTTTGCAAGTGTTCAATAAAAAGGGTCTTTTGCCATATCAAAATTAAGTTTCATCTTGATGTGCCGTGGATTATTTGATGATAATTGCAGATAAATTCACAAGAAAAAACATGAATATTAACATTTTTTGAGAACAGGAAATAGACTTTGTATCATAACCTTAATTAATTTATGTTAACTGTTCTGAAAGGATTATTCCCCAGGATTCTTTTATCAAATCATAGCGTCAAATAAAGTTCACAGTTGTGTTTTGGTAGTTTGGAATACTGTGAGTGACCTCAGCTCCACCTTTAGGTGGCGACAAATCACCATCACATCGCCCTGATCCCTGCAGTCTGTAAGCAAGAGTATGTACATGTAGTGCATTTGTAAAATGACATGGATTAAGTGGAGGCTTATAGACTTGCAACGGAGATGTGATTTGACTGAAATTGTGTACACTATATCCTAAAAAAAATGTATTTTAAAAAATAATTTCTGTCAGGACACCCCCAGTGGGAAAATTACACATATGTAAAACAATTTTGATTCAGTTAAAAATTTATGCAGCCAGGGGCGGTCGGTGGCGTAGTGGGTTAAGCAGCCACCCCATGTACAGGAGCTATAGTCCTCGCTGCCGCTGCCCCCAGTTCGAGTCCCGCACCGAGCGTACCTTTGCTGCATGTCTTCCCCCTCTCTCTGCCCCCTGCTTCCTGTCTTTCTCCAGCTGTGCTATCATTAAAGGCATGAAAAGCCCCAAAAAAGAATATTTTAAAAAAATGAATGCAGTCAGGACCTGAATGGCCTGAAGATAGATTATCAACCTACTGTCTCATAGTGCCAAAGTTATTCATGCTAAATACAATGTGGAGAACATTTCAAAATGTTTTAATGTTTTTCAAGCGTTCTGACCCCTTTTGCACTCTGACTGTTGAAAATGAACAGAATCCATTTGATTGGATTTTGATTAATTTGGCCGCCCGAATTGGGGTTATAGAAATGAATAAGTTTCAAAGTATAAACCTCTGGGCATTTAGCATAGCATATGCATCTTCTTACCCAATCTTCTTATTGAGTAAAAAAAAGTAAATATTATATTTATAATATAATATATTATCTATTATATTAGAATCATTACTACACATGTCCATGAAAAAAAAATATTGAAATACACACAGATAGTTTCAAGTGAAACACAATGACCTCATTCCTCTTTAAAGGCAGGATTGGAAAACTACAAATGTTTTTGTTGTATCGTTCAATCCAGCCTGTAGCCCATTGTCACTGCATCATACCTATGAAAAAGTAATCGATTATGATCAAGTCTCTCTGTCATGTGTTTGATATTTACATATTGCAGCTGACTGTACTAAGGTCTCTGTTTTGTTACTTTATTGAAATGGTCAACAGGTGTACAGGACACTCAGATTTATATATTTTTTTGTATGCGTGTGGAAATGGCACCGATTTGTGTCACAATAAGAGATACAGAAATGCCATCAGAAATGTCCATGAAGCCCGTCAGGTCAGGGACGTGTCAGCGAAGTTAATTAGAAGCATTTCTCTACTTAAGGTTTAAGTGCGTGTCAGCCAGGGATCTAGCTGTAATGATGGCACGATTGACTATCCGGACAATTCCAACCCTCAATTTTGCACGTATATACGGATCTAGTGAGGAGTTAGCCCCTTATTTACAGAGCTGGTAGTGACAACTGCAGATTCTATGTGTGCGCACGCGCCCACGTGTGTGTGTGTGTGTGTGTGTGTGTGTGTGTGTGTGTGTGTGTGTGTGTGTGCGTGTGTGTGTGTGTGTGTGTGTGTGTGTGTGTGTGTGTGTGTGTGTGTGTGTGTGTGTGTGTGACACAGTGACTGTGTGTGCAGGAGGAGGAGCAGCGAGAGTGGTCCGGTGGCTGTGTGGAGGGATGGATGCAGAGAAGACACGCTCCCATCCACTGGAATAAGGACGTCGATATCCTCTCGGATACTTTCCTCCGCTTCCCTTTCCTCTTCTTGTTTTTTTATTTTTTTTTAATTTTCGTGCCTTTATAGAGGCTACCATGATTTCAGTTGCGCTCGCGGGCACCACCCACGTACCCGTCTATCTCTGAGCTGTCAATCAAATCACGCCGGGATTTCTACATGTGAGTGCATGGCGCGCCGGGCAGGGCGGATCTGTGCACGGGGTGAAAAAACGCCGGTTGAAATGGATGAAAGGTCAACCATCATCTCACCATTCCCATCCCTCTGATAAGGTACGGCGATAGAAAGCTGAAAAAGGCACATTTGATGCATGAGACACATAATGTAGCCCAATGGGAAGAAGGTGCGCATCTACGATTGGTTCGGCGGTCCCTTGCTACGCGGCGTTAATAGGCCCTCTCACCAGTGATTTTAAGTCTGTTTATCAGGCTTGTAACTGCACATTCCCCTTTCTTAATCCCGACAGCGACAGTGTCCCATAGCGTTGGCCAGACCACAGAGCAGGAAAGATGATGTGCGAGGTGATGCCGACCATCAACGAAGGAGACTCGGGTGGTCCTCCGCGAGGCACCGGCGGCGTCCCGAACGGATCGGACCAGGAGGCCAACTTCGAGCAGCTCATGGTCAACATGCTGGACGAGAGAGACAAGCTGCTGGAGTCCCTGAGGGAGACTCAGGAGACCCTGATCCAGTCTCAATCTAAGCTGCAGGGGGCGCTGCACGAGAGGGACGTGCTCCAGCGGCAGATCAACGCCGCGCTGCCTCAGGTGACGACCAGTCGGCCTGTGTGTCTGTGTTTGGGAGCTATGTGAGGGTCTAGTTTGGCATGTTTTATTAACTATGCCTGAATCATATTTCGTTTAAACAATTTGTAACTCGGTGGGGCTATTGGCGAATTGGACTTCTCTCTACTGTGGAGTTTTGAGAGGTCCCTTGAATTTGGATCACCTGCTGAGCAAAGCCAACTTCTACCCCTGGGCTCTATTGCCACAGAGGTTCCAGGTTTGTGTGTTAAGTGGGTTGTGTTGATATCAATGAAAACTGCAGATGATGCACTTCAAAAGCACATATTAATCATGGCATAAGGGCATAGTGAGCACAGTTGATTTTTTAGACCATATCTCAAAATGATCCCTGTGTTAAGATCTCATTAAGTATTTATATGGCATAGTCTAAGATTTCTTTGTATTGCATGCCTGCTGGGGAACCCCTAATACCTTCATGTCCCAGGATATCGTCATGAGAATAAGTAAATGTGAGGATGATGGATACAGACGAATAGCCCTTCACTTCAAAAGCTTATAAGTGGCAGCATGCCAGAAGGGAGGATCTAACCGTCTAGTAGGCAGAAAGGTGATGTAGTAGGTTGAAAGGTGGGTGGGAAGTGGTTGGTTTTTACTCCCTGAAAGATTGTTGACTCTGTCTGTAGAGGTCTGAGCCAAACGTTGAGAGCAGGGCAAAGCCCACCTGTAATTACCTGAATGGAAACAACCTCACCTCTGTATGGGCTGACCTGCATGTCAGTTGTAATGGGGGTGAGAGGTTGTAAAGCTGGATGTCTTTCACATTTGTGGTCTTCGTGTGTGTATTTGAGCGATAGAGAGCTGAATAAGGGCTGCTGCGGTCACCGAGCATGACGACAGTGAAGCCTCAGCATATAAAGCTGCGTTACCCTCTGACCCTCTGGTCTAAATGCGTGCCATGATGTCACAGTACGCAGTGTGCCTGTGTGTGAGAGAGTGAGACTGAGCAGAGGGAGAAAACCATGCTGACGACGACAGGCTGGCTGCAGCCTCTTGTGAAGGAAACATGGCTGCTTGTTAGTGTACATGGCCCTGGGCTGCTTGCTTCAACATAAGAAGGCATCTCTGTGTGTGTCAGCAAGAGAGAGATGGGAGAGTGGGGAGAGACTGTCATGCTTGTCTTCTAATCCTGCTTGGTTTGGAGTAGTGTTTTTGGTTTTTTATCGTTCCAATAATACAGGTATTAGTTATGCAGTCATAGACCTCAGGGATATTATGACTGCCATGCATGTGATCAAAACTCTACATCCACGCATGCATGCACACATGGCATACACACCAGTGGTAATATCCACACACTGAGCAGGGAGATGATGCAATGGACAGTGAGGGAAGCAATGAGGAGAAATGAGAAAAATTTCAGTTGGGATTGATTTCTTCTCAGTTTTTCTCTGTTCAGCTGAGGAATGAGGATTGTCTGTCCCAGATGCATTATTGCAAAGTGCACTCTGCACAGTGCAATAAGAAGGAAGTGAGGAAAAAAGTAAAAGACTGTAGCTGATGTCTCAAGTGTGGGCATGATGAATGTATTAGAGCAATGTTGTAGCAGTTGGCCAGGCCCCTGACCCCACTATTCTATACGTGTCAGTGGTAATTAGGCTGCCTCTTCTTAACATGAGCATAACCGCTGCGGACATGCCCCTAAGTCAAGATAATATCACAGTTTTTTGTGTTCTCTAGTTGCCTCTGATGTGTAGCCCTCAAGTCAGCAGTGTCTACATCTGTGTTGGTAGCTTTTTTCTGTTTGTGTTCAATCCTCTGTTCTCCTAAGGAAACAGACTCATCCACGTGAATTTTGGTCTGCCAAAGCACCTTTTGCCCAAATCTAAGAGGAAACCTCTTTCATTTTGCCTCTCAAACTATTTAATCTCATGCACAGTCGTGAAAAAGAAAGGACAAACTCTTTCAGTTTCAACTCTTTAACCTGTGCAGCCCCCGAAGTCTTTCTGGGGTTCCTGCTCGAAAATGACATGCCCAAAATGAATTGTGTATTTCTCTGCAATTACAAGCTCTGTGTAAACCATCTTGGTATCAAAAAAAAAAAGCTAACACTCGTTAGACCTCATCAGGGCCTAACGCAGATCAAACCGAATGCTCCCCTGTTGAAGAGATGAATGTATCACAACATCGTCGAAAATAAAAAACAGATTCTAACCGTAAGAGATTTCTGGAGCAATGGGCCTCATGCAAGAACCGTTCGTACGCACAGATTTGTTCTTAAATCGTCCGTACGAGTGATTTAAGAGAATTTGCGCATTCACCAATCTTTTCGTATTTTACGTTTTCTTTCAGATACGAACAGAATTTACGAGTGATCCAGACCTGTCGTAGGAGTTTCGTAAAATAGTCCGCTGTTATTCAAATCAAGTCTGCTTGACTAATGGATTGTATATTTAATTACTTTGAAGAAAACATAAATAAATATACATTATACCCCATAATGATGCTGACATTATTGTGTTTGACTTAAATTGTGCACTAATTGAAGGTTCATTTGAATCTGTATATAACAAGGTCAATGGGAAGCGTAACCAGCGGCTGACTTGCTACTTTTGGATGCCTTAGTGCGTCAGGCTCTTGGAAGAGACCGTGTGGAGACAGACGAATGGCTGACATCGCGATTTAGATTGCTAAGGACTGTGCTGCTACAAATATGCAGCTTGCTAGAGCCACGACTCCAGAGAAAAACACGCCGATCAAACCCAATTCCACCACACGCCCAGGTCCTCACCACCCTTGGATTTTTGGCCACTGGAACCTTTCAGAGGGAGATTGGAGACAGATTGGGGGTGTCCCAGTCCTCTGTGAGTCGTGCGCTCCCCTTGGTCATCAAAGCTCTCATCAGTTTATCACCCATGGTACATCAAATTACCATACACCGCTGTCCAACAAGTACAAATTAAGAGGGACTTTCATGCCATGGCTGGACTGCCAATCATAATTGGAGCACGAGACACATATACGCATCAAAGCACCCGTGCTGTCGTGGAGCGCACTGAGCTGAAGGCCAGGTGGGTGTGTCTCGATTCCTCGTTCATGGCGCAATATTGCCATAAACGAGGGTCTCCACCTGAACCAGCCTAGGCAGACCAGAAGCTGTGGTGCCAGAAGACCCCCCTCATGGACCACCCCATCAAAGTGCCATCATGATGAGGCAACAACTGATTGCAATCATCGAGCGCCTGGCCATGGTGAGACGTCTTTTTTTTTAAAGCCATTTTCATATCAAACCATTTATTTTTTATTTCGGTGACATGGTATTAACAGCACTCGTAATTGCTTCCCATTTCTTGGCTTTAGCAGGTCCCGTAATTCCACTGCTGACACTGCTAAAAAAGACGGATTTTCCTTTTTGGATCTCTGAAAGCAGAACTTCAGTCTCAGAGCCCCTAAAGTTGTTCTTTTTGCGCCTTGATGCCATTCTCATGACTCAACACTCAACACTGCCTGGCACAGGAGCGAGGAAGCACAGCCTTATATGGTATAATTTAGGGCGTGGAGTATGCAAATCTACTATCCTCGTGCACGTGAACTTAGATACGCACAGGTGGGATTCATCATTTACGCAGGTCGTTTACACACTTTTTCCGAAATTAAGAGCGTTTGTTGAATCTGACGTGGCGTGTTCGTACGATACCTTCTTACGAAAAAAGTGAGAGAAATTTAGAATAAAAATACGAAAATGTTCTTGCATGAGGCCCAATGTTCTTTGGAGAAATGAGGCCGAAATGGAGATATTCGGCCATTATACCCATCGCCATTGTATTTGTTGAAAACCAAACACATCATTTCAGTAAAAACTCCTTTGACCAACTGTCAAACATCTTGGTCGACCATGAACTCCTCTGTATACCAAAATATTCTGGAGTCCTGTGTCTGACAGCTAAAATTTGGCTCAAATGAGGTCGTGTAACAGGACAACGATTCTTAGCACAACAGCAAATCTACAAAAGAATAGATTAAGAAGGTAAGAATCAAAGTGATGCAGTGGCCACGTCATCAATGCAAGAGATTGACAGCCTCGTACAGAAAACTGTTGCTTCAAGTTATTGAATCGTTGGGTGTACCTTTTGGCACACCACTTCTACATTTTGACTTGGTTTTTGTTAAAAGAAAAACAATATATATGAATAAACTGACAGGGTATAATGCGTCACATTCTTCATCTAAGGTTTCATTTTTCTCTTAGGAATACCATACAACTGAAAGGGGTTGCTCTTTCTTTTCTCACGTGACGGTATGTGTGCACGCGTGTTTGTGTTTTGTCCTCTGTAGGTTCTCTGACTCCATGGGATTACTGTGACCCAGAACTGTCAGATCCATGATTTTTCTTCAAAGATGCACACTTAAAATTGCACACATGTACAAACAGCCCAAGTTTTGTCTCTGTTAAAAAGAAAATACATAAATCTCCATCTTAACTGCCGTCAGTGTTTTTCAGTGTTTCCTTCGTCAGTATGATAAAAGAAAATGGCACGACACTAGCCAATTTACCTCACATACAGAGTCACATACACACATATACACAGGCAAGAATGGATATGTTCATTGGCTACAGAGAATAGTTTCAGATTAACATGTCAGCCCATTACATTGCATAATGCTTCTAATACAGCCCTCAGAGATGGGCTTGCCTTAGACAAATTAGGTTTTAAACACACACACATGCCTGCATGCAGTCGGATGCTTGTGCTGCACACATACGCCCATATACATAAACACGCTGTTCCGTGTGTGAAGAAAACTGTTCTGACACCGTCAAAGGAAGATGTGTTGTACAGTGGACGCATGTGCAAGTCCTGTACAATCGCTTTGAGTGGTACCAGTTTAATTGTTGATTTGATGTTGTACTTCTTTTTTGGCTCGTCTGAGGCAGATTTTAAAATTAATCGTCAGGATTAGGGAGCTTGATGTTTTGTTTGGGTAGATTATCATTTTTCAGAGAGATGACACCATATGACTAGCTTAGTAAACTCAAATTGTAAAAGAAGTGTGTGCTGTTATGGCGGTGTGTGTGTGTGTGTGGGGGGGGGGGTCTGTTGTGATGTTTGGACACCTGTTCCAGTCAGACACAACACTGGCTATTTTTGCCAGCAAACAAGTGCACACAGATAAAGACACACACATAGCTCAGTGCCCTTCCAAAACAACTAGCTCTGTTTCAGATTTCCACCCTCTCTGTCCCTGTTGAGACACACTTTCAAACACACATGCGCCCGAGCTATTGTACATTGTGTTATTTATTGACGTCATACATACCTCTGGCTTGTCTTCGTACTCCTGATGGCAGTGTTTGCTGCTCAGTCTTATGTAGATGCATAAACATGCATAGCTTCATGTCTCTGGGAAAGAGCACATGCATCTGAGTTTATGTGAGAAAGTTTCCACCCTTGTCTTGCCTAAGATACTGTGTCAATGTTTTAGGAATCCTTGTTCCCAAAATCTATCTGTAACTATACTTCATATCAGTGTTTTTTTCCCTGCATATTATTTCCGGGGCTCATTTCTCCCGCTTTTTGTATCTTTGTTTCGTAATGTCTATTGATCTCTCTTTTTTCTCATTGATCTGTCATATCTAACTCATTCGTTACCCAGTAGTCCATTGTTTCTTAAGACAGTCCTCCTTCGCTCATGCCCCTGCAGCTGACTGTTCCCTGTAGCACATTTCAGACCAGTTTGGCAGGGAAGAATTCGGACCTTTGTCCTGGAAGACAAGCGAACAAGAGTCACATACACACTCTGAGATACAAATTTTCTTTTAAAATATTTTTCTTGTTAACCTGGGCAGGGCGTTATCCAGCATTTAAGTAACACAAGCTGGCACTGAGTGCTTGCTAAAATGTACTTTTGTTACACTTTTTTTGGTATTCTATGAACATACTGTAGGAACTGAAACTATCATAAATAGTATTTTCTAATGTAGGCCACAGAATGTCCTGTGTGAAGACTTGTTTTCAGAAAACGTGATAGAGCAACTTAACACCAGCTGGCATCTTGCTTTTGCTGACGTACGGAGGTTTAACTTGTCCCTTTTTTCCGCAGTGATGCACAGTATGCTTCACATTGTGAATACTGAATGTACCAAACCAGATGGGGATGTTGCCAGAGGTTAGAGTTTGCCTGGTTTTACCCTACTTTTACAGTTGATATGCTGGGCTTCTTCAGCATTGTATTTGCAATGGTATTAAAATGTTTCAAATGATGCCCACACCATTATGCAACTCATAACCTAATTGTAAGATTACCTGCTATGAGGTATACGGTGAAATAACATTGTGAAGACTGCAGTCATCCTGAGAACACAAGTTGCCGTGGTTTATTGTCCAATAAAGGACAAAGAAGTTGATCAAAGATCTTGATTAGTGCCAGTGTTGCAATGAACAAAAATATTGACTTAAAACACACTGTGACGATATTTGAGTCGGTTAATACAGTACATAGCAGAGTATTTCACATTAGTTTACCAAGGCCAGCGGAACTGATCATTGCAGTCTTGGCACTAAGCCATTATAGTTCCTGTACTAGATTTATGTTGTACTATGTAAGTACTATGTAAGAAGGAAGTGTCAAAGCTAATAAACTTTAAACTGTGGGGAAAAGAAGCTCCACGGTCTCCCTGTACTGTATTTAGAGGTTGATGATTTTATCAGAACACATACACACTTTCAGGAATCTGCATTTTTGAGCAATCTATGGAGTGAGTCACTCGAATGGAAATTGCCAATTGTTTTGATGATTCATTGCTTTAAATTGCTTTTCTTTTTGTAATTTGGAAAAAAAAATTTGAAGGCTTTCTGTGAACAGGAAGCCTTTGATTGGATAACTTACTGCCTTTCCTTAGAATCAAATATTCAGAAATGTTTCACTCATTTCATGTCACTTTGGATTTTATTGAGAAACTTTCAACGACTTTTGCACAGTTCTTACGTGCCCTATCATGGCTGATACTTCGGAATCATTAGATGTATCTGTAATGAAATAACCATTACTTGTAGGCCAACACGCTTATTCCCGCTCACAAATAAGAGTAATACAGCTCCTGTATTTTTCTTAAATGTCAACTAACGCTGCTTACACGTCACCCCGAGTCTGTGTGTGCCTAGAGCCAGTGTTGCTTATGCCTGGGTAGCTGAAACAGCTTTGTGCATATATGTGACACATATATCCCAACACATATGTGGGTTGGGAGGAAAAGACAGATCAGAAATTGGACCTCTCATTGGTCTGTTGGTGAAGCCCAAATCTTAGGTTGTGCATAATGTAAGCGCCAAATAGTGGAGTCTAGGACAAGGTGAAAGGGCTAAACTGTGGTGTGGTGGTTTGCGCTGTCACCTCACATCAAGAAGGTTCCTGGTTCAAATATCTGGTACCTTTCCATGTGGAGTATAAAGAAAGGTACCAGATAATATAAAGGGACGGATGACGATTGATGTGGAGCATGACGATAGCTGCTGAATTTCACCAGGAGGCTTTGTAAGTAGTGGTGGGAGAAATCTCCGATTCTTAGATGCATCGCTAATCGGACGTGGATGATTCTGAATCGATTCACAGACGTCCAATTTTCGATTATTTAAATAAAGTAATGCAGACGGTTGTAAAATGCGGAACTAGGAAGCGCGGTACGCGTCATCTCTGGGACACTATGGGGAGCGCACCAGGAGTTGACCTACTCAGCTACTCAGCTCGCCGTGAGACCCGAACAGCTCCAGCCTCCTTCTAATTGAAAAGCAGACGTGTGGAAACACTTTGGCTTCTGCAAGGTGGGCGGCGGAAGCGTACTGTACAAGAGCCACGTTGTCATGACGTTTTCAAGGTGTAGTGCAGGGAAATGTGATCCTCCATGAACACGTTGACTTTTATTTTCTATGACTATTTAAAGCTTTCGACCTCAGAATTTATAATGAAAACATTTAGTGTTTCCTCTATGTGGGTATTTTGTCATTACTTTGCTAAGAACAAGAACTAAGTTCTTGTACACTGCACAGATATGTCAATTGGCCATAAAAGAGGATGGAAGCCAGAAGAAGAAGCCAGAATATAGACAGTCATGTTCCCATAAACAAATAACAAGTCACAAACAAAGGTTTTGCACCAAACAGTAACATTGGGGGACTATTCTTTATTAAACAAAATCAATGTCCTCAGTGATTCCAAGTAGAATGCTAAACATCTCCTCTTGTATCGCTGCTTGATGAGAGTTTATTCCAAACCGGGGAGGACATGTTGGAGTTGATTCTCAGTCTATCTTCAACCCCAAAAGGGTCCAAGTAGCTGATCTTCACTGATAGCATCCCACCCCCACGTCTCCCACCTGCTGGGGTCTGTGTCCATTAGTGGTTCGCCACAGTCTTTTTTTTACATGCTTGATCCGGAGGAACCCTCAAATCATCTGTCCTTAAGACATACATTGTACCCTTTTTTTACAAGTTGACATACTTTCCTTAGGTCGAATTAAATGACTGTGACAAGCTTTGGTCAAAATACAACCGAGAGAAAAAAGGGTTGTCAAAAAATATGAGATCCAGATACTAATTGATACAAAAAAAGTGTTAACACAATCAAATATTAATTTGCAACAGCATCAATACAAATTTTGCAATCTCTGACAGACAACTTCTTGTGCAGGGCTGCTGCAGACAGACACACAGCCCCTCCTCTTACTAGCAGCTGAACATGGGGACATCCAGCACAGAGCTGCTGCCATCGCCAGCATAAAACTAACCTAACATGGTTTTCTTCTTCTAAGGGCTTCAAAATGTTGTACTTTTTGAGGCCGTGTGACAGTATTCTACAACGGCGCACCGCAGCACCTTTGAAACATACCCTCAAAGGCTTCAAGATTTTTGTCGTAGTATTAACGAGAATCTGTGCGATGTGTATTTTTTGTGAGTGAAAGACCGGAGAGTTAATGGCTCTCTGTCTCACAGTTATAACAACACGGGTGGGAACAATTAAAAATGCGCTTCTGGTCATCTGTCTGTGTCTGCCCCGTTAGCAGCTCATTGTCCTCTCACTCACTTCAGTGAATGAGCATTCAGAGCATCCTGTGACGCGACAGTCCCGAGTCAGTGATAAGGATAAGGTGTGGAAATAGTGCGGTATATTCCATGTCTGTCGCCGTGGCCCAGTTTTGCGGGGATAACTAGTTTGCTGATTTGACCACAAACTTTAAACATGAGACTTTCGTAAAGTGCAATAACAGCACGATGCATAAAGGACACTGGAGAACTGCAGCGGATCTGTCTGCTGCATTTTAAAGCCAGGAATCAACTTATCAGTCTGCAAAACCTCACCCAATAGGAAGGAAGGGCTGAAGTAACATAACCGTCAGCAGGCAGCTTCATATTCCATTAAAAAAAAAAATCACATTATTCCTCTTTCATATCTTGGCTCTATAAACTCCTTACCAATGTTAGGAACTGTTGCTTATTATGCTACTTTAAACAAGGGTTTGTGTTTTAAAGGTGATTGTTGGTGCATGCAATGAGAAAAAAAATTGAAAATCAAAATATTTAGTTTCTGTATGGGAAAATAATAAAGAATGTCAGTCAGAAATTGGATTCCTACTCTGACCATAAAATATGAAACAAATTGCTAAGAATTATTAGCTCATATCGTTCATGGATTAAAGGATAAGACCGTTTTTTTGACATTGGGCCCTTGATTTCACATTATAACATGATGTTCTACTCACCCCTGCTTGTTGTTGGTCATTTGGAGCTGTTCCGAAGATATTCGAGAGGCGTCTGGCTGCTCTCTTGAGATATTCGGCCATGAAACGGTTTCCTATGGGCAAGCTTATACAGGCACAAACTATGCTGTTTATAATTTATTAATTACTGTACACCAGCACTGATAACGTGGAGGTGCGTCGCTTACTTAAAAAAATCCGGGTTACTAATTTTGAATTTTAGCCGAATGAATAAATAGGCAGCAGGTCTGTGGGCTGTCTGTGGCAGTAGCACGACGAGGACGTCAGTAACACCCACTTTACGACAAAAATTACAGTAACCCGGATTTTTTTAAGTAAGCGACGCACCTCCACGTTATCAGTGCTAATGTACAGTAATTAATAAATTATAAACAGCATAGTTTGTGCCTGTATAAGCTTGCCCATAGGAAACCGTTTCATGGCCGAATATCTCAAGAGAGCAGCCAGACGCCTCTCGAATATCTTCGGAACAGCTCCAAATGTTCAACAACAAGCAGGGGTGAGTAGAACATCATGTTATAATGTGAAATCAAGGGCCCAATGTCAAAAAACCGGTCTTATCCTTTAAGCGCTGTTGGTTAGAATTTGCTGTTGATAGCAAAAACAAACAAAACTAGATAAACTTCCCATATCCAAGTGCAGCAAAAGCAGCATGATTTGAACTTGAAGTTGGGAGGTGATAAAGCTATCGAGGCCTGACATTTGTACTGAGGTGAGAGTATGATGTAATTTCCCCTGCAAATCTGAACAGCTCACTGAATGACATATTTTCAGACCTAGTTTGCCCTAAAAGAAGTGTCATGGTTGTTTTTTTGAGTATTTGAGTTGGTAGCGACTACAGACCAATATGCCCCATTTGAAAAAATCTGTTAGTCTTAATCTTAAAATGTTTAAATCCTAGAGTTTATATGATCTGGAGTTAAAATTGCAAATATGATTATTGGCAAGGTGAGTGTGTTCACATGCTTGATAATATTCACAACAGACTTTAGTAGAACTTTGGCAAGCGCTTGTGTTTCAGAAAATGCTGTATGAACAAAGTTAAGTTCAAGTCTGAGATTTTAGAATCAATAATCAATAATCAGTTCAATAATACACTCGGATCCAAAATTACCTGAGAAACACAAGACAACATGACCAAGTTGTCAAAATACAGTTTCTGCCTCGTAGCGGATAACAGACCTCACCATCTTTATCTTTTTCTTATCCTCTCCCTGTCCCCAACTCCATTTTGACATTGTCTGCCAGTCAATGTTCTACCTCTCCTCTATAATCCTGGGTCCTCTCTTATTCACGCTCTTCATCACCATAGCTCTGAGCAGGCTGCCCCCTGGCAAGTGCCTGTGCACAGCTTTCAGGCCCCTGAGCACTAATAGATTATTAGTGGATAAAGCGAGCTCCCCCACGTTACTGTGCCACGCCATGGCTCAGACGCTCTTTCTCTCAGTAGTATCCATCCTTCGCTCCCTCCATCCCTCTGCCAATGCCATCTGGCTCTCAGCGCAAGGCACATTTAGCTCAGCTGGGTGCCAATTTGTCCCCCTGGCTGCCCAAGAGTAAGAAAGAAAGCAAAGAAAGGAAGAGGAAAGGTGAGAAAAAGAGACATATATATATATATATTTATATATATATATATAAAACGTCAGAGGAAGATTTAGTGAAGAGAGACAGAGAGGTAATAAGACTGGAAAAAAGGCTGAATCAAGAGTAGATGATGGTCGCCAGAAGCAAGATGCATGCTCTGATAATGGGAGGAGCGGAAAGTCGCTCCTGTGTGTGTGTGTGTGTGTGTGTGTGTGTGTGTGTGTGTGAGGCAGTGTGTTAGCTCCCTCTCCCTGGTAATAAGAGCAGAATGATTGGAGTTGCAGGACCACCAGAGGGGAAGGTGAGAATAATGAAAGAGGGAGGCAGGAAGGGACCAGAATGGGAAAGAAGAGGAGAAGGTGGAGCAGGGACATGCGAGATGAAGTTTTTCAGGCAGCAGTTAAGGCTGCCATGTCTAACAACTACATTATTGGAACTCTGTCAGTTCCCTTTCACTCCTGTAACACCCACAGAATGGAAGATAAGACATCTGTGGGTGTAGTCAGGTATTAACGTTGGACTGGGGTTGACAAGAAGAGGCGGAGTAGTATGCTTATTTAAAAGAAACATTGGGGAGTATTGAACCCAGTGTTGTGCACTTTTTGGTTGGATAGTTTAAGATATAGGAGAAAGCAACTGCACACCAAACCTCTGCCGTAGACGCAGCAGTTTTGGGCCTATCTCTCGACCCCAGTTTTTCCCAACAAGACACTTTAGTGGCAACAGAGGTGATAACATCCAAAGCTGTCCCCAGCTGGACCCTGAAATGAATTTAAAGAACTCCAACTACCCAATACAAGAACAGCAAAAAAAAAGAACTGCAGCTAAGCAAAGATTATCCATTTGTTATAAAAACAGAAAGTTTGTAGACAGCAGATTCAGTGACATGTGGTCATTTTTTAGCAATTCTCAGACAATTTTTTTCAAACAGCTTTGACAACTGATCAAATTTTTCCATCAAAAGTTTTGATCTCGTCACACAGTTTGTTTGCAAACAGTTGTCGGTCAGGCTATATTATAGGATATATATTAACTTGGTATCATGAAAGGTAATAAAAGGTAAGCATCAACCAAAAAGCCACAGTGAAAGGAGCCTGCCTCGTTGCATTAAAACATGAACTGCCCTGAAATCCTGGCTTGTTAAATTGTGAGAGGTTCTTAAATTATAGGCAGATTGCTGTGTTTGCCATACTTTTCTATTTCCTGTATGTAAAATTAGCAGAGGGTGTGGTAAGATTGCTGCCCTTCATGCATGTGACCAGAGTTCAAATCCTGACCTCACCCCCTGCATGAAAGGTACTACCTCCAGTAGGGGTCCTTAGGCAAGACCCTCTTACACTACCTGCCTACCTGGGACATGACTGTAAGTCGCTTTGAATAAAAACGTCTGCCAAATACATAAACATAAAACCAAGAAGGACAGTCCTATAGCTTGCTAACCACCCAGCCTTCCTGATTTCGATGATTATTGTAAACAATCTGATTACTACAATTCCAATAGTAAATAAAACAGAATGCAGTCATTTGCAAATTACATAAAGCAATCATTTATTCACTTGAAAGCATAGTAGAATTCTGAAAATCAGACATTTTATTTTGTTAATGAAAAATGAATAGGGAAAATATTGTGATGGTGACAATGAATGGCAGGAAAAACAAGTGGCACTGAAAAGAAACAGCTGGAGAACAAAGTGTTTCAACTAATTAGGGTAGTTGAATGGGTAGTAACATGATTGGGTGTAAAAGCTGCACCTTAGAAAGGTAGAGTCTAAGTCTAATAATTGTGAAAACGTTTTGAATATTTCATCATCCACAGCACATAATATCATCAAAACATTCAAAAAATCTGGAGACATCTTTTTGCACAAGGAGTGCAGAATCAGTATTGGATGTCTATGATCTTCAGATGGCACTGCATTAAAACCCAGCATGATTCATGGGCTCAGGAAAACTTCCAGAAATCATTGTCTTTGAACACAGTTCACTGTGCCATCCACAAATGCAGGTTGAAGGTCTATTATGAAAAGAAAAAAGCCAAATATCAACATGATCAAGAAATACTGTCATATTCTCTGGGCCAAAGCTAATTTAAAATGGGCTGAGGCAAAGTGGAAAAAATGTTCAGTGGTCAGATGAATTGAATTGTGAAATTCTTTTTGGAAATCATAGACACTGAGTCCCCCAGACTAAAGAGGACAGGGACCATCCAGCTTGTTATCAGCGCTCATTCAAAAGCTTGCTTCACTATTTGTATGGGGGTGCATTTGTTCCCGTGGAGCTGACAGCATGCAAGTCTAGAAAAAGCACCATCAACGTTGAAAGGTTAAGTTTTAGAGCAACATATGCTCAAATACAGATGATGTCTTTTTCAGGGAAGGTCTTGCATATTTCTAAAGGACAGAGTTCAGCTGTTGGAGCCCGCAGGTTTGGATAAATGGTTGAAATGGACAGTTTGTCTTCTTCTTCTTCCAGAAAAATCTTCTTTTTTTTTTTTAAATACCAGATAGGACTGTGTGTCTGCATTAAATGTTAAAGGAATTTATAAATACCATGACATGATAAATAAAGGCCCAAGGCTGTAACACTTACAGAATTATGATCCCTTTCTATAGTGCTCATCTAGTTAGCCTCGGTAAAGAGAAGCCATACATACTGAAATCTTCCGTGAAAAAAAAAAACGGTCACAGTGATGAATTGCCCACACAGAGTCAGCACTTCCTGGTGTTGTAAGCACCCAACAGGGCTGATACATCACACTTAACCACAGCCACACACGCAAGGGTGCATAAACTTGCAAACTACATGCAGACTTGACTGTGCCTCACAGAAAGATGTATGTGCAGACATGAATGAGATGTTTGCCGTGCAGCTCAGAGCGCTTTGATGTCTGGTCAGATGTCAACATACACAAAATGACATATATTATTTTTATGCCACAGGATAGATGCAGTCCAAGGATGATTCAAACACTGGGAGCTCACAGTATTTAGTGGAGGAACCAAGAATAAATGTCTTGTACATGCACATCCACAAGAACATCACAGATCATCTTGTCCTGCGTATTAAATCAAGACCCATTTATTCAGTACCACCTACGACATTGCCTCAGTTCTCAGCTGCAGTCTGTTATTCATTTACTTCCAACTCCATTCACATGTATGTGGGTTGGAGCAGACACTCAAGGGCAAGTGCAGACTGTTACCTACACACGCTCAGACACACACTCACACGCTTTTACTCCTCATTCTCTGAGCAAAGTTTTATCATCTCTGGTTTAATTTGAGTGTGTATGTGTCCACAAGAACTATGACTACGCATAGGTTGACGATTTATGAATACATACGTACATTTCCGACAAACTGATCTGTTGCCTCTCTTCAAAGAATCGCTCTTCTCCCCTTTTTCTCGTTCTCAGTCTCCCTGTCTCTCATACTTCTCGCTCTGAGTCTTATCAGTGGGGATGGTTTTAAGAGTGTGCGCTGCGAGGTCTATTAGTTAGCTATCATTCTGTCAGATAATGCCTCGTATCTCTCAGCTAGCTCGTTACACTTACAGCTTTTCTCTAACTGCATAAGATGGGGGCGCTGCTGCCCGGGTGTTATTTTGGGGCACAACTCGCCACATTCGCCTTTGATTTATTAATATAGATATCGATAAATCACTCATTTTTGTGACTGATTTTCTATCTGATGTCCCTTTGATGGGACAAAGTGGATGAATGTTTCATTTCATTATTGGGATTTATTATCAGACCATTTATGTATACAGTGTGTTTACACATGACGAGCTGTTGCATGTACGCTTTGAATCAGTTTGATGTGTCCTCACATGTTCATAATAACCTGAAAATGAACATGTGTGTATATATATACTGTATATATAGGTGTGTGTATGTGGTTGTATATGTATGCATGCATGGCCATATCAGCATTCTACTGAATGACAACATATCTCTGGTAAATCAATTGTAAAACCTGCGCAGTACACAAATTTACAAAGCCACTAACCTGAACTGCCCCACCCCCCTTATTGTAATCCTAAATAAGAGATATATGCACAAATACACATGTGGGGCTGCTCTGTCCATCGGGGATGAAGGTCATTAAGCATTGTGGTGCCCCATTAGAATAAAGGGGGTCGTTACGTAGGCTGTCATTCACACTTAGCTGCTTTCCTCTCGCTCCACTGCTGTATGCCCCAAAAACATCCTTTATTGCCCTCATTTC
The DNA here is from genome assembly GCF_027942865.1 of Odontesthes bonariensis. Lineage (NCBI taxonomy): Eukaryota > Metazoa > Chordata > Actinopteri > Atheriniformes > Atherinopsidae > Odontesthes > Odontesthes bonariensis. Next base: position 18,162,148 of record NC_134508.1, on the reverse strand, counting down.
CACACTTCAGTAGCCCTTTAATTTACTCACGCTTACTCTCACTTATTCTGTCTCTCTTGTGCAATCAGTCTCAAATTGATCAAGCACACACACACACACACACACGCACACACACACACACACACACACACACACACACACAATGACCTGAGGCTTCTCAGATGTCTGAGAAACATAAAATCCTCACTGTAAACACCCCACAAGTTCAGAAGAACTTTGACAGAGAAAGGCGCGTCAATGGCCTTCACAATCAATAGCTGTTTTCACACTGAGATCCGCCACCTTCGGGGGTCCAAATTGCCACTTCATCCCGCGTCGAGCAATGTGAAAGCTTGGCGTATTAGGTGATCCGTGCCGCCTGAAGCCGAGTTCCGGGGGCGTTGCCTAGTGGCAGAGCGTCACACGAAACACATAAAATGCTGGGAGTGTACAATGACGTAGGCACAACCCATGCGTCGGAGGTAGGCCCAAATACACCTGTCTGCATCAAATTTTTCAAACCAACGATGGCGGGACACCTTGAGGACTTGTTTTTGTTGCTGGCTGTTTGTTCGGTCACGCAAGTGTATATGCAGTTCATGGAGATGTTATTTTACGGGGTGTGGATGGTCACAACGTGGGATGCCGCCGAAGAACATATGCGGAGAATACAAGAGCACTATAATGTCCAAGTTGAGGAAATCCATCGACAATTTGAAGCAGAAGAACGCGAACAGCGTAGACGCAATCGACGAAGACGTTTAGCTGTCATGGCTCTGAACACACATGTGTCTGCAAGAAGTTGGCCACCTTGCAAAATGTCTCGAACTTGCAGAGTAGAACTTGAAGTGAAACTTGTCCTCACCTGTCGCTGTTGTTCTGATCAGCTGTCCATCCTGTCTTTTAAACTCCTCACGTCATGCCACGCCCACGTCCATCCATCCATCCATCCATTATGTTCCGCTTTTCCGGGGATCGGGTCGCGGGGGCAGCAGCCTGAGCAGAGAAACCCAGACGTCCCTGTCCCACTTCCTCCAGCTCTTCTGGGGGGACCCCAAGGCGTTCCCAGGCCAGCCGAGAAACATAGTCTCTCCAACGTGTCCTGGGTCTTCCCCGGGGCCTCCTCCCAGTGGGACGGGCCCGGAACACCTCACCAGGGAGGCGTCCAGGAGGCATCCTAACCAGATGCCCGAGCCACCTCATCTGACTCCTCTCGATGCGGAGGAGCAGCGGTTCTACTCCGAGCCCCTCCCGGATGACCGAGCTTCTCACCCTATCTCTAAGGGAGAGCCCAGACACCCTGCGGGTGTATACCTTGTATTCGCAATCTCGTTCTTTCGGTCACTATCCACAGCTCGTGACCATAGGTGAGGGTAGGAACATAGATTGACCGGTAAATCGAGAGCTTCGCCTTCTGGCTCAGCTCCTTCTTCACCACGACGGGCCGGTGCAGAGCCCGCATCACTGCAGACGCCGCACCGATCCGTCTGTCAATCTCCTGCTCCATTCGTCTCTCACTCGTGAACAAGACCCCGAGATACTTGAACTCCTCCACTTGGGGAAGGATCTAATTCCCGACCCGGAGAGAGCATCCATCCCGCGTCAATTGCTTTCACATCAAATTCGGCTCGGCAAAAAGACTAGGGTCCGACGTGGGTCGAATGGCGAATCGAGTTGACACCCCAGCCCGGATCGTCAGTGTGAAAGGAACAGCGGACACGCTAAATTCGCGAATTAAACTTGGGTTCTTCCTCAGTGTGAAAGGGGCTTATGTAACTGGGGTGAAAAGCCTAAATCTGTTCATAGTTACATTCCTGTCTAATTACACAGCGACTTCTCTTCTGTGTGCGTGCCATGATGATGACAGCCGAGTGTCATTTTTATCCGTCAAAACCCTATTTTTCATTGTTTTTATTATTCAATGAAGAATAGATATTCCATGGGTCCTCTAAAGCATTAAATGTTTTAGTTATTAGCAAATCTTTTATAAACGACCATTAGATCTGTTTGGAATGATTTCAGTTGAAACACCTCAGTTTCAGAGCTTTCGTGTATCAATAAATGTCAGTTGATTGTGATAATTACTCCAAATGAAAAAAGTACAGTAGACACTGTTGATAAATTAGGAAATATATCTCAGTCTGATTCATTAAAATGTATTTTCAACAGTATTTCATACCGGGCTGCGAAATGATAGGTCAACGTCTTTACCCCTTTTTGCTGTTCAGGCGCCGCTGCAAGGCTTAGAAGACTGACTGGCATCATTTTCTATGGAACAAAGTGGCTTTCGAAAAGCTTTCAAATACTAATGGGGCCCTCAGTTAGAGCTTTATTAAATGCAGGTGCACTGAAAAGGGCAAGAAACCAAATGTAATCATGTTAGATATTACAATAGTATCAATAGTTATTTGACAAATAAACTCATAAACTATTTCGGATTTGCGTGAGACGGGTGGAGTTCAAAATACTTTTTAGTTTTGTTTTATCAATCAGGGTTCCTTAACAGCGTCATCCAAGTCCCTGAATAATTCAGCAATACTGTTAGGAGTCAGGTATGACTGTGTGCCTATTTGAACTTTTTTCCTGGGAAGTCGAGTTTTTTTTTCCTGCCAGTTTGTTGCAGTTATGTGGTTCTGATATCCCTGAGCCTCAGCAGCTGTTTTCCAGGATAAGAAGTCAGTTAGAGCTTTAACAAAGTCAGAATGCTTTGTGGTGATAGTTTGGAACAAAACACACCATCACAACTGCTAAATCCATGCTAAATTATACCAGAATATTTAAGGATTTACGTCTACACAAAAGAAAAAACTTCAGCTTCAACTTGTCATTTGGAAAAGTCAGTATGATTCTCACTGAATGATTCTAGAAAGTTAAAGATATTGCCCCACTTAAAAATGTACTCCTGAATGCTACTCCTTGTGACTATTTACAGTGAATGCAATATGTGACACTGCTTTTATTGAGACATGCGCATGGAAACAAATCAGTAAACATGACAAATGTGTGATTGAAATCTGTATGTAAGCCTCTCTAATTGTTGCCATGATAATTACGACACCAAACTGGCACCTTATTTTTGTGTTTTGTGGGTAAGTGTCGCGATGTCAGCCCACAGAGAGTGCACAGCCATGGCAAAACAATGGAATTATGAATATATCATTTTCAGATGAAACAGCTGTGAGCCAACCTAAAATTTTAGTTGCAAGCCCCGTGTACAGTGGTGAGGCGGGGAGTGGAGTTTATGAAAGGCAAATATGATCACTCCATGGACAGCTTTTTGTAATTGTGATGCCATTAAGCAGACAGAGAGAGGCACTGAAGAAAAGCGTGAATCAGAGCTGAAAAAAGAAGGAAGGGCCTTTATTTGAGTTACATAAAGGTCATATGGAGCTCTGCAGCCTGCATTAGCCCCCCCTCCACTTCTGCTGCCATCCTGCAATATTCCTCTCTAACCTCTGGCTCTCCAGTTTCAGGCACATCCTTTTGTCACTGCGACCTGTTCATTTTTCCTGTATCTGATTCTCTGTTTCCGGTATTCCTCCCTGACAGGCCTCTCTGAGCTATCTCAGCATCCCGTGTCAGCAAACAAATAGCAACATCTTCTCATCTTTTCTTTCCTCTATCGTCTCCTTCTATCAACTCTCTGCCATCATGCGTGAGCCAAGTTATGGGGGAAGGGGGAACCCTGGAGGGAGCAGAAAGTCAAGCACACACACACACTCTCTTGCACCCACAGATCTGTGCTTTAATTGGTCCAGATTGACTGCGGTCTTGCTGCCAGGGTGATGGATGCATTGTAGCATGGGCTGCACACATGCACGCACACACATTCACAAGTATTCTTTTTACATTGGCAGGGTTGTTTTCAATATTTCTTCCCTGCTCTTTCTTTTTAAAACACGAGCTGTTGTTCTGTAACTCTATACTGTTTCCATGGTTGCCAGATAACAATAGAAGACCTCTTTGCTCATAAAATTTCAACATTTTGAAGAGCCAGGGGACTTGAGGTGGCCTGCAGCAGCAATACAATTTTAAACAGCATGCTTTTATATTAGTTTTATGAAGCTGCATACTGATGTCATCATGTGAAACAGCATATGGTGTACTCAGTGGAATTGTTGTCCTGTTTTGAGCCATCATTTAGATTTGATATCAATGTGAAGTTCATCCATTTTTACAGTCAGTTGCAAAGTTATAGTCAAAGTTGTACAATTCTACCTATTCTCACTGGCAAACCTCCACACACAGCTGCTTAAATCTTTCCTGTCTCACTGATTTAGAGCATTTGAGCTGACACACCCTGAGGGAATTCTCTCACAGCTCTGCAAGTAAGACTTTACCTTTTGATTTATTCAAATAACTTCGCTATTTTTATCCAAGAGATCTGTGAATAATAAAAAATAAAATCAAGAAACATTTGGAGCTCATTCCCACCACTGTCAAATAATGGGTATTTGTAATCATTGCAAGATCATCTAAATGTGAGTAAATCACTGGTGTAAAATGTGTGTGTCAGGTCAGCACATCTACCCCATCATCTGCGTCAGATTATTTTCATTCCTGTCTTTTGGCAATAAAAAAACACTTCTCTATTCTTCCCTCATATAATATAATAATATATATACCTCTCCTGTAGGACTTTGTTGTTAGCTTACACGCTCATTCACAAATACACACTTTCACACATGTAGGCTCCACACAACACAACCACCCCTGTGGGGATGCACCACATATCTAGCTGGCTCTTGTTTAACGCTGACCCAACGGAATATATGTCCGTCCCTCCAGTGTTCCCCTTTCACCCTGACTGCACGGCGCCAATGAGTCCCACCTCATACATCTACACACATACAATACAGTGTTCCTGATATAGATCTCGCGGTCTTGCTGCCTGTCCTTGTTCCCACTAGCATTTCTAGTTGTCTGTCTGTCAGTCTGTCGGACTCCATATATGCTTTGTATGTGTTTGTGTTCATGTGCAGACTCAGGATTTTTCTCTTCCACCTTCCAGCTTCCAAAGCCTTGCAAATTCAGTCTCCATGGAAACAGGGGGTGGTTAGTGAGAGGACTTCCTGACACCTTCTGTACTATAAGATACAAACTACAGTATGAGCGACTGTGTCGTGAGAGTGTGTGTGTTTCTAGATAATTTGTTATGATATGTAATCTTGAGCTCTACAATAATAGCCCCGGTGACAACTGTACTCAATATTTATTGGGACAAGAGGGTGTGTCATTACCTCATATGACTTAATGCTTGATTTCAGATGCAGATCAGGTCAGATAAGAATTGCTCATGTGCAATAGCAAACCAGCAGTTTCCCAATCCTATGTATTACATAGCTATAGAAAACATGGATGTCTCTGCCGAGATAAATTCTTTACCAGTTAAAAGTTTGTTTGCAATGAACCTGTCAATTTCTGCAGGCTGGACTGGTGTCATCATATGGTCACAAACATGGTTTGTGTCAAATCTTATATATTCATATTCATCTTGTGGTTGTGGTTGGTTGTTGCTGTGAAATAGGTCCAGTTTTTGTACAAAGGTGAATAAAAACACTGTTTCTATCTTGATTTAATACCTAACCAGTATCTAGTTTTATAGACCTGCATTACCCCAAAGAGCTAGCATATTTTTCAGGTACTGAAAGGGTGAAATGAAAGCAATGAATGGCCAGAAGTTACCAAACAGGAAGGACCTTGTCGAGCTACTGTATTGCATGCACTCTGTGTTTCCTTTTCTATCTTCTTACCGTTCAACTGAACCAAAAATGCATCTTAAATATTTGGTGATTATTTAATGATATGAATTTCAAACGACACCTTAGACTTTATCAGAAAATAAAGACGAGTAATACAAGTTAGATTTGAGGGAATTTCATAGAGAAACTTTATGAGAAGTTTACAAAGAAAACATGCAGAAAGAGAAGATGAGTTTGAGACTTTGGATTCATTTAACACCTCTGGGCTCTGTATCTCCACTTATCTCACATCAGCTTTACCATGGATGCAATGACCTGGCAGCACAGCTGTGTGTGTGTGTGTGTGTGTGTGTGTGTGTGTGTGTGTGTGTGTGTGTGTGTGTGTGTGTGTGTGTGTGTGTGTGTGTGTGTGCGTGTGTGTGTGTGTGTGTGTCTGTTAGATATGTGCCAGGATGACATCATACAGTAGCTTGCTGAGAAGGTCTACTGCAGGCACATGGCATCTACAATATTTATAGACCTCCAGAACAGATGAGCTCACTCAGTCACTCAGTGTGACTGCATCCACTTCTCTCACACACACACACACACACAAACACACACAAGTAAAAAAGTGGCAAAGAAGTTACTCACGCAATCTGTGCCACTCCCGCTGACAGCAGTATTTTCTCCTCTATCTGGTGCTGACTCTAAGAGTGCGTTGCATGCGACGTGACACCTTTTTTTCATATATGTAGTGCCATTTCACGTCAAAGGTCATCTCAAGCCAGATTTTCATTTATGATTGTTGTGAGTTTGAAAATATATGAACATGCACTGTGTTGTCAGTGAAAATATGAGGCCACAAGGGGAGTCATAAGGAAATGAAATGGTACTTTGTGAGGGATTAAATAGATGGAAAAATAAGGAACTGCTGCAGAAAATTCACACATAAACACAATATGGGTTCAGACGCAGGCGTACACGCACTCTGTAGAACCGTGATCCCCGACAAATGCATATATCACATATACTCAGGGGAATTAAATTCTCCTGAAAATAAATATCCCAAAAATAAACCAAATTATTTCTTTGTAGAGCAAATTCTGGATGTCAGTGTAACATTAAAGAATGATTGAGAGTGACCATTGTGAGTGAGTGGGCGTGTTTGTGTGTGTGTGTGTGTGTGTGTGTGTGTGTGTTTTCAGTATGTGTGTGTGTGTGTGTGTGTGTGTGTGAACAAGTGACTGAGGGTGCGCGCCTAAGTTACAAGGCTGAAAAGCTCCAGAAAGAAAAATCACATTTCATAAATAAATCATCCAGGGCCTTGTGATGGATGTGCACATACACCCATACACACATACTCACACGGCACTGTAATGCTTCATACCGCAGACCAGATTAGAGGCAAATCATTTTGAAAGAGCTGTGTGCTGCCGCTGCAGCTGTGTTTTCTGTGTGATTGTGCAAGTGTGTGCGTGTGCGTGTGTGTGTGTGTGTGTTTATGCTTCAAGCTGGTTGCAGAGCTTTACATGTCCTGCTGTCCAGAGCTTTTTGGAACCAGAGCAAAAATACACATCAGTGCAGCATTTTCACCAAATATTCCACATTGAAATTGTGTGGTACCTGTCCAACAAATTTGTTTCTCTACAACAGCCTAGACAGCAAACTAGAACATTCAAACAAAGCACAAAATTAACAAATGTGATTTATGACAGATTTGTTTCAGTTTCTTTCTCCTTTACTAATGGAACTGGGCCATACTAACACAGTGATACTGCCCCTTTTAATTTGCATATTCCAGTTTCAGCTGTTACTAGTTCATAACAGGGCTGCAAAAATGTTTTGGGTAGATAAAGTAACAGCAAGCACACAAGGTGGCACCTTAGCCTAGATTTGATTTGGAACACGGCTGCTCTATGAGAGCGCAGAGCGAGAGTGCAGACAAACTTTGTTTCAGGGATTGGGAAACTCTTGGTATTCACAGCCCAATCTTTAAAAACACGTCTGGCATACAATTTAAGATCTCACAAACAGATGACAATATGTCAGCTTAGTTTGATTTAGTATGATAGGATAGTTTTTACTTCTACAGACGTTTTCTACCACTCTTAACAGTACTGTTTATGCATTTTACTTGGTTCTTGTTTGTTCAAAATTAAACAAATAAGAATTAAAGAATTACACCTGCTTTATATTCTCATATGTGCTGCTCAGCAATTCACAATCCATGGACATGGATGAAAATCCATAAATTAATTTGAACATGTGAGCACAGATCATGCTGAGTTTGAGTTATTGCTTTACAGATATTTTTGTGGGCTGGGTGATGCAGCTTGGCTAACATCTGAATGATAATGGACATAAAATTTTTTTTAAAAAAACAAGCAGCACTTTACAACCCTGTGGTAGCCCAATGAGTAATTTTAATTGAGAGAGACTCTTCGTGAAGTACTTCTACCACTGACAATGGCAATATTGAAATGCTAGAAAATAAAGAAAGACGGCGTCTGTTTGCACCGTGCACCTTCATGGGACCCGTGATCACGACAACACCAGTTTCCTGAAGCACTTTTTCCACAATAAAACCACTTGATCAAGGTTAGAAAATGATCACAGCTTGGCCCTAAATTAATTTTTACAATGCAGTTGTTACTTTTATGGATTCCATTTGGTTTACGTGTAAACACAATAACACAGTATAGAACTACAATCTGTCACTTCCTGGTTGTTGTTAGGTAATAACATAATTTTGTTGAGGTTAAAAAGCAAAACTACTTGGTTAGGTTTAAAAACTAAAGTTTTTAAGACTGAACTACATACTTTTTACGACACGACCATCACATTAATTCTATCTTTACACTTCACCGTCGGTCTTAGGACCACTAGAGGTCACTTACATTTTCATTGTAATTATAGGTTGTTCCTGCCTGCATGATAAACGACCCGTGACGATTGCTTTTGGAAGGAGAATGAAAAGAGGGACTGTGATGATGGCAAATAAGCTATGAATCAGGGGAAAAAAAGTTTCTGGTTGTCATCCAGGGTTGGTTCTGAATTGTGCCATCTGATCAGTCAGTCATTTATATTCACAAAAGTATAAAGCTGATTTGGTCTGGTTTCTACTGTGGTACAGAGCATACCATGCAAGCTGCAGCTGGCGAGACAAAGGAAAAAATGACCCCGTATGGCCAAACATTTACATGAATGACAAATCACATGTTCTGTGGCATCTTCTCCACAAAACATAGAATGTTTTTTAGATTGAGGTTGGAGGTTTTTTCTTTCTTTTATGTTAATGTTAATTCTCTTGTTTACATTTTGGTAGTTCAGTACATTAAAGGTAGTTCAGTTAGCTTTCATACTACTTCATACTATTTCATACTAATTCAATGTTTCTACATACAAAAACTGTTGGTTCAGTCATATCATATACATTTGACATTTATAAGAAAATTGTATCATTGTCAAGGCACATATAGAAAGGAAGGATGGGGAACAAGCTGTGTTATATGTCAGTGAAAAAACAATGTCAGACGTCACCAGCCTGTTCCAGTGAAAATCATATTTTTAAACCAGTTTAGTTTATAATGCTTCAGTGCAGTTGGTGGTTTTGATCAAGTCCCAGAATCCCATGTTCTCAACCATGTGCCAAGAAGGGCGAAGGCTGTGGGAGAGAGACGGAACAACAGTGTGGTGCCTCACGTTAAGTCACCTTGAGAGGTACTTGTCGTGCTTCGTCACTACAGTTACAATTTTCGTAAACTTACTGTAGATGCACACACACACAGAAACACATTCTCAGTGGTGTACAGTTACACCCTGCCACCGCAGTGTGTGCTCTGTGAAGGGCAAGTGCAGCACTCCTGACCGCCGCACACATGCACAAACACACCTTGGCTACTCATTACTAAGAGCCATTTTTGGCAACATGAAGGACGGGGAAGAGACAACACTATTGGAAATTATATGAGTCCTACCCTTGGAGCAGTTTATTTACTTTGAAAATGAGAATTAATAATAACACAGGTTCTGTTTAATCCATCTTCTGTTTTCCTCTAGAACCATGATGTGCTTTCATCTGCAAAAACAGTGCAGCTGGGATGAACTGAGTTTGTCTGCTCTCTGGAGTACTGTTTGTTAGTTTGTGTCTTTTCAAGTAAATGAGTCAATGTGTTTGTATGTAGAAGAAGTGTATATATCAGAATAAATCATCAGACTTGAGAAAAAGAGCTATGAATAGAATTTAGGCTTTTTTTTCTGACTAAACAGGAGAAGGTTTAAGTTTTATTTTACACAGATGACACAAATTAATGGTACATTCAAATGTTAAAACAAAAACCGATGATTATATACCGTGTACGTGTGTGCTGTATTAGGCCTTGCTTTGGGCTGGCCAGGAGATTAAGGCAGAGGCAAGATGAAGGAGCTTTGGAAAGAGCTAAGTCGTGCACTCCGTCTGAATGATGAGGACAGCAGGAGAGAGACACAGAGCTGACACAGGTGCTTCACACAGAGACAGAAGAGAAGAGGTGACAGGAGAGGCTGAAAAAAAAAGCTAATGAGGGTAGCAGGAGGAGTAATAGAATGAGGTGATGAGGAAAGTGGTGATGAAAAAGAACAAATAGATCTTCACAGAGTGTTGATCGTGTCTGACATCTGCACCACAGAGAGAAACGGCCGTGCGTGTGAATGCAAGGCCTTCATTTACAATGGAGGTGGAAACTATAGCTTCTCATTGCTGTCACATTTGTATAGTTTGATCTCATTTTGCTATTGTTTCAGTTTGCTATCAGTTTTACTATTTCCTTTCTTGCCCTGGGTCTGACTTCTCAGGCTACATACAGACTTCCCCCTCATCACCCCTGTCTCCTAGACATCCTGTTCAAACAAACAAAAGTCAAAGATAGCAGGCATGCAGCGTACTCACCTTTCGCACTATCACTGGAATTCACATTTAGACTCACCTCTGTGGTTGGGTTAAGGGGAGCACTCAGATTCATTCAGGTCAAAAGTGACACTTGTGATACTTCACATGAAAAAAAAAAAAGTTGTTCTTGCAGTTGAGGGACAAGAAACCAGAAAGCTGACAGGTGTACATGAGGTGGAAGTGCCAAATTACCCATTTTCCTCATTTTCCAGACCTTACACCCAGTATGAAGTATTTATTTTAGGTTGTTTGATATCATAAACATACAATATAATTTAGATCGTAAATCCAAATTCATGCTTATGCAACTTTTGTCTTCATGTATTTGTCTTTTCTTGATTTAATTTGTGGCCATGCATGGTATGTGCTTTTTTTTTTTAGTGGTGGCGAGATGTGAAGATGCCCTCTGCTCCATGTCACAATGCGTTGTGACATGACAGTGTAAAATGGCTGCCATCTGTCAGGCGAGTTTTCAGCTGAGATTATCTCCGTTTGAAAAGAATAAGAAAGCGAAGAAAGAGCAAAGAAAGAGCAAAGGAAGAGCGAAGAGGAAGAGCTAAGGGGGAAAAAAGGAGATGAGGACAAGCAGGAAGGAGCTTGGGTGGATAGAGTGTGAAAGAAGCAATCAAGTGCAGTTAGGCAGCGGCAGGGTGAGAGGCTGGTGTAGAAGAAGAGAAAGATGGAAAATGGTGAGAAGCTGTCAGATAGAAAGAAGTCAGAGATTTCCCACTTCTCTGAATTCTGCTGCAGAAAATGCTCTTTCAAATGAGTCAGGTTTCTTGTGTTTTTGTCTGTACTGCTGAAGTGTGTACGTGCCTCAAGTGTGTATTTTTTGTGTTGAATTGCCTGTTCCTGTGCCCCTGTCTCTGACTGTAAATCAGACAGTAAATCCCAGCTTCTGCCAAGTCTGGCTCCCACTGATGTGTCAAGGAGAAGATGTCGGCACACATGAGTTATTACCTGCTTTTGTTGTCAGTGCCGTTTTCCTGCTTCTCCTTCATCTCAGCCATGAACCAATTTTCATTTTCATTTTGAAAACCTCCAAAGCTGGTTATCTGGGCTTCACAAATGCTTTTTCGCTCCATTTCTGTGTGAAAGTTTATGCATTACTTGGTTTGCTATTACCTTCTTCTGCCAGTAAGGGTCTCTGTTTCTCCACTTACTTGGATATTATAGCAGTGACCAGTGTGTTTGGTTACACAAACAGCACCGAGGCCCCAGCCTGCAGTGAGAGGCTGACAGTTTGTGCCGAAAGTCACCACTGTCATAAAAGGATGTTTTGATGTGTTGACATCTGCCTTTCTCACTGAGTCATCATCTGCTCTTGCTCTTTCTCTGTGAACCTCTGTTTCCTTGACAACCAGGTACAGTCGACAAGTATTGTAGACAGGAACCATCTCCTTGTCTTCTTCTACATTTATGTTTCACTATCCATTTTCATGTCTTTGATTAGGGAATCAATGAGTATGAGAGTGTCTATTTAATACAGGTCGGTTCGGTCAACATGATATTCATTGAAACAAACTTTAATCTTGTGTGAACAAGTGTTACTTATGTCAGTCTTCTTGAATGAATGAAAAGAGAGGAAGACTGAGGAGTCAACCATATAAAAGCTTTAGTGGCTCATTCAACAACTAATATAACAATAAAAGTCAATCCACCCAGTCCCCTCAAATCCATTTAATAAACCTATAGATTATGTTAACCCAACCCAATCAAACTAATTTGATGCAACAGAAATTGTTTGATCCTGAACAAAAACCATATAACTGTGGAAATGTGTTCTATGTTTTGTATGTACATTCAACAAGTTGTTATTTCAATAACTTGCTTGATTTGCTTACAATCAACAAGAATGAAACACTTATTAACATAAACTCAATGTGTTTAACTCTATCTCTACGAGTGTATGAGCAGCCCTCTGAAAGGACTTCACTTTTAGTTGTGTGGCGTGGCCAGAAGGGTGGCCAGGCTTAAGTGAGCGTCGGCCACCACTGGCCAGCCCTTGGCTCCTCCCCTGGGAAAGTCATGGGAACGAGGGGACACTAACAGTTGATTTTTAGTCTTTAGTATGGGACAAGCCCTACTGACCACAATTAAATAAGCACATTCTGTCCTTAAAGCACATGGAAATAGCTTCTTTTTTTTTTTTAGTTTTTAAGATCACAGTTGAAAATATCAGATAATTGTTTTTTGGATGTGCGCCCTGAGAAAACTGAGTTTACCTCTTGTTAGTTATTCTACGGAGCATAGTTGGCCAAAAAAAAGAAAGAAAAATAAATATCATGTTGTTATAGAGGAGCCACTAAAATAATTGAACTAATGTAACGTACAATCAAAAAGACAATTATCTGCATCTCAATAAACAGGAGACTTTTATCTGTAATTATCCCGGAACCTAACCACTCCCACAGTTTTCATACAATGATAATAAAACATGCTTAATGTTCATCACTGTATAAAAGCACCAGAGGGGGTTTCAGACTGTACTCAAGTGTGTGTTCTGTGTAATTCTACCAAGAGAGGAAAGACGAAGCAGGCTGCGATTTATAAATAGAAAGAATCAGCACGCACAATGTCAAGGAAAATGGGTCTCCTGAATTTGTGATGAGTAAGCAGTCACTGTGGCTTTTTATTCGGAGGAAATAGAGTACTTAATTTCATGCTAATTCAAAGCATTAGAACCAAATGCGACTTAAAAACCGTGAACGGTGTGCCACAACCTTATGTCTGTGTGCATGTGTGCATGTGTGTGGCAAAGCAACAGAGAGCATTTGGCCTGAACTTCAGGTCTTTGCCTAAATTCTGCCTCCTCCTTACTCCATTGGCTAATCACCCTGACCTGCTCAGTCTCCTCCCTCCGTTCGTCCACATAATTCTTCTCATTCTGTGATCAAAATCATTGAGCTCTATCCTGTCTGTCCATGTTTAGTCATGTCTTTAGCCTTTCTTTTTACATGATATCTCTCATAATAACCCCCCACCACCCCGCTGTTTCTCATCTCAGGCTGTAGTTAGAGCTGACTAGTCGAGTACTGTTGTCATGGCGAAGGGGCAGAGGGAGCCTAGAAATCTCATCTTGCTATTTAAAACTCATTAGGAACCGGGACTTTTCCACCATCTCCACCCTTCTTACCTACCGCTCCTCATCCTCTGGGTGTACCTTTTAAGGATCTGATATATTTATCTCTCACCATGAACCCTCTGGTCAAGATCCACCACCAGAATGGGACCCATTTTAACACCCACATGTATCGGGTAGGAACTCAGCACCTGCTGAGTATGTGGATGTTAGTGAAGGATGTCTCCAGCTTCAACAGCTTTCTCTGCAATCTTCACGTGTCCTTGCCTGAGTATTGATTTCAGCACTGATGACTCTTTTCTCTGACTGACATATGACTTTCTCTCCACCTCCTCCTCCTCCTCTTTCCTTTTCACCGCTGTTCCTCAATCAAGCTGCAACAAATGATTAATACTTTGCAGAGATGCAAATTGCATATCTGTTTAGAAATGTGAGCACATCCCCTCTAATGAGGCTTTTTTGTTTGTTGATGAGGTTAGACACAGGTTTTAATCTCCCATTGTTCAAGACAATAATGGAGATAAAATTTGGTCATACACTCATTTAGAATGCTCTCTTTTTCTGTGACTGCCGAGCATGGTTGACTTTCCATGCCTCTTATTACGGCACACATGGGTGAGACAGACTCTACTGATGCGCAGCGGAATCTCTTTTGTGCTTCTCCTTTCATCCAAACAGAGGAAGTATTCCCCCCTTGTGCTTCCTCACTTTCTTTGTCCTTTTTTTCTGGTTTTGTTTGGCTTTGATGAAGAAAATTCTATTCTGGGTTCAGGCCTACAGTTGGCACTTAGTAGATGGAAAGTCGGAAAACTTATATGAATGTGGCACCTGTTTGAGTGCCAAACCATAGGAGTAAGAGACAGAAGGAGCTGTGCAACTTTATATCGCTGCATATGTGGATCCTGGGTTTCAAAAGAGGTTGAATCTCTTTTAGATCAACTTGTGCTTTTGATCTAACAAAGAAATCTCTCTTAATCATTAACTCTGAGCACATTTGCTGATTTGCACTTGAGCCTGAAATGCCAGAGTTTCCTGGCATTATCCCTTATATGCTTTATTTGAACCGATTAACTCAAGCTTACGGAATTGGTCCCATCCAACAAGTAATCTAAAAAAGGAATGTGTTGTTTTTCTGATATCTTTCTGTGCTGCATTCTGTGAAGAAACTTCAGGAAAAGTTTTCACTCGTTTCTCCCAGAACATCAGATCTGTGGATCTATCAGGTGCTGCAGTCAGTCAGCTGCCTCTCTGCACGATCTCAGGAGCTGTCACGCCGCCTCCCCGAAGGGAAGCAGCAGCTTTGTGCGTGTTTGTGTTTCAGTGTGCTCACCCACATGGATGTGCAACCGAGCACATCTGCACTCATCTGATGAAATGTTCATGCAAACTTTTTCTGGCTGCTCAAACACTTTCCTAATGAACCGTTGCCATGGCATCTGCAGCAGTGTGAGGGGTGGCGTCATGGCAACAGATTACTCTCTGCCTACTTAGGGCCATCACCCAGGCAAGGTGTTGTAGTGGTGGTGGTGTGTCTGTGTGTGTGTGTGTATCACAGTTCTTGTGCGTGTTGATTAAGGCTCGTCAGAGGAAGGTTGAGTCCACCTCTCTGCTGTCGCCACCTCATTCGCTCTCTAAAGTGGTGAAGAGTTACAGAGATGTGATATCTGAATCTCTGCAGGGACTCACTCGCGCTTCACGTCCTGACACTGAGTCCACCTTTGGTTTGACCGTGAATTACTGAGATTAGACTTATTTTGTGTATTTTCTTTGTGCTTGAGCCACAAGAGTTCAATTATTGCATATAATCTCGGGTGTTGTGTAGCTTGTTCTTCTCTGCATTTTAAACAGCAAACGTCTCTGTGGTTTAAAATGATTTTTATACCCTAAACATCTTATTTCTACATTTGTTGGTCTTCTTACAAAATACAGTACTGTGCAAAAGTTTTGAGTAAACCCTTCCTTTATAAAAGTGAAAACATAAATGAGATTGAATGAGTGTACAAGGCAAAACAGGGTTTCTATTGGTTGGTTGAAAGTCAATATTTATTTTTAATTCATTCTTCATCACAGGCTGAACTCTCTTAGGCACACCCTCTATCATTTTTCTTTATTGTAATCTTAATGAATAGTTTTCCAGCCTCTCTTCTTCTCTGGTTTGCTGAAGGACATTCCAAAGCTCTTCTTTGGATGTCGGCTGCCTTTTCTGTCTCTCTCTCTCTCTCTCTGTCAAGATGTTCCTACATTGCTTTGCTTCAGTAAGCCTGAACTCTGGGTTCTGAAGAGGATTCATCCCCCCATAATACCTGTTGCCACTGATTTTCAGTCTGGCTCTTGTGTTTTGGGGATACCTCAGCCTTTTCTACCTGTTTACCTTCTCTAAGAATGGCTTCTTGACAGCCACCCTTCCACAGAGATAATTTCTTATCAGGCTTCAGCAAACACTACATGGATCAACTGAAACTGGATAAAAAGCTTGTCCACGCGTGTTAAATCCCCACACACTGTCTGCATTATTTTCGACATCTTTATAGATGCAAGCAAAGAAATTTGCGACAGGCTGCCAGTAAGTGCCTAAAAATACAATTTAGGACCGTTTCTTTGCTAAATTGTTTACTGTGTAGACGCAAGATTGTTTCATACTTTGAGTTAGGCTCCTTTTTTATGCTTAAATGATAGTCATAGTTAAGTGACTCAAACATAAAGCATTCCTCTGAAAGTGGTCAGGTGCAAGGACTGGACAGAAAATGAGTGATAAAGCAGCCAGCGTCCAAATTAAAACTTCAAAGGATCTTGAGAAAGTCTGAAGAATTATTGCTTGAGACCACTTAAAAAGATACTTCAAAAGCCTGGCTCCTTGGAACCTAAATATAAAGAAATGAAAAATGAGCTTTTTGTTGAACTGACTCACCCATTATCATTAGTACAAATGATACCAGATAATACAACCTTTTCCCAAGAATCTTGTGTTAATGAGTTGATAACCATGCTTGCAGTTTCTGTGTCTCTGTCCTTTCTTGCTTTGTCACATATTTACTTCTTTTCCTTTCCTCCCACCAGCAGATGCTCACAGAGGCCCTGCTTGGCCTCAGTGCTCACAGGCTCTGGCAGGCATCCATTTAGATTTAATGTGGCTTCATTCTCCACTCATGTTAATCTATGCTCACATATTTCCAAAGTACTGTTGCCTACTTTATAAGTTATTTTAAAGATATAATCGATTAAATCTGCATCATTCAACGTCTTCCAGGCTTTTTCTTTTTTAATCCTTTGCGGATATCTGTTTCAGTTAGTCAGTCCAATTCTGCCAACAAGCTGCAGAGAAGCGATGTGAGCTTCCTGAGAGTTGTACTGTTTGTGAAGCCAAAGCGGGAAGTTGTCAAAGAAACTGTAAGCAGGTGAAATGGAGAGTTTTTAAATGAGAAAATAAATATTGTTCTCAAAAAACAGCAGACTGTTGGGTTTCAGTACAGAGAAAAATTTTTTTCTAAAAGGTACGTTTAAAAGAAAAACATTAAAAGAGCACTGAAATACAAGATGTATCACGATTAGTACCGTAGTTGTTTTCTTAACATTGTTTTAAGTATTAGAGTTTGCCATCCAATGAGACTTGAGATCGCCTAAACTGCTCTGACGAAGAAGTCGTGAGACCAGGAGATAAAAATAAAATCATCTGATGAGCAAACTTGTTCTCAGAAGAGGAGTGTGCAGAAACTCAGCACCTCCGGACTTACCCTCCCCTTCCATGAGCGTAGGAAAAACTAGCGTGGCTGCTATGAAACCCCCCGAAAGCCGTTACTGGAGCCGGTGTTGGGTTTGTCCACTTTGGGCAGATGTGATAATATGCCAGTACAACATGCCAGACTCATTTAAAGGAGAACCCGCACCAACTGTGGATATGTTCTACATTTTCTGCACTCTATAGGATATTATTTACTTTTATTTAGATTTTGTAGGGCTTAAATTAAATACTGTTCTCAACCTCTTGGGTGTGATTCAATCTACTCTTTCTGTTTCCTTTATCAGTGTAGGTCAGTGCCGGAGGGGGAAGGTCATTTGTATCAGCATTAACGTATAAATTATCACAGTTGGACAAGTTTTCCCACTGAACACTTTACAGTAATATCAATGCCAATATAAAACTCAGATTACCACAGTACTTGCACTAATTACTCTGCATTAATGTAAATTACATTACAAGCTGCTATTAGGTGGATATTCTAATGTTTTCTTCTCAGATTCTAATCTGAGAAAAGGGACATGAGGAAAAGAGAGGAGATGAGAACAGAGATAATACAAACAAATCACAATTGTTGAAACCATACAGTATAATGAATGTCTGATTCTGAATCTTTGATTCACAGAGCAGTCTTCCTTCATAGATTAAGTACAATATTAAATCAAACTATTACTTTGTAAAATAATTTGGAAATTATGAGTCTTCACTAGTCCTGAGCACATCCTAAACTTACATATCAGCATAGAGGCTTGTGCAAACATTATATGACAATGGGCCTCGTGCAAGAACCATTCGTACGCACAGATTTGTTCTTAAATCGTCCGTACAAGTGATTTAAGAGAATTTGCGCATTCACCAATCTTTTCATATTTTACGTTTTCTTTCAGATACGAACAGATATACGAGTGATCCAGACCTGTCGTAGGAGTTTCGTAAAATAGTCCGCTGTTATTCCAATCAAGTTTGCTTGACTAATGGATTGTATATTTAATTACTTTGAAGAAAACATAAATAAATACACATTATACCTCATAATTATGCTGACATTATTCTGTTTGACTTAAATTGTGCACTAATTGAAGGTTCATTTGAATCTGTAACGGGAAGCGCAGCGGCTGTCTTGCTACTTTTGGATGCCTTAGTGCGTCAGGCTCTTGGAAGAGACCGTATGGAGACAGACGAATGGCTGACATCGCGATTAAGATTCCCAAGGACTATGCTGCTACGAATAAGCAGCTTGCTAGAGCCACAACTCCAGAGAAAAACACGCCAATCAAACCCAATTCCACCACACGTCCAGGTCCTCACCACCCTTGGATTTTTGGCCACTTGAACCTTTCAGAGGGAGATTGGAGACAGATCGGGGGTGTCCCAGTTCTCTGTGCGCTCCCCTTGGTCATCAAAACTCTCATCAGTTTATCACCCATGGTACATCAGATTCCCCTACACCGCTGTCCAACAAGTACAAATTAAAAGGGACTTTCATGCCGTGGCTGGACTGCCAATCATAATTGCATAATTCATCATTTACGCAGGTCGTTTACACACTTTTTCCGAAGTTAAGAGCGCTTGTTGAATCTGACGTGGCGTGTTCGTACGAGACCATACGAAAAAAGTGAGAGAAATTTAGAATAAAAATACGAAAATGTTCTTGCATGAGGCCCATTGTCTTCATATGTCCCTATCATCAGTCAGAGAAGTCAGGCAGTGACAGTTTACGATCCTCCCTATAATCATATTTTTGCCCTTCTTTGCATTGTAATTCTTGTCACAGTCTCAGCCATATTGGGAGCAAACCTTCAGTAATTGAAGGCCAGCACGATAAGGACACATCAGTTGGTTGATGATGGCTTTACCAGCCATGCAACTTGTTCCACAGCTATTTAGCAGCTTAGGTAAATCATCCTTATAGACGTGAAAAAGAAAAAGGAGACAAAATACTCCCCTGCCTTGATCCATTGCAGACGGTGAATGGAGCAGACACAGAGTTGCCTGACTTTACACACACTGACTGATGAGCGTAGCAAAAAGACAGAATTCTCACAAGAGATTTGGGAACAAATCTCTGTTAAAATAGAACAGAGAAACATCTGTCTTAGAAACACCAATAAGGCAAAATAAAATGTGAAATTATGCCTGTTATACAAATCTAAAATCTCCTTTAAAGCAAAGGAACAAATGCCTGTGCCATGTTCAAGTTTAAAACAATTATATATTTATTTTATTTTAGAAATTAGCATCAACTGTTCGAGCATTTTCAGTATTGTCTTCTCCAAGGCTTTGGATGAAATACTGGCTAAAGCAATAGGTCGATAATTCTACTATCAATTTTGCCAGCTTTGTCTTTATTGATAGTGACTACCACCTCAGACAGAATAAATCAGGCAAAATACCATTAACTAAAAACCCAGTCAAAGGAAAAGACAGTTTTTCCTCTTACAAATTTAAATGATCTTCTGATATTTTATCCATATCACATGCCTTCTTGTCTTTTAGCATCCTGACTGTAATATTGACTTCTTTTTAGGAAACCGTCACATCTTCATTATTATCAGTGCGTCTACTGCAAATGAGGTACTTTTAACGCAGCTAAGCTGCTCAAAATAATGTTTCTGCTCCAACTCAGTAATTTCCCCAGAACTACTTACACTGTCAATATATACTGGCAAGGATGTTTTATTATTATTCTTTTGATCTCTTTCCAGAAATCATTTGAGGAATTGTTTTGCATTTTATTAGCGAGTAAATATGACTTCATTGTATTTTCATTCCTCTTAATAAAATGCAGGGCATATTTAGAATTAGTATTTGCTCGTTTCTTATATTCAAACAGGAGACAGTGTTTATGTCTGTCTGACTCAGCCCTAGTTTTAATTGCCCTTGTAGCCTCAGCATGAAGCTCCTCAACAAATTTATTCCAGCTTGGTTTTGCTTTGTACAAATTAGGTTTATACAGGGGCCTGCTGGAGACAAGATGCGACTCCCCAACGTTTTCATTCACGGAGCATCACTCAAAACCATGCTGAGGGTTCTTACAGTTAATATCACAGCGTGCAGCTGAGTCTTTTGGTAACCCCTTTGGTATTACTCAGCAAGGTGTCAGACTGAGAATAGTATGTTTCAAAATCCTCCTCAGTTAAGTAAGACCAGACTTTTTTTCCTGCACGCATGTCGTTGTCCACAGACAAAGGAGTAGGTAAATTGCCCAAATCTACAAATAAATATAAAGGCATATGATCATTAGTAGCTCGTTCATATTCAATCTTCATAGACTCTGAGGAGGCATGTGCAGACGCAATAATCTAGCTATGATGCTTGTGCCCCTCTTTTCTAATGTAAGAGTGGTTCTTACCACTTTAAAAAAACATTTTGACAGCCAAACCATGACCAGAGGAAAAAACAACATTTAGTGATAAAGAGCTACCATCAGAAACGTCTGCATTCATATCTTCCACAATAAATAAGCAAGTGGGGTATTTTCCTGGATAAAAGACCTCACACAAACCAACCTGTTGAGATATTTGTCTTCATTCTGGGAACTCAAGGAGCATGTACATATTCTCTACTCTACTCTTAACTCTTTATCTCAACTGCAACTAAGCGCAATTCCTATAGCCCAGTCAACATTCAGTCTGACAATGTTAACCGTACTTTTTATGCCATAGTACGGCAACTCTACCAGGTAGTCTGACACAAACTAGTGCTAAAACCAGTGGCAGATTCACCTGTTTCATACAATTCTTTATGGCCTGCTAAGGTAAAAAAAAAAAAAAAACAGTCCCGAACACACATTATTTCACAAGTCACCAAGAATATCCATAACTAAGTAGCGTGATTCATCTGCTTCACTGTGCCCAACAGGTACTCTTTGTGCAATATATGAGACAATATTGACATTCATATGTTTTAGCTTGTCTCAGGCAGCTGTCTGGCTGCTGCTCTCCTGTAGAGCTACAGGTTGACCACTAGAATGTTGTCGTCTCGTACGGCTTTTGTTAAAAAAGAGCCCGCAAAAGCACTAATATTGGGCTGCACGGCTGTGCTTTGGGGCTTCTGGGGCTTGCATAGCCCTTTCCTCACAACACTGCTCCACAGCAACGACTGTAGCAAGGGACTCGGGGCCTCTTCTCGTGACTGGTGAGCAGGTGCCATAGATCCTGCGCCTCTTTTTCCTGCAGCGCCGGCACTGCACTAGTCCGTATGCTCAACCAGGGAATCCGCAGAGTTTCTCAGCTGCCGTCACCTGACGATCCACTGTTGCCACCTCCAAGTTCTGACTCCCACTTGCTTGAGCTTCTAGGACCTCCCTAAACATAAAAGCTTCCCAGCTCAGCTGTTCCACTCTGCTGAGTAATAGAAAGGCATCCCTTTAGCTCCCTCTCAACTAAAGGGAGTAAAAAGTAAGTTGCAGGTGACTGAGGAGTGAAGGGGAAATATCTGTCAAGCTATATGTCCTCAGAACTCACAGTCAGTTCTCTCGGCCACAGCTGCTGTAAAATAAACAGGAAATAACTGGAAAGCTGAAAACTGATCCGTCAGACCATAAAACCAAGTTTTTACCCTCAAAAATGACTTTAAACAGGTTGGGCCCACAAAACACATTGGACCCCACAAGTAAAGTGGGCTCCTTGTTTTTTAACCTTGTAATTAAAGAAAATATTAGAACACACACACGCATGCACAATTACAGAGAAAATAAGATAAGCCTTTATATTTTCTGAATTGTGCGTATGTGTGTGAAAGAGACGGAAAGTGAATTTTTTATTTTCTGTACGCCTATCTCTCTTTTTCTCTCTCTCTATCTGCAGACACACGCGCCCGCACACAGCATTTTTTTTTTCATCTTTTAATCCCAAACTGCTTAAGGAAGGAGAGGGGAGAAATCCCTTTACAATGTGTGGGCTCAGCAGTGCTTGGTAACCACTCGCTATCTCGCACTGAAGGCAGTCGTCTTCCTCCAGACGCACAGACCCTGCTCTCCGCTCTATATGATTTACTCTCTGACAGATGTCGAGATTGTTGTCAGTGAGCCACATCTGTGTCTGACTGTTGAAAAACCATCCTGGGATTTTTTTTATGGGCTTTGGGTTATGTTGTGAGATCAGTGTGATAAAAAAAAAAAGAAGAAAAGCAAATGTCGAAGATGCTGTCAGAGGAAAGGCACTGGACAGGCCCTCGTGAGAAATCAAACAGGATTGTCTTTTCTTCTAGACAGCGTTGTGTTATATTTAATGCATAGCACTTGTCTCCTAGTTTTTAAAAAAACTCAACTTGTTTATTCATGTCGTTATCTATTTTTATTTGCTTGTCATTGTGTTTCTCCCATTAGTATTTTCACTGTTGTTTTTTGACTGAAGATGGAGACAGCTCACACTAAGCAGATGGATAAGTGAATGAAGAGATGAACTAAAGAACGAGAGGCAGCCTGTTGAGCCTTTTTGCCATGATTGAAAGAGACAGTGAGCTTTAACATCTGTTGGTGGATTTTAGCTGAGCTCCTGTCTATTGATGCACCCCTGTGGAATAAGGGGAAATAAAATGAACAAGCTGACCCATTTTCCCCTTTCCTCCAGTTGCTTCTTTCCTTGCTTCTCCACACTCTTTCCGTTTGGAATAAGAAAGGCAGTGTCTATAGAAACGATGGATGATGGATGTGTGTGTTTTGTGTGTGGTAGTTTTTTCTTATCTGAATTCTATTATTTAGACAATCACTCTCAATGGCTCAGTTTGATTAGTGTGCATCAGTGCACATCCCTGTTCTGTTTGAAGAGATGTCAAGGATGCAAACCAGGAACAAAATGGAGAAAGGAAGAAGTTTAAACTATTTCTTCCTTCGCCATTAATTTGATGATGATCGCTAAAGATTTCTTCCACATTGCTGTGTGTGTACATTTGTGTGGAATTATGTGTGGGTGTGTGGTGATCAGTGTTTTGCAAGTTCACACTTCACAAGAACAAGTTCAAATTTCAGTCCACTTAGATTGATACTGAACAAGTTCATCTTTACCATTCACCATTTGGACTTTGAACTAGTTCTCAATCCCAAAATGAGCTGTTTACGTTCATTTTTCCCTTTAATCATGACCTCCTCTGGTTTCTCCTTACACAGTACATAGTGTTATATTGTGATACTGGAACATGGGCAGCACAGCCATCTGAGCATCTCATGCATAACCTACTTTATTTGATCATTTTCACACACATATGAAAGCATGTTAGCTTACAGAGGCCAAAGTCTCACTGTTATCATCCTACTAACATCAGGCAACTTCAGCAGCTTGTGGGGAAAAAAAAAAATACAACTTCAAAAGTGACCAGCAACAATACCTGTGACTAAATCTGTTATGGGAGCACCACCTCAGATAAAATCATATTTAGTGGGAGTACATGGCACTGGTGAGTACAGAGTTAGGGAACATGGCCATCTGCACCAAGGCAAATACATCCTTTAGAATCAGCTAGCAAGACTCACTCCTTTTTTTGCTTCTTTATATTTCTTAGTTTCTGTCGTGCTGTGGGAGTGTTCCTACTTGGTTCTACACATTTCTGTACTAAATGCAATCGCATAACCTTTATATACAGTAGTTTTGCCAGTGACTGGTGAGGAACTCATAGCAAAGTCTGTGGCTTCCATGTGGCGTGTGCAGGCACAATTCAGCATAACATTTTCACTCAGAGAACATTATAACAGCTTACAATAGAGTTTTGGTTGGGTTGTGTCAAAGTGGGTGAGGATGGAGGACTCGGATGCAGACTTTTTTTGAAAGGAAAACTGAATTTATTTACAAAAATAACAAAAAGCGCGGCTTGGCTGGATTCAAAAAACAAAACGTGACAAAATAAACA
The DNA here is from genome assembly GCF_027942865.1 of Odontesthes bonariensis. NCBI lineage: Eukaryota > Metazoa > Chordata > Actinopteri > Atheriniformes > Atherinopsidae > Odontesthes > Odontesthes bonariensis. The sequence continues at coordinate 18,137,894 of NC_134508.1, read as the reverse complement.
AAGGTTGCTTGCTTGCTTGCTTGCTTGCTTGCTTGCTTGCTTGCTTGCTTGCTTGCTTGCTTGCTTGCTTGCTTGCTTGCTTGCTTGCTTAACTTGGCAAAATCGACATGTAGGGCACGAAACGAAGGCAAAGATCCGACACACTGAGAGGGGAGACTGGAAACTAAATAGGGAGTGAGAGTGATTGGAGAGTGAGTGCAGCTGAGGGAAAAAACACAGGTGAAGTGAGTGAAACTAATGAACTGGTAAGTAAAGGGAAACTAAAACATGGCAAAACTAAAAACTAAACATGGACTAAGAACCAAAAACGTGACCTAAAACATGAAACTTAAAACATGAGTCCATGGGTGTGACAGGCTGGATATGCGCATGTTCTAAAAATGTAGAGGTGTGTCCCCTTGTTAAAGGACATGTTATTTTCCATGCACATTACTGGGCATAATGTTATTGCTTATGGCTGTTTTTCAGGAAATGTGTATATTTTTCAGCAGTGCTGCATGCAGCAAGTCAGATGTTCACACATAGTTTTGCATACTTTTCACTACAACACCACAAGTTTAGTGGACAGACAACCAACCGTGTGTTTGTACAGACAAATGGATTCAGTGAGATATGCCATGAATTATTAACACGTGAGCTGTGAGGTAACGCTGAACCAGCTTCCCTGATCTCTATTGAGAATGATGCAATGTTTCATTAATATTTTAATTTTGCAATTAAAGTCAGTAATAAGATCAGAGCGGTAGTTGTCACGTGTTTGAATGTGTCTCAAATACACTAAATTTGATGCAGGAATCACTTTTTAAGAAATAGTTATGTAATTTCAGGATAACTCTTTGGTATAATCTAACCAATTTCTTGAGTATGTTTCAAAGAGACTATCCTCCTGCTTAAAGCGTACCTAAGTTGCATTTTGTTCATGCAGGCAGATACGTCCCCTAATTACGTTCAAAGAATTTTCGACCTCGAGTATCTGTGAGAGCAACTTTTTGTGAAGGGTAAAAATGACTTTTTTTTTTAGCTCTAATCACGATTGTTTTCTAACCTTAGCCAAGTGGTTTTTGATTTCCAACCCTTACCATTGACGTTAATGCATTAACCAAATCAGTAAGTGACAAAGCTTCATCGTTACATGCTGCGTTTACATGTAACCAACGCAACCAGTAAAAGTGGTGTCCATGACAACAATGGTCACATTATAAAAAGTACTACCGAAGTACTTTTATTGTCCAAACCCAACCAGGAGTGTTTCATTACACAGATTCTTGTAGTTAGATTCTACTGGATAGTATTTACAGTGTACCCCTGATATATTTTAGCCTATTCGAACATAGTTTGGGCTTCCATATGTCATGTGTGTTGCTATATTGGCATTTTGTTCTAGTTAGTTCACACCATGCTTCACCATCTTTGCTGCAGTGAAATCGAGATAATGAATGTTCACAACTTTATCTCAGTTAGGCCCAATGTGTATGTTCATCATGGGAATGTGGGATGAAGAGTGCAGTGTCCTGGCTGCAGGGGGGGACAGGACTTTAAAAAGTAAAGAGTGTGAGCAGGTGTGTCTGAGTGTGTGTGTTTGTTTGTATGGGACAAGTAGCGAGAGAGGATGAACCTCGGGGTATTGGTTTGGGCTAAAGCCAAGCTTACAGGAAATGCCAAGAAATCACCCAGAGTCGTTCAAACAACACGGGCACACAAACAGACTGTCTCTCTCTCACAGACACACACACATACACACACACACACACACACACACACACACACACACATGCACTTTTGTATGCGCACACGCAGATGCACAAACTACAGTAAACAAAATCCCTGCAGCAGTGCAAATTGAACTGAGAAAAAATATATAAATATATTTCATAAAATCATCTGTAAGCTAAAGCTGTTTGCCACTGTTAGGTCTCTGTTGTATGGTGTAACAGGAGCACTGTCAGGGTCTCACCTTGCACAAATCTAATCAATGGTACAGGGGATAACAGAAAATCATAGAAGAAAGTGGATTAGACATGGTGCCGAGATACACTACAAAGAAACCCCCTCTTGACTACGATCTGACTGCTTAGATCCGTTACATTAGGCTGATATAAGTTATAGTGATGCAAAAGAGCACATTTAATCTAAGAATATTTTTCTAAGAGTTTATGCCTTTGTGATTTATCTGAGCAGTACAAGGTGTTGAGACATTATGATACCAAACCAGCAAAATACATCTGACATTGTCAGGATGCGCAAATGTTTCAAAAGCTGTCTTTCACTGATAAACAGGTTGGATGGATGGCATCTGGTTCTTATTGCATGTACAAGCGAAAAAGGTTGTCATGTAAAGAGAAGCTTCAACTACATTGATATGTATGTCTATGAAAGACCATAGACTGGTGTCATTTAAAGGTATAGTGTACCACAAGATGAAAAATGAGCAGGTCACACACCATTAAATTTTATAGAGTAACAAACCAACACAAAGAGAGCACAGAGAGGCGCTGCCAGTGGAGCCTTCAGTATTAAAGTTAATGAAGCTATACTTTACAACTTCTAAAAAAAGCATAAAATGTCCATCAGGTCTGAAATATGTAGGTGTTTGTGGAGGTGCAAAAGTGGATGCTGCTATCTGAAATAATGTAAGGGACAAGTAAAGTGAAACCATATGAAGAAAAACATTGCTCACTCAATGGTAGTGAGTATAGGAGAAGTTATTCTATGCTCTCATATGCATGTGCTAACAATATGCTAACAATGGCATGATATACAGACATATTTTTGGTTTGTTTACTTAAAATGAAAGCACAGCATTTGGTGAAACATCCAAATTTACTCTCTTGCCAAAACTTTAAAAAAAGAAGATCAATATGAATCTCCTGCTTGTGCACTTAATATAAAGCAACAGTCAGAGGTCTGTTAGTTTAGCTTAGCATTAACAGTAAGTAGGCTATAACATGAACTACCCTATTTCATCTTTACCTTGCAGCAGGAAAGTTATTTGTTCTCAATTTTAATATCTAACGATTTACACCAAAATTAAATGACATTTCATGACGTTTTTTGACTTAAAACTTCAAGTAGGCTGTGGGTCAGAAGCTTTTAGACTCCACATTGTTATACCTTTTGAAACAAAATATTAATCAGAGACTAACAATGTGCACAGGGTGTACTTCTTCCACAATGTCAGCTTGGATAGACCTCAGCCTCCTGCAACTCTGTAAAGGTTATAGCGGGTAGAGTTGATGGACGGATGTTACCCAGAGGTGGGCACTGAGGTAGGCAGGGTGGCACCTGTAAATGCTGATCAGATACCACAGTGCCATTTTAGCCCCACCTTGTCATGAAATTTCCTTCATCTCAGACTCCCTCTTATCGCAGGTGCACAGAAAGCCTTTCCCAGACACCATCTCTCACATAAAAAACAGTCTGAAGAGACCAGTCTGGGCTTCCCATTTTTTAAAGTGTTCCCTAATGTCAACCACTGATAAAGTATTGCTCACGCAGCTACGATCAGTGTGCTCCTCCTGGGATGCTCTTTATCAGCAGGGTGTTTGTGCTTCAGGCCATCACACGTCCCTATCTACATCCACATGCATCAATCAGTCAATCAGTTGTAAACAAGTAGTACCCAATGTGTTGATCAGTGATACAGTATTAACCTCTGTGTGGGTGTTGTGTGTCTGTTCGCTGTGCAGGAGTTTGCCACTCTGACGAAGGAGCTGAACATATGCCGGGAGCAGCTGCTGGAGAAAGAGGAGGAAATATCTGAGCTGAAAGCTGAAAGGAACAACACCAGGGTGCGTGTATTATAGTGTTCGTCTATGACGGTGGGACATTGCAAGTATTTAAATGAATATTCTCGTTGGTCGTGAATGCATTCATATGTGACGCCGTAGCTGCTGTTGGAGCACCTGGAGTGTTTGGTGTCTCGTCACGAGCGCAGTCTGAGGATGACAGTGGTAAAGAGACAGGCACCTCCGCCATCTGGAGTCTCCAGCGAGGTGGAGGTCCTCAAAGCCCTGAAGTCGCTGTTTGAACACCACAAGGCTCTGGATGAAAAGGTGAACTCACACACACACACACACACACACACACACCATGACTATAGTCATGAATAGAGGGATAACTAGGTTCTCATTAGGTGATTTCAGTAATTGGTATTTCCATCATGTACACCATTTTGAGGCTACACACTTGTTCTTTGACAGAACTGGTGTCTTTTCTCACTGATTAATTCTGAGCCAGTCAATTCTCTTGTTTTTGTGCTGTTAAGTTGTTAATGAACCTCATTAGTCTCTCGGCGATAGAGGAAAAAGTTCTCCATGTAGATGAGAGCAAAAGTGCAGCAAATTGAGGAAATTCTGCGACTGCATTTGCAGCAGCGTCATGTTGACAGTTTAGCTATATGTCAGAGGAAGTTAGAAGTCAAAAATAAAACTGGCAAAATGGTAAAAAAAAATAATAGTCCAAATAAAACCCACAGTTCAGTTTTTGTAAGTTAACTGTATAAGACTTATCTTGCATGTGCTTTTGTTCCATTTGTCAGGTGCGTGAGAGGCTTCGGGTGGCTCTGGAAAGGGTGGCCACCCTCGAGGGACAGCTAGTAACTACCACACAGGAGGTAAGGTGACTCTGTGCTTGTACAAGACCATTTGTGTGAGTGCACGTGTGCGTCTTTAGTGTTTGCACTCGCTGGAACATCTGCTCAGGCCCCAGCAGACATCTGTTGAAGCCTCTAGTCTGATGAGGTGTACACTTCACTCGCCAAGCATCTTCTCAGCCCTCTAATCATACACATAAAGCATTCACTCATAAAAATATTATTTGATGAATAGGGCTTAAGATAAGGATTTGAATTGAATATTCACATCAGGTTAAATTATAGTAGAAATAAGCAAGTAGATAGAGGATTTAAAGTCGGGGCTTTTTCATTTGGAATTGCCATTGAGAAGAGTCCCCTTAATGAGGTCAAGCCCTTTACTTTTCTGAGCATAATTCATACATGTAGATTTGTAAATTATGATAGTACCTTTTCTGTTACTGGAAAAGAAAAAAGGTAAATGTGTGTTTGTAAAGTGTTCTTTTTCCTTTTGATTCTACTTTTCAGTTGAACTTGGTGAAGCAGAGAAAGGATGGTGACTCAGAGCGAACAGATGGATCCAAACCTACATGGAAGGTCTTCCTGGCTGTGTGATTGTTTTTCTGCTCTGTGCTTTATTTTAAGTCTGTTGCTGGTCATTTTAGTCACAAATTTTTTGCCTTCCCTCGACACATTAACACATCTACACGCACACATAGAGCGAGTAAAGGATCTACAGAAAGCAGAATCCCTCTTTTACCTTTCTGATAATGGGAAAGCATGAGTGGCCCTCTGTCCTCCCTGGTTTAAGGCCAGTATATGTGCCTGTATCTGTCAGGAGTAACAGAATCCCCCATGATTAAACAGCAGAACACGTTTGCATCTGGGTATATACTGCAACTCTCACTGCTGCACCTATTTTTGAGGAGGTCTCTATCAGAAGAACATAATCAATAACTTACCATTAAGAAGGGATTAAAGCAAGCAGACTGTATTGGAGAATAGTCACAGAGTGTGAAGTGGAAAAAATGAGGAGTAAATTATCTCGAGTAAGTCTATTTGGTGAAGGAGTGTAATTAAGCTGTCACAGGATGAACTTTGCAAGAAAATTCTGTCAGGACATTTATCCATGACAGCTGCTGCCCTCCTAGCTCTGTCCAAAGATGCAGCTAGCACTTTAAGGGGATATTTTCATCAAAACGCCACAAAAACTCAACACTTTAGTGTGGGAACTTCCTGTACTGTACAATGTTCTGCCCACAATAACAGGGAGTAAATCTAAGCAATGTGAATTGGCTCATCAGGAAGAATGCACAGCTGTGCAACTCACCAGGTGTGTTTCATTACACAGATTCAGTCCATTTAGACACCTTTCTGCAACATTACTGTGTGTGTGGTTTCTGGAAGGTATTCATGAGCAGGCAAAATTGGGACATGAGGGAGCAGAGGGGGTCCTTCTAACATCGGTCGCCCACTGTGTTTCCTGTCGAAATATGTGTCCCTGACGGTTTGTTTAATTAAGACCCTGGAAATAATTGCACTTTGAGCTGTGAGGAGAAGGGAAACAGCATCAAAACAACAACACGGAAGCCCTGTATGCATGAATCTCTTTTTTTTTTATCTAGGTCACCCAACAACTTCATCATTTTCTAAAACTCTCAAAACCTTCCACCCATTCCATGAAGAGTTACATATTTGTAGTTCTAAGGTGTATTGTATGTGAGAACATGTCTATGCAGTTTGTACGGTTGCTTTTAATTTTGTGTGTCCCTATTACAGAGACTACCCAACGGCTCTATAGACGCCCACGATGATGGCAGCCGGGTGTCTGAGCTCCAGGAGCTGCTGGATCGGACCAATAAGGAGTTGGCTCAGAGCCGGGAGCACTCTGCCACACTTAACGCCCGCATGGCCGATCTTGAGGCCGAGCTCACAAATGCCCGCCGAGAACTGAGTCGCAGTGAGGAACTTTCAATCAAACAACAGAGAGAGCAGAGAGAGGTGAGAGTAGGATGGTGCAAATACAAATATGCTTGCAGCTCTGGGATCAAACACCCACAGCAGTGAGTCGTGAAAATGTTTTGGTTTTCGGGTAGAAATCTGCAAGAAAATGTTGATGACCTCTCATATTCTAACTTGTTTTCATAGATGCTAATACACAGTGTGTGCGTGCTTTTTTTTTTTTTTTTTTTTTTTTTTTTTTTTTCCTTTCCACATTTCGTCTCTCCCGTTGTGGAATTAAAATATTGTTTTGGCAACTCTTATTGCAACGGCTCACTTGAATGTATAAAGACAGAATACAACCCCTTTTCCAATATACATACTCACAGGGCAAAGAAAAGAAAAAAAGAACTTTGACTTGCATGTAAAAGGGACACTTTTTATCTGTTTAAATTTTCATTTATTTTTTGTCGCATTTTCAGAAAACACTGTAAACAAAGGAAGCATGATACGTTATGTTTTCTGAAATCAGATATGCTGACATTTAATTAGCCAACACCAATCATGTGTTGACATAAATTTTTACAAGACAAGTTATGGACTTATATCGCGACTTACTTTTTTTTCGCACAACTATCTTTTATATATTTTCCTTCTGCAGAGAAACTATATACATACTTGGCTGTGATGTGATGACCACATACAATATGTGTCAATGAACTTCAACTAAGTGATAAGCTAATAGTGTGTTTTCAGGATTTTCTTTTTTTTGTTAATATTGATTATGGCATGATATGACAGAGCAAAGAAATAAATTTAGAAAAAAATTCAGGAATTATATGATTGATGTCTGATTTGTGTCTTAATCATCTATTCCTTGGTCTACTGTCATCACTCAGGCATTTTGATGGGATGCATTTTAGATTTGTTTGATTTTTGAGGATCATTTTGCTGAAATCTTTCAGTTGCTATGGGCCATGTTTTTAGCTGGTACAAAATCATTTGCAAGCAATTTTTGCTCTTTATTTCTTAAGCTTATTTGATTAGATTTGAACTGATTCACTATCTTTCAGCAAAACAAGAAAGTGCACACTGTATTTCTGGCTTAGCAACAGAAAAGTAGAAGATTTTCGACACAAACTATGAAGTGTGCAAACTTGATCATGAATAAACAGTAAATGCAGGATTGTTTATAAATCTGTCTGTTTTTTTTTTTTGTTTTTTTTTTAACTTTATGGTTTTATTCATTATTATCTTAATGTGTTACTTCTGCAACTGCAGAGAGAGGATATGGAGGAGAGGATAACAACATTAGAGAAACGCTATCTGGCTGCTCAGCGGGAGACCACACACATCCACGACCTTAATGACAAACTGGAGAATGAACTGGCAACCAAGGACTCTCTGCACCGACAGGTAACACACAGTAACACTCACTCTGCTCTGTTAGAAGGATGACAGCAGGCATTCGCATTAATGAAAACCAATCAGTCGGAATTACCTGAAAAAGCTGCAAAACGTGTCTAAATGCTTATTTAATAAGCTGAAATGGTAAAAAAGGGATTAATTATGATGAAAACTAGAAGCATTTAACTATTTTCCGCTGATTAAATTAACAAACTCCATCCATTTTCTATAACGGCTTAATCCAACTCAGGGTTGCAGGGAGGCTGGAGCCTGTCCCGGCTGTCATGGGGGCGAGAGGCGGGGTACACCCTGGGCAGGTCGCCAGTCCATCACAGGGCAACACAGAGACAAATAACCATGCACAGTCACACTCACTCACTGCTAGGGACAATTTAAAGTCACCAATTAACCTGTGCATGTTTTTGGACAATGGGAGGAAGCCGGAGTACCTGGCGAGAACCTAGGCAAATAGGGGGAGAACATGCAAACTTCACACAGAAAGGATTTGAACCAGGGATTTGAACCAGGAACCCTCAAAACCCTCACTTGACAAAAAAAGCATATCCTGCCATTTAGTTTAAGAGTTGGAGGATTAAAAAAAGCTCAGTTCAGCCTCTATTTGCTTCTTCCTTAAGTTTATTTGGGTAAAATTATACACTCACTGTACACTTAAGTTGTCAGTGATGATTTTATAACTTTAGAATTAAGCAATGGTATTTAGTTATAAGTTAATGAGCACTTCTTTACCTCAAAGCACTTCCTTCCTCTACCTTTGGGTACAGAAATTAAAGCCCTATTTCTGTGTGTTTACTAACATTATGTGTGATTATCATTCGAAGCAATGAAACCAAAGCTGTTGAAAGTGTTATTCATAGCTAATTGTTTAAAAAAGAAATTACATGTCAACCTTTTTCACACACTTAGCCAACATGAATTTAGCCTCATAGTCTGTAAAACAACAAAACCATCAACATGATGTAACAAATCAGCCTGGGGGGAGAAAATCAGTATTCATGAATGTGTAGTTTCATTAATCTGCTGTGTTCGGGCTGGCTTGAATGTGTTACACTGCTAATGTGTCATGATAAACAGTGACATATGACTTGTGGATTCAGGCTGATATTTTGCTTTCGTATCGCTTTTTCTCCTGCAACATTTTAATATTTGATGCCTTAACCATCTGCAACAAGGCATCTTGAGTACTGAAGAGCGCTGAAGTCAGAGTGAGCAATGGAAGCGTCCTGCTCAAAAGTTCATGTGTAGTTCGGGGTGAATCCGAGTTCACCTCCTCAAGGGAAACACCAGCAACATCCTCCATGCCTGCTCATGTGTCGCGTCGTGCCACTCGCCCGCTACTCTACAGTAATCACACCTCTCTAGTGGTTGCAGTAAAGTCCCCCCTTTCTGTTTGAATGTGTTTGTGCGTGTCAGAGTGAGGAGAAGGTGCGCCAGCTGCAGGAGATGCTGGAGATGGCAGAGCAGAGATTGGCTCAGACCATGAGGAAGGCTGAGACACTGCCAGAGGTGGAAGCTGAGCTGGCGCAGAGAGTTGCAGCGCTCTCCAAGGTGACACACACAAACAGGCAGCTGTTGAATCTATACGGGAAAAAATAAACATGTCTCAGCGGTAAAGGAATACATAACCCAGCCTCTTCTGAGACGGTTTTACTGACACTATATGCATGTGCTACCCCCTGCAGGCCGAGGAGCGGCATGGCAACGTGGAGGAGCGGCTCAGACAGCTGGAGTCACAACTGGAAGAGAAGAACCAAGAGCTAACAAGGGTGTGTATGCACATATGTGTGTGTGGCACACCAGCCCTGCAGGGTTGCTCTGGCCTCTCACAATGATATGTGGGCTGATGCTCTTCATCATCTTGATGCCTTGACTTTTTGCTCTATGCTTTCTTATTCCTATATGAACACCTGTTAACACACAGGAAACATGCATTTAAAAAGAGCTCCTAATTTCCTTGGGTATTGTTGCCTGAAACCTTAAACCTAATCCAGATATCTTGCTGCAGCATCCCCTTCCCGTTGTAAGACTGATTGGCTGCTATCTTTAGACTCTGAATAATTCACGCATGGCTAATTTCTCTCCCTCACTCTGCGATCTCATGACTATATTTAGGAGAAAGGGCTCTCTGAGGATGCAGATATGGATTTGGATTTGTCTGCGTCTGTGATCATTTACTTTAATGCAATTACAGCCGAACACATATTAAGCATGGTGCCTCCCATTTAAGAGAAGCCGTTTAACCCTTTTTCATTATCGCATAAATGACTGTAATTAAGTCATTCTTGCTGTGGGATCCATTGTCGGCCAAGAAGACCTATATGTGTGCAGCTGGTGATCTAGGGCTAAATGCACAGTTTATCCTTTAATCCATGGAGAGATGCTCGATTAGCTGCACAAATACACCCACATACAGTCTGTATCGAAGAGAAAATGTGAAATTGTAATTTCCCTCGTCTGGTTCTTCCTTTCTTTTCATTAGGCTCGTCAGAGGGAGAAAATGAATGAGGAACACAACAAGCGTTTGTCTGACACCGTGGATCGTCTGCTCACTGAGTCGAATGAGCGGCTGCAGCTCCATTTGAAAGAACGCATGGCAGCTCTGGAGGACAAGGCAAGGCCTACGCGCACGTTCATCTAAGCAGCCCCTCTTACTGTTGTTTTCGGCTCATAAGCCCGATAAAAACACAGTATCTTTCAGTCGTGTTTAATGCAAGTTGTTTTATTAATTTGTTGTTTTTGTCTAGAACTCCCTTATTCAAGACCTCGAGAACTGCCAGAAACAGCTGGAAGAATTCCACCACACAAGGGTGAGTAAAACCTAAATTAGTCACCGTAAAAAATTGTTTCCTGATCAAAACTCTTTCTTGAACCACGATCAGTAGGGAAGTTAGAATAAATCTATTTAAAGATTTTCTGCCAATGACACCTGCGCCCCTGCACTATAAAACGGTGTACCACCCCTCCAGAGTCTGCAACACCTTCCTCAAACAGAGGCTTTGGTTTACTTTACTAACCCTATGAAGGGGGGGGGGGGGGGGAGAGAGAGAGTCTTCAGGGTCTTACAGAACTTAACTTCACATCCACCATTCCTACTGACTGTCATTTCTTCATGACATTAGAAACTAAGTAACCATCTCCCTGAAAACGCTCCTTCATCTTCTTACATTTTACAAAGTCGTTTTCTTGTGATGGAGAACTTGTTATGGACGACTGTGGTTGTCTAGATTTTGCTACTTTTACGCATGGCCTTGTCTCCTTTAGGAACGGCTGATTGGAGAGATTGATAAACTGAGAAATGAGATTGACCATTTGAAAAGGCGCAGCGGGGCATTTGGAGATGGAACCCACCCTAGGTACACTCATGCTTTATCATGCCGGTAAAGAGATTTGCACGATAACATATACTGTAATTGATGGCAATCTGTTCTATGTAAATGATCTCAGATCTCACTTGGGAAGCTCCAGCGACCTCCGTTTCTCTGTGGTGGAGGGCCAAGATGGCCACTACAGTACAACTGTGATCCGGCGGGCACAGAAAGGCAGACTGTCGGCTCTGCGAGACGACCCAAACAAGGTGGTGACTGTTTTTTTTATAAAGCCAAATTTCCCCCACAATTGACATATACACACACACACACTAAGCAGCACTGACAGACCGACAAACAAGATCACATTTAACTGCTCTTCTAACAACACGCTGCCTCTTAACAGTGCTTTGATAAAGTTCATGTCTGCTTTGCGAGTAAGTGTCAGTGCTTGGCTGTGCGTAATCTCCATGTCTTTCCATTCTCTACTAACCTCTCTGTCTTCCTGTCTCTCTCACCTGCTGCTGGACATGATGTGTGATGTAAGTTTCCTGTCCACCCATTTCTTCTCATAACACTTCCTCAAGTGTCATATTGGGTTTTTACATGTATACGTTTAATCTGAGTAAATCCATATAATTCATTCTTTTGGCATTTTCCCTCGTGTTTTTATGAAAAAGAAAAGATAAACATAGAATATATTCGACTTTGTCCACCTGTGCTCATGTTTGTATATGTGTTCAGGTGTGTGCGATGTTTGAGCAGGACTACTCATCTCTGCGTGGGAGCGTCGGCCACCTGCTCGGCAGCGACATTGAGGCAGAGTCAGACATGGATGATGACGTCAGCTCGACCCTGCTCTCCCCCAGCGGTCAATCAGATGCTCAGACTCTCGCTCTCATGCTGCAAGAGCAACTTGACGCTATCAATGAGGAGATAAGGTGGCATATCACAGGGGCAATACATTACATGATCCCCATGGGGAAACTGGGGCAGTGCAGCAACAGGAAACAGGACACAGATAGAAGGAATGCAGTAAGACTAAACTTATCAAAAAGGGACAGTGAATACAGCAAAAAAATGTACTGCTGCTACTTTTTGTTAAAGCTATGCATTATGAACGGAATGTATGGATGTATGTATGGAAAAAATAAACGGAGCAATATCAGTGATTACAGTGGGCGAAAACCTTTGCACTACTACAGATTTTTATTTTCATTTTTATTTTTTTAAATTCTCAGACGTCCCTGTAGAAACTAATTCCATATTAAAGAGCAGAGGTTTATGTCAGTTTGACTTTATCTGAAATAGGTGGGCTAATATGGCTTATATAGAGACTTAAGACAAAGAGGTAATAGATAAGCGTGATCTTGTTATGAACTTCTTTATTGTATCAGAAATTAAAATGGACTATGGCCACTCTCCATCTTACAATGAAAATCTTATTGTTCCCACTCAATCAGAGCTCTTTACTCTCGAAATCCAGGTTCGCCTGTGTTTTACCAGAATTCCCATGGCTAGAATAGCTTAAAATATCCTTTTACTGTGGAACCAGCTCTGACTCTGAGTGCAGAATACTGATGTCTTCTCTGCTTTTAAAACGAAGCTTACATCAAATCTGTTTCAAAGAAATCCGATGAGAACTTGTTTTTTATGCTTTTAACCCTTTTGTTTTGGGTTTTTATTTTTATTTTTATTGCTATATACTTCTATTTTCCTGTTTTTCTCAAGGAGCTCCTTTAAGTTTTGTTCATTTCGATTTTTCTATGTCAGTTGTTTTTGTTAAGTTTGTTAATGTTAATATAAAGTCTTAAGCTTTTAATTTATTTTTTTTTTCATTTCCATGGATGTGTGTTTTTAAGTTGTTTTGTTTGTTTGTTTGTTTGTTTGTTTTCTTTTGTGTATGCTCTGTGAAGCACTTTGGGTGCACCCGTGTTGAAAACGTGCAATGAAAATAAAGCCGAGTTGAGGTACCAGAAAAATACAATTTGCACTGCATATGTTAATCAAGGGACAGCAAACTGGGCGCTCAGTTTGATCGTGCATGTTTCGTGTTCGCAGGATGATCCAAGTAGAAAGAGAGTCAGCAGAGCTGCGGTCTGACGAGATAGAGTCTCGCGTGAACAGCGGCAGCATGGATGGTCTCAATGTGACCCTTCGACCCCGAGCCCTACCCACCTCCGCCACCGCTCAGTCCCTGGCCTCATCTTCCTCGCCGCCCACCAGTGGCCACTCCACACCTAAACATCACGGGCGCAACAACAGCCACCATCTAGGCATCATGACCCTGGTCAGAGAGCTCACAGAAAGCAGTAATTTGTACTAAGACGAAAGTGTGTTTCCTCTTTTATCACAGTGTGTTCTCTTTTTTTTTTTCCGGTAGCCAAGCGACCTGAGGAAACACAGAAGGAAAGTAGCCGTAAGTTTACAAAAAATAGCTAAAAATCGCCTTTTTTTTAAACATTTTTTCTTTTATTTTACTGTATTATTAAAAACTATTTTACTTTACCATTCTTTCATGAACAAACTGAGATGCTTTTTTTCAACCCTTTCAGTCTCCAGTGGAAGTGGACAAAGCTACTATTAAGTGTGAGACATCACCTCCCTCCTCCCCCCGCAGTTTACGGCTGGAAACCAATTTTGCCCAATTCACAGGCAGCCTCGAGGATGGGCGAGGGTAAATACACACACAAACACACAGGTATCGGAGTGCGACATAGTATCCAAGTAGATAAGATGAAGGTGTGCATCTGCTGTACGAGACTTAACAACACATCTTACTCTGTGTTCCAAAGCTATGACAGTGGAATTGAATGAAATATAATATTGTGTTGCACTGTAATGAATGGTTTTTGGCAGTGATACATTTTTAGATAGCTACAAATTAATTGATAAATAATACATATATTTATATATAGAAAACGTGTAATCCTTTAATTGGTTGCAGCAAACAGAAAAAAGGAATCAAGTCATCTATTGGCCGATTGTTCGGGAAGAAAGAGAAGGGTCGAATGGAGCAGACTGTCAGCAGGGATGGACAGTCACTACCAGCTTTAACAGGTTCTCTGTGGACTGCACACCATATCTCCACACTGTCCCACATCATGTGTAGCTGAACTGGGAACTAACTTATTTGTGTTGTATTTTAGACTTTGAGATGGGCATTGGTGACACTATGACTCTGGGAAAACTGGGCACGCAGGCTGAGAGGGACCGCAGGATGAAGAAAAAGTAAAAAAAAAAAAAAAGAACACCTTTGAGTGTTTTTAAAAAAAAATATATATATATATATATATATCTTTGGTTTCACACTCCTCCTGTGTTTGCATTTTACTCATTTTTCAGACATGAGCTTCTGGAAGATGCCAGGAAAAGAGGACTTCCATTCGCACAGTGGGACGGTCCCACTGTCGTCTCATGGCTAGAGGTATTCCAGCAGTCTCCCAACCAGACATGTAATCAAGCTCTGTCTTGCAGTCTTTTTGTAAGGCTACTTCTTCAACGGCATAATATGAAAAGGGATACAATAGTAGCAAACAGCAGACTGATCTGCGCTCCCTCCCCCAAATGTCTGCACATTTACGGTAACAACATTGGTGACATTGTGTGTCTTGATGACTCTCACCAGCTGTGGGTGGGTATGCCAGCCTGGTATGTGGCAGCCTGTCGCGCCAACGTGAAGAGTGGAGCCATCATGTCAGCTCTGTCGGACACAGAGATTCAGAGGGAGATTGGCATCAGCAACCCTCTTCACCGACTCAAACTTCGCTTGGCCATCCAGGAGATGGTCTCCCTCACCAGCCCCTCTGCACCACTCACCTCCAGAACGGTAAACAAACACAATCATTGCACCTATGTCTTTACGTTTTTCCTTTTTCTGAAAGGCAAATAAGTATGCATCCACAATTCATGAATAGCTGTTTAACTGTGCACAGGATCCTGTAACAAATAATGAATCCAGGATTCTAACACACGTGGACACATTACCCTGCACTGAAATTCTGTTCCACTGCTAGCCGTAACCTTCACTTTGCACTCTCAGGTGATACTTCCTCACATTATTTTTAGCCTTTTTTTATTATTATTCTTAATCACAGTCAAGGCATAGTTCATGCCTTCAAATGGGCTGACTTGTCTATTTCAGTGGCCATAAATTACATGGGTAACTGTGGGGAACTAACACACAAATAGTGCCAGATATAGCTACAAGCTACCTGCCTGAAATACACTCCCTTCCTTGGCATCACTCAACACAATGTTTGTCTGTTTGTGTGCGTGGGGGTGGATATGTGTGAAAATACACACGAGTGCATTCTTGGGGTTTTTTTTTTTTTTGTGTGTGTGTGCTGGTGCGTGAATGCATTTGTGTGTGTATGTGTGTGTGTGTGTGTGTGTGCGCGTGGGTTTGTTCTTGTCCTCTGAGCAGTCCTCCGGAAATGTGTGGGTGACTCATGAAGAGATGGAGAACCTGGCTTCCTCCACTAAAGCGGTCAGTACCATCTGGGTGCTCCCCTTCCTGTTAGTCCCACCCTACACTCTCTCACGCTCACACTGTCTCCACGGCAACACACATATGTCCTCTCCCAGAAGACCCCTTTCAATACCAACTGCATCATCCTCTAACATGTTTTTGTCCCTCTGCTGCTATCTGTATGTGATTGTTGGATGTAACTGATGTAACCTGTGCTCATTCGGTGTGTGTCTTCATGCAAGGTCCAATTGATAATATGAGTGATGGTGTCTTATTAGTCAAGCTGTGGCCTACTGTGGGGTAAAAACCGAGAAGAGCTTGTGTGCGTGTTTTTGAATATGTAATATGTGTATTTGAATAGCCCCTGTCTTGCTAACCGTGTGTGTTGCCTCCACCATGCTGCCACTCAGGAGAATGAGGAGGGCAGCTGGGCACAGGTGAGGCTGCTGATCCACAAACATCTGTCTGTGTATACAGTGAAAGTCTACCAAGGCTCTTTACAAACATCCAGACTCAGACAAAATCACGAATAGGAAAACCTCGCCTTCAGCTTTGTAAAAATGATGATATAATGACTCCTGATATTCAGCTTTTTTTAATCTAGGAACTGTTGTCTCATGTCTGAGCTACCTTAATGAGTTGAAATTCTGATAAAGATAAATTCTTATATAAATGTCTTGTAAATGTTTTTTTTTTTTTTCTTTTTTTTTTCTTTTTTTTTTTTTTATCAAATCTGTAAAATGTCTGTATTGTTCTGACCGGTACAGCTTAGAGATGTCCAACACCCTAGCAGAGAGGTAGGAAGAATTGGGAAAAAAAACACCTGTGTAGCTGTGAATGGCCCAAAAAAAAAACATGTAATATTGTGTTAAACAAAGAACAACCTCAGGACAGGATACATGGGATTCTTATGAGATTTACAAGAGTTAAATTACAAGAGAATCCACCTGCCCTAGCATTGGTTCTGTTTAGACTGGAGTGTATTTCTTTACTGTAAAAATGATGGGGACTTTACCGGAAGGAGGTATTTCCTCCAATTACCTGCCAGCTATGTATTTATTTATCTACTTCTATCCATTTTTTTCAGAAAACCTTTCTGGTCTTGTGGTTCTGTGTAACAAACCAATTGGAATAAAGATGCACCATAATATCAAACAATGCAAAACTTGTCATATCACAGAAAGCCCAGTTGTTACAGATGACATCAAAGACAACTCTGTCCCATTTCAAGTTTTCCAGAGGTTTTTTAAGCCCTTATGGTCAGCCTGCTTCAGGGTTGTGGATCTGTAAAATCAACATTAAATGTAGCTGTTACTGTTACAGGTGAAACCTGTTATTTTTCTCCTAACGGTATGTCAAAATGCTTACTGTAAAAGAGAACCGTTCTGTTTTCTGGACCTGCAGTACATTTGGATCCAAACACTTGAATGCATTTTTAATTGATTTCTTTGTTTATACAAAATGTCAGGAGCCGCATCCTCAATGCTGAAACAGGTTGTCTTCTTAGTCGTCTTTATTTTTTCCACACATCTGCAACATTGTGTATTGTTCTTCTTTTAGACCTTGGCGTATGGAGACATGAATCATGAATGGATAGGAAATGAATGGCTACCCAGCCTCGGCCTGCCTCAGTATCGTTCCTACTTCATGGAATGTCTGGTGGATGCACGAATGCTGGACCACCTGACCAAGAAGGACCTGAGGAGCCACCTCAAGATGGTGGACAGCTTCCACAGGTCTGCAGCCATTTGATGTTGTTTGATCTGCCTCCCCTTTCATCTGCTAAGTGGATAAGTTAGCATTGGAGATGAGAAGGCTAATGATGCATCTGTGCTTGTGCTTTTC
Source organism: Odontesthes bonariensis (assembly GCF_027942865.1). Classification (NCBI taxonomy): domain Eukaryota; kingdom Metazoa; phylum Chordata; class Actinopteri; order Atheriniformes; family Atherinopsidae; genus Odontesthes; species Odontesthes bonariensis. The sequence goes on along the minus strand of NC_134508.1, from coordinate 18,120,337 downwards.
TCTGTGTGTGTGTGTGTGTGTGTGTGTGTGTGTGTGTGTGGGTGGTTGTGTACCAGGGCTAGTCTTCAATATGGGATTATGTGCTTGAAGAGACTCAATTATGACAGGAAAGACCTAGATCGTCGGAGAGAGGACAGCCAACATGATATGAAAGGTACTTTTTAGGCACACCCTGATCCACATGCATGGTGGTACTGTAGGAATCTCACACACACACACACACACACACAGGCATGTTCCCGCACTGGTCCACAAGCTTGCACTCCTCATCGTCCTCATCAGGCCATAGTACCACCTAGTGGTTTTATGTGATATTGTCAATTTATACACACGCACTCAAACAGCTGCTCCTTGAACTGTCATAAAGCCAATCTTATGATCTAAAGCCCCACTTGAGAGTTGAGCGGTCCACACTCTCGCCAGCACACACACTTAGATCTAGCCAACACTCTCGCCCTTTTGACCTTGAGTTCAGCACATGAACTTGACTCAGCTGTCGTGTCAAATCAAAATCTTGCCCTGTTTGCACACACATAAACACAGTCAGAAGTGCACACGCCGCCTGTTCTAGCTTGGAAAGCTGGCCGACAGCTGTGCTTTAAATGAACAAAGGGAGTGTGCCAGTGAGTTGACACCATGTGGACGTGCACATTATCTCTTTATCTATCAATTTTCCACTGAGTACTTCTATTTGCCAGTGATGAAATACAGTAGGTTGACTGTTTATCTAACCTTGTGCTGCGATATCATAAAAGCTAAATCATATTTATTTCAGATGTTTTGGTGTGGACCAATGAGCAGGTGATTCACTGGGTACAGTCCATTGGTCTTAGGGAGTACAGCAGCAACCTGTTGGAGAGCGGCGTCCATGGAGCGCTCATCGCTCTGGATGAGACCTTCGACTACAGCAGCTTAGCACTGATCTTGCAGATCCCTATGCAGAACACACAGGTAGCTATAAAGGAAAATGCAACACACAGCTATTTACTCTCAACATGTAATGATTAACCTTATTCCGGTGTTGTAGGATTCGATTTTAAGCGTAGATTGTTCGATCTTGTGTGAAGTCTGAGGAATTATTCAATAAAATATCTGCACAGACTATTGACCAAAACCACCTAATGAAACCAATAATTTTTTTTGTTTGTTTTAGATTCCAGCATCCCACACTGCTGACAATTTATTTTTGCAGTTGTGTAAGCTCACAGCAGATCTTTTATCTTTCGGCATCTCTGTGAGCAGTCCATCACCCAACAGCCGGTTGTTTTATGAGATGTGTTGATTTACTGTTTGGTCACACACTGGTTTGTTTGTAGCCAGTATTTTCTTCTACTGCCCTACCAACGTTTACTTCTGCTTCAGTCCCTGTATCAGTTTTTCTAAGTTCAAAAGTAACCCATTGTATTCACTCTGATTTCACTACAAAGTAATCCCTGGTCACAGGTTCAAGGCTCTGCCCACTTCTGTATATACTTGAGATAGTTTATTGAAGTTCGACTGAAAATGTATTTTTTTTTTTTCCATTTATGGGGTCTTTTAAGAGCTTTCACCATTTGTTTTTATATATTTTTCTTGTTTTCTGTATATCTTGTTCACAGAGGCTTTTTGTTTTTTTAGGCACGGCAAGTTCTGGAGAGGGAGTTCAACAATTTGTTAGCCTTGGGGACAGACCGGCGACTGGAGGAGGTGACCTTCCAAGCAGCTATTTTGATCAGATACGATATATTTGGAAGAAACAGCATGACATTGCCTTATTCTCTGGCCATGTAGAGTGGAGATGACAAGTCGTTTCGACGCTCTCCATCATGGCGCAAGAGGTTTCGGGCTCGGGAGGGAGGGACTGGTCTAGGGATGATGGCGGGCTCCATGGAAACGCTACCTGCTGGCTTCCGCATGCCCTCCATGTCCATGCCACCCTCTGTGAACTTGGCACCCAAGAAACAGCTCCAGCCTGAAGGTTTGTGACAACATTAACAGGCTTACTTCATCCCATGTATTTTTCAATTTCTTTCTGGTTCCCCTGACTGACTAACTGCATGCTTGCTGTTTTCCTCTCTGTCTTACTGTCCCATAAACCTCCTATGCCCCTCCCTTTTAAGCTCCTCCCCCAGCGCCCCCGAGACTCGACCCCTCGGCTGTGCGGACCTATTCATGCTAACCACACTCTGCATACTAACAGGAGCGGAAGTGCTAACAGGTAAGCTAATAAAACACTTCTTAAAACTGCTGTAAACATTAATGTGCTTGTAACCAGCATTGACCAGCTGTGTGGCAGGAATGTGACACTAACTTTACAGTGGACTGACCTGAGCCGAAATTTAAGCTTAGAAGTCGCTTTAACTGATTGTTTGTTTGTTTGTTCATTTGTTCAGTTACTTTTTTTTTTCTTGAACAACAAATCACATAAAAAAGAGATTTTCAGCACGTACATAGGAGACCTGTTAACTAGAATATAAGCAAAAAAAATTTAAAACATTATCTTTTCCTCCTAGTCTTAGTGTTTAGTTCACAGACAAATTTTCAGTTTGAAGTTACTGAAAATCTGGTGATCTGGTACAACATACCCTAAAAATGGAGATCTCATTTGGCACTACTACAACACTGGTCATTAACTTGATAAGTCCACCTAGGTACTTGAAAAATGGTTGGAGTTGGCATCAGATGACCAATAATAAACATTCAGCAAATTTCTAGGAGGCTGAAAAGCAACACAACCACTGCAGCAAGAAGGAAAGCTGAGAATTTTTAATTTTTTTAAAAAGCCAACTGTGCGCATACATAAATATCACTGCCTGGTCGATAATGCATAAGTAGATGTGGCCATTGTGTATTTTATCAAATGAATGTGCTTACTCAGTCGAATGCAACACCGGCGGTCTTAAATGCTCTTTGCACCAAGTAGTGGAAAAACATTTAAGCTACTCAAACAAACAAGTGTGTTTCTTTTAGTTATCAAGTCATTTTGGTTCATTTTTAAATGTATTCGATATGGGTGTGGATATGAACATGTACACACAACCGTCATTTGATGCAATTTGGTGAGTTTGATACACTGCACACCCCTTAAAACTTCAAGGAAATCTTTTATAGTTCAGTGGTGAAGTCAGCGGGAACAAACATCAGAGATGTCGCTCTGACTTTCATCCCCGCCGCTTCACACTTGGCTGTGAACCGCTTCAGTGCATGCTGAAGCTCAGGGTCCTTAAGAAGCAAACAGAACAACTTCATCCGCAAAAAGCAGAGTTGCAACCATGAGGTTCCCAAACCAGACACCCTCTTCTCCCCGACAATGGCTTGTTCCTTGAATACCACCAACCGATTGACAAGGCAGCTTTGATGGGGTCCAACATGCACCGTAAAAGAGTCAACTTTGTGTCAAGGATGCAGACCACTAGGATCTATAATTGTAAGGTATAATGTTATTTAGTACCGAAATCCTTATAGCAAGAACTCGGCACCTGCAGCTGCAAAATAGCTGTGTTGTAAAATTGGGGAAATCACGTACAGTAAAGTAAAAGAGCTTAGATTAGTGTACGTGTTTAGCAGTATTATGGAATGGACCTCTATTGAGTCTTTCTGAAAGAAGCGTCTGTGAAACAGAGTAGTGTCAGTCGTTCTAGTTTTCTGAAATGCTAAACCATCAAATAGATGTGTAGGATGATATCCATACACTTCGTCTTGATGACCATGCTTGTAGGGAATGTTTTGGATATGTTATATACACTTGACACCTGCCACCCTACGGAACTTTCTTTCAGTGGCATGAGAACGACCTCAACAATAATAGGCAAATAGTCATGATATGATAGCTAATCAGTGTATACTGTCGATAGGAGAAAAAGATCTTAGATTAAAGAAAAAGTTTTCAAATAATAAAGAGACCGGCTGCAGACTGAGTGGAGGTAACTTTATTAGCTAATGTCCACCTTCTGCCTTTCTCTCCTCTGTCCTCCTTGTGCTTTCTCTCCACATCTCCTCTTTGGTTGTTGGTCAAAGAGTTCCCACACATTATAGATCCAATTGCAAAGATTTGTTTGCCCATCAATATTTTATACCCAAATGGAAGGGGAAATAGGGCCCAAAACATAAGGGGGGGGGAAAAAATCCCCGAAATATCCTTTAATTAACGAAAGAAAAAAGTTCACAGCCAATTAATTATTTATTCTTGTTTCAATAACATTGGCTGGAAGCTTCAGTTCCCTGTTGTGTGAAGAAGCCTTTTTAAGTTTAAAGTTAAGTTTAAACAATCCCATCATCAAGTGAATCCAGCGGGATCTAATCTGAGTGCTATAGACAGATGGAATCTGTTGGACAGTCAGGGTCTTTTTATGATTTTGACGACAACATAACAATGTAGGTTAGTACCAGCCACCTTTTTTTTAAAAAAAAAAAAAAAAAAAAAAAAGATTTTGATATTCATCGTTACAATGCTTGGACTTCGGATTCTTGAATTGTGCACTACAAAGATAATATTAATGTATCAGAACTGAGATTCAGTAATATTGGATCATCAGCCCCGATGTTTGTTGAATTCAAATTGTGTTTTGTTATATAGAACATATGGATTTTGTTTAGTGTTTACTATGTTTATTCACATGTAATTACAATTGATTAAACTCCACCATATCATAAATTTAAATCTTTCCCTTTGTTTCCCATCTCATGGTCCTCACTTTTGCCTCTCTCCTCCAGTGCATTCTCATTACCTATACGGACATATGCTTGCGGCCTTTTGAGAGTGATATGCCAAATCTGGAGAGGGAGACCTGGGTGCCTCAGGGGGATGGCTTCGCCCCTCCACTGCCCGGCCTCACCTCCCACCTTTCATCTCTCACCTCTCCTTCGGACACGTGCAATACAGAGGCCAACTCTGACCCTTGGACTCTGAGAGTGCGCCCTTGGCTGCGCTCGCTGCTGTAAAGGAGGCTCGTCCCGGTCTCGCCCAGTTTACCCTAGTGCTCCCAGTAGCCTTGTTGTTGTGGTGTTGTGATCCTGCTCCCTTGGTCTCAGCTGTGGGTTCTTGTCCTGGTTCTGATAGTCTCAACATGGCCACGTCCAAACAAATCTTCCTGTGTTAACTGTTGATAATATGAAAAAATTAAGGAGATGGTGCAGTCATTGGTTTGGACTTGAGAGTGGCTAATACTTGTATAAATGGCAGATCCCACTGCACATTACCCTTCTACCGGTTATGCAAGGTATTACTCATTAATCGTCTCTGTACATAAAATGGATGACTTATGTTTTTTATAGAAATATTATATAAAATATAAATATATATATATATTGGAAATATATATGGAAAACAATATGATATTGCTGTATGAAACCCAATGCCCTGTATTCAATAGTGACTGTTCTCTCTCTTTCTTTCTCTTTCTGTGTCGGACCTTTGCGTGTCTTTTGCTGTATGCTGTAAGTGTGTGATTCATTGGTGGGAGGGACTCACTAAAGGTATTGCATTTCTACAAGGACTCTTCACAGGTTCATGGGTCCAATTCTCTCTTTGCCTCTTCTCCGTTCTTTCCTTTTATCCCTTTCTCCTCCTTTTTTTTGACACAATGTAGCTGTTACTTCTCCTCTCTCCGCCTCTTTCGCCTTCTGTACGACACTATGTAGCCTAGAGTAGAGAGAATCCTTTAATATGAGGAGTGAGCGTGCGTGTATGTGCACGGCTGAGCGAATGAGCCTCTTTGCTGGAGACATGTGGAGGGGCCGTGTGTGAAAGGCCGAGCCCAGCCCTGTGACCGTGACTTTTCTCTGTGGATGGTAGTGTGAACACTGTAGCTCCTCTTTGTTGATTCCAAACTTTCTCTCAAGTCAAACTGTAAACTGCTGCTCAACTTCAGCCAATGATATCTACATGACACTGCTCTTAGTGACAGACTTGTCTGATCTTGTTCCGTCACCTCTCATTTAGTTGCCATGGAGACGTGCCAGCGAGCAGTCAGCGCTCTTGACTGACCAACTCCTCATCCGATGAGAACACAGCATCTGAACTAGTGAACCGCTGGATGGCTGTACAATCTTCTTCTTTTTTTAATCTTATTTTACAGTTTTTCCAAGGTGTCTAAAAGGTGTAATGTGCTATGTGGCAGCTATGAGTACTGTGTCTTTATTCCAGGTGTGGAACAATGCTGACAAATCAAGATTTTATTATTTGGCTATCCAAAAAAAAAGTGTACTGTATTTATGACACTATATAGACATAAGTAAAGCTGTTTTTTAAAGATTTTGGATTTTGTGTTCCTTTTGATTTAATGTTGTGTTCTAGACAAGATTTCGACCATGTATTGAAAATGTTTTTTATTGCAAGAACTGAACAGGAAATATCACTTTTCAGAACATCTACAAATACACAACAATCTTAGTTATAAAAGTCAAAAATAAGTTAGCAAAAAATAAAAAATAAAATGGCAAAACCACTCTGTAGAAAAAGGGAACGTATTTACATCACTAGCATTCATAACCTGTTTAAATTAAGCAGATCTTGGTCAAAACTGCCATGGTACATATTGGCCCCACAAATAAACTCATGTCTTGTTTAAGAATTAAAACGCACACTAAAAGAATGAAAGATCAGGGAAAGGTTTTGGAAAGAGGAAAACTTAAATTAAGAAAGGAGAAGAACCTGGATTTGTCATTCCTCCGTGGTTCTATGAGTCTGAAGGCAAGCTTAACAGAGATCCACTTTTGTAATTATGTAGATGTTAGGATCATGTAGCAAAGTCATTGAATCTCTGGTTCGACTAAGCTCCTGTAGCTGTGACAGACAGGTCTGGACCCGGGATAAGGCAGGTAGTAAAGGGAATAAGGCCTCAGTGTGAAAGGAGGAATTCGGTTTGGCTAGCAGACCCTCAGATCAGCAGAGTTACAATACGAATCGGTCAAACATTTTAAACTTTTGCATAAGACAAAGCACTCTAATCAGTAGATGCACAAAAAAAAAAAAAGAACTAGATTATCCATTAGCACTGGTTGTCAGCCTCCAATGCCAATTGTCTCTTTGCCTTTTGTTTGTGGCTCTCTGTTCACCTACATGTATGGTTTCACTGGTTCGAGGGTCTATTTGGGAATGTCCACTGGAAAGGACACAGGTCCATCTCCAGCAGTGATGCCATTCACAATGGAAGCCAAGGCACGCATGTTCCCCTGCTCCGGAGAGTCAGCAGCACTTAGGAGATCTGCAGAAAGAAAAGTCAAGCGACGCGGTCAGTACCAGTGACGGTGTTCTGATTTGTTTGTGCTGTTTCATGAGGGTTTTGAAGAGTACTCACCCTCGCTGCTGTAGCTCTGTGGGCACTGCTCTGGCGTGCTGCTCCACTCCGGGCTGCTGCAGCAGGTGCTGCCCGAACCGGGCTCGCTTGACGATGACACCTGTTACCATGGAGACAAGCACAGACGTTGCTGTCACTCACTGTTGTGATACAGCACAAAACCCCACACAGAAACGCGGCACCAACAACAGTGCAGTGGAAAATCATACAAGCCACCTCTCTTGAATTTAGAAGTAAAGAACGCTTTTCCATCATAAATGACTTTGGTCACATTTTGCCACGTCACATTAGTTTCTATTGACGTTGTTGTGTAAAATCTGTATCATTTTTACAACTAATACACAAACATCTATTTATTTCCATCACTAAAATCTAAGAAACTCATCCACCACAATCAAGTCAGATATGTTAAAAGATGTTTTTTTCAGTATTCTCAGATGTTTTTTTTCACGTAGTATTTATCCTCCCCAAAGCCACTTGCTCCCTATATATATCTTTTCACTCCTTTCTCTGTCACTGTCAGCTCTCGCCTCTCCCCACCCTTCTTCTGTCCTACTTACTCTGGGCTGGGCTGGACTGGATCGGTAGTGCAATCCCTGTTGTCCCGTTTCAGTGTCCTGCTGGTTGAGGGAGGACACCAGTGCCTGCAGCCTTTCGATGTACTGGATGGCGCTGCGCAAGATCTCCACCTTGGGCAGCCTTTGGTTGGGGTTCATCAGGGTGCTCCTCTTCAGAGCATCAAAGGCCTCGTTCACCTTCTTCAGGCGTCTTTTCTCCCTCAGTGTGGCTGCTCTCCGACGGTCCATGGTCACCGTCTTCCTTTTACACAGCTTACAGGCCCAGGGCAGGCACTGACCCGGGCAGTGAGACTCAGAGTGGGGTGACAGGCTGGATGGAGAGGCTTTATCCTCTGTACCTGTCACTCCAACACCAACACCCCCAGACAGACTTCCACACAAGCCCATCATGGAGTTCCTGTCCTGGTAGCCGGCTTGGTCATATGCCCCAGGCAGGCGAGAGGGGAAGTAGCCGTCCCCCCCTTCATAGAAGCGCTGGTCAGGGAAGAAGTAAGGGTTGGTCTCAAAAAGCTCCATACTGGACAACGGTGTGGTTTGGATGTGAAGGGCCAACGATCCCTGCTTTCCTTCGAGCTGCTTTTCAGTAATTGGTCTTGGGTCCTGTGTCTGGAGCGTGTGCTGGAGTGAATGTATGTGTGCCTGTCTTCTTCCTGGCCTGAGTTTGCAATGAGAGGAAGACGTGTGGAGAACAACTGGTGTGGAGCAACTGCAGGCTGGCATTTAAACCCCTCTGCCTGCTGCAGGATCACAGGGTTAAATTTAGCACGAGCCCCCAGAAACCTGACACGACGTTTAGCTGTTGCTGCACATCTACACTTCACATCTCTGTTGGGCCCTGCTCTCTAGGGCTTTAAGGCCCATTGGTGTGTTTTGCGAGTGTGCGCCCTTCTGTGGGTTTCATTGCTCATGTGTGTCGTAAGAGGCCAGGATATGATCAGGTTGCCGTGGAAATGGAAAAGATAACCTCAGATCAAAGATGTCCGTCTTAATGAGCTAATCCCTGGCTCGCGTCCTCCTCCATGACAGTATACATGAAGTGCTCCACTGTGGGGGCGGGGTGGTGCAGTAGGGACAGTCTGGAGACAGCTGTCACCTCTTCTACGATCCGATGATATGTAGAGGCAAGAAATTGTTTGAGTTTGTTTCTGTGATGGTTAAGTGAATGAGACCAGACTATGTTGTTAGTTCAAGACTAGGTCACAGAAGTAAATGTAAAGTTTATAATGATCACTTGGGTGATCAATAAATGTGGAAACTCTGAGATAACATGAAAGCTCATGCTATTGTTGCTTAGTATGACTGCATCTGACTCATTGCCGCTGACTTTCCTTTCAATATGATTGCACAGCGTGATGCAAGCGACCTTCTGAGCTTCACAAGTTTTTCTGACTACAAGCAGGTCTGTACAGGCACGTACAGCACGGTAAGTCGAGCACCAAGCTAACGCTGCCTCACATTACTCTCAAAAATCAAGGGACAATAATGAGACAAGCATGCAGGGGAATGGCTTTCCCTGTCCTGACCTCTTCCAGCCGGTCATTTGCCTTGCCAGTGGGTGTTAATCCTTCCAGGACATGGCTCACCTCATAGCTCACCATCTAATTCTGACTGGCTTCCGCCAGCATGGATGCGCGGCCAAAACACACATTTCACTCAACGGAAGAGTGGCTTGGAATGATGGGCGCCGTATGAGATATGTTACACGCCTGTGTGCGCTGTAGCACCTCCAGAGATGTAGTATTTATCCAGTAATACAGATATTTGGCAGGAAATATTTGTTTGCTTGTGGTGAGAAAATTAATGATGTAACCACACACAGAGCATAAACTAAAGAGGGGTGCAGTGCCTGGTGTTTATCTCTGACACATGGCGTTCTTGGGGAAATGACTTGGTGATTTATGTTTTCCTTGATGGTCATTCCATCTTAAACAGTCTCAATGTCATCTGACCACACTACTCTCTCGTTTGGGGACTCTCCCAGAGGCTGCATGGTCGACCTCAAATGCACCTTTTTTTTCCAAGTAAAGGCCTCTTCCACAAAGACCATGTTTGTGGAGTGTACGCCTTAAAGTGGTCCCATGGACAGGCACCTCCATCACTGCTGTGGAGCTTTGAAGAACCTTCAGGTTAACCTTCAGCTTCTATGTTACCTCTCTGATTCATACCCTTCTTGTGTGATACATAGGTTTTAGTGTTCTGCCCTTTCTTGGTAAGCTTGTTGTGGTCCCATGTTCTTTCATTCTTCTGGTAAATGGTCCAGCAGTGCTCTGAGGGATATTCGGAGTTCGCAATATTTTTCATTGTGCGACCCAAATCTGTACTCCTTCCAAAGCTGTTTGGAAACGTCTTTGTTTTCACTGGGCTACTTGTTTGGTGCTGGTGTTTCAAGGGTCTTTGGAGTCTTTCACACAATATAAAATATCTTCATGTATCAGTCTGATTGCACAGAAATTGACTTATTTGGACTAATTATGTGAGTTTTGAGGATAACTGGCAGGATCGCATCTTAATTTAGGACTTCGAAGCCAAGGGAGGGAATACATATGCAAACTCTTCTTTTTTTCCCACATTTTATGCTTTTCTTTCAATTTAATTTCATCATTATATTGACTTATAATATATCCTTTTTACTTACATGTTGTTATTTAGCTGCAATTTAGAAGGAAGAAAAAAAAACATTAACATCAATACTTTTTTGAGGCTCCATACAACTTTTGTAGCAGTTTTTATGGCCCCAACTTATCTCATTGAGTTAATGTCAAACCCATTCTTTAATCGGTTCAACAGCATGGTGCTACGTGTGAAGAGTCCAACTATCAAACTGTCCTGCCAGCAGTCTAGGCCTCGAAACGAATAGAATAAATATTTTTAACAATTCAAATCCTACATAAGGCAATAGTGAAAAAACATTTTAGCTTCAAGACTACAAAAGCTCTCCTCAGTTCCTGAATCACTTACATTTTTTGTTTGTAGATGAGGGGATGCAACTCACTGATAAACCTGCCCTATATCCCTACTTTTTTAAAACATGTTGCCAAAATCAAATTGAAAATTAGCATACATGCACATTTCTTTAAATCAAAATGTAATATTCATTGTCTTTGAACTACTTTGAACTAGATTTGAATTATTTTCAAATCATTGCAATGTTTCTGTCCACGTTTTACATGCCATCCCGTCTCTGTTATCATTAAATGGTTCTTAAGGGTGTATTACTGAGTTTGTTTCACAGCTGACTTTTTGACATTTCATCTGAGAAGAAACGGCAGCAATGGCTGCGTTTAAGTGTACCACTTCCAGGATCATGCTGGTTCATGGTGCTACTGCCACAGATTGATGGAACCAGAGTCATCGTTAAATTTTCTTGTGTTACACTCTAGTAAGAAAAAGATTAAAAAAAGTGAGTGAAACTATGTGTCTCAGTAGATGGCAGAAGCCTTTCAGCTTGGTGTGGGCCCGTTTGGATGTTTGGCTGTCTAGTCTGGAGGTTTGGGCTCGGCTTTGGGGTTGAAACAGATGTGCAGTTGGAACTTGGCACAGGGCTGCACTCGGCTGTCAGGTTAGCCTGTGATGGATACTCACTGATGGTGGAGTGAGTACAAAGACGCCTGTGTTGGACTCAGGGGTACAGCAGGGAGGGGGTCCGCAGTGTGTCAGAGTCACTCATAAGCCTCTGTCATCTTAACCCATTGTCAGCAGAAGCAGAGAATTTGTGTTCGTGTCTGCGTGCGTGCATGTTTGTAGCGTCAGGCATACTCTGGTTTAAAAGAAGTCTCCTCTCAGCATTTTGAAGTGAGCACTTGAGATGCAGCACACCAGTGGAAATTGAGTGTTTATTTACTGTTTGCAGATTCTATTCTCTCATAGAACAGACTAACACATACACAAACACATCAGATCATTTTTTTTATTGAGGTGACAACTACTTTTATAACTAAAGTGTTTTTTATCCTTGATTCCCCCATGGCATAAAACTCATTTCAATAACTATTATTACATTCTATTTAAGGAAGACTTCATCCAGGGATATTTGTGAAGTTTAACTCCATAAAACCACAATTAGTAAGAGGAAAAAATGCTCAATAGTGTGTACAGGTCCCAATGCGTGTTTGTGTGTTTGTGAGTGTGCTAGCAGGGATTGCCCTGTCACTGGCAACACTGTTCCACTTCTCCTCGGTGACGAGCAGCAGCACATTGTGGGACAGCTGAGCTTCGGGGGATGAGGAGGGAGGTATGAGTGCTCCTCACCCCAGGTTAGCCTCAAGATCATCGCTGACCTGGAGAACTGTCATCTGAGTGCAGTCAGGATATCTCAGATATGTAAGAGGAGAGTAACAAAACAACAGTAAAGAAGTGTTTATTAAGGATGGATGAAGCAGGACATCCATTCAGTGAGGTCTAATATTAGACATACAACACAAGAACGGATCATTCAATCTAATGTTGATTTGTTTTTCCATTTCAATTTCACTTAAATTAAATTTTACTCTTGCCGTTTCACATTTTTTTGGAAGTTCAGCAGATGTGTCCGTCAGCTTAAGTGGTCTTTAGTTTTGCTACAGAGTGGTGACATACTAAAAGAAAAACCTGAGTTGTGTGGCATTCCCTGATGGGACTGATCCCTTCTGGGATGTCTTTGTCCTCAACCCAAATGAAGGCCCGTAGTCCTGTTTTTATTTATTTTTCTCTCTAAGCAAGCGTGTCGCTCGGCACCGTCCACCATCATTATCAAAGCAATAAATGAAGGGACATAACTTGAAAGAATGGCTGTTTTAAACCAACACCTCACTGAGACTATTTGCGTTGGTTTTCCTTCAACTTTTCATCAGTCTGCAGCAGTTATTGGGAATTGTGACTTTTTGTCATTAATATGGTACCCTTACGACATATTTAGTATAACATTTTTTTAAACCTGTTGGTTCTGATCTTTTGCACAATTACAGCTGGGGTGAGGAGGGATATGGATATTTTTTTTTTTAAAAAGAAGAAGAAGCAGGGAAATAAGAATCCATATGAAAAATATCACGTCTAATTTTTGGCCTCTGCAGGAAGTGTTTCTGGGCTGCTCTCAAAAGTCACTGTTATGCCTGAGCCCTGGGTTAATGCAACGATATAGTATGCTAGTTAAGAGCCTTTGAGAGAGGACATGGTCACCATAGTGACAGCAAGAGATGTCCAAGTCAGATGTTTCTGATACAGTCACCATGATAACTGCATATCCTTCACTAAAACCTTTGATACCAGATCTACTCCTCCTGACTGCAGCTATCTTATAACTGTTACACAAAGTCAGTGGGAAAAGGTGACAAAGGACTCTTCTCCTGCTCAATAACAGTTAGATGGTACACAACACAACAAAAGCAAATCAACCGAATACTCTGAGGAAAAATGTATGAAAGCGGTCAGATTAGATCACTACACATCTGTGCCCCGCTATTTCTGTTGAGTAATGAACCTTACATAAGCTGCAGAGCTGAACTATTTGACTGATGTCTAAAGGTGATGTGACTCTACTACAGTCTGGCTTATCATCAGGAGAATACTCCCATTCATTCCCATTCAGAAAGAAGTGCCCCACCTGTGTTTTCACAGGGCTCTGGAAGCCTGGAGAAAGCTCTCTAAAGTCAGGGGGGGGGGGGACAGTAGTTCTGCAGCGCAGCCACGCTGCTGCTCACTGGGGCTTTTATCGCAGAGTAATCCCCTACAACAAACAGAATGGCCGGCATGTGCATGTGCAGCTGTCGCTGTCTTAGTGCAAGTGGTGTCATGTTAAATCACAGGAATGGACTGAGCCCCTGAGCCATCCACTGCCCTTCCCTTCACTGGCATCCCACTCACTGCGAGGCTCCAGTACACACAGACAAACACACATGCATCCTCATACCCCCGAACATAACCCACTTCCCACCAGCATACTTTGCAGCACATGGTACCTCTAAAGTTATTCACTTTAAATAACTTGCTACAAACAACCAGATTATTTACATCACATACTGTATATTCCAACAATGCCACAGGCAGTATGATACGCAAAGCTGGCATCATAGGCTGGAACAAAGAGAATTCATCTCTTTGAGACTGCCAGTTTTACTTAAATTAATCCGAAAGGTATCTGACTGAGACCTAATACGATCCACTCAGTTAATTTAAAGGCACTTTACACCTCGACTTGGCCAAATATAAACCACAAAAATCTGTGTCTGACACATCTGTCTTTCCTTTTCCAACCCATTCATCCTCTTAATTTCAAACCTTCCTTCTCTATGCCTCCTTCCGTATTCGTCTCTTTGTTTTTCTCTGGCTCCAATGACCTTCTCTCATGTCAGCGATGGGACAAATTTAGCGGCCTGGTTTCTGGAGCGACCAAATACCCGGACACAACAGAGGAGAATGTGTGTGTGTGTGTGTGTGTGTCTAAATGAAGGTGAGAAAGAGAAGGTCCTGGCCATGCAGATACAGTTACAGACACACAACCTGAAGAAAGCAATGGAAAGTAAACAGACTGAGGCTCACTGTCATGAAGGCATGCAGATGAAGGATACAGGAAGAGAGGGACATCTGCACGTGCCTTATATATATTCATAAATAAGCTTGAAATTCATTAGAACGAAGATTTGTTAGACGCAGTGAAAGAAACAAAACATGAACAAGAGGTAAAAAGAGTTTTCCCTCTAGGAAGTATTACATTCTGTATATCAAAGAGGATAAAGACAGAATGTGTTAAGTTATTCTGGGATATTGAGAAGGAGAGACTGTCTCCATGGAAACATGTAGCTCCCCTACCACTCCCTGGGCTGTGCCATTCTAGAGCTGCCAAGGTCTGGATGCCATGTCGCCAGGGGTGTCATACCATTCTTCATCTTCACGTTGTGACGCACTTGATGCCACAGACCAATCAGCGTGCCCTTACTGAATTAGCCGCAGAGTGAGGTGAAGCGTTTTTAGTGTGACTGTTACAGACATTTGACACAAGGCAAACAGCGTCGCCTAATCAACTCTTTCATGCAATGTTTCAAATGGTTGTGATGTAACTACTTTCATTTGAAGTCTAGCACATTAAATAAAGAAAACTGTGATTTGACTGTTTCCACTTCATGATACTTTACAGTCCTACTACATATGAGAGTATTTATACAAAACCCCATACTTCCACGAAGGGATGAATGAAAAAAGAAAAAAAACTTTTGGAGTTAATCTCACCTCAAATAAAAATTTTCCCAATGAACAAATTCATTCCTTTTTTAGTCATTTTCCAACTGGCATAATCTACTTGATGGAAGTAAATAATTTGATCAATCTGACTGCGTTGTTAGGACTTCACAGGTGTAATAACCAGCTGATTGACTGACATTTAATGCAACATTGATCTTTTATCTAAAAAAAGCTCAATTCCTCAGTTTTAGTTTCTCAAATGGAAGGAAATATCTTCCACCACAGCTGATAAGTTTGGAAGTTTAAAACAACATTTCTCAGCATTTTACAAAACAAACTTTTTCCCAACTGGATTATGATTAATTGCTCGAGAAAAATCACAACACATTTAGTTTCACTTCAACCACTTAGCATTTAAAAGAAAACTCCCTGTTAATGCAAGAGAAGTATTCTAACTGTACTAAAGGACCTGTGTGAAACAAAACAACCTGTTAACTTTAAATACAAACCATTCTGTCACCATTTGTATGTGGGTCTCCTTCACTGAACCCTTGTGTGGTGGCAGAGGACAGCTCAACAAGGGGGCTTTCCACAAACTCTAATGAGTATAGGAAATTTATTCTGAGTAATCAGTACCTAAATAACACCACGGGCTTAAGTAGCTGTTTATTTATAAACCAGCTAGATAGCAGTGTCATTACAGCTGCAAACACAGCAGAGGACGGTGTGTCTGCCCCATTTCTCAAGAACGGGATAGAAATGAGCTGAAGACAAGCAAGCAGCAGAGGAACAGTGAGCAAGCAGAGGAGAGTCGCAGGTGCTGGAGAGCAGTCAAGGAGCAGAAGACATATGACAGCTGGCCTGTCATACAATAACTTATTCTTCAGCAAAACACGCACACACTTTAGCATGGGACACTGTACATCAACTGGCCTTCTGAGGAGCAAATGAACAAAAACAAAAAAAAAAACTTCCAAATCTTTATTGCTTAATAAAACCACATATATTGAATCTGTAACAAATACAAAAAAAAAAAACATGTACCATGTTCGAGCACATTATAATATTAATATCAGTAATTGCCACAATTACAGCTGTTAATATGAACCAGTTTCACTAATATATCATATGCCATTTACATGAGGTTGTTTCTGTTACGATGTTTGCTTCTCATAATGCACACTGATAAATACAAGCTTTTCTATTCTTTTAGAGACTTTATATGGTCTAATAGAACTCTGAAACCAACTCCGTGCAGGCACTAATCATGACGAGGCGCATGCTCTAAACATGTATTACAAGTCATTACTGGTGTTATCGGCAACAGCTACAAGACAGAAATTCTCTCCACCTGCTGGCAATAAGATAAAGCGCAAGTAAACTGCGGATCCCAAAACTATAATGCGTCTCCTACAATGCGCACAGCGAAGACTTTACATGCCTCATATCACTGAGCACCATTCATGTGAGAACTACAGAGCGCACTGTATTCGTTTGTGGATGGTCCAGATGCTTACTCAAAAGAAATAACTTCTTTGTGGTACAGCAATACAACCTTCAGACAATGCAGAACCATTCAAATAAAATATGTACAAATTTACGGTCAAAGTCATAATATGGCAGTGTAACGCTTAAACCCAACTCCCCGTAAGTACTTTGCTGTTCCTTTCACTTGAGGTACTGTACATTTAGTAACCCAGTTTGTTTTCCCATCACATATTTCTGTACATTAAATGTCACATTAGGAATTGAATACGAGTGCACCTTTTTCTGCGTCACGGAAGGTGGACACAATTAAAACTGAATCATAAATAAATTAAATACTAAACATACATAAAGCGTTCATTTATCCAAAGTTTGGGATGCAAAGTAAACTCTGAACAACAGTATTTCAACATGGACCAACAATTATGACACAACTTACTGCAGGCATAGCTGTCATCGTGGGTTTGGCAATTGTATATATTGAACACGCACACATCAAATCACCGCAGAGAGAAGAATTGTGGTTAACACATTTTTTTTGCGTTGCACAGTCCTAAGCACGATGAGTTCAATTCTGTGTGTCGAAATACTATTTAAGAGATACAGGACTTGTGTATTTTACAATACATTCACTTACGCTGGAAGAATACATTTTCTTTTTACGAGTAAGCATTTGGAAGGAGGCTTCCATAAATCTATAGCTGTGGAAAACAAAGGGCTTAAGACTCTTTTAACAACTCGTTTCAGTCTTGCCTTCATACCTCTGAACCAAAACCCATAAGAAGCTACAAAAAGTGTTTAAAAGAAAAAAAAGAAAAGAAAATCAGCTTAGAGAAACTTTCTTGTATTTACATACCCACACTAAAGTTCTTAATGTCTGTCCAAATGATTGGAGACACTCTACGGGACAGGGCAAAAAACCCGGGAAAGAAACAAGACTTGCAACGCTGCCTTTTTCACAAATGTAATGCAACAACAAATACAAAAATTCATAGAACCCATAAAAAATAAAATAAAATAAAATAAAAAAAAGATAAAACTGAAAAACAAACAAGCCTTCATGAGATTGAATAAGAGCTCACACCAGATGTGCACTCCCGTGTGAACTTTTAATAAATAAATAAATACTTCTGCTTTGTCCCTTATTTAAATTGTGGCAGCACTGCAAACATTTGATATGACCAACTCTTGCCCGAGGTTTTATCCATCAAGATCTAAAAGGCTTTGTGAGGCAAAAATTAACCTAGGAACAAAGAGCAAGCTTCACCAAGTGCTATACTTCGTGTATACTTTTGTGTATTTTCAAGGTTTGTAAGTATCTTGTGTGAGACTTCTATGAGCATGCAGTTTGCACCGTTAAGTGTTTAAGTATGTGTTCAATCTTTTTTTTGTATTTTTGTTTAAGTCCTCAGAAGGTGACAGGCTGTGTGCTTTTTAAAGGATGAAGATCTTAATAACTTTTTGAATAATTTTTCCACAACCTGGACAAGGGGCCTGAAACTTATGTAGCCTCCTTGCACATGGAAAACATGTAAGCAGGTGAGCTGTGCGTCCGTGTATTATATTTCCATTGCGTGGTCGCACTCGACAGAGCTTACAAGGCTCCAACAGTGCTTCGGGCCGAACATCTTCAACTTCCATGCCCAGATTTTCCTGACTCTCCCCCTCTGAGAGTTGCTCGTCCTTCCGAAAACTAGAAGGCCGCGGCCCCTTGCCTTTACCCATAACCATGGTGGGCAGCGGTCGGGAAGCTGTGGAGTGGGAGGGCAGGATGACGGGATCAGACACGGTCCTGCTGCAGTCTGGGACATCGATGCCTGTGTCACTGTCATCTTCTTCATCATGCGTAGTGAGAGAGCTGCATGCTGGGATGTCAGGGACAGACAGGGAATGAGCAAGTCGAGGGACATCTTTGTACCAGTTTTTTCGAAGAGCCCAGCAGCGAACACAGTACCTCTGGAGAGGTATGTTATATTTCCTGCACTCCGTGCACTGCCATGCATCCTGAGGAACAATGCAGACACAAAGTCAAGTCCTTTGGAGTTTTAATCAGCAACTACAATTGACTAGAACTAAGATGCACATTGATACAGACCTGTGTGGAGATCTCTGTATCAGTGTCATCACTCAGACACTGAGAGTCTTCATCCGGCTCTTCCTGCATCTAAACACATATAGAAGATATGTAACCGTATTATCTCAAACTTAATAGCAGTGGACTGATGAGAGGGTTGATTATGTAATATCTGGTAAGAGCTCTAAAAGCTTAAAGGGACACTATGTAATAAATTAAGTCATTTATTAGCTCAAATCAACATATTCATTCATAAGTTAGTTCTCATTGGTGTAAAATGATCTCTGTCAAAAATCTCACTTATCCTCCTGAGTGAAGAATAACTTGTCTGTATCTACATAGAGCAGGTAAGCTCTATGGAGGCTGCCATGTCCTTCCGCTCTATGAAAAATGACGACGTGCCGAGAGGGACATAAAGCACTTCGAATCGCGATTTCCCCACCAGGCCTACAAGCAGAAATGACGTCATTGTGACGTCATTTCCGCCAAATGGCTTATTACAGCCGCTAATGCTAAATAGATTTTATTCCTTGGCACATATGTCTTTGTGTTCATTAGCTTTCTTTTTGTAAGTGCATCATCTTCTTCTTTTTATTATTATTCCTATGCTCCCCCTGGATATCTTCTTTTTGGCGTTATGCTCACATTTGTAAACTGTTATTTTGTTGATTTACTAATAAAGTTTAAAAAAAAAAATGCTAAACAGATTTTATCTCGTAAATGATCCCACTAATAATGCACTGATTGTTACCAAACTTCTGCCGTAGTACACATAGGCTCTTAGCTCACAAAACGAGGCATTAGAAAGTTTGTAAGTTTACCGGGAGTTTATTTACCGCTGCTAATGCTCCTATTGCTAACACAGGCTAATGCTAACGCTGCGTCAACGTCACTTCCGGTAACTCCCGGAATATGACTAATTGCATTGCTTGCACACCAAAGGAGATGTTATGTTATCTGACATGTTATCTGTCATCTGTATTCATAGTGTTGTTGTATGTGTGTTATGTAATCCTTTGTACTGTGTGTCTTGATTTCTTTTTGTTTGTATGGACCTTGAGTCTGAAGCTATAGCTTCTTGAATCTTGACACATTCCGCTTGCCGTAGTTCAAGAAGTTGCAGCGCACATTTGAAAACGTGAGGCGCTAGAGAGCAAATTCATTCAACTTTGCAAAATAAAATTGCACCACTAGATGGGGGAAGAAATTACATAGTGTCCCTTTAAATACTGAATATCCAGACAGTCATACTGAACAAGGGTCAGAGGGATACAATTCACTTTTGGTCAGGACTTTTTTTTTTGGGGGGGGGGGGGGGGGGGGGGGGGTTGGGTCACCTTTATTCTTGATAGTCAGTTAACACAGATAGCGAGAGTGAGAGAGGCGGACAGATTTTCAGCAAATGACCACAGGCTGAACTTCCTCCTGGGTCAGCTGCAGCAAAAAAGGCTTCACCTCCAAAAGTAAGACACACTACCAGGTGGGCAACGAAGGCACAGACAGAGCTTTTAAGAATAAATTCTGTGTGAAAACAGGATGCAGAAATGTGCAAATGGGGCCTTTGGCTTTGAAACTCAGTCACTGGATTGGAGCAGTTGTATGGACAATTCATCACATGTTCAACTAAGGACTCAGGTCAGCTGGTCCAGTCCAGAGTCCAGACTAAACATGGAGAAACAGCATTTAGCTGTTATGCTGCCAACAAGTGGAACAAACTGCCAGTGGAGATTAAACTTTCACCAAATGGAGACATTTTTAAATCCAGGTTAAAGACATTTCTTTTCTCATGTGTCTATGCATGAAATATCTTTTAACTTATCTAGACTGTTGCCTGTTTTTAAATTCATTTAAATGATTTTATTTGTTTCTCTTTATATTCTTTTAAGTATTTCTAATGCTTCTTACACTCCCTGCTGC
Source organism: Odontesthes bonariensis (assembly GCF_027942865.1). Lineage (NCBI taxonomy): Eukaryota > Metazoa > Chordata > Actinopteri > Atheriniformes > Atherinopsidae > Odontesthes > Odontesthes bonariensis. Next base: position 18,099,854 of record NC_134508.1, on the reverse strand, counting down.
AATGCTTTTATTTTATGTAAAGCACTTTGAACTGTTTGTACATGAAATGTGCTATATAAATAAATAAATTTGATTTGATTTGAAATCTGTGGTGAAAACTCAGATAATCTCTTTTGCTGGATCACGAACCCAAGCACATATGGGTTTGTGACACAAATATGGCACCAACAAGCACTTACCTCTCGATCTGCTTTCTCGTCCTTCCCTCCTCCATAATCATCTTCAAGAGAACCTTCTCCTTCTCCTCTGCTCCCTTCTTCCAGTGCTGCTTCTTTCATCTCCACGCTCACCTGTTCACTCTCACCCTCAGTCAGGAACCAGAGGTCATCTGTGGTGTCCGATACTATGGCTGTGTCCTCCTCCTGTGCAAGAGACAGCTGACAATTCAGTCAGACTACCACCCATCATTTGGCCCCATCTTCTACAAACATATAAAATCAGCTTTTAAAAAAAATAAATAAAAAAAACAAGAGTCAATACTGTGTGATATATCAATGAAAACAGACAAAGACAAAGTCAAGCACTGAAACAGAGATTTCGAATTCAATGTCAGCAGTGTTTAGAAAAATAAAAACAAAAAAAACAACCGGGTCATGAATGGCCAGGTTTCCGTTCACTTGCAAATTAAATCTGAAACAATATTTTGAAACAGACAAGGGGTGGCAGTACAGGCTAAGGTGCTGGTTAACGTAATTCAGCAGAAGAAGTAGTTGTCGGAACCATTACCAAAGTTTAAGGTTCTGACAACTAACACAGAGAAAAGAAAGAAGTAACAACTGTGGTGAACATCCACATGAGCAAAATGAAGAATGTTTCAGCAATTACTTTGGATTTTAGGAAATAGCTGGTAGATCATATCAAATCTGGGATGATGCCAGTCAGTCATGGGAGTTTATCGGTTGCCACATCAGACCATAAACAGCTGGTTGAGTATTTGTAATTTGCAGAGCAATACTTCACCAGGAAATATGTGTCTTTTATGACGGGATTATGGGTCATAGAGCTCAGGCTATTTCCCAACATCAACAATCAATATGTCCCCATTTATTTTACAAATACTAACGATATGAGACAGTGCTGCCTAAACAGCAGAGAAGAAGAACTGCTAAAGCACCATGCAAGAAATGCTGTTATGGAAGCCATGACGGACATGCATGCAGCAGATGGACTGAAAATGTGTTGTTTTTATTCCCAGGAGCTGCGACACTTAAAAAAAAAAAAGAACAGAGTTGAGATATATTGTGGGGTTGTACACTGTAGAGCGCCACTAGATGGACAGCTGCCATCAGTGTGTCCTGGCCTTGAGAATAACAACAAAATGAACCAAAGGCTTTTGATGGGCCTCAGCTTTTGTTTCATATGAATATTTTTTGGTTTCCCTGAAGATCAGAGGTGGAAAGAGTACTGAAAAATTGTAATTAAGTAAAAGTATCTTTACTTTGCCTAAATTCTACTCAGAGTAAAAGTAAAATTACCCATCTCAAAATTTACTTGAGTAAAAGTACAAAATTACTTCATTTAAAATGTAATTTGAGTAAAAGTTACTAAATTACTTCCAGTTTCTTAATGCAAAAAAGGATGAGTCCCGAATCAAATTCAGTACAAGTTGTTTTAATCGATTTCGAGGTGTATTAAAGAAGTAAGTTTGAAGTCGATGTTCTGAAAGCCGAAAGCTCCGTTTTGGCTGGCAGGCACATCTTGCACTGCATAATCACATTATTGCCTTTGGTGCGTTTGAAAACGAATAATTTTTCTAAATTTGGCCACGGGTTTTTCTGGCTTTCGTCTCCTCCAGAATGTGTATCCTCTTCGTCTTTGGACCTTTCCTCCTCAGTCTCCACGTCTAGGTTAGCAACAGCCATCTTCCAAAGCGCAGGTAGCCTACTAGATCCACCACACCAGATTATTTAACAATGGAAAGGGCGCGCGCAAGCCAAGGCCACGCAATTGACTTTCAGTTCCGGGACAGCTGTTTAAATTTCCGCCCGCATTTAATTTTTCACCATCAATATTTGTTTTACTCAGTAACATGAGGGGTTTCAAATGTAGCGAAGTAAAAGTACTTGGGTCAAAATGTACTCGAGTAAAAGTAAAAATTACACATTTCAAAAACTACTCAGAAAATTACAAATTACTCATAAAAAGTACTCAATTACAGTAATGTGAGTAAATGTAATTCATTACTTTCCACCCCTGCTGAAGATTCATTGACAAGCGCTGAGTTCTCTTACTTGGTTTGTGTGGATGTCAGTGGAACCGTTGCTCCTGCGGCTGTAGTTATTACGAAGATTACCCAGAAACCACCAGGGCAGTCCAGAGAGATCCCATTCATCCAGCGTAACATCAAGTTTGGGGCGTTTGCAGGCTGAGCGTGGCAGGCCTTCTAAAGACTCTGCAGAGTTTTTGAACAATTAATTCCATCCTTTTGTAACATGTCTGCTTTGAGCATGCAACCAAGTATGTTACAGACTGCTCACCATCGTCTGGCTCCCGGGGTCGTCTCTGGGAGGGTGTCTGCAGGAGAGGCCCATCACTGGTGGCTACCACTCCTGCATTGACCACACCTCCACACATCTACAGAGGAATGAAGGAAGAAAATTAGATACAGAACCATGACTGATTCCTTGGAGGACTCGCAGCTCCTTTTCAAGATGGCCTCTGGATATGGGGACACAGTACAGGAAAGCAAAGGGCTTGGAAATTACGTACTGGCCAGTAGTTTTAGGGTAGCAGAAGTACAGGTTGGAGTACAAAAAAACCCATAAAAAACAAAGTATACCTTTTGGCACCAAAACTGTGACACAGAAAGTGCAGGTGGAAAGAAAGTATAAAAAAAAAAAAGAAAAAATTTATATTATTTTTAAATAATAATAATAATTTTAAAAAAAGAGTGATCAGTTTTCATTACATCTCTAAACACCACTGGTCTGAATTTGTGGGATTTCATGTTTACATAGCTTCTAATCGCTTGGAGCAGGAAAAGAAAACAAATATGGCATCTACATCAAAAACACAAAAGATTGCATGTTTGTAGAGGAAAAGAAAAAATAATTTCTTACTTATCAGTGGAAAACTTATGTATACCGGCTTAAAATAAGCATGTTGCCCGAGGTACCACCTTCTAAAGTAACACAACAACAAAAGAAAAGTGGATTTTGGAGGGAACGGAAAGAAAGATTTATAGAAACACGGGGATGGGTGAGGAGGTTTAGGGTTATAAGGCCTGTGGCTGATCAGGAGCTGAGATCCTCCAGTTCGGAGCAGAGAAGAGAACTCTGAGACAGACAGAGACAGTGACTCTGCCCCCACATCCACTGGGTGGAGCTGGTGGCTCAAAACGATACTGTAAAGACCACCAGACCAAACCAAGGATGGGGTAGTACAGAGACGGTGCCACTCTGTACAAATGTACACCAACGAAGACAGCAGCCCTTACCTCACCCTCCTCAGTACACACAAGCTGATATGATCTGGTCTTACTTTCGTTAAATTCAGAGTAAACTGGGGTGTTCCAGGCCACATGATCCTTTTTTTTTTTTTTTTTTTAATAAAAAACAAATGCAGCATTCTTATTTTAGCAGCTGTGCAGTTAGCCTGCAAGCTTATGTCCACGACCGTTGTGTGTAGTGAGGTGAGAAAAGAGGAGGGTCTCTGTTTCTTCTGAGCACCATGCTTCGGTTTTACCTGACCACGATCCTCCACTCCGCCCTCAACACATTCACGGCCCACAGAAAGATTCTCTGCAGCGTCTGCATTTCAGACAAGACACAGTAACAGACAAAAGACAGCCCCCCTTTTAATTATAGATTTATACACTATCTTACTGAGGCCCTCATTAGTGGATGTGAAGAACAAGCTGGAAAATTGTGCTCTTCGTGGACTGTGGAAATCTCTGCATCCCCAGATGATGCCAAAATTGAAACAATCGCTCACAATGTGTGTTAAAGGAAAGGTGACGTACAATATGAACAAGAATTATAGACGGAGTATTCCTACAAATCTTTGAGCAAACACCAAGGACCACATAAAAAAAAAGCAACTCATTTTCAAGGCATCACAAATGTGCGATGTAATGCTGATATAAAATACATTGATATGCCGCGCGTTCTTTAATTATTTTTCCCCAAATTAAAAAAAAAACAAAAAAAAAACACAATTTCTCTTTTTAAATGTAGACAGAATTTAAACGAATTAACGAAGGAAGCACTTACCAGCACAACCAAGAACAACCAGGTATTTCTTGAGCATTTCATAGACTGGGCTGCAAAATGAGAATAGTTTAGAATGATTATTATTATTTTTTTAACCTATAGTTTTCACTAAGCTCACCTCATACGTATATACATATATATATATATATCCCTGCACTGATGTTTAGATGAGCAGGCCTCTGTAAGGTGTGAGTGGATACCTTGGGTTTTTAACGGAGAAGCTCTCGACTTCCAGCAGTTCTCCCAAGGGATCGTCCTGGCAGTGGACAATGTGCTGCCTCTGTTTGTCATACAGTTGCTTCCCCATGATGTACTGGCCCAAGTAGTGCATCACCTATACAAACAAATGGATAGAGGGCATTTTTTCCACTGCATGGTCGAGCTGAACTTGACTTGCAATTACTTCTCTCTATGCCGATTTTCTCAGTTACCAAGACACAAAATCTTTGTGCAGGTGCAGAACAGCCACCGCACTGTAGAATCTTGCCATTAGCTTAAAGGATAACTGTGGTATTTTCAACATTAAGCCTGACATTTTGTAAATCCCATTGAGTTCTATTGAAGACTGGATGTTCGTTGATATTACTCCGTCACCGAAACCATCAAGTGGTGTGGAGTATAGCAAGTCAGATTCAACTGCTGAGCGGAAGTTTATCCACGGCTGTGAGGTGGCTAAGAAAATAGTGCGAGCATGAACGAGATGCCAAATAAAACACGACAGAAGCAACTTTTCGCAACGAAATTTGATATGGATTACCAGTGCACACCAGTAACCACTCCGGTGAGTTGATGATTTTGAAAACGGACGTTTATTGTGCTTTTACGGACCTTTTTGGACATGCACATGACTTGCCATTCTGAAGCAGGTTGAGATGAATCAAAATTAGGCAAATACCGGAGACAGCAGTAAAATTAAAAAAAGCGGTGAGGGGGGTTCTAAAACATTGCAGACGACTCAGAAAAGAGACTTAATGTTGAAAGTACCGCAGTTATCCTTTAATACAGAACTATTAGAAATTTTTGAGCCGGACATGGATTAGAAACATCTGCCCACTGGTTTAGAATCAGTGCACATGGTTTGGCAGAGACTTGAAAACCATGCACAAGGATTTGCAACCTTTCTTTTGACAGCATGGAATACTGCCACATTCGGAGTAGTTCAGCACTGCTACAGAGTAGGGTTGGTAATGAATAATCGATGATCGATTATTTCTTTGTAAGAATTTATTCAAATAAAATTCTAAGCCTAATAAATAATCGTTCCAGTCGCGCGCATTATGAGAACAGCTATAACTTCCGGTATCTTGCGCGACAACAGACTAGCAGTGATGAAGCGGGCTAGGAGAATTGCAGTGTTCTCTAGAAAAGACGATAAAGTCCAATGTAATTATTGTGACGCCCTGTTTACCTACCATAGTGCAACGTCTCCACTAATATATCATCTGAAAAAAGTACATCCGAACGTTAATTCCGGCGAAGCCAGCTCAAGCGGAGGGCAGCCAACCATTCAGGCTACACTAGCTAGGAGGATGTGTGATGACCAGCGAGCTAACGAAATCACCAAACGCATAGTGAATATGATTGTGAAAGATATGTTGCCTTTAAGTGTGGCTGACGGCGAGGGTTTTCGGGAACTTATGGGATTTATTGAGCCAGGATACCGTATTCCATCCAGATTTTTATGAACAAAAACACATAGGTGAGTCTGTGATAGATAATGTATGCAGGCAGTCCATGCAGGCAGTTGTTAATTAGCCTACTGTTGTTCGTTAGCCCATTTCTTACCTTTCTGTAGCCTGTAAGGTAGCCTGCATCTCGCCAATACGTTGGCACGACAGTCAGTTATAACAGTTCAGTGATATAATATAGCAATAAGCCAGGTTTTGATATCATTATTGTGTATTTATGTCCAATTTGATGACCGTCAATTTTGTTCATAGCCTACGGTAACGTAATCTAAGTTAAAACTCAATTGTCAAATAGGCTAATTGCCGCCAGCGTTGAGCTGAAGTTTAACAGAATACAGTCATTAGACCGTGTTATTTCTTAATGTCATTATTTTCCAATGTTATTATTATTTTCATTTTTCAAAGGTCTAGTCTAGGCTGTAGCCTACTTTTTTTTCAGAGTGATCAGGCAGTGATGCGTTTGCATAGCCTACTTGTTAAAAATCCGTCGGATGCCATAATGCACTGTGATAATCTAAAGTTGACTACTAAATGGCATATTTTCTTAATAAATCTATTTTTGATAAATCAGTCCTGTCGTGTGCGTGTTTTGACCTTAATTTGTGTGGGGGTGATGGTGAAGGCAAAACCATGTCGATAGCTCTGAGCGGGAACAAGTGACATCATGCTTTAGTGAATAATCGATTAATTGTTTGATAACGTTATCAATATTCGAACATGAAAATTCCTAAAAAGGCCCAACCCTGCTACAGAGACATTATTGGCACTCCTAAAACACCAACTAAAAGCCAACTTGACCATTTATCAGACAGTTCACCTCTTTGAGTGTGAAGACATCCTCCTGGGCTCCAGCGACACGCAAAATCTGCAGGAGAGGGGCCTTTGGTTGTACCTGAGCAGGCAACAACATACCACTCAGTAAAAGATCAACTATCTATTTTTTTATATATATATATATATATATATATATAGCCACTTCAATAAAAAATATATGTGAGTGGGTGCATGTTAATAACTGTATTCTCCTCTTGTTTTTAATTGTACCTGATTACCCTCTCCAGGTAGTGTCCTGCATGAAGAGCTTGAAGGCGGTGGCTGGGCTGACAGGGAGCTCATAGTAAACAAAAAAAAAACGAAATCTGGAAAACAAAAGTAACATGCATTATTATCCAGGCTTCAATTTCCCTCCTACATCATAGGCCAACACTCCATTTCTTGGCTTCGTCACGGTGAAGAATACATATTTAATCATAAAAAACGTCAACGCTTAAATTATAAAACTTACTGGCCTAATTTGTTTGGGGAACCTTTCTACCATGCTACGAGACATCTGTTTGAATAGAGTCGTTACACCACTCCTACCTATATTTTCTATAGCCACGTTTATCGGTTTAAAACAGCAGCATAGAAAAGGTCGCGTTAGAAGCCCATCACTGGAACCAAAGTGCACACTTGCGGGCATAACAGACTGTTAAGGTGTCACATCCAGAGATAACTTTAGCTAGTGGCGTATCTGCAGTCATTACTAGCAAACGTGCACGCTAACGTAACGACGAAGCTAACATTAGCTAGGTAGTTAGCTAGCTAAATACTCAACATCATTCTAACTTAAGGAGCTGGCATTACCTCACTGTTCCATCATTTTTCCACACGTACTGTTGCCTTAACAGCAAGACCGCGTACCTTGTAACCACTATAGATAACAAAAATGTTGTTTTGTTTTGTTCTGTTTTCCAACACTGGCTAACGCTAACATAGGAGAAACAGCTAGCTGAACTTAAAATTCAAATGATCAATATGGCTTCTCAACTTCCGGATACATAGATGGAATGTGGCGACCCCTACTGTTGAACTGGTGCACTTGCAGTAGCATCCAGAGCCATAGCCAGTATGACAATATTTTGCAGGCTAGATATAGACTAGACAAGTAAGTCCCATACTTCCTTTTTTACTGTAAGTACCTTTCTTTTAATCACTTCAAATCCTGCAGTATTCCCATACATTGGCTTTCAGTAGGGGTTTTGTGGGTTTATCTTCAGATTTAAAATGTCACTCCATTTTGTCCTGCTGAATGATGTTATGTGTTTCATGAAATAAAATTTCCTCGGCCAGTTTTTGTGTGTTACTAAGGAGAAACTGATGGCCCCAGATGCGAACCCTGGCAAGCCTACCAGTTGTTGCCCTGTGTGCTTTATTTAATTGTCGCCCAGGCCGACCACTTACTCAAACAGAGTATGTTAGAGGAAACAGTAGCTGGCTTGACAGTTCTGCCACTGTATCAGCCGCGGCTATTCAGAGACAACACGGGAAGCCGGACAGCCTCTCCTATTCTCTGGTGAAATTGCTACATCTTCAATGTTAAATTGACGATAAAACAGTTATTCACAAAACACAAGATATGCCCAATACTGCATTTACTTTCATAACTACAACATGTTGTCCTGTAGCTTAATGAAATGATTTGTTCTGAAATCGCCGCCGTTCACTGAGGAAATCATGCCAGGCTTCCGAGCCGAGGGCTGCCTGGCTTCAGGAGGGGGCGGGAGGGTCAAGTTTTTTTCTACAATTCTAGGTCATCATTGGCTAAATCGACAAAAACTCATCACTTCCGAGGCTGCTCGGCGTCTCTGGGGGTAGATTAGACGTGGGCGTGTCAATATGAGGGGCTGTGTCGTGATGATTGGAGTTAGTGTTTGTCCATCATGAGAGATGTTGTGGCAGCCGAATTTTTAAGCGGGGAGAAGCCCGCTGGAACTTCAGTCCCAAAGCGGATACGAAAGAGACTGGTTGTCTGTGAAAGTGCTGTCAGAGTTTCACTCATACTTTTAGTTGTTTCTTTCTAGAATTCATGCTGCTCATTCACAAATGTTACCTTTTTTAAGAATACTTACCACCACCATCAAACTCTAAGTATTCATTATGACAGGGCAAAATGCTCCACAGATTCTGATCCAGCCACAGATCCAGCCATTTACAGGCCTTAGATTCGATCATACTTGATTTTGGCCTTGCTGTGTGAATTTTCAAAGTCTATACCTTCTTTCTGTGTATTTGCTGGGCATACTTGTCATACTAGACACAGCTATGTTCTAACTAATTCTTTTTAACATTGCTATCTTCTGCTTTGGGATGGCACGAGCCACTACAACCCTGAACGCGTAATATGGGCTTCCCCTGTTTTAAAAGTCAGCAGCCGCCACTGCACTGTATATATATTTTTGTCTTAACTTTGCCACATGAAAAGAGTACTTTTCAAGGATTCAAAGGTGTGTTTTTTTTTCTTTTTGGGCAAAACAAACAAAGATAAAGACCCCATGACAGGATTTGTGTCCCAGTCATAACAAAAAAAATTCAAACAAAACAAAACTAAAGATACCATGTCCTGTTCTGCGGAGGTTAACTTTGCTATTCTTTCTACATTTTACAGAAATGAGGAGAAGAAAAATGATAATTTGGAGAAAAAAGCTGACCTTAAGTTGCAACTTTTGTTTTGTTTTTTCTTTGAATTTGATTCTATTTTAATCTGGTGTCCTAGTACACCACTGTATTTGGTGGCATCTAATTACACCTGTTAAAACAGCAGGATCTGCAGTGTTTACTATAAAAAGTGGGGCAATCTCGGCTATCCCAGCTGCCACTGGGTGAAAGACAGGATTCACTCTGGATAGGTCCCCAGTCCATCGCAGGGTCAACACAAAGACAAACAACTATGCATCCGAAATGAATGTTTTGGAGCTTTTGGGAGGAAGCCGGAGTATCTGTAAAGAACCCACGCGTGTACACGGGGAGCATGCAAATTCCACACAAAAGTTCTCTATTTGAGATTGGGACCTTTTATTAGGATTTATTAGGATTAGGATCCTTCTATTTTTGTGAGGCAACAGTGCTAACCACCACACCATCATGCAGCCCAAGCTGACACCAGTGTCATAAAACATGTTTAAGAATCATCCTCACAGCAGTCTTAAACAGCTCTATTGAGCTTGCCTTTTTTATGATGTCAAGTTACTGCGTTGCTTTAAGTACCTCAGTGATGGGGCTAACTGCCTTGAAGACGTCTCTCAACCTTTTACCGCTTGAGCCAACCAAATTGTTGTCTTAATAAACAAGAATTTCTAGTGTTAGCTTCAGTTTTTCCAGAAAAATCCCATCACATACAACCGCATACTTGGTCTTACTTTGTCTACACCCCATGTTATATCTATGATTATAAGTAAGAGGATTAATTTTCATCAAGTTGGGTCAGCTGTAGTTTTCTTTTTCTTTTTTCAGTTTCTGTATTCATATATAACACATAACTAGGAATCCGAAACAACTTTAAACATAAGAGACCCTTTCATTTATGTTTTATGCTGAAGCAGCAGTTCAGCCCAGATTTTTTTTTCAGTTTTTCTCATCCACGGTCATGCTGGAATATAGTGAATTACACATAAACGGGAACACTATGCCTTGAAATGTTGAACTGTTCTACTTACTAGATGTCACTTAGTGTTGAATAACTTCACATGCTGTCATGATTTATCATTATAAGTCATCGTAAGCATAAACTTAGCTTACAAATCCACCCCCCTACGCTTATTGATCTGACCTTTACTGAATGCTCAGTGCTCTTTCTGCTGGTATTACACTCTGTATTCACTGTGAAATTTTACCACATGAATAAATGTATTCATATGATTTGTGGAAAAAAAACAGGAACTGCAGAAGCCTTTCATGTGAGACGTGAAATGTCTTCAAGATCCAAGAAGAAGTCCAGTTGACCTTATTCAAGCTCTTAGGATCATCATGACCTGGATAACTGAGAATCTGCATCCACATTCTGTTAGCAGAACAAACCTTTTATCTTTTATTGAGAGTGAAAAAATCTTTTAAAAAAATCCCATTTCTGGGTCTCAGCGTACTGATGTGTTCCTTTACACGGTCGCTCCCTCCCCCACTGCTCAGTTCAAATCCACCTGATGCCTTTCCACCCTGTGGGTTTACTACTGGGACGTTGGTGGGCGTGGAGACTTGAAACAAAAAGTGGCAGGAGCTGAGAGTGGCCACAGTATTCCAGAGTATAACAGGTAAAAAGTCTGCAAGAGGCCATGGCGGCAAAACTGTTGCCCATGATGCTCCTGATTCCCTACATCTGTGAAGGAGGTGAAGCATTTTTTTTATAACACACAGTGAAAGATGTTTGAAGAGGATTTGAAATCTTTCCGCTCTTTTCTAAGCTAAATTACTGCATCCGTGTCATCTGTTTATCTGGTAGCGCTGCTGGAAAAATCGACAGCATATGACTTCCTGCAGAAAATCAGAGAAAGGCGTGGACTGGAGTGTTTTCCTGGAGGCTGCAGCACAGAGCTCAGGGAAGCTGGAGAGCTGATTGAAGTGGATGAATATGTAAGTAAGCAAAAGTGTTTGGGATTTTATAGTTGCAGTTTGTCCTCGAATACAGCTTCTGTTGAGTACATATTAGTCATGGAAACCAGACCATGTCTTGATTACTGTTAAGTTTATCAACTGCTCCATAGATACTAGTCACTACAATCCTATTTTGGACCAGATTATAATAGGTGATAGCCATACAATATTAAGAATTTAAATGCAGGGCTATTCAACTATTCAAAATAATCCCACAATTAAAACTGAATAAACATGGCAGGTTTGTATGGTCCACAGCTGTGTAACTAATCATGTTACACAACATGTTATATAATCCTCCTCCTCATCAACAATAAACAAATAAGTCTTCCATGCCTTTGATTTTGTTCAAGGAGAGACACACTTCCTTTTGACACCAACTGGACCAACAGTGTAACTCGTGAATTAATTATCTTTGTTATTATGAACTGACATTACACTTTGAACAAGCTTTGGTCAAATTGTTCAACGCTGAACCGTGAAAATCCAATTCTGCACTCCTAATCTCAAGCATAAATGTTTTAGAATGCATTCAAACTGAATTCCCTTCTGGAGTTTTTAAAGACAAGTGTAAATGTCAGTAACGATATACAATGTCAACAGGGAGGGGGTTTCAGTGAAAAGTGGGTCATGTCCCTGTTTGGGCAGCTGGGTTTCTGCACAGAGTGAGATTCTATCCACATGAAACTAAACATCATGAACAAAGACTACATCCAAAAAGTGGACTTGAGAGCTGAGAGGCACCCCTCTGTTCAGCGGGGATAAGGTGTAACTTAGTCAGGCTTGTTACTGAGGCGTTTACCATTTCTGTGTTCCTACATACCAAGTTTGCAAAGTCATGGACACTGACTTTGTTACTTTGTCCACCTGCTGCACACATGAGATGAGCAGCGTGAAAGCCAACAAAGAGTTTGAATGTGATGTTCTTTGATTTCAAGTATTATTTTTACCACAAACAGAAACCACTGAAAACCCATGATGTGTGTGGGTAATGTGCTTAACTTTTCACTTACAGGAGGAGAGTTCCAGCCTGCTGTACAATGGAGCTGCTGCCAAGAAAGAAATAAACAATGTAAGCTGTATTAGCGTAAAACTGAATCCTAACTTTAACAAAAAACAAACAAAAAAAGAAGTTGACAAAGAGGACATTATTTTAAAAAGATACATGTGTGTTTTTGGCAGAAACCTGAGAAACAACCTGCAAGGGAAGCGGTGGTGGATGAAGGCTCTGGGATGTAGCCAAGCGGGGAGAGCACAAAATAAAAGTGCTGGGTTTCCCAAAAGCATCTGGGTACCATTTCAACTTTGTTCGCTTGTTCCTCACTGAAGACACAACAAATGCATCATCCAAACACATTGCTGTAATTGTAAACTAACTTTTGACATTCATGAAATTAACTGGGGGCGCCTCTGTGGCTCAGCTGGAACAGTATGGTGTGTGCCCCTCATACAGAGGCGGCACCAGCCAGCCGGATTTGAGTCGAACCTATGACCTATTAAGAAGCTTGATTATATGAAGGGCGTTTGTTATATCCTGTTATTATTATCATTCCTCAAAGTATGTTATAGAACAGAGAAAAAAAAGAAAAAGAAGGTCCTCAGTTAAGAATGTAAGAATTCCATAACAGGATTAGAAATTTTATTGATAAAAGGTTACATTTGTTGGTAAATTTCAGCTTGCATTTAAAAGTATATTATTTGCAGTGAGTTCAATGCATGGTTAGTCCAGTGTAACAGATGATAGGATATGAATATGACATGAATAAACATTTAAATGATGATTTAGATCATCTTTTTGTCTGTTTTTGTTTTATATGCTAGATTAAATAGATGTAACTCATTCAACCAGAAGTGACCCTCATGCCACCTCTTTATTATCTTTCTCCTTTCATTTATACCAAGATGTTTTTCAGTTGTCGACTCTATCGGAAGTCATACATGTTTTTCTGACTTCAGATAGGAAAATTAATTTTACAGAGGAAAGATTTAATATCAGACATTGTCGGGTTTCAGAGAAGCTTACAAGCCACTTGCCTACACACTACTCTCTCAGGTGCTCCACAACCAATTTCCATCCCCTTTGTAATGAAATGGTTTGTTAATGCTGTCATGTGTGTCATATGTCTGTTTTAGAGATTTTTCTCCTCAAGATGTTGGGACCTGTTTGTCTTGTATGTTGTGTCATATCTGTGCAGATTTTGTATTTCAAGCTGTTGGTTTATTGAAAAAAACAAAACAAGAGTTGACTTGCTATAGCTCCCTAAACCTAATTAATCACTCTATTAATGCACAGCTTATTTACAGGAGCACAGCCCATACCCCAGCTGTCTGCAGTATTTAATACAAAAAATGATCACCTTTCTCTTTGATATTCCTGTTTATAAACCAAACGGTAAAGATGGAACAAAACAAAAAAAAAAAAAAAGAGAAAGCAAACAAAAACCAAACGAACAATGATTTTGATTGTGTGGTGAACATCTACTACATATACGGAAGGGTTGGAGAGACTGAAAGTAGATGTGTAGTTTTTGTTCCCATATGTCACATGTTGATCACGGGCTTAAAATCGCGTTCCTCTTGCATTTCTATTGTCCACACAAGCATGAAAAATAACAGGTAAAAATACACAAATCTTAAGCGTTAGTTGTTGTTGTTTTTGTCGCTGAATCGACCAATAACTTTTTTTATTCAACCGTTTTTTGCCTGTCATGTCTTAATCTAATGTAATGCGGTAATAGCTGTAGGTATGCGACGGCCACTGTTTCTTTAATGTTGCCTTCAAATACCCACCCTAAGCTCAGACTCTAAGAAGTTTTACATTTTGAGTGATAAACATGAACTCTCCAATCTAACTACAAAATGTTTTTAGAAACAAGAAATTGGCATTGATCATTTTTTTCTTGATGACAAACTTTATCAAAAGTTATTTTGCAGACTAGATAATATACATCAAATCTGTTATAACACCTTTCATGCCAACAACAACGTAAACTTTCCCGTGTTTTCATCACTTTACTTAAATTTCGTTCGTTGTCCAACTCTCGCAAACATTCCACATTTCCGACAGCAGGGAAGGCATCATATCGAACGACAGCGCTAGCTGTTACGGCTTGACACTTTAACAAGAAACAGCGGCGGAGTCGTTCAAAGAAAACTCTTTTCATCATGTAAGTCTCTAAAATTTCTTTCTAAAGCTTTCAAAAATCACTTTAAAAAAAATTGTTTCTTCTGGTGTTATGGTAAGACGCCAAAAAAGACAGACAAAAAAAAAAAAAAAACAACGCCCAAAACTTTGCTATTAGCTATCAACAAGTGCTAGTACTTTAGCTCGTTTTCTAAACGTAAACTTGCTAAGCTAAGCTAAGCTAGCCGTTGCAATAACGAGAGCTTTTCAACTCCGCCCATCACAAAACAATACCATCTTTCCCTTTCTGGTTAAGTTTAGATTTAACTCAATACATATATGAGAATATTTTCTAACGTCCACAGCTGCGCAGATATGAAATGGTAGACAATAAGCGGTTATGTTAGGTTTGCAACCAATATTCCGTTTCCTCCGGATCCGGGTTTTCCATTTGGTTGGCCTTGCTTCAACTTAGCTCCATGTATCTGGGTCAGTACATCCATTATCTTATTTTAATTAGTAAATAATGCTGTTGGAGACCAGTCAGATTTGAGTGACTTTAGGGACTTGAAATAGGAAATGTTCATATGGGTGACTATGTTTTTTTTTTTTTTTAATAAATAATCATTGTGTGAAAAAGTTGGTAGTTTAATATTGTGTAATTGGCACTGAATTATTTATCTTTATTATCTACGGCTTAACAACTTTCGGTCCCAAATCCTAGTTTTATTTAAAACTCACATGTGCATTTTCTGAATTAGGGCATAAAAACATTCAGATGACCTGTTCAGTTCGCACTGTTTGGTTTTATTAAAGGATATGACAGTGTTACTCATTACAATTTACGTCACTTATCGCCACGCACACCCTGTAATCTGTAATGCCGTTATCTAATGGTATTTTAGTTTCATCAACCACACTTTGTTCTTGTTGAAGTTTCGAAGTGGACTCGTGCACACCTCAAATGTATTTATACTATGAAAATTCCAGGTTCTGGAGAAACAAGGATTCCCCTGAGTTCTTGTTCTTTATACACCATCTCTTTCCGAAGTGGTACGTTTAATGACTGGGAGCACGCAGTATTTTCAAGGCTAAAATTGAGGAACAAAATTTGATTAGCCAAATAAATGCATTTTAGACTTTTAACACATAAGTGTGGAAGGAAACTGATGTTAAGGACTGACATAGAAAGTATGCAGAAAGCAAATATGTGGCTTTCTATAAGTATTACTTATGATGATTATAAATGGGAAATGAGATGTTTAATGTGTCTTGCCATTTTGTCTTGGAACACTGGGATATAATACTTTTATACACTCCTCTTTCTGGCAATTAATTACCGGGCTTGGTGTTGCCAGTTGAATTGTGGGTCCATTGCTTTGGTTTGCTCGCGACACTGGTGGTGGATCCTTGAGAGAAATTACACTTTTCCATCCTGTCAAATCACGTGGCTGATCCCATGACCGTCAATACACTCAATATCAAACATCAGGCACGGCCACTGCAGTGTATTAACACATCTCATTTGACTGAATCTTGGGTGATGATTTGGTGTGTTGATTGTTAAGAGGACTCTTTTTACTGTTGGCTTGATTAAAATTAATTACCTTGATTGAACACTACTCTTTTTAACAAGTTGACACAGATCGAGTGTTTATCGAAATGTTAAAGTGGAATGACCTGTCCTGCACTAGCTCAGACTAATTTAACCTGTAGTGTGTCTTTTCACAGCTTTGACAGAGGATGTTTTGAGTAGGGCAGATTGTAAGTTTTGTTTGCATTTCACTGCTGCATTATAGGGCCTGGTTTATGTATACAGCAGCTGTTTCACATAGCAAGTATCAAAATCAAATCAAATCAAATCAAATGTATTTATATAGCACATTTCATGTACAAACAATTCAAAGTGCTTCACATAAAATAAAAGCATTGCAGCAGGGAGTGGAAGAAGCATAAAAGAATAAAAGAATATAAAGAGAAACAAATAAAATAATTTTAATTAATTTAAAAACAAGCAACAGTCTAGATAAGTTAAAAGATATTTCATGCATAGACACATGAGAAAAGAAATGTTTTTAACCTGGATTTAGAAATGTCTCCATTTGGTGAAAGTTTAATCTCCACTGGCAGTTTGTTCCACTTGTTTGCAGCATAACAGCTAAATGCTGCTTCTCCATGTTTAAGTAAAGTGTTATCAGCTAGAGACTGAGTGTATTCTCCATATTATTTCTTTAGAAAGGGTCGTAGTAATTTCTCTAAAATTCTTACAAAAAACTAACTTAGCTCATCCTCCAAACGTCATATCAAACAGGTGCTGCCATCACAGAGCAGTGCTTTCTCAGGTCAGAGGGTGGCAGTATAACACCGGTGTAAAAATGTTTGGTAGGGAAAGGAAGGCTTATTGAACAGGGATTGTCACGCCAACTGACAGAACAGCACATCCAAAGCATCACATTCACATTCACAACAATCCAAACAACCAGTCTTCAGCCGGACCTACAGGGGGCAGACCATCAGTGGAACAACCACACCACAGCACCCCAACTGACTTCCTGTCTGGACAGGGCAACTACCTGAAAGACGGCCATTTTAACCTCAGATGAACACATGCAGCAGAGGAGAGAGAAGTAAATGTTTGTTAAGAGCAAATGCTTGGAGGAAGACAAACAAAAACCAACAAAAGAAACCAAAAAATCCATCAGTTCACCGGTCAGACGCAACTGGTTTTCAACCTAACTAATTCAGTGAGACAACCCCTTCGATGAAGAAAATCAATCCAACAAAAGAACGTGAATAAAAACACAAAAAGGGGAAATCATTGTTTGAGTTGTTCCTTACCCGACCGGGCTTTTTCAAGTTTGAAGCTTTACTGAGGGAACCATCAAAACCACCAAAACTTGAGAGTTGAAAACCAACGTGGCAACAGAGACGAAGGATCAACGGCCTCCACTCGACCTTGTCTACGTGAGGAATAACTGCAAGTATGGCAGAAGAATCCACAGGGAAATCCATCAAGCAGCTGAAGACAGAGAGGACTTCAGCAAAGACAGCCTTCACAAAGCGGGCAAACTACCTCACAAGAGGAATTGAACACCTGACGAAATCAGAGATTCAAAGAGCATACAGGGAACTCTGCTCACTCTCCAGGACAATCAATGACGCCAATGACGAGTACGAGCTTGGTCTGCTAATGGAGGTTGATGAAGAAGGAGAGGTGAAGCTGCACCCCAAAGAACAAGCAGACATTTCAAAGACCACAGAAGACTGCAGAAAAAGACTGGAAGACGCCAGAGAAAATGTGCAGTACAGTCTCTGGTCGAGGTACGCTGAGGGGGAGCTGACCTTCGCCATCAAGGAGGCAGAGTCGGCATGCGAACAGGCTCGTGGAATCCCTGTGTCCCTGGTCAACGTAGACGCATACGAGCACCAGGTGAAAAATGCAAAGCAACTTGTCGCAGACGCAATAGCTGCATTCAAGGAATGGGAGGAGTGGATACCCAAAGAGGAAAAGACTCACATGGATGGCAGGACAAAGGACCCAAGAAAACTGAAGAACAACCTTGATGCAAAAAAGGCTGAATTCCTTATCGTGCAGAGAACTGCAGAGGAAGAAAGGCGAAGAACAACTCTTCAGGCCCAGTCAGCACCACAGCCAGTCCAGCGACCTATCCTCAAAATAAAACCCACCAGCCTACCCAGATTCCATGGCTCAAAAAGAGACTACCATCAATGGAAAAAGGACTGGGAGAGTCTTCAGCGACAAGGCGAGCCAAACGGCTCGGCGGAGGCGAAGAAGATGCAACTTCTCAACAGTGTTGACGACAGGATCCGCAAAGACCTCAGGCTCTCCACCTACAAGTCAGCTGAGGAGATGTTCAAGGTCCTGGAAAACCGATTTGGGAATAAGACCACCATCGCCCTGGAGATCATTGAGGACCTGGAGAAGATCCCGCCTCTAAAATCCCACCAGCCCAGGAAGATGATCGAACTCATCCAGTCTGTCGAAAAGGCCTTGAACGACCTCACAGAGCTCGGCAATACTGGAGCCATCAAAAACCCTCTTGTCATCAGGTCAATCGAAAGCAAACTGCCTGACACAATGAAGAGGGACTGGCTAGTCTTCATGGTCAATCCAACAAACGCAGTGACCCCAGACAACCACTTCGACAAGCTCCTGACCTACCTGAAAACTCAAGAGGAAGTCTTGGAGAGGCTTGAGCAACTTGGAGTGTGTGAGAAGCTGGACAAGAGACCAGCTGACTCCAAGAAGTACGCCTCTACCAAGTCCACGAGTAAAGAGGGATGTGTCGTCTGTGGTGATGAGCGGCACGCAGAGAAGCTCTTCTTCTGCAAACAGTTCAAAGACCTGACGGTGAAAGACAAACTGAGTGCTGTGGAGAGGCTGGGTGCCTGCACAAAGTGCCTGGAGCGTCATGAAGACAATACCTGCAAAGACACGTACCTGTGTAGAAAGCCGGGATGTAGAAGAGGCCATCACTTCTTCCTGTGCCAGAAGGGAGACCCTAAAAGGGACGAGACAGAAACATCTAAGTCAACCATGAAGAGGCACAAACTGACAGAAGAACAAAAACAATTCATGTCAGAACTGTCCCCTGAAATGGCAGAAAAGTGTAAGAAGGCCTTTACAAATGTCTCAGCAAGATCTCTCTGCACAGACAAGCCTGGAGGCATGAAAGGAAGTGCAGTTCAAGAACTCCCAGTGATCCTCATGCTCCTCGAAGTCACCACCAATGCAGGTCAGAAGATCGGAACTCTAATCGACTTAGCATCTGACACGAATTACATTACCCACCGTGCAGCCAGGAGGCTTGACCTGAAGAGTGAGAAAATCACACTAGTTGTCCATGGGGTTGGAGGAATGGCCCTTAAAGTAAAGACAAGGAGATACCATCTCAGAGTGAGAGTGAAGACCCCCACAGGAACCGAGAGAGCCCATGAACTCCTCTGCTATGGCTTGAAGGAGATAGCCAAGGTACAAAAAACAGTCGCACCCCAACAGCTGAAAAGCTTCTTTCCAAAGACCAGCCTGGATGACCTCCGCAGACCGGAGCAAATAGAGCTGCTCATCAGCCATCGCGAGGGACGACTTGTTAATTAGGAATATGCTTATAACTGGGAATACTTATGGTATTATTTTGATAATTGATTACATTAAACAGAAAATCAGAAAAATGAAAATAATATAGCTGAGCCTATGGTCATTTTCTGAAATTGTTAAGAAAGAGTAAACCTCAGAAAATAAGAACAGAGCTTCAAACTTGGCAGGTTGTCTAACACAGTGTCTAATTTCCACAGCTTTCTCTTGTCAGATATGTTGCCTATATGAAGCAGGGATTTAAAGCTTCTCTAGAAATTCTGGCATTTTTTTTGGCACTTTGGCTCTCCCTACAGTTGTGGGATGTAGCGCCGTTGTTGGAAATGAAAATGTCCGTGTGAGCCCTGCACATTCTAGCCGTGAACTTGAAGCTGAAGACCCTTCAGGAACTCACCAAAGATTTCAAGTGACAATGTAGGTCAATGTTATAGGACCTAACATAAAGAAGTTTGCACATTTTTATATACTGTGATATATGTGATGACAACTTCTAAGACTTTGACATGAAATTTGTTAAAACTGGTCAACAATTTTACACGAGGAGAGCCTCTTTGCACGTTAGTCTGAAATGGGACTGAGATGGCTAACTGAGACTTCATTTGTTGGGCAGAGACAATAACAGTAAGGTTTGAACTCCAGTTTCATTCTCTGCTAAAAAAAAAACTAACAGAGATGAATATGCTGCTGTTGTGATGTGGTGTATTTCCTGTTAGTCGTAATGCAGAGCTGTAAGGTTACCGTCAAGACCAGTGATAAATTCTTGTGACCCTATTTACATTAGGCCAAGTTTCCCGAAAAGAGCATTTGTGCATTAAAGGGATAGTTCGCCTCTTTTGACATGAAGCTGTATGACATCCCATACTAGCAATAGAGGTGGGTATTGGCAAAGAAGTCACAATTCGATTCGAATCACGATTCACATGCCACGATGCGATACTATCACGATGCATCACGATACTTGAATTATTGCGATGCATCGCGATGCATTGCGATATTTTCACTGAACATACTTTAAAAAAAAAAATAAAGCCATTACCAGTGGCTGACTGGCTGTGTATGATCTGGATAGTGTCTTCAATTGATACATAACTCAAAGCAAATCAATTCATAACTGTATTTATTGAAACAACTTTTGGAGCCATTAAAACAAATATTACTATTACTGGACACACTCATCACAAAAAGTGCATAGGATTTATAAAACTTAAAATAACAAAATAGGGATAATCAGTACAGACAAAAAAAAAGTGCATAGGCTTTATAAAACTATAAAAAAATAAAATAAATATTGCAAACATCCCTTGCAGCGAAATGCATCAATTGTCCTATCATTAAAGGCATAAAAAGCCCCCCCAAAAAAAAACGATACTTGGCGTCAAGAATCGATGCAGTAGATCGCAAAAATTAGAATCGCGATGCATCGTCATGACGATTATTTTGCACACCCCTAACTAGCAATATTATTTATGAACATTTTCTTACCTCCCGCTGCGTCCTGTGAGCCGAGTTCCAGCCTCGTTTTGGTGTTGACGAAGGTAGTCCGGCTAGTTGGCTGGGGGCACAAAAATAAAGCCGGACTACCTTCGTCAACACCAAAACGAGGCTGGAACTCGGCTCACAGGACGCAGCGGGAGGTAAGAAAATGTTCATAAATAATATTGCTAGTATGGGATGTCATACAGCTTCATGTCAAAAGAGGCAAACTATCCCTTTAACAAACATTTTCACTGTTTTTGTTTCTAATTAAGCATCAGTTTAAACAATCCATTTTTAAAAGTGACAATTGATGAATCACAACTTTTTTTAATTCACCTATTGTTGACAACATGTACTTAAGTAAAATGCAGCGAGGTGAAATAAATGCATCTCAGAAGAGTTGATGGGGCATCTTATTGTTTTTATATTCTCATCAGTACAATTTACACAATTTATACTTTATGAAACAAAGTAAGGGCAAAATAAGGCAGATAACACTTTGTTTTTCTCCCTCAATAAAGACAGAAACAAACCAAAAAAAAAAAGACATAAAAGTATGTTTAATTAGTTTTATTACAGGAATCATAGATGCAGTCCCGTCAGATTTACAACATGCACAGAGTGTTGGGAGAAATGATGACGATCGTATTCTTTTCATGACTATAAACCCACATGTTGGCAACTATGCTGATAGAGTCAAGCAAAGGTACAGATGCAGCGCAGAACAACTTATCAGTTCAGTGGAAACTAAATTAACTCTGCATTCTGTATTATTATTTTTTTATTATTATTTTTTTTTTTTTTAGCTCTCTCCGGCTTTAAAGCAATACTATGTAACATTTCTACCTTAAAATAACAGCTTGAAAAAAATTGTGCAGCTAGAATGAGTTTTAATATTACGATTGGCCTGTCTCCTATGCCCTTCGGGGGTCTGAGTTGGAATAACTGCGCTATGTTACTTTGCTGGAGCGGCCCGGTAGCGGCCCGGGAGCTGAGCGGAAGTACTTCGACTTGCTTTCTGGCACACATACCACAAAAACAAATAGACCCATCTCACGCTCCCAGGTACATTTGATTACTCTTACCTTCTCGGTTGACATAGCTTGCACCTTCTGACTCCTCGCCGGTTCGTCAACAAACGTGAAACGTGAAAGCGAAAGGGTGTTGTTTTTACGACAGTGTAACCGTACATTACCTCCAAGCCTGTAGGGGGAGCTCCATAGTGGGCTTTTTGAGAAGTTACATTGTATTGCTTTAAAATCCATTCTTGACTTGCATGTGCACATTTGAATTTTTTCCTCACTTGTGCGTCAGAGTACCAAAGACGGAGTTTCAAACTCATTTCTTGTGTTGTTTTAAAGCCTTAATTATTTAGCAGATATTGGGGCAACCCAATAATTGACAAATTATGTCTCAAACAAGTTTTCAATTTAAAACACTAGACGCAAATAAAAATAAAAACAATTAAAATGTTTCCTGTGTGTCGTCTTTGGAGAGGGAGCAAAATAAACTGAAATAGCAAAATTACCTTCTATACAGAATAATCCACAGAATAATCAAGTTACAGTTTATTTTGAATATACTCTAACAGTTTGATGTAATTTGTAAATCATGGGCATGATGAGCCGTTCTGCTGGTCCATTCAGAATCATCGAACTGTTTTAGTTGGCTTTGTAATAACTGCGTCACAACTGTTAATCGTAAGTGTTTCACTCTGTGTAAAAGAAAGAAGGAAAGAAGGAAAGAAACACCCTCTAACGTCTCTTTTTTTTTGTCTGAGTGGGTATTCAGGCCTGCGTCAGTAACTCTGCTGTGATGTAAATGTAACTTTCATTGAGTGCGATGCGCTTAGGGCAGCACAAGTGGAAATATCCTTCTTTTCTTTTTCTTTCTTTTCAAAACGTTTTCCAACTCTACCATCTCAAATGGAGCTTTTGAAGCTGACGGCACCAACCCACGAACAGACGGAGACATAATGGATTAATTTGACCAGACTGCACAGTCACCTCACTCAGTCATGCTTTGCACAGCTCACATGAAAATGATATATTAGTTTGCAGGCAGTCGTACTTATGAGATACCGTGATCCACCAAAGTCTGTAGAGTAGTGAAACGCCATATGTTCTTTTTAATTTCTTAACCCTAATCCCTGATAGGGGACATTTTTGTCCACTTGGGGTGTACTTTCTCCTCAAATTTCACACTGGAAATAGTGATACTCATCATATTTTTTCGAATTTCAAACGCACATCATATACAATGTAATTTTTCATTGTGTAGAAAAAATATTAATTTTTGTCCCCTTCTAAAATTATCTCCAAAATACCATATGTTAATATTTTTTTCCACTTTTTTTTCATAAATCTTTTCTAGTCTAATGCTGTATTCATTATAATGGATGTCTATGAGAGCCGTTTCTGTAATCTGCCATTGCAGAAAAACTAAAAAGCTGTAAAAACTGATGTTGTTGGTCATCAATGACATATCCCAGACCTAATAATCCCCCATAGAATATTTCACTTTCCATTGCATACATTGAAAATATAGCAGTTTTTGTGGGGGGTTTTGTTTTCTTTTACAGAAATGAGTGTTTACATCATATAAACCAGTATTTAAAGGGTTCAATTTTTGAAAATAATTGAAAACTTGGTAGTTATGATCAGAACTGAAGTGGATTAAAATCTATGAAAAAAAAGCGGGGAAAAATATTAACATATGATGTTTTTAAGTTGTTTTAAAAGGGGACAAAAATGTCCCCTTTCAGAAATTAAGTTGTGTTTTAAATCAGGTATGAGGGTTAAAGGCTTGTTGTTGGAACAGATGTAATAGTTCCTGAAAATAATTTGAGTTCTGTTTGTTTATTTATCCACTCGGTACATTGAGGGTAAATGTGGCACTACAGGCAATTGTAATGTATTTTCACAACCTGCAAACTAAAACGGGTATCAGAAATGTCTTGAATTGAGTATAGTGCACTGTATCAGACTATTAACTCTTACAAAGAGCCCAGCTATGTCTTAAAAACCCTCAAGGTGTCAGTTTCAATACAATACCAACATGCTAACTTTCAGAACATTGAGTTATCTGTAATTTATTCCAGCTAGTCTAGTCCACCTGACTTCTCTTATTAACCATCACCCTCTTTCAAACGCATGCATTTACCAGCGACACTATAATCTACAACATCGAACCAAAAAGTAATGAAAAGGCTATTTTATTTGGGGAATATCATTAGGAATTAAAATAACTGGATAAAATAGGATTTTGATTTTAAAATAAGAAATGTCATGATTATCAAGTGGGGACAATGCATGTTGGCTGTCATGACAAGTGAACGTGGACGTTAACAAAATGCTCCACAGAAACTGCTTATTTGTGAAGTGAAAAATGCTTTTAACATTTTAAGTGAGAGGCTTAGAGTTTTACGTTTAATTTTTATTATTTCGTCAGGTCATCCCAGGGTCCAGAAGGTTCTGGCGCGCCGTCAGGCAACCGTCGTCTGCAGCAGACACAGGCCCAGGTGGATGAGGTGAGATATATTTTGGATTTTTCTTCAACAATTAAATTCTATTTTTATTTTTATGTACCCAGTGTTTTCAGCTCCAGAGGGAATACAGTAATACTTGTATTTTTGTCTGTGACTTTGAAACAAAGCTCTTTTCATAACCTTAAAGGGATACGCCACCCCAAGGCCAAATTAAGTGTATCCCCGCATTCCCGAGACATAAATAAGTGTGTGGGAGCGTTTTCCTGGCGACCCAGGCATTGTTCAAATCTCACAGCACTGACCACTGCTTGGTTTCGCGTAATACCTCCATGCTTGCGTCGCCAATCGAAATATTTCGCCCAACGTGAATTAATTTACTTGTGGTGTACTTTCACATCGAGTGCAAATGACTGTGTAAATCAACACGGAAGGCTTGGTTTGCTCATGTCGGTTTGGGAACTAGTTTCCGGTGCGGACAACACAGCCGACGCACACTCCCCGCTACGTCATTGGGAATCCCCACCCCCGCTGTCCCATCTGTGTTCAAAACAGAGGTTGAGCGGAGTAATATTTCGGTCGGCGACGCAAGCATGGAGGTATTACGCGAAACCAAGCAGTGGTCAGTGCTGTGAGATTCGGACAATGCCTGGGTCGCCAGGAAAACGCTCCCACACACTTATTTATGTCTCGGGAATGCGGGGATACACTTAATTTGGCCTGGGGGTGGCGTATCCCTTTAACACAGCTTCATGTGGAAGTTAACCAGGATGCTTTTGGTAATGTCGCGTCTTAATCACGTAGTTTTGACAACACTTGTTTCTTACACCCTTTGACATTCAAAGGGTGTAATTTCATACTCTTCCTGATGAAAATCATTCCTGCAACTTAGCAGCAGCCCCTCCCCATCCCTACTTTCCCTGCCCCTCCCCTCCCATCTTTATTCGCTCTTGTGCAGAAACTTGCATAACCCTTGGCAGCCGTTACATGATTCACCAGATGGAATGAGTTGCTCTCTAAAGCTCTGCCTCCACATGTCAGTTCATATGCCAAAGAACGTTCAGTGGAAGCCATTTCTTCAGTTATAAGAAACTAGTCACAGCGGTGTCACTAAAGACTTCAGGTAAAAAGGCTGCCAAGTCTCACTCATAATCCCCATTACTGTTCTCTCTCTCTCTCTCTCTCTCTCTCTCGCTCTCTCGCTCGCTCGCTCGCTCGCTCGCTCGCTCTACCTCCCCCTTGAGGTTTGCCCCTCCCATATAGAATCTTACCCTCAGTGTGTCACACAGAGGCTCCCATTGGCTGCCAGAAAATTATGTAATCATCATTTCCATGGTTATGTAAGACCCACATGGGCCTAAAGACTCCTCCATCGTGCTGCTCGGTTTGAGAGGCGGGGCAGTCAGGGGGTTTGTGGATCAGTGGAACATATGGGTTATGTGTAGTCTGTAACACTGTCTATGCACATGTATGTTTGTTTGGTTCTTGCTGTACTAAAAGTCTGTGGATGATTTATTTTGAGGATGTGATCTACTGATTGGTTGAGGTGTTGGGTAACATTGCTTGAGGCCATTTCACATTTGAAGTTGTTATGTCATCATGTCATAATAATGATCCACTTGCACATTCCTGAACTTGGCTTTTACTCTTTATTATTTTCTTAAAACAAGACAAAATACAAATAAGCGTACGAATATAACTGTTATATTCAACATTCAGAATGTACAAGAATAAACTCGTGGTATAGCAGGTATTTCTTTTTCATTTGTTTATTGATGTGTTTGCTCGTGTTGTTTGCCTGACTAGGTTGTGGACATCATGCGCGTTAATGTGGACAAAGTGCTGGAGCGTGATCAGAAACTGTCTGAACTGGATGACAGAGCAGACGCACTGCAGGCTGGAGCCTCCCAGTTCGAGACCAGTGCCGCCAAGCTGAAAAGGAAGTTCTGGTGGAAGAACTGTAAGGTAATTTATCAAAGCTTTGTCTGAAGCTGACAGACCATTCCCTACTGATGATCACAACTTGAACTGATCTCAACTGGACTGGTTCTACTGGGAGTGGTCAAAGTTTCATGCTAAAAATAGATTACCCTTACTACACAACCATAAGATACATGTTAAGCACAAATGACACGTCTTACCATTTATCAGTTTTGTTTGAATAAATACTGACTTTCTCTACCTTTTATCCCTTTCAGATGTGGGCCATACTGATAGCAGTTATAGTGATCATCATTGCCATCATTATCAGTGAGTATGAAGCCTGTGGTCAGAGAAGCTTGTTGTCAACAGACTTGTTGCAGGTTGTGTAAATTCAGATGATCTAAAGGATCTCTGAAGTTTTTCATTCAATTTCACCTTACAGCTCTTTCGATAAGTGTAATCCTAATCAGTGCTGTGCAGAAGTTATTGGTGCTTCAGATTTTTTATTTTGTTAAGCAAAGCTGGAGATTTTAGTTGCTTCCTTTTTAAAGATGACTTGTTGTACCCTCAGATTGTGAAAGACATCTCATATGCCCATGTCCTAAGATTCAGATATATTTCTGGCCCTGTGTGGAGACACATTTTCCACACCCTATGCAACAGTTCTTCCTACAGGCTGTGCTTGGCAACTATTTATTTAAGGCGCAGCTTTCTACAATAATAAGGTTATTTAATATTTTTGAGACTGAGCTGCCATCTCCCATGCTGTCAGTTAAAGTCGATCAATCTATTTGCTTTTTGTTCTGCTGTTGTTTGCTGTCAGTTTTATTTAGTGTTTATTTGATGTGGACAGAGACATCACATCACGGCATTTATAGCTGCTGTTAATTTCTAAGACCCGTCCAGTTCTGATCTAAAAAACATGTGTTTCTGCAAAGGAAAAGTGAGCCGTAGCCACTATTACAGCCCCAACGACAGCATCCTCAGTGAAAATTGGCTCGAGCTGATAAAATCTTAAGTCCTTTGCGGAGTTATTTAACGTGCGTCAGAATGCCGCTTAAACACATTACACTCACAACCCAGATCTTAATCAATGTTGGCAAGTTTTTTTTACCAGCGTCAAAGGAGCTTTGCTTGATCAATTTTAACTCTTGATGCCTGAATCCTGTGTTTTTACTGCATTCACAGTTTGGAGCTGCTCGTAAAATCGCAGCAGGACGAGGAGGAGTGGAGACAAGGATGATGATGAAGAGGAGTGGGACAACGTGCATTCTTCATCAGAGGAAATCGCATTAATTGTGTCCGCTGACCTCCACATTATTCACCTCTGCAGGGGTCTTCATTCTTTGTCCTGGATTGCCTCGTGTATGTCTGTGTGTGTGTTTTGCACATGTCACAATATTACAGTTTTCCCCCGTGTTAATACATCATACCACAACACTTACATTAGAACGCCATGCCAGATACCAAAGAAAACTGAAATATACACGCATGAATTTGTTGTTTGAGTCCATAAAACGATTCATTATTAATTGACTCTGTGACATAGCACACACACAGTCGCTCCAACCTCAAGACGAGACATGAAGAATATTGTAAACTGTCCTCAACTTGTATTTACATTACTATATTTTATTAGTAGCCTCTGATGTTGTGTGCCAGACTAAGAAATGTGCCTTTGAGGATGTTCTGAGTTAGCTTGTTAGAGATGGCCCCTTTCCAACACATAGACTTAATTGCTTTTCAGAACATAACACCAGTATATTTGATATTTTTCTCATTTAAGATTAGCTCTGTTTTGTGAATGGTTACAGTTGATTAATGAATGGCAGGATACAGAGGTTCATCGTTTTTTTACACACGGTTAAGTACTAATTGTGTTCTTTGTAGAAGACATTACGACTAGGATTGAATATAGAGAAATGTTACATAAACTAGTCAGACTAGTAAGATTAAATTGAACCATCTGATCATAACGGCCCTTTTTCATCCTCTTCTTGGGTAGCACCTCCTACACTGTAAAGCCAGTATGGGCTTGTGTTTAGATAAGTGCCTGTATGCCAAGACCAAACAGCCTCACAGCCTAAGAAAAGCCAGAAAACTTACATTAAAATGGAAAAAAAAGAGAACAAAGTGCTAATATTAAGAGGAGATGAATTGTATCCATTCAGTTCTCTCACGGATGTGTCAAAAAAAAAAGAAAAAAATTGCTTTTGTGAAATGTTCAAGCACAACAACATAAGTAAAGATAGTTTCAGGCAGAATAGGTTTCTCCAATGGAGAACAGCCAAAAATACAGCCATACTTTTATTGACCATGTGTACCAGCCAGGGAAATAGTGCCTTCAGTGCTCCGGTTTGTCGAAACGAATACTGTGCTCCTTCCATTAATCAGCTCAACTTAACCTTTAATAAACTTTTCTCCAAAGTCACGCTGGCATTTCTTCCATCTGATTAATGTAAGATACTTTTCACGTGTGATATTTCAGTTTTAATGTATGATAGATTTTATTTGCAGCCTGTTAAATGAAACCGTAACTTTTTCCTGCTGCAAACTTTATTATTTCGGTGGTGCTCAGCTCTCTGCTGCTGAACCTCATAGAATGTGGAATTTAAACGTTGGGCTTCGACATTGTGATAGATGCCACACCAACACTGGATTTGGTTTATTTTTTGTTTTGATTTGTTTTATTTGATCATTTCTCTTATGTTGATGTTTTTCAGGCTCTTAAGACATCTAGCGGCCATTTGCGACTTGTCCATCACAGTGTATCCATAATACACAGAAATGAGCACTGACACAAATATGGGCTCTGTAGGTTTTCTTTTTTCTTGTTTTTTTTTTTAAGTTTATTGACATACAGCCTCTAAGGAGACTTGTAGGTGAATGGAATGCTTTTACAGACCGTACTTGTATCACATACAGTAGGCTGTGACTTAAACTGTCATCTTCCTTTTTACGCTGACATTTTAGACTCGTTGACTTCCCAAGCCTCGCTCACGCTTACTGGGAATGTGTGTTGAACAAAGTGCAATTGTACTCTGTGTCTCTAATGGCCTGTTGCTTGAATAAAACATTAAATTTCATGTGGAAAACTTGGAAGAAACGGTGGTGATCTATTTTTATGTGTTTTTTATTTTATTTGTTATTCTCTAGAAAGATGCAAAATGTAAGCGCGTTGACCCTCCAGGGCAGCCCGGGGCTAACGATCCAGTAATGTGATAAATCAAACGGCCGGAACGGCCGTGTGATAAACACATCTTTTAGCTCCTGAGGATTTCGGGCAGCTTCATGCTTTGCTCAGTTACAGTGGTAAATCCAGATGTTCCTGCATCATGTCAAAAAATGAGGTGATAGTAATCTAGTTGCTACATTCCAAATTTAAATGTGCTTTAAATATCTACTGTTAGAATGTATTATTATATATCCACATCTGTGGAAAGCTGGTTAAACAAGCAAGTTGTTTATTGTATCTTGCAAGCTATTTTCTGACGGGGAGTAGGTTAATCGGTCTACATGAGCACATTGGTTGTTTGTTCTGACCAATGCTTTCAAATTGAAAGGGATATTGTGGCTAACTTCAAATTGTCCACAACTGAGAGGCTGAGGGAGTTATATTTTTGCATCTCTTTTTGTTTTTCTCAATGTGCCTAAAAAAACCGACTATTGCTACTGCAATCTTTCACTGATCTAGGTTTATGGGGGTTTTATTTGAATATTACATTAACATACTTACCGGAATTCAAGGGGGAGAAGTTGAAGGCAGAATTCATTAAATTATCTGCCAGTAGTGCCCTGCATCTGCTTACCTCTGAATGAACAGTCATTCACTCAGTTGCAGAAGCAAGCAGATGGAGGCTATGGGACGCCGTTGCGGTCACTATTAATGAAAAGAAATGAAGCTGCGAATACACAAATATGTCAGTGAAATAAATAAAACTGCATATTGAATAAATCCTGAAATAAATACATAGAACAATACATTTAAGTTTTGCAAATACATTTTTTTTCACTTTTAGTTGTCATCTGACTTTTACTGCATGATTTGTCATTGTTTACTTCGGAAGACTTATTGTGCAATTTTGCGTCCCAGCTCTTTAAATTTTAATTTTTAAAGTTAAATGAAGGGATGTGTATTGTTGTTGTTTTGCTCATATGCTAAAGGGTAGTAATGTAGTAATGGCTCAATGTAGTGACTTTAAAGCTGCAGTCTGCAGGATTTGTTGTTGTCATACGTAAAGTCCTAATTTTTGGCATTTTAAGAGTTTACATGATCTATCAGAACGCTTGAAGTTGAAAACGGTGACCTCCGTAGTCGCAAAATGCAAGAAATGCTTATTTTTTAACCGAAAAATAAAAAGTTATTCAACTTCCTGTCCCGCCCCATCAAAACACATGAGAACTCTTGCACGTCTACGTGCACGCCAGATGCGCGTACACGACTCCTCATTCATCAACTCACCTGTCATTTGCGATCATGGAAGACACAGTAAGTAGACTAGCCCGTAATGAAGTTCAATAGTCTAGATGAATAAGCGTGGGGACGAGCCTACCTTGTATCGCGCGTGCACAATCGGTGATTGACAGGCAACAGAGCCCAGCTCGTAACCTGATTGGTTACCTTTTACCGGTCCGGTCTGCAATTTTGTAAACAAACCTGCTGGCTTTGGAGGGACCTAGCGGGACATATAGGGGACCTAGAGAACTCTTTTTTTTTTTGTATTGGGGTATTTAATGTACTACTTTCAGAATCCCCGGACAGTTCCAGGCATTATGCTTGAAAAAGAGTTGCAGACTGCAGCTTTAATGTATTGTCTCCACATACTTCTGTAGTTCAGTTGATATGAAGACGATGCCCCCAGTGTTCAACATAAACGGGGAACATTTATTTTTTTGCAGTTTTAAATCCACTTTTATGGACTATTTACACGTAATTAATGTGACAGAATGAGACTAATAATTTCAGGGAGGACGCAAGATGGTCTGCCTGTATGTCATCAGTGGCTGTTAACAGACACTATGCATGCCCATTTAACACTGCACAGCTTCCTTTTCAATGCTGGTGTTGGTTAAAGATGACAACATAACGTTTTCAGTTTGCAAATTCCGAAATGGAATAAAAAAAGTAATTTTGTAGATCTTTCGGACATTGTAGGAATTCCTAAAGTACTGAATGGTTTTCTAGTTGGAAGGGCATCTGTGCATGGTTGCAGATTTTATTTTGAGGCATCAAAATAATGCTAATACAACAAGGGACTAGGGATTAGCATTACAAATCATACTGATAACAACAAGAATTAGAAGAAAGAGTAACTAATTGGATTAAAGACCTTCCTCTAATAAAGGTCTTCCTCCCCACATAAGGGCATTGGCCTTTAATTGATGAGCTAAAGTATTTATTCTAATACACATGTAATAGGGATGCACAGATATAGCGGCCTAACATTGGTATCGACTGATATTCAGCTTGATGACTATTTGTAATAAGTAATAGTTTAACAGGCGTTTAAACATGGTTTCCTTAAAAAAAAAAACATGTCAAGATTAGAACCATTTCTGCTGGATTGAGAGCTTGTTGAGCCATACATGTGATTACTGTAAAGTGGGCAACATTTCTGCTTAATGTCGTAAAGTAAAGCCCTGAGGGCGTTTGAAAGGCTTCATTTTTTCAAACAAAGGATTTTTCTTACAGAAAAGGTTATGATAATTTGGTTAATACATTTGAATGAAAGAATTGGAGCTCATTCAAAGGTTCTAATTTTTGTATAATGGATATTTTACATATATATATTACACATTTTTTCTTAATTAATTATTATTATTATCATTATTATTATTATTATTTAAAACATTTTTTTTTTAAACTACGTATTAATTTAAAATCGATTCCAAATGCATAGTCGGTGAGCTTGTGCAGTCTGGTCCCTACTTGTTTTCCCTGTTGTGTAACATGGCTATCCACGTGAACCGCCAGCAAGCACATGACAAGGGTAGTTTTAGACACGCCCATTATTTTGCACTCCGTCCAATCGAGTCATAGATGCCAATTTAGTCCGTCCAATCATCATAGAATAGGTAGGGTTTTGCTACGCCGTGCTCACGTTGCACAAATCTGTCAAGCAGTTAGGATTGGATGACGTCTTGGCTGCGTGACTGAGAAATAACTCAAATAAGAAAATCACTTTTGGGGACCAAAGCTAACACCCGCTTGGATTGGAAAAGGTAAATATTTAATGATAAGATAACAGATTCGAGGTGTCGTTCGAGAGTCAGCTAACTGGAGAAGCTAGCTAACTACCTCACCCGCAGCCCCAGCCAGAGTGAACAGTAGATGTAAACAAATTAAATGTAATCGTTGTTTTGGTTGTTGAAAGCCTAAAATAAATTTGTGAGTATACAATATGCATCTTTAATTGGATATTTAACTTGAAAGTCTGACGCTGGTGTCCATTGTGTCTATTGCTAACGTGTTAGCTAAATAACATGTCTGCCGGAGACTGCAGCTAACAAGGTAAGCTGGGTTGGTTAGTGTATCAGTAACATGGATTAGCTGATGCTTGCCTGCAATTCTGAAAATTCATCACTAAAGTGCCGCCAACATACGCTGTAGCCAGCAATGAATCTTTTTATATCAGTTGAGGTTACACCACAATGTTTGAAGCATCTGTTAATTTAACTGCTCCTGACCTTAAAGTTATGTCGGAGCCAGAATTTTATATTTACATTGTAGTGTGGGACTGTTCTTTCCATTTAAACTGGAACACCGTAACATCAAAAGAATGACGACTGTGGTTTACGTTGCTGAGGTGGATTAGCAGCTGCCTCCCTGGACGTCTTCAAAAGAGGCGTGCAGTGGTTACTGAGATTTGAGGTCAGTGGGTTCATTACGAGGGAGTACTGAACCCTCAATTGAGAGTCACGGTTGTAATGTGGAGTTGTGGTTCATTAGTTGTTGGAGTCTGGAAATGTGTTTAATTTTACATGTGAAATGAAAGCAGAATGCATATATATGGGGTATTGGTCTCTGTTTGCTTGATATGCCTGTACCATAAATTTATGGTCTTAGTCAGAAGTCAGTAAACTCATAATCTTAATCTTAAAGGACCATTTCGGTCGTTTACAACATCCAGCTGTATTGCCCAATCTACCCATGATTTAGCCATAGCAAAGAGGCAAAAAAATGTCATCCGACCCTGACAGTGATGCTTGCACGGAGATTTCGGACTGACAACATAGCCATGGGGGCATGGATTTATATTGTGTTTTAAACGTCTTAACGTGCTCCAAAAATCACCCCAAAAATATGCAAAATGGACAGACACCTTACAACACTATACTGTAGTGTGTATGACCCAAAACTAGTGAAAAGGTGTTTAAAACATTGTGTGAGTGCTTGCAGCCACACACCGTTTTGTTTACATCCCCGTCTTCTGGTAGTCCAAACAAGTCCATCCGTCGAGCAAGCGCATATCCCTCACAAAAACTTGAATTTTGCCAACAGAAACGTATTCCAGCATTTTATTTTTTCAATTCATACATTATGGACCATGTAAGATGTAAGGTCATGTGCCCATTAGCTGTACACTTGAAACTAGAATCCTAGCTTGTCTGCGCATGCGCATGATTCTTGCACGTTAAGACGTTTAAAACACAATATAAATCCATGCCCCCATGGTTATGTTGTCAGTCCGAAATCTCCGTGCAAGCAACACTGTCAGGGTCGGATGACATTTTTTTGCGTCTTTGCTATGGCTAAATCATTGGTAGATTGGGCAATACAGCTGGATGTTGGATACGACCGAAATGGTCCTTTAAGAGGTATTTTTCTTCGAGAAATAACTGCTAACTTCGGGGCAGTAAGTAGGCCTCCTTTACATGTAGCTTGTCCATGACTATGTATTATATAATGTTCTGATTTCATAGTCAAATTCTGTGTCTCTGGATAGGCATATCCTCTCAGGGCTTTACTTCGACATTAAGCAGAAATGTTGCCCACTTTACAGTAATCACATGAATGGCTCAACAAGGTCTCAATCCAGCAGAAATTGTTCTAATCATTTTTTTTTTTCTAAGGAAACCATGTTTAAAGAATGGGTCTACTTAGTCCATTTTCTCTTTTTTTATTTATACCACAGAAAAAAAGGTTATTATAAAGATATTGTTTTTTTGTTTCTGGCAGTATAGTGTATGTTTGTTTCCTTAATTTGTTATATTGCTTACGTTTGTAATGCTATGATCTGCAGCGATCCTGGAAAATAGATCTATGTTACAGTCCAGAGAGGTGCTTCTTTCTCCGAAGCCAAGTCGTTTGTGTTTAATCACCTCAGAAAGGCATATTTAATTTCTGGCATATGATTCATGGTTGTGTTGTTGTTTTTTTTTTTTTTTTTTTTTTTTTTTTTTTTTGTAAGACTTTTACCCTCATTTTCAAGCCATTTTCACTTTTTTAGCATACAAACTGGTGTTTCTGCTATCTTATCCATGGTTTCTATATAATTTAGAGCTAACTACAGAATGAAAACACCTCTCTGTATGCTGCATAATACTTCAGCAGCATCACAAACTTAGGGTTCAAGTGGAGGAGTGTCAGTTTGGTCACCAGCCTCATCTCATGCTAGAGTGTCTCCGGGCAAGACACACAGGCTGATGTTAGGTCAGCACCTTGCACTGTAGCTTCAAATCAGATGATAGGTGTGTTTTGACTTGGTGAATAAGAACAACACTGAAAGAACTTTGTAGAAGCATAAGGTCAAAAAGGGCTATGTAATTACAGACCAATTTCAAACTACAGCCATGAAAATGACAAAACAATTGAATCATCTCCTCTTAAAAACCTCTTCAAAATGGTTTGAATAGAAATGGAAGTTTTACGAGTTCACAACGATATTTATCCATTCTGTCATGGTGAAGGGCTAAACTATCGAGTAATTTCTCGTTTATAAACACTGAATTGGAACACACAGTTATGTAACTCTGCAGCGACAACCTGATGAGTGATGCAGAATATATTCACTGGTTCTTGTTTTTTTTGCCTCACACTGTGTATTTCTTGTCAGTGTCCTCACTCACTGCCTT
Organism: Odontesthes bonariensis; assembly: GCF_027942865.1. Taxonomy (NCBI): domain Eukaryota; kingdom Metazoa; phylum Chordata; class Actinopteri; order Atheriniformes; family Atherinopsidae; genus Odontesthes; species Odontesthes bonariensis. The sequence continues at coordinate 18,064,351 of NC_134508.1, read as the reverse complement.
GTGTATGTGGTGGTTGCAGCTGCAGTTTGGGTTAGATTATTACTTATGTTTAGGTCACCGAGAGAAGAGTGGGGAGAAAAGACGGACAGCAAACCTATTACTTTAGCTTCCTGCAGACACAACCTCTGGGTCTGGTTTAAAGCCACTTTTGGAGGGCTTACAAACATTTAAATATGTGAGCTGCTTGTAATTTTTCACAAGTTAGTGGCATTATGCAGCCAATTATCACATCTGTGTTTTATTCATGGGGTGTAATGATGGGATGTCAGAGTTGCCCCGTGGTCTCTGAGGTATTGATGGATGAATTGTGCCTATACGTGTAAATGGTTGATGAATGGTGAGTGAGTCAGACAGCAGCGATAATCAAACAGACCAGTGGGATTAGATAAGAAGGCAGATTGTGTTTATTCACATTTTCCCAACTGAAAATGTTGTCCTGTCGTGCAGGACATTTTATTTGTTTATATTTTGTAACACTTCTGAAACATGTCACGTTTCAGACAACAAAATGAAAGTTTTCTGTGCCAGACAGAGCATAAAAACAAAGGTGTAAGGAACAACAGTAATGATGGCACTGATTCATTAAGCCCTGCCTGGTGGGGCTATAAATGGAATTCTTCAATAGTTATTAAGTACTCCTGTGCTTTTTCTGCATTCAGTGTGCCTTTAGAAAGACAACTTTCTATTTCTTTTGGAGAGAAATTCAGCGGGCAGAGTGATTGAGGTCCGACTGCATCATTCAAACACAACATGTTTGGACCAAAGTGTTGCGCAGCGTCAGACAGAATTCAAATGAATGTCTACATGAAAGCAAATGATATGGTGCAATATAAAAGGACAGTCCTGAATGCTTTTCTGAGTCTTGAAGCTACTCAAAGCCGCCGCTAAAGGGAGAGTGCAAAGCCAGGGTCGTTCAAACAGCTGTCGTCCGTGAAGTATATTTGATATATCCAAACGTTTTTGCTACTGTGTGGCTGGCCAGGAAAAACAAACTGCATCCACTGATCCAAGATTGCTGATAAGCCAGATAACGTAGAAGAAACATGCCAGGGACCCTAACTAAGCCAGAATACGGCAGCAGTTATCTGAAAAACTTTAATTCAGGTTGAGGTCTGGACTTTGGGTGGGCCATTGCAACCTCTTGGTTTTATTTCTTTTTCAGCCTTTCTTGTTGTGCATTTGCTGCTGTGCTTTGGATCATTTGCCACAATTACAGTCTGACCACTATAACCTAAAGACAGCGTGAGCGTGTAACCAGGCGTCAGAGCTCCCAGCCAAATATTTCTTTGCGTTTCACCTGTGCTGGTTCAGGAGAATTCCCCTAAAAATCCACTCTCAGTATATTGTGTCATATATGTTACGCAACCAGCTCTGGAGCAGTTCCAGAATTGAAACGCACAAAAGCAGTAAATAGTTATGTAATCGGAAAAGGTGTGTACTTAGAGTGCTAATCGGGCCAGAAAGAGAAAGTACTCAGTTAGACATGGAATAACAACAACAACAACAACAACAAACAAAGTGTGTAGCTATTCACATATAGTGCCAGTCTCAGCAGAAGAAAACAGAAGGGAAATGGTCGCATCATGCAAATATTAAATTGCCCATCACAAACGAAAAGGTGAGCAAAGTAAACAGTAAGATGCATTGGGTGTCGTTCAGGTGGCACACACAAGTTCCGTCATACCAATAATTGTAAAGTTGGGGCTATTTAAATCAGGCCTTTTTAGATAGATTATTGTGAACACGTGTCATAATAAGCCTACCGCACAGCCAAAAGAAAGATGTGCTGCTGATTGAAATACAATGGAGACATAATAATAGATAATGTCAGAATTCTGGAGCCCAATAACTATAAATAAGCCCTCAACCAACAGAGATCTGTCTGAGACCTCCTTATGAAGCTTTGGTTAAAACAAACTGGCTACTGCTAATTGCAGCTTTCATTTTTTATTTCCTATTTGAATTCTTTCTTCAAAAATGGCCATCCAGATGAATAATTTGGGTATCCAGCAAGCAAGGTGCCTGCTTTTTGCGCCATCATTTATCAGCAGATAACGCTGTCAGACAGATGAGATGATAAAGATGGGATGGTTGGGTAATTCTAAAACCTCTTTTGTTGTTAAAGCAATACTGTGTAACATTTCTACCTTAAAATAACAGCTTGAAAAAAATGGTGCGGCTAGAATGAGTTTTAATATTACGATTGGCCTGTCTCCTATGCCCTTCGGGGGTCTGAGTTGGAAAAACTGCGCTATGTAACTTTGCTGGACCGGCCCGGGAGCTGAGCGGAAGTACTTCGACTTGCTTTCTGGCACACCTACCGCAAAAACAAACAGACCCCTCTCACGCTCCCAGGTACATTTGATTACTCTTACCTTCTCGGTCGACATAGCTTGCACCTTCTGACTCCTCGCCGGTTTGTCAACAAACGTGAAAGCGAAAGGGTGTTGTATTTACGACAGTGTAACCGTACATTACCTCCAAGCCTGTAGGGTGAGCTCCATAGTGGGCTTTTTGAGAAGTTACATTGTATTAGCCTAGCAAGCCAGACCCGTACAGCAAAAAGCTGTACAGGGGTCTAGTCACAGATTCTATAATAGTACAGATACGCCACTCACGGTGCATTTCCGGTTTCCAACGAGGCGATTTTAGTTGCAGTTCCACCCTCTTTCCACGTGGGGCGCTCAATTTTGGAGACCAGAATGAATGGAGTCCTATGGAGCTATACGCCCTATCGTGCCCTTATCTCAAGATATAATTTTTTCTCTAGTAATTCGAATGTTGTTTTCGAAAGAGGATGTTTAGAAAATACCCATGGCTGAGTTTTAGATTTTTAGAGCCACTCATTTGCTTAAAAAAAGGATTTGAAGTGTATATGACGTCATACATAGCTGGTCGACCAGCTGTCATTAGCACAATGCTAGCGCGTTGTGGACAACAAGAAGCCAACCTGTAAGAAATCAAAGGGATATATGTACTCGTTCAGTAGATTTTTGACTTGAAACCCATGTTGAGCTCTCAGAAACTACATTCAAATCTGAGCGCTCTTGAGGAGACTTAGGTGAAACTGACCATTTGTAGCATCTAGCTCCATTGGGCCCCATTCATTCTGGTCTCCACCGACGCCCCCAGTGGAATTCTGGTGGAACTGCAGCCAAAAAGCCGGTACAATGGGGCTTAATAGAGAGTGGCAAGGCTGTTAGTTATAATGGCTGTGGTCTAGTGACGCTGGATAGCAGTGTGGGCGGGATAAACGGCTGTCTGTCAAGTTTAACGCCACGCAATAGGATGGCGCAACAACCAATCAGCGCGATGAAGAAGTTTTATGTAGTCAATGCAACGGAATGTACATCGTGGTTTGTAGTCTATGGCCTGAAAAGCTGATTACTCTTAAGCTATAAACTCTGTAAATATATAACTTTAGCAACATTTGAAACATTTTCAGGCGAGAAAGTAGTCATTTAGACTCCCAAGGTGTTGAAAATCTGACAAAATACCAGCTATTTACAATTTTGTTCCCACGAATTTGTCGCTACTAAAGCTAGCCGCAGTGAGCAACGCACTTCCGGTTTTGCCGTTAGGTACATCATGCTCGCAATTGACTGGGGATTGCTCTCAGATGTAAGTTTACTTCGTTTCCCTATAAATCTAAAGAGATCTAGCTAATGGAAGGCAATATAGCTGTTATATAAGCCTGTTCGCCGGGCGCAGCCATTGTTTACCTCTCTCTGGGACTTTTTTTTTTTTTTTTTTTTTACCTCTCTCTGGAACTACACACTGAAACATCGCACCTCTGTCGTCACTAGGTAGCCCGGCCTCTGACCCCGCTCCTCACGATTTGATTGGCTCGATTAAGTTTTGATTTGGAACCTCGCAAAACGACCACAAGTGACTAGACTAGCCCCGGAGCAAATTCCATTTGCGGCCGCTAGGGGCGTCTAGATTTCTAGGCTAACATTGTATTGCTTTAAAACATTTTTAGGAAAATATGTTTTTATGATTTTATTGATCTTTTAATGCAGCCCCACCTACCTCGGATATGTTCATAGGCAGAGAGATCTACAGCTAACATATTACCATAGAAATTAGCTGGTTGATCTCAACAAGCCGCCAGTTCTTCTATGCTGTAAATCAGTTTTGCAAACTTTGTTCTGATGCAATTTCTTGGTATCTGCTTTTATTTCCCTCTACCCCGCAGTGCTCAAGACAGATCATTGCATCCCAGATTCAGCACTGAGTTCATGTTCATGTATTGTCCCCATATGGAAACCATTCCCTCTGCTGAACTTATGAAGACCCTTACTTGCAACTTTAACTGGACAAAATGCTATTAATGTGTGACCAAAGACCAGTGATGCCAGGAGGTGGCAGTGGTCCAAATGGGGAAGATCCAGCATTGCTGTCACCCACAACAGAAGGTGAAGGGGAAGAGGGGGTGTTGTCAGGGCACCAGGATGGACACGAGCAGTCCGGGTGTCTCGGGGGAGAAGAGAGCGGAACTTCAGGAGGAGAAGTGGGGCAAGACGATGAGGAGATGACCAGCGGTTCTCCTGATCTTTCTTCCTCTGCTAATCATAGCCCTGGGAGCATCATAGAATCCACCTCAACTTCTACCAAGAGGTACTTGACCTGAGCTTTGGCTACGTATAAACAATAATAAACCCAGCAAAGTAATATCTAAGATCTTAGTACACGACAGTTTTCTCTAAAAATATATATATATATATATATATCTCCAATGGAGCAAAATGCATTGGCTGCATCGAACGGTTGCTTTAACCAGATTGCTGTTTATTTAGTAACCAGCGCGTCTGTTGTTGCTTTTCTTACATTGCTGCACAAAGTTGAGTGGGTCAAAGTTGAACAAGGCAGTGGATCATTAAGCTGTGAGGAACATTAAATATTGATAATTTGAACTTGATCTTTCATCGTTTCAAGTAAATACGACCGTGTTTGCTGACCACAGTGCTCATTAATGCTTAAAGCAGATGATGCTGGAAATCTCAAATCACTTAAGGAAAAGTTTTGAAAATGGTCCCTTTCACATCTGCGCCACAATCCGAGATGGCGATACTATGACAAAATGACTAGCTGTGCAGTAAAGCAGTATATTAACGGAAACTGACAAAAATCTGCTTCAAGAGCATACACTGAAACTAGGGAGAACCTTTGAGACCTGGCAGCCCAATCTACTGTGTTTTGTGTCTTTTCAATGTCTGACGTAATAACCCTTTTTTTTTTCTCTGGTGTCTGTTATTGTGTGTTTAGCAGTGAACGTGTAGATGGTGGCAGAGGGCAGACCCACAGAGAGTTGATAGTCACAGTGGCTGAGATGAAAAAGAGGCTCCCCTCAGACAAACGGAGCCGCAGCAAAGCCAGCACTGTGGAGGCCTTACATTATGCCCTCAACTGTGTCAAGCAGGTGCAAGGTAATCTGGCTGACCAAACAATAGTTAGATAGTTAATGAGACTAGATTTTTCTTTGAGCCCAAATAAGATTCTGTATTTTTTATTTTTTTTCTGAGCTGCGTCTGTGTTTTCATTTGTAGCCAACAGTGAATACTACAAACTGCTAATGCGAAATGGGCAGGATGAGAGGAGAGATGCCACTGTTTGCACTCTTGAAGAGCTGGAGAGGGTCACCTCTGAGCACACCCTTAAAAATACGGTATGAGCAGACACACACACACACACATACACACACACACACGTTCATGCACAACGCACAGGAACCGGAGCCATTGTCGCTTTCTTAACCCTGCACATGCACATTTACCTACTGAGTATTCATTGTGTTTAAAGGTAATTTAGTGCTCCGTAGTGTTTGTCGCCAGTCTTCCACGTGCACACAAGTGCATTTATTTGTGCCTCAAGCCCCTGAGCAGGTGTATGAGTGTGTGTGTCTTTACTGCTTCTGCATGTGTCTGTGACTTGGCTCGCCTGTGTGAGCATCTCTCTACACGTGCGTGCGTACGTCTCTCTGTGTCTTGGCGTAGGATTCCTTCGTGGTGGTTTTCTCGCTGTCAAGCGGCCGCGTGCTGTACGCATCGGATCAGGCCCCCAGCATCATGAGCTGCAAGAGGAGGTTTCTGGAGTCCGCAAAGTTTGTGGAGCTTCTCTTTCACCAAGATGTTACCGTCTTTTACTCGCACACGGCACAGCCGCATTTGCCACCATGGAGCAACTCACACAAAGGTATGATTACAGTATGTATGTAAGAATATATGGTCAGAATGATGTTACACTTAAATTCTCTTGTTTTTATTGTGAATATGAAGAAACTAAACAGCGCAACTCAAAATGACGTACATCGATTCTGTAGAAACCTCACCCCCTCCTCCAAAAAACACAACTGTCCTCTTTCATTTTACTTAAGATTTCTTTTTCAGTTTGTCTTTAATTACATTTTTGTAGGTCAAATGCGAATGGATCATCATCATCATTTGTGTTTGACTGAACAGCTTCTTTTACACCAAGTTGTTTGTCTAAATTTGAATTAGTTTAGACATCATTCTATTAAGAAGATGATTCACATATCTCTGCTCTCTCTTTTTCTTAGCTGGAGTTCTCTTCGATAGTGCCCAGGTCAAGTCCTTCTTCTGCAGAATCAGGTCAGCATTTTGCATAATTATTATAGCTAAGATTTAAAAATAACCCACATGTAACTATCTCTACTTAGTAATTAAGTCACTATATATGAAACAGACATAAACAATAGAAGGCTCATAGTTTCAGGCTAAAAACTTGGAACAAGTAGATTGATATGATGAGAAGTGTAGTTCAGCATATTTTGAAACTTTTGAAAACAATATGCAGATTTTTCCAGCTTGGGTTGTAACAGAAGTGAAAATGTTTCAGGGGCGGGAAGGATCGTGAGGGGGAGATGCGATACAATCCGTTTCGAGTCACTCCTTACATGCTGAGGGTTCAGGGAACTGGGAGCAGTGGGGAGGATGAGGAACCATGCTGCCTGGCACTGGCTGAACGCATCATCTCTGGATATGAAGGTAAAAAAAACGACCACAAACGGCACACAACACACGGCGCTTTGTCCAGTAAATAGTAAAAGGATGCACAACTTTTGGGATTTTGCAATACCAAAATATGTATGCATTTGTCGATATGCAGAGGCATTGGGTCAAAAGTGCTGCATTGTTCTTATTCTTGCTTCTTTCTGCAGCACCTCGGATCCCTATGGAGAAGCGCATTTTCACCACAACACACTCCCCCGGCTGTGTGTTCTTGGAAGTTGATGACAGGTCGGTACACTCAGAAACACGTTAGCAGTTCTAATTTAAATAATGCTTTGATGAAACATGACGGTGTTCTCACAAACCTAATCCGTTGATGCCCATCTACAGAGCTGTGCCTTTGCTCGGATACCTTCCTCAGGACCTGATTGGCACATCATTGCTGACCTGCATTCACCCAGAAGACCGTCCCCTCATGCTGTCTATGCACAGGAAAGGTGAGCTTTTAAGGAATATGAATACAAGCAGAATGTGGTTTTACGATTTGTGCTATTTTCAATTGAAATCTAGTTTAATTATTCTTAAATTATTGTATTTTTTTATATTTAGAGTGTTCCAACTATTTTTTTTTTTTTTTTTTTTTTTTTTTTTTAGATATATTATTATGTGATATAATAGACACCAGACCTATCGAAACAATCAATGAAATAAGCTTTGAGAGGCAGGTGTTTTTAATGTTTTGTCCCTTCATGCTTTCCATAGTATTGAAGTATGCCGGCCAGTCTCCATTTGAGCACTCTCCGGTGCGTCTGCGCTGCCAAAATGGAGACTATATCACCTTGGACACCAGCTGGTCAAGCTTTATTAACCCATGGAGTCGTAAGGTGGCCTTCATCATCGGGCGGCACAAAGTCAGGACGTAAGTGGCCAAAGCATAACCTATATAAAGACAAACAAGTGCATCAAGTTTCTCCCCCGTTTTCTTTAAGGGTGGTGAACGCTCTTATTTCCAAGAGAAGTTATTCAATTGAATGATCTGATAATAAAGATAACATCAGTGTGCTGGTGTCGTTTTCTGTAGGAGTCCTCTAAATGAGGATGTGTTTGCTGCGTGGACAAGGGAGGATTTTCCGGTCACTCATGAGGAAATAAAAGATCTCCAAGCAAAGATCTATAAGCTTTTCCTGCAGGTGATTATTTCAGTGATCAAAAGATGTGCACAACTATTTACCTCTACAGTTAAATCAAAAATGAAAGCAGGGAAAGCCCTTCACTTGTGTTTTTAAGCTTTTATGCATTGCTCAAATGCTTTAAACAGCTGTCCAAATATGTAAAAACAAATACAATCAATCAATTTTGTGGGATGCACTTAGTTTTTCACAATCTTTAAGCCAACTTAAAAAAAATTCTTTTTTTTCTTTGTGTACATAATTGTCTACAAATTTTTTTTCTTTGTGTCTCTCCTCCACAGCCGGTCCACAACAATGGCTCCAGTGGTTATGGTAGTTTGGGAAGTAACGGCTCTCATGAGCACTACATCAGCATTGCCTCCTCGAGTGACAGTAATGGCAACCTGTGGGAGGATTCACACCGAGAGCCGGTGAGACGTCACAATAAACCCACCGCTCAGATGTATATCCTCTACTCCACTGCTAAAAATGATTAATCTTATACATCGTGTGTGTATGCGTTTGCAGATGACCTTGCAGCAGATCTGTGCTGATGTAAACAGAGCGCAGTGTTGGGGTCAGCAGCCACATCAGGATTCCAGCCGCGTAACTACTTCTCATGGCAAACGTACAACAGGTGAAGCATGTTAGATAGAACAAACGCTGTGAAAACATCTGTCTTTATGTTGGCAGATATTTAATGTTTAACGTAATGACTAAAATGGCCCCTTTGTTTCTGCAGCACCTCTGCCTCCCTCAGCCGCCAAGCCCGAGGTCAAAGAAAACCAAGAAAGCAGGAAGCAAACGCACATTCCCTCCTATCAGCAAATCAACTGTGTGGACAATATCTTTCGGTGTGACATGGTAGCATCGCCACTATACTAGTGTTGGACTTTGTGCAGCTGTCTGTCTTTGTGACTGTGTTTGGGACCGTTGTGTGTTCCAGATATCTGGAGGGCTGTGCTGGTCCAGCCCTGAAGCGGAAGAGCGAATCCCGTTCTTTGGCCACCTCTTCTTCCTCATCCTCTACCTCAGAAGATGACAAGCCTGCGGGTGCCACTGATGCCGGTCCGGCCAGTTCAAATGGTAAAGACACACACTTAAGATGTCATATTACCTGATTAAACAAATCACTTCAGCCTCTTTTAACTCTATTTCACCTCACTTTCCAGTGATTGTGTTGGACAGTGAGGTGTCAGTGGGCCCTAGAGCTGCCGCTGTTGTCGGGGCCCCTCTAACAGACATCACCATGTCCACTATGGCCATGAGTGTTGTCTCGGTCACTAGCCAGTGTTCATACAGCAGCACCATCGTCCATGTGCCGCAGCCTGAGTCAGGTATATAACAAACTTTCAGTTTGTTCAAATCAGTGATCAGATCATGGGAGCTGCTCAGATGGTTTTCTGCATTTTTTTTTTTTCTGTAGATCTCACAGTAAGAGACTATCAAATGTGAACTTGTAGACTCTGTAGAGAGGTATATATGGTAACCTGCCAATTTTCAACATAGTTCAACATTTTCTGAAGTTTTAAAAAAAGCTTTGGTCACATTGTTTTTTTCCTTTATTTTTTTGTTTTATACAGGGGAAAAGCTTAGCTGTTTATTTTGCTGAATTATTATCCTCATGTCATGTCACGTCACAGAGGCCACAGCTCTGGAGGATACCCCGATGGGCAGTGAGCCTGCTGATGCTGCTACAACCCCTGTCCGTCCAGCCCCAAGCCCCACCACAGAAGAGCGAAGATTTTTAGGTCTCACCAAAGAGGTGCTGTCGGCCCACACCCAGAAGGAAGAACAACAATATGTGGATCGGTTCCGCCATTGCATCCTTCAGAGCCCTTACAGCTCCTATCTGCAGCTGGACAACAGCTCAATGGATCACTCCCACCAACCAGGTCTGTGCATATTTGTGTAGAAAGGCATTTTTGTTAAATAAACTTACTTGAAAGTAAAGTTTATTTGGACTCATCTGTGGTCTGCATCTGTCCCTGCACAGGAGACTACCCACGTCAGTTGAATACTAAAGGTTGGAATCGCTCTCGAAGAGGAAAGCCAAGATGCAAGCGACCCAAGCCCCCGGGTTCTTCAGACAGCTATGCTTCCCCAGCGGCGCCCCCTTGCCGTGTTCCTAACTCCTCCTGGCCCTCCTCGGAATCATCGCAGCCCCAGATGCGAGCATCCCTTAGTCAAACGTCCCCACTCCAGGTGTCGTTCCTTCCTGTCACAGGAAAGCCTGGCATGGAGCAACCCCCCAGACCACAACAGACTCTTGGAGCAACTCCTATGATGCTGCAGCCTCCTGACCAACTCAACTACAGCTTTAACATCATGCAATCTGGTCAGAGCCAGCCAGGCATGCAACCGCTCCAGATGGAGCCCATTCAAAATCTGCAGAATATCCAGAATTTTCACAACCTGCAGCCAGTGGCCTCGACCCAGAGCTTTAACCCTTACGTGGCTCCTGTCATGGCTGTCGTCCTGCCCAACTATCCAACTTTCACTCCAGGTTTCCCATCCATTTACCCGCCGGCCGTTCCGTCGATTGTGCCCCAAGCACCCATCAACATGACTGGCTATGCACCTGGCAGTGCCTCCTTCCCACAGCCCCAGTACCAGGCCCAGCCTGGCCCTCACATACAGACATCCCCTGGCCTTCTTCTCTGCTCACCACGAGCTAGCTCTTCTGTAGGGGATGAAGAGGAAGCAGCTGAGCCTCGGGCTTTATTCTCCAGCTCTCGTTCGAGTTCCCCTCTTCAACTCAACCTGCTACAAGAGGAACTTCCCAAGCCGAGTGAGAGGCAGAGCAGCACTGGACACAACCACGCTGAAAGCCTCCATGAACAACACACCAATGAGGTTAGGCTGATATTGCCCATCATACATAGCCAGTGCATGTTAAAATACTCTATTCACATTATAATTGGTGGGTTTAAATCTAACTTGTAAGTCTTTGTCTTGGTCAGGTTGATGCCCCCTGTGATTCTGGTAATCATGATGCCCAGTCAACATCCAGTGAGTTGCTTGACTTGCTGCTACAGGAGGATGCCAGGTCAGGGACTGGCTCCAATGCTTCGGGTTCTGGATCAGGAGAGTCTGGAGGTTCATTGGGGTCGGGATCTGGCTCCAATGGAACATCTACCTCACACACCGGTAATAAAGGAAAACACACTCAACACTACATTTAAGGTGCCCCATACAAACATCCTTCTTTGATCAGTACATTTGTGAAACAAGACTGGAGTTGATATAGTTTGCCTGTCTTTCATTTTGTCCCTACTGCAAGGGAGATATTTCTCATTTCTCAAGTGCACTCCTCTTCTATTTTTTCTCATATTGCAAAATAATAAAGCAACTGACGAATGCAGCCAAGGCATTGAAGTGAGGTTTAACAGCAAGATGAAAAGTAAGTGATGCAGAGTTGTCCCTGGTTACAGGCAGTAGCAACAGCAGCAAGTACTTTGCCAGCAATGATTCATCAGACACATCACGCAAAGCTCGCAAGAGCCAAGAGGCCCAGGAACAGCACCCACACAGCTTCGACGCTCGGGTGGAGAATTCCCTGTGGAGCATTATCCAGCACACACCCGAGCATGTCATGATGACGTACCAGGTTCGCACCAGGTATGAATTCCCACTCCCTGTTTCTATGCCACTTATGATTCTAAAAGACTAAATTACTTTAGACAAAACCTTTTGATAGATGTGTGGAAGCACCTGCTTTCATGAGAGAGATGTCGAAGCAGATGTTTCGAACCATCTGAATAATGACAGCCTTGTGTTTAGGTTGCCAGAGTATGTTCTATTTTCTATCTCCGTCGTTCCCACATCTGTAAACTCTTTGTCCCGTGTCCTTACTTGCTTTATCCCCAGGGACCAGAGTGAGGTGTTGGCAGAAGACAGAGAGAAGCTTCGAGCGCTTCAACCCCATCAGCCCTGGTTCAGCCAGGAGCAGAGACAGGAGCTTGCTGTGGTCCATCCTTGGATCCGGCGGCATACCGTCCCACGGGAAATAGACACACAGGTACCACAGGGACCTTAAAATGGTCATTTTCCTCCTTGTGATGGCACCATTTCTCATTAAAAACATTTCTTTATCTCTCAGGGTTGTGTGAGCTGCAACTCAAGTGCTGGTGTGGCCCAGTCCCCTCACCCACCTGCCCCAGACAGTTCATCACCAGTGGAGAGCCCTCAGCTGGACTCCACTGGATCTTTGGCTGGCACTTAAGAGACCTCAAACACAAACAGCCACAACGCATCTCACGGTTAACCAGCCTTGTCAGTAACTCAAATAACACCCACCATTCATCTCTTCTGACCAGTCCAGAGGAGTGGATCCCTGTGCTAAGGCATTTTTGTAAAGGCAACAGAGGTGGACCAGGCCCTAAGGAGCAGTGGAGGCAAAAGACGGGCATGTTACTGGCGTTATTTCTTGGTCAGACTGCTGTGACTGTCTTTACTGGACCATTGATATTATACATCTTTTATTTTCATGTTTATAGAGCCCTTGGAGGGATGTATGTCATATTTAAGACTTTTCAGATCCTTTGGCGCTATGAGCCTTCAATTGCTCAATAATTGAAAAAGGTCCCAAAGTTGCTGCCCCACAACATGACTGTGTAAACACCTGTACTAGCTGTGTAGTTAGTGTGTGACTGGGTGAGAGGTGCTGGCCCAGTTTGAGTTTCAGGACACACGCAAGACTCTTTTCAAATAATGTGGTGTACAGATTGTACAGTCTGTGTTTTGTTTTTTTTTTCTTTGGGGGGGGGCAGGCAGCACTAAGACAAAGACACTTTTGTTGTTTATAATGTCTAGATTTAAATCTTGTAAGTTGTTATTGGAGTTCACTGCGCTCTTATTCCATAGTTTGGTTTCTTCTTGTCCAGAGCATCCTTTTTTTTTTTTTTTTTTTTTTTTTAAATGTTATTTCACAACAACAGCAAACCAGACGATCGTTTCAAACTTAAATCACCCCTAAAAGTCCAGCCCCTTGCTCAAAACCCCATATCCAATCCTCTCAGCACCCGGTATCTTGCTTGGTCTTCACCCTGTAGTAAGTGTAGCCCAAGATATCAACAGATTTTCACGTTTACTCACTGAATTTCTTGTCGGACCGTGTAGCTGTCTGTTTGCGTGTGTATAAAGGGAGAGACGGGGAGGAACTGCCAAACTCACTGTCGTTCCATGAATGTTGTCGCTCTCCTTCTTGTACTGCGGTTGAATTGCAGGTGAGCTTGGGAGTGACCGAGTGTGCAAGCTGCTTCTTTCGATACACTTGTCTAACAGTGAAAGACAGACCAGGTTTTCTACCGTTTTTAGATTGAAAGTATATTGCAGTACTGTGTATTTTATATAAAATGTACACAAACTTCACCAAGTGTATAAAAAGCCATTTGTCTTGAATTCAGGGACTGTTTGTTTGTGACACAAAGGAATGATTAAATGACCTATGACTTCAGTTGTATGTTGTCGTAATTATCTGACTAGCACAACATCACCGAACTGCTGAACTGAAATGAACTATCGCAGACCCGGGGACCAAATCACATGGTGAGATTTTTTTAAGTTTTATTACACTGTCATCACACAGTGTCATTACATTTGACTTTTATAGGTGAAATGGCAAACAACCGAACATGATCATATTCATTTTTTTTTTTTTTTTTAACTTTATTAGCTGTATAATGCAGCACCAAAATTGGTAGTTACATTTGAAGGATGCATGAATGTGCTCGGCAAAGTAAGATAAAAAGGCAAATCGGGTGACTAAACGACACAAAAGCCACGATAGATGCAGTGGTTCGTTCGCTAGAGGGCGCTCATGACCAGTGGAAAAAAACATGGGCTGAAGCCAACAAGTCAAAACAGTTACACAGTGAAGATCAGATGCAGCTACTGGCGGAATTACAACAGAATCAGGATAGCAAAATCATACATGAAGCCCAACACTGGCCCACAGTGCCCCCTTATATTGTGCGTACATTCCACTGTCACAACTTAATGGGATACTTGACAAGAATGGACATTCAACAGCTCGACACAGTCCAGTGTTGGCTGTAACACAGGTCTGTTACAAAACATTTCTCCTGTGCCTAAACATTTAATGAACCATTGCCTTTACCATATGATATTTAGTAAGTTGTCTTGACAAATACAGGTTTCAAGATTCAGCAAAATTACAGTATGAGCATTTAAAAAACAAACAAAAAACTGCACCACTGGTCAGTTAGCATTCAGTTACAGCCTACAGAAATCCTACACAGCAGCAGTAACATTTCAAAAGAGCTTTGGTCCACACAAAATGGAATATTGGACTAAACCGAGTGAAAACTGAACACACTGGCATCTTTTAACAAGAGCAACATTAATTCAAATGGCATAAACAAAAGACAATCTGCATTTAACGTGTCACAACTCGGCGAATTCTAGTCACGTACACATTTCTCCTTAATAAAGCAGTCAGGCTCGGTTCCCACTGCACAGTAGTCCCTGTCCGGGGCTTTTTTTTAATCTCACAGAGTACAATAAAAGCAAGCAAACAAACATGTACGTGTCTAACGCTGACGATTTGACAACACGTGGCTTCAGTGAGTTCTTTTGCATTTCACAACAAAGCATTCTCGCAGCATTGGCTTCTTTGCTGTGGTGTCTCTCCTGCCAGGACAGAGGGCCGTGTGGAGCTGTTTAGACTGGAGCGCAGCCTCTGGACCAGCCAGTGACTCGGATTTCACCTCTGCCTCATTTTCTCACTTGGAAAACTTCTGCATCTCTGCAAGACAAACAAAGGCTGAGCTCGAGGAGGAAAAGGGGAGCTAATTAAAGATGGTCGACTCTGCATTTGTGCGGATACCTTTGTCAAGATCAATGACTTTTGGCTGAGTGTTCACGTGGGCCTTTTCTTTGAGCAAGTTGTTCTTGTAGTCTGAACACAAGGTTGGGGGGGGGGGGGGGGGGTTTACAACCAATTAGGAGACAAACAAGTCTGTACACTTCTCTCTGTTTCCAGTTAGAAAAATGGTGAACCCACCTACAACAGCCATCCATTAGGCATGCCCTATATCCACAGCTTTACAACTGCAACCATTTAAGATCATGAAAACAATGAAGCAGCACCCAGGATGCAGAAGTGCATCACACATGTAACTCACCAAATCTGGTCTCCTCCTGGCAGCACACGTCCACATCACTGACATCCATCTCGTACTCATCCGAGCTGCTGCAGCTTCTGCCGGACCTGCCACAGTGACACATCGCATCGAGTCCGTGCTGAGGGGGTAAGACGGCCCTTACATGTGTGTGCGTATGTGTGCGGTCAGCACTCACCTTATAGATGCCTGAGGGTAAAATTCTGAGAACATAGAGAATAGAGCGTTTGATGAGACGAAAAGAAAAAAAGAAGAAGGAAATCAGGGTGAATCACAAAGAATCGGACGGAGACTGTCCAGTTCAGACCTTTGGCTCTGCGCCGTCGCGTGATGAGGATGATGATGAGGATGATGAATGCCAGGAGCAGGAAGGAAGTGAGGACGTAGCCCAGTGGCAGGAGAAAGTGGTGTCTTTGGTCGGGCAGGATGACAGTGATGACTCGCGGTGACTCAGCTTTAGTGGCGTCTGAATGGTACAGAAGTCCCAACAGTCAGCAGTTTGACACCCCTTTTCATCATCCTTTCTTTCCCGAACAACCTAGTGTGTCATCTTGTGGTTGACAGAAGCACATTGACTTGAGTTGACTCAGCTTGTGAGTAAACACCTCATTACTTGGTAGAGATTAAAATGACAAGTCGCCTGATTGGTGAATGGAGAGCTCATCAGAACTGGGCTTAAATTTCATCTCTGCTAAACGTGATTTTATCTTTGTAATCAGAGCATTCAGCACTTTGTGCTAAATGTTTGTTTTAAGTGGTAGGATCCATCTAACTCTAAAACAAGCTCCCTCTGGCTGCACCGCTACATATACATATGTAATTCTTGGAGTTGAAGAGTGTTTTTTAGCACATAGCAGCTTTTTTTTTTTTTCCACCATGCAGCTGTACGAAATGCTGAACACAAAAGGGAAGTGAGGAGCGATTAGGCAGCCGATATTACTGCGGGTGATATGTGCGGTTCAGCTGAGCGCTGAGAAGGAGAGAACCAATGAAAGCCTGGATTCATTTACCTTCATAAAAAAAGAATTAAAAAAAAAGAGTGCAAGTTAAGAAGCAGCTGTGGACCTCAGACTCAACATATTCGAGCCAAAATGAGATCCAGACTGGTGTCATGCCGCGATTTACTTTTCCTGGCAGTTAAACACAGAAAAGCAGAGCACCAGAGGAGTGAAGGAAGGACAGAGGGGGGAGGAATGGAGGAGGAGAGCCGAGGGAGAGGGAGAGGAAGAGGACGGTGAGAGGTTTCTCCAGAGGCCCGCTTCACAGAGAGGCAGTAAGAGCAGAGCTAGCCCTGACATCCTAAATGTAAAACTTTTCTGCCTCTGCACCGTGCAAAAAAACATCTTCAGATCATTCAGTGAAGTTTCACCAAACATGTGTTTATGATCGAACAAGCTGTCCGCCCTTGATGCGCAAATAATAAAACTAATGGGAAGGATGGAAGGGTTGAAATTACCCCCCCCCCCCCTTCTCCTTTCTGTCTCACCAACTCAAAAACCAAACACTTCACCGTCTTTCTCCATCTATCTTTCTTTCCCTTTGGCTGTCTCTTTGTGTGGCCAGCTGCTGAGCAGATGAGGTACACGTCCTGTTTCTTCACAAACTACAGAAAAGCTTTCTATTTCTTTAGAGTAAAGGGTGGGAGGGGGCTGGGAGAGTAAAAGGATTGGGATGAAAATAAACCTGAGCATGTCAAATCATCAAAGGAGCAAGGGAGATGGAGCAAAGGAAAGATGAAGGTGGGGCAAAGGGAGTGGGGAAACTTCTGCAGTATGTCAGGGTTAAGCCAAAGACAACAGAATAGCAGACAGTCGAGATGGCAAAATAAGACAGATAAGAAGACAGAATACTGCAGTGGAGACTACAGAAAGCATTCGCAAACATATTCCTCAGCTGGAGATGAATAAGTTCAAATGTAACCAGTGTAATTCCCGTGGCTCAGTCCCTCTGCCGTCTCTTTGCAGCTCAGAGAGTGAGGGATTATTTGTGTGGGCAGAGCTGGGCTTCGGTCAAAAGACTATCCAAGAGATTCCATTGAAATGAGATCGGCCTTCTTGGCACGCTGTTTTGCACACAGAGACAGCCACAAGTAGAAACTCTCTCAATGATTTTCCTACATTGATCCATCTGCCATTATCATCTTTGTTTCAGGTGTCTTCTGGAAAAAAAACGGACACACGCACCACAAACTATCTCATTATCAAAGAATTTGATGCGAGTGGCTGGCAAGACAACATCCCAATCTCATCCACCCCCACCCACTTCTCTTCTACTTTCCTTCCTCTTCTTCCAACATCCAACCCAGTGGAATGGCTTTTGAGGCAAAGCACTGAGAAAAACCTGCACATACAACTGCACACACACCAGTTACAAAAGTTAGAAAGCAATACAGGCAAATGTTTAGTTTTAGTAAGTTAAATATATAAAAAGCAGATGATGGATTGAGAACAGGCTGAAAGATGATGAGGGTAAATGTGTATATGTGTGTGGTTTTGGGAGTCTGGCATCATAGAAGAGCAAGAAATAAAATATATTGCTTATGAAACTAGCGGAAAACATCGGAAAAGACGTGCCGTTCTTCCCCTGCTGCTGCTCTGCTGAGTCTGAGAGAAGGTAACGAGGACAAAACAAGAGTAAAGGAAAGAACAGATGTGTGTGTGTTTCTTTTCCTGATTGTACACATGATGACTCAAATCCACTAAGTGATATAACATCCGCTCTTCGAGGCATTTATGCCGACATATAACAACTGGAGAGGCAAGACAAATCTGTATGTTACCTTTTTCTTCGCTAGGCAACGCTTTGGCCGGCTCGGTTGTCTGAATCAGCGGTGCCTCGACTGTGACCTGAAACTCTCTTCTCTCGTGTAGGCCACAATAATGATGGTGGAGATGGCAGGAATACATCCCCTTGTCTGTAGGCTGCCAAAGCACACGTTTGTTAAACTTTATTGGATAATTAGCCGAGACATAAAGGTAGTAAATTAACTCGTTTCTGATTCTGCTTTTCCATTAGACGGCAGCTACTTTTGGGTGAGGTCAACCTGAATGGAAACATTCTGCAACACAATCACAAAGTTTGTTTAGCCTGTTAGCTTGCTAACATTCGCCAGTAGTCATTGAAGACAAAGTAAATCTGATGGTGATGGGAATGTTATCAGTTCTTAGGAAATTTGGTGAATTTAAAAATAAAATGAAACGTTTGGCCTGATGATGAGGACGTTTCCGCCTGCTTGGCAGCTGCACGACGGTTGACCTGATGTCAACAGGAAGTTAAACATCACCAGGCAAGCGTATAATCCAGTACCAGCAGTAACCTGGCTGACCCTGACCCCAGCTTCCTTACAAGCAGGATTATGCACATAAGAAAATAGATTTTTTTCTTGTTATTGCGGTTGTCTCCGATTAGCAGATTAAGTTTGAGCTCTATTGTTTAACCAAAATAAAGAACACTGGCTTTCAGTTTTCCGTTTTCTGTTGTCTTGAACTCACAAAAAAACATGGCCTCAAGCCACGATTTGATTCCAGAGCCTGTATTTGACAAAAAGTTTCTCACTTCCGGATTCTGACAAAACCACTGGGACTCTTTACATTCCCCAAGACTGTAACCATAAACCCTCTTCTGCTTGCTGTCGTAACAAATGGCAACAACTGCTGAGCCTTGTTTTTTATTCTAGTAATTGCTCAACTTACTGTGGCTGCCAATGTCTGTTTCCCAGTGGGGCTGTAAAGTTTAACTTGACAACAGATGCATTACTAACAAACGCTCTGTGTTTTCCTGAAATACTGTATTACATGCGCACACTCGTGCAAACACACTTTCGTGAACCTCGTCCACCCAAGCACGTAACTCATCAGCAGTGTAGCCCTAATCAC
This sequence comes from Odontesthes bonariensis, assembly GCF_027942865.1. Lineage (NCBI taxonomy): Eukaryota > Metazoa > Chordata > Actinopteri > Atheriniformes > Atherinopsidae > Odontesthes > Odontesthes bonariensis. The sequence goes on along the minus strand of NC_134508.1, from coordinate 18,045,191 downwards.
AGCAGTGAGGAATCTGCTGCCCGTGTGCTATGTCACTCTCCTTTCACACACTCCGACGTACACACCTGCAGATCTGATATGGTGAGTGAGAAGTCTCCCTCTGAGAACGCTTGATTGCTGATGTTCATCTTCCTCTGGAGGAACAGAGGTCCGTAGCTACGCTGCTCCCCAGAGGCGTACAGGTCCACCAGCCGATCGGCGTAGTCATGCCGGACTCCTGGAGACTGACGGTCCCAATGGACCACCTGGCAAGGAGAGGCAACTTCGGTCAGTATAATGTAATGCAACAGGACTACAAGTTAATCAAAAACCAGATTAATCTGTCCAACTAAGCACACACACGCACCTGCTGGTCCTCCTCTTCGCTGCTCCAGTCTGTCCAGACGGTCCTTCTGTTGACGCATGGCAGAACCACAGTGCTCCCCAGCAGCACCACGTACACGGCCTTTTGTCCATCCCAGAAGCGCTGCTCTTTACGGCCTTTGTGGCAAAGGGACGAACGGAAACAAAAGTCACAGAAGTCGTTTCTGGAGCAATAGCACATCAGCTCACACGACAGTCTGAGTGGTACGTACGGGATTTAGTCACATTGAGCTGTACTCTGACGGTCTCGTACAGGTGGCAGTAGAGGTGGTGGAGATTACAAGAGTACAGACCTCTGTCGTTCATCGTCACATCTGTCATCACATGTCGAAAGACAAACAAAACAAGAAGCAAACACGTTGATTATGTTGGATGACGTCATCATCATTTATCAACTGGCCCTCCTATTGTTTCTTTGTAACTGACACGTTTGATATGTGCAGACCAAATGGCGTTTATCATTTGTACTTGTTTGTACTGCTTTATGAGAGAAGGGATCTGATCCACGTCACCCATCACTATGACCCCCATCATATAATACCTGTTTCAAATAAAGAAACCCTGTGGCGTGAAACACAAAGGCACCATTTCAATAAACACATAACGAAAGATCCGGTTGTTGTTAAGGCTGTAACCAGGACCGATTTTGAGACAAGATGACGGCTAATCAGCTTTGTTACAAATGACACACCAACCAAGCAACCATGTCCCAGCTACACTCATGACACTCAAAAACAGCGGGCGGGACCTTTGATGACCAGCGAGAAGTTTCCATCCTTAAAGGCCGTCGAGGTGAGGCCGACCCTGCCCGTGTTGTAGGAGTTGTAGATCCTCTGGTCCCCTGCCGAGAACATGTCCACCACTCTCTCCATGGCGTAGTCCGGATACTCGCGGTACATGTCCCAGTGGACCACCCTCTGTCTGTCCCTCACCCTGTCCCTGGTCCACACCATGCGGGTGCTCACACACTGCAGCACTATCCTCGAGCCAGCGGGGGAACTCACATTATAACCTGCCACCACCACGCTGCTGCTGCTGCTGCTGCTGTCAGACTGACATGACACTGGGGGGGGGGGCAGAGAAAGAGAATTGTCTGGACTCAGAGGAGGTAGGTGCAGATGTGAATCACAGCTGCGCACTATAAAGCATAACATACCTGCAGTGAAGAAGCAGGCCGCAGAGACTGAAATAGAAACAGTAGAAGCAAAAGTGTTAATGACTTGGACAGATTGAGACGGCCGCTCACTGCTTGTGTTTTGATGAAAACATACATCTCCTGTCGGACGCATCTCCAAATTCAGATAATACTTAAAGTAAGAAGTAAACAATTGGGGCCACTGCAGGATCAAAAGAGGTAAACGAACAAATACATCATCTTCGGCCGTGGAGGGGGGAAAAGGTTAACATAAATGTATCTAACTGGAAATAATGATGAAAGGCATAAGCCCACTCTGACCAGTGCATAGTTGCACGTTCATCTGATACACCCCGACTATTCATCAGACAAAAATGTGTGCAGACTGTGCAGACGGGCCGGGTTTTATTTTCAGCCTGGAGATGATGTAGTGAAGATTTTCTACCTCATGTCAAAAAAAAAAAAAAAAAGGTTTTTCTTCCTGAATCCAGATCAGAGAACAGGAGAAAATAGACATTTTAAGAAAGCATATTCTGGTGGTAATTCTTCAACTTGATGTAGCACAAAAAACTTTTCAGACAATTGATGTTAATTTTTCTATGCATATTCAACACGCGCCTGTAACAAAGATTCACTGAGCCTCAGCCTATACTTACTGTGGATCAAGAGAAGAGCCTGAAGGGTAACGTCTTCCCTCATCTTGTTCCTCTGGCAGCTTTGGTACTCAGACGGATATCTACGGCTGAGCGGTGGAAAACACGTCCCGTTTCACTTCCCACGACAGCGGCGGGATTTGTTTGGTTCACTTTTGGAAGAAATGCATTGCGCAGAGCCACGACTCCGAACCAAAACAGGACCAAGCGGGACTGGTCCCAGCCTGGAAATGAAACTCGACGCCGCGCCCCCTCCTCCTCTCACAAACACTGATTTATTACAGCACAGCGTCGTGCACACTCGTTTGCTTTCACCAACTTGGGGTTTCTCATTAAAAGTATGTCGTCTACCTGCCTTGCGTGATGACATACAAATGTAAAGGGGTTAGACTTTTTGAGAGTTCCCTCTCACTGACTCCCTGGACGAATGACATTTGGAGTTATCTGAGTGGGAGCAGAAGAGCATGTTTGAACTCTGTCCGTGGATTTAATGAGAAGCTACTATTACCAACATGTCGCTAGTTGATCTAGCAGCTATTTAACACTTTGTGGTTCAGTTCAGCGAAAGAAAGAAATGTGAAGTTAACAGACACATGTTTAGCTTTAAGAAAATATAAATATAGCTTTTGGAGTCACGTCAGGAGACAGTTTAGTCCCAGCAGTAACAAAACTAAAGACGTTATCTTAAATGTAGGGCTTTTGGCACCATGAATGAAACGTGTTAGTGGGATGATGAGACTCCATGTTTTCGTCATGTCATGTCACTGGTTATCGTTAGTGTGTTAAATGGACCTAAAAAACACTACCACAAAATAGTAAACACCCGCATTTGACTATCTGTGGAAGAGCTGGAGACCACACTTCCTGTTTTTGATGTTCACAGCTTGCATGAGCTCCTTTTCTGAATTTCAAAGATTGGATGACTGGAGGACCTCCAGAATGGAATAATTAATGCAAGACACAAGGTTTTGTTTTTCTTGTCGGACATTTATTGTCAAATGTGGTTGCGTATTGAAGGGCAACCGTAGTTTTATGTTTGGCCAAATGCTTTCAGTTGGTGAAAGGTCTGGACTGCAGGCAGGCCAGTCCAGCAGCCGGACTCTTACAAAACAAAGCCATGCTGTTGTTGTCGCTGCAGCGTGGGGTTTAGCATTGGTATACTGAAATACGCCTTCCCTGTCATTTGTTTGGGGAGAATATGTCTCTCCAAAACCTGTGCACACCTTTCAGCACTGATGGAGCACTTCCCAGATAATGCAGATAGCCAGATCTATAGGCACTAATGCATCCCGTTACAATCAGAGATGCAGGATTTTTACCCGAGCTCTGATAACAAGCAGGATGGTTGAGCATGAGTATACAATTTTGAGTTATCTGACCAGGGAACAGTTTCCACTTTGTCTCACACCATTTGAAATTGCCTCTGGTTCAGAGAAAACACCAGCGTTTTAGCATCATGTTCATACCTGCGCGATAGAGCTTGAACCTGCATTTGTGGATGGCACAGCAAACTCTGTTCACAGACAGGGATTTCCAGAAGTGTTCCTGAGCTCTTGAGGTTATTTCCCGTGACAGAATCATATCTATTTTTATTGCGGTGCTGCCTGAAGGCCCAAAGGTGTCGGGCCTCCAGTACAGATCGCCTTTTTGAGAAGCGTTGCTGACATCTTGTTCAACATAAGCTAGTTTTTAAAAATCCCACTTTGAACATTTCAAATATTTTCTATGTTGCATTGCGCATAAGATGTTCCTTTGTGAAATTTCCAAACAATTGCATTACATTTGCATTGCCTTTTTACACCAACGTCGCAACCTTTTTGGAATCGAAGTTGCAGATTAGATTTCATGCAGGTTTGCTGATCTCAGTCAAGAACACCTGGTAGCTCTTTCAGCTCTTTATAGGACATGCACAAGGAGAGTTCAATTTTTACTGTAAAAAGAGCCAAATATAAGTTTTGATCTAAAACATACAGTGGCTTTTAGGATTACTTTCAACCACCACAATTATTAACAGCAATCATATTGTCCAGCTTTAAAATAATGCTCTCTACACGTGTCATTATTATTAATGACTCACAAAATACTCCAGAATGTAAGAATGACAATAACGTATGAATATCTGCTGGAAGAGGGGTATTTTATTCTCACTCCTGTAAAGTTGAAACATTTGTAGAATCAATGCCATGGTTTATTGAAGCTGAGTTAAGTGCACAACGTGACCAAACATCTTGCGAAGAGACTCACTCATCTGTAATTTGCATTTGCATTTGTGATATGACTTAACACAGGACATAACAGAATTAAAGGTTTCCTCTCCCAAAAAGACCAGGAGAAACTCATCCATGCATTCATCTCCAGTAGACTCCATCACTGTAATGCTCTTTTAACTGGACTTCCCAAAAAGAGCATTAAACATCTGCAGCTCATCCAGAACGCTGCTGCTAGAGTTTTAACCCGGACTAAGAGATCTGAACACATCACAGCAGTTTTAAAATCTTTACACTGGCTTCCAGTCAGTCACAGAATAGATTTTAAAAGCCTGCTGATGGTTTACAAATCCCAGAATGGTTTAGGCCCAAAATACATCTGTGATATGTTCAGAGAATATAAACCCAGCAGAGCTCTTAGATCCAAGGACTCAGGTCAGCTGGTCCAGTCCAGAGTCCAGACTAAACATGGAGAAGCAGCATTTAGCTGTTATGCTGCAAACAAGTGGAACAAACTGCCAGTGGAGATTAAACTTTCACCAAATGTAGACATTTTTAAATCCAGGTTAAAAACATTTCTTTTCTCATGTGTCTATGCATGAAATATCTTTTAACTTATCTAGACTGTTGCTTGTTTTTAAATTCATTTAAATTATTTTATTTGTTTCTCTTTATATGTATTTTTAATGCTTCTTCCACTCGCTGCTGCAATACTTTTTTTTTATGTAAAGCACTTTGAATTGTTTTGTACATGAAATGTGCTATATAAATAAATTTGATTTGATTTGATAAGTGAGGCATGGCTCTGAGCTCAGAGTCGGTGACGTTTAACATGCTTGCATGTTCACAGTTGTCATGGCCACGCTTCATACTGATGTCTCAGTAGACACCGTGAAAACGGCAAAAATAAAAGGACATTCAGACTCAAATAACGCATTTCTCTCTTTTTTCTTGTAGCTTCACGTTAGTTTTCATCGCTGATATTGTACAAAAAGACGGTTACAGAAACAATTGTCCAAGAAATACATGTCATTAACATTGTAACATAAAACAATAGTACACAATTACCGTGTGCGCCTTTTGGACCACATGCAGAAAAGTATTTTGCTCGAGACGCGTGAACTTCCTCTGCGTCAATGTTAAATCTAACCCATAAATCTAACCCATAATGCGACAGGTCATGCTTTTTACCTAAACTCTGGTCATGTGACTCATTACACCCCCCATAAATCAAACAGGTTAATTTTGACATTCATTTTACAATGGTAGATCTTAGATAGTACTTTTAACTTGAATCAATTTTTATCATTTTTTAACCATCTTGTTTATTACATATTGTTTCCATGAACTCAAACACATAATCTCTGACAACAATCAGATCTTTAATAACCTGTCTCTTAGACAGTTACAATTATTTTAAGTCTACAAAATGCAGTAAGTCAGAGTTGTTATCAGCCTTATTGTGAGCGAATATCTGATATAATGCACATTGGGGAAGAGAGACACTATGAGCATTTTTGCCTGGAGCCTCAGAATATGAGTAAACTAATTTTGCTTTGGTCATGTTACTGTCTGAACAAATCAACTTGATGCACTGTGTTACTTTAACAATTTGTTGAAGACACATACATCAGCAGCCAGTTACACGAGAGGCACCTGGCTGCAGACCTCCACTGTCTGATCCCTACCTCCACTGTCAGGCCCCTCCACTGTCAGGCCCCTCCACTGTCAGGTCCCTACCTCCACTGCCAGGTCCCTACCTCCACTGTCAGGCCCCTCCACTGCCAGGTCCCTACCTCCACTGTCAGGCCCCTCCACTGTCAGGTCCCTACCTCCACTGTCAGGTCCCTACCTCCACTGTCAGGTCCCTACCTCCACTGTCAGGTACCTACCTCCACTGTCAGGTCCCTACCTCCACTGTCAGGCCCCTACCTCCACTGTCAGGTCCCTACCTCCACTGTCAGGCCCCTCCACTGTCAGGTCCCTACCTCCACTGTCAGGCCCCTACCTCCACTGTCAGGTACCTACCTCCACTGTCAGGCCCCTCCACTGTCAGGTCCCTACCTCCACTGTCAGGCCCCTACCTCCACTGTCAGGTCCCTACCTCCACTGTCAGGCCCCTCCACTGCCAGGTCCCTACCTCCACTGTCAGGCCCCTCCACTGTCAGGTCCCTACCTCCACTGTCAGGTCCCTACCTCCACTGTCAGGTCCCTACCTCCACTGTCAGGTACCTACCTCCACTGTCAGGTCCCTACCTCCACTGTCAGGTACCTACCTCCACTGTCAGGTCCCTACCTCCACTGTCAGGCCCCTACCTCCACTGTCAGGTACCTACCTCCACTGTCAGGCCCCTCCACTGTCAGGTCCCTACCTCCACTGTCAGGCCCCTACCTCCACTGTCAGGTCCCTACCTCCACTGTCAGGCCCCTCCACTGCCAGGTCCCTACCTCCACTGTCAGGCCCCTCCACTGTCAGGTCCCTACCTCCACTGTCAGGTCCCTACCTCCACTGTCAGGTCCCTACCTCCACTGTCAGGTCCCTACCTCCACTGTCAGGTACCTACCTCCACTGTCAGGTCCCTACCTCCACTGTCAGGCCCCTACCTCCACTGTCAGGTCCCTACCTCCACTGTCAGGCCCCTCCACTGTCAGGTCCCTACCTCCACTGTCAGGCCCCTACCTCCACTGTCAGGTACCTACCTCCACTGTCAGGCCCCTCCACTGTCAGGTCCCTACCTCCACTGTCAGGCCCCTACCTCCACTGTCAGGTCCCTACCTCCACTGTCAGGCCCCTCCACTGCCAGGTCCCTACCTCCACTGTCAGGCCCCTCCACTGTCAGGTCCCTACCTCCACTGTCAGGCCCCTACCTCCACTGTCAGGTCCCTACCTCCACTGTCAGGTCCCTACCTCCACTGTCAGGCCCCTCCACTGTCAGATCCCTACCTCCACTGTCAGGCCCCTACCTCCACTGTCAGGTCCCTACCTGCACTGTCAGGCCCCTACCTCCACTGTCAGGCCCCTCCACTGTCAGGCCCCTACCACCACTATCAGGTCCCTACCTCCACTGTCAGGTCCCTACCTCCACTGTCAGGTCCCTCCACTGTCAGGTCCCTACCTCCACTGCCAGGTCCCTACCTCCACTGTCAGGCCCCTCCACTGTCAGGTCCCTACCTCCACTGTCAGGTCCCTACCTCCACTGTCAGGCCCCTCCACTGTCAGGTCCCTCCACTGTCAGGTCCCTACCTCCACTGTCAGGCCCCTCCACTGTCAGGTCCCTACCTCCACTGTCAGGTCCCTACCTCCACTGTCAGGTCCCTACCTCCACTGTCAGGTACCTACCTCCACTGTCAGGTCCCTACCTCCACTGTTAGGCCCCTCCACTGTCAGGTCCCTCCACTGTCAGATCCCTACCTCCACTGTCAGGCCCCTCCACTGTCAGGCCCCTACCTCCACTATCAGGTCCCTCCACTGTCAGGTCCCTACCTCCACTGTCAGGTCCCTACCTCCACTGTCAGGTCCCTACCTCCACTGCCAGGCCCCTCCACTGTCAGGTCCCTACCTCCACTGTCAGGTCCCTACCTCCACTGCCAGGCCCCTCCACTGTCAGGCCCCTACCTCCACTGTCAGGTCCCTACCTCCACTGTCAGGTCCCTACCTCCACTGTCAGGTCCCTACCTCCATTGTCAGGTCCCTACCTCCACTGTCAGGTCCCTACCTCCATTGTCAGGCCCGGAAGTGAGGACCTTTTTTGGGGAGGTGGGGAGGACATTTTGGGAGGGTCATTTTCACCTGCCGTTTAAATTTGAGACCGGCGAGAGCGCATATGTACGAAAAGAAGAAGGAAAGTGAGCTTATTTTACGAGTAGCGGTGAGTTTCTGATTTTTATTATCCGTAGAAAGGACATGCATGCTTTCTTGTGTTCTTCGTCAATATAGATGCCGGTTTAGTAGTCGTTATAGAAGTCATTAATGACGCAAATTACCGAATGTTACATGTCGGTTTGGGTTGTCATTTTGAAGCTAAGTTAGATGATTTCAAAGTTTACTTTCACCAATGGTGGTCAGCATCAACATCTAAGGATTGTTAACTTTTTAGTGCATAACGTAAAGTAACTGTTTGCATATTTGTTTGTATGTAACGCTCTGAAACTTTTTTGTAAACTCTCTGTGCATTAGTTGGGCATGGTCACAAAGTTTCAAACAAAAAATGAGCTTGATCAAGGGACCAGCCCAGCAGGAGTTACAGGTTGGGCCCAGACATACACTACTTGGCTTCAAGTTTTCTATATGTCATGTCAGGATGTATTTTCTTCATCATAACATAACGTATTAAATTACTTAAGTGTCTTTTTTTTTTATCCACTTTCACTTAAATTAGCACAACATGCTGCAGTCAGGTCCACAGCCCCCTGTGTCCCAAACACCTCTTTAAACTAACCAAACCAGGCAGAGTTCGGCATCATTTGGAGGTCCACATCAAAAACACCATTACATTTGAAGGTAATGCCATTGCATTTTAGATTAAAGATATACGTGCACACACACACACACACACACAAATGTGTATCCTTATGTATGTTCATGTGACTTGTTTGTCATTGTCTAATATAAACATTTTCTTGACTTGGTCTTAGATAAGAAGATCTGCTGCTGCAATTTGACTTGCAAGAATGGGAGACATTATCATTGTCCCATCTGTGACACAACTGTCATTAGAAGGACAGACGTGGAAGCGCATGTAAAGTCTTGTTCCAAACAACAAACATCCACCTCAGCTGCTGCCCAGTCCAATCCGAGTCAGGATTCATCCTTCCTCTTCCTGCAACCAAGTCCATCTGCATCCCCATCTCCAGACCTTCTCATGCAACAATCAATTTAAACATCTTCTATCATCCACTCCTCAGCAGACACACAATTGTCATCGTCATCTCCTTTGATTTTCCTCTTCTGTTGAAACTGAAAAAGGTTGAATGTCCCCTCTGTTCACTAACTTGCCATCTGAAAAACTTGGCCAAACTGCAGAGGAAGCACCCCAAAAAAAAATCAAATGATGTAACTCAAACCAACCATTTAAAGAGTGTCTCTGTGGATGCCAAAAATGGCAATTCCGCAGTCCAAAAAGGAGGGCATGGCTTTTTAGTCCCTATACACGTACAGGACAAAACCTGGGGCCGAGTACACAAGGTGCAGTGTGAGTTGGAGGATCGCAAACAGTACCCAAAAAAGGCATCTAGAAGTGGATTAAGTTTCACACACTGCGAACACCGTTCTTTACAATACTGCACAGATATAGCCACAGAAGAATGCCTCAGAGAAGATATGTTAACAGAAATGGTGCACTTAAAGCTGCCGTCAGCAGGTTTTCAAAATTCCGAGTCCAAAGTCGGAAAATTCGAACTGATACAACTTTCAGGTCCCTCCCCCAACCTCTACTTCCAGAATCTCATGACAGTTCAAGCTAATATGACTAAAAAAAAGTTGCTGACGACACCTTTAAAGTTTTTTGGTGATTCAAAAAAATCAACCTGCCTTAAAAAGCAAAAATATGCACAGGCAGCACATGTCCCTCTCTGTGTTGAGGTATCATTTGTGGAAAGCTCAAAGCCCCTCTGTTTTTCCGTCCATGAGCCAACTTTGCACCATTACAGTCGCCTTTGGGAGGATATTTGTAACGGACAATTCCTCAGCAAACACATGGCATTACCCTTGTGCCAAACCAAGGATGTCATGTGTCCACAAAAACATCAGCAAATGGCATTTATTTCAAACTAACTGGGATGTGTTCAGAACAGAAGAAACCATCTGGAGCGATCCTGGAGCCATTCAAATTCATATTTTACAATATTGACGACATGTTGAGATTTTGTGAGGAAGTAGTAGACAAAAACAAAAAATATTTGGCCTTTTGTGAATGTCTCACTGAGTAAAGGTCTACAGAACATTTGATCATGTTGGGACTTGGTATGTTTTTTTTAATGTTTTCTCATCTTTAGTTAATAATTTGACTTGGATTATACTGTAGATATCAAGAGTTAGGGTAGTATTTAGTGGTACTAAGGTGTTCCAGCAGCACATCAACATAATTAGCATAGACAGAGAACCAAACATGAAATTTATGGTGGTTAAAGCAACACTATGTAACATTTCTACCTTAAAATAACAGTTTGAAAAAAATTGTGCGGCTAGAATGAGTTTTAATATTACGATTGGCCTGTCTCCTATGCCCTTTGGGGGTCTGAGTTGGAATAACTGCGCTATGTAACTTTGCTGGACCGGCCCGGGATCTGAATGGAAGTACTTCAACTTGCTTTCTGGCACACCTACCGCAAAAACAAATAGACCCCTCTCAAGCTCCCAGGTATAAGGCTAAGCTAGCGCAACATTGTAAGTACGATCATCATGGCAGAGGCACCGAAGAAACAGAAGAAGACGTTGACTGATGAAGCAAGGAAGAGAAAGAGATTCACGACCGTGTCTTAACCATACATTATCTCCAAACCTGTAGGGGGAGCTCCATAATGGGCTTTTTGAGAAGTTACATAGTATTGCTGTGTAACTTCTCAAAAAGTTACACTGTCGTAAATGCAACACCCTTTCGCTTTCACGTTTCACGTTTGTTGACGAACCGGCGAGGAGTCAGAAGGTGCAAGCTATGTCGACCGAGAAGGTAAGAGTAATCAAATGTACCTGGGAGCGTGAGAGGGGTCTATTTGTTTTTGCGGTAGGTGTGGCAGGAAGCAAATCAAAGTACTTCCGCTCAGCTCCCGGGCCGCAATCAGACCGGTCCAGCAAAGTTACATAGTACAGTTTTTCCAACTCAGACCCCCGAAGGGCATAGGAGACAGGCCAATCGTAATATTAAAACTCATTCTGGCCGCACAATTTTTTTCAAACTGTTATTTTAAGGTAGAAATGTTACATAGTATTGCTTTAAGAATAAATTTACAGAAAAATACAACAGAAAAACTAATTGAAACAAATGTATTGAAAAAGAGCAGTGTAATAAAGTCAAAATTAAATGATAATGAAACGGCAGTGACGTACTCTATGGTACACAATAAAATGTATAGGCCTATGGCATCTTATGAGATGTTGTCTTATGAATACCAGTAATAGCTTAAGAGAAAATATGTGTACTGACCAAACAAAAGTTTACTATACAAATAAAAACAATATATACAATAGACCGGGAATTGATAGATTTTATGTCATACTGTTTACTAATTAATTCATTTATGAGGAAAACGATTCAACCGGAAGTGCATTCGCGATTTTATTTTGAAATGTATCCCTTGCATTTCTGGGTCTTACAATGGAGGTCTGCAGTTTTATTTTGAAATGTACGCCGTGCATTTCCAGGCCTGACAGTGGAGGTCTGTTACACTGGCTCTCTTATTATAGAAAATACTTCCAAAATCCAGAAAATTAAAAAAGTCACTTTTACACTTATTGTAGTTCCTCATCTTGCAGCAAAGGAAATATATTTACTGGCGTGCCCCACTGTGCTCTCTCTAATAAGCTTACGGTGACCCTCAGTGGCTGATCTACTCAATGACATGCAGAATACTTTAGACTTATTAACGACTGCAAAGTCTGTTTTCTGTACAGGACTTCTGTTACCTTACTTTTTTTGCGTATGCTTTTCTTCAAAAGTAAAAGAAAGTGTAGCTCAAGACAAAGCGAGATGCCTACAAGAACCCCAGCTGCTTATTGGCTAACGCAGGGTTTTCCACTTAAAATTAATATTCAATCAATATTACTCAATACTTAATTGCACAGTGTTAACAAACTTTATTTTGTACGCGAGTTAGGACATCTCATCTTAATTACGTTATTTCATCAATGTGCATTTTCTCACAATTGTTAACACAGTTCAAAGCGGAACCTTAGTTTTGCACATGTTGACAACTCGCGGGTTTAGATGTTACACCGATACACTTCTCCTGAAAGAAGCGAACTCATTCAAGGGTTTGTGGCTTAAGGTAAACGACTCATTTAAGTTCAGTTAATCTGAAGAATATGGTGAAGTTGCATATAGATATTCTTTATGATATATTTAAACGGCTTAAATGTTGATTTTATTTGTGATCGAGCGTTTTATATGAGTTGTTTCCTAAACTAGCTGCGCTAGTTAGCTAGCACACTTGCTCCTTGTGGCAGCTAACTATGCTAACTAATCAACCAGTTGCTAAAGCGAACTCAATCAAAGATTTTACCGAATTGTGGCTTTAAATAGTTTTTGACCTCTTCTCCTTTTGTGTTCATAGGTCCTGTTTTAAAACTAAAAAGATGTTTTTGACCAGATCGGAATATGACAGGTAAGTGCTGCACAAACTGCTTTGTCATTTATTGAGCGCATCTCATTGGAGCTGAAGAAACTAACGGGAGACCCGTGATGTTCATTTTCTGCACAGGCTGTTAAGTAATATGACGCCTGAAGTAAACAAGCAACTGACGTTTTCCTCTATTCCTTGTTGTCAATAGTTTTTTCCTGTCGTTAGCCAACGGCTAACAGTCTTGTGTTGAGGGGAAAAAAAAGTTGCCGTACTTTCACTTTCGTTATCACCACTTTGTTCTTTCTCCCTACACGATTAAACCTTTATTTTACCACGATTTAGTGTATTTAAAATCATTCCACCGCAACAGCACTGCAGTTTTCAATGGCTGAATACATTGTTATCCAACAACATTAACTAATCAGCACAACTCATGTTGTGTTTTTTTCAGAGGTGTGAACACATTCTCTCCAGAGGGCAGATTGTTCCAGGTTGAATATGCCATAGAGGCAATAAAGGTGAGCGCTGAATCTCCTGTCATTTCTGAGTGATGGTGATTATTAAACTTAAGTTGGTTCCGTTCAGTTTCATTGGTCCGGCTTTGTTCTCTCAGTTGGGCTCCACAGCCATCGGCATCCAGACATCAGAAGGAGTGTGTCTGGCGGTGGAGAAGAGGATTACTTCTCCCCTAATGGAGCCTAACAGCATTGAGAAGATTGTAGAGATCGACAGTCACATCGGTACGTAGAGACACGAGCGGAGCCATCTGAGACACGCATTGTTTACTTAGGTTTCAAACCTGTGGACGCTGCATTGAGTATCCCAGTGTCCAAATGTTTTTCAAATAAACAAACATGTGTAAGAAAATAAAAAGTCCTGAAACCTTTGGAATGGACTCCGTACAGTACGAGTAAAGTAACACCAATGGAAGAGTAACTGAGCAAAATTAGACAGCAGCCAATCTTTGGCCCTCTCTTCTTTGCAATGTTTCTTCAGTTCTTTGAGATTTGCAAACATCTGTTAATGCGCAGCTTTCTGAGGCTCGGTGGTATTGAGCGAGGCATCTTAAAATTCTAGGATTTGTGGTTTCTTATTTGCTCCAGCCACAGTTATTCTGCGTGAATCCTGAGAATTAATCAGATTGTATTTGTACGGCGCTTTTCATACAAATGGAATGTCGCACGAAGAGCTTTTCCAGAGCACAAAAAACTGTAATGACGGGCAACACGTTTACTCAAGCCTAGAAAAGATAACGCTTTATTATTTAATTATAATTGTTGTGTTAATCTGATCAAACTCAAACAAAATTGAGCTTCTCAAAACCAGGCTAACAAACCCAGGTGATCCAGTTCAAATACATGTATACGCTGAAGTCTCAAATAGCACTCTGCACATGGACCAAAGTTCCATCTTTTTTCTCTCTTTATAAAAACAATTGTGCGAGGGTGTAATAATGAAGCCAAATCCTCAATAAAGCTGCTTCCTTTCCCATATTTTCTTCTATTTTATATTGTGAGACAGCTACAAGGAAACAAATGCTGACTGAAAATCATCCCATCAAGAGTACACATCAACTACGACAGTCACTCTGTGACTGCAAAAAGAAAATTAGAAGCAGCAAATGTTTACCAACACAATGCACGGCGTCGTGGCATCAAATATACAAATATATACTGACTATGTAGTCAATAACTTGACTCTAGTCCTGTTGATGTATACTGGGAAGAAGTCAGGGGCCCAGTTGAATGGCCGAGTCAAGCTGCAACTGTAGCTTGGCTCAACTGTGCGGGAAACTGTGATGAATTAAAAAAAAAAAAACAAGCATTACAATCAAGACATTCGACACCATCCCGACTCTAGCACACTAAAGGATTGTGTTCTGAAAAACAGGTAATTGATTTGAAACAGATTCACTTTATGAGAGCACTGTGTGACATATTTGTATGAAACGCACACTCAGGTTTCTGTTTATTGATACAAGAAAATCCCAGACCCTTTACAGTGCCGTCGGCTGCTGTTTTAGGTATTATTGCACATTCTCGCACAGTAAAGTTCAGGGAGACGCGGTGGAATTTCTTGACATTTCTCCCAGTTTGACGGTGCCGGGTTGTTGCTTTAGACCGCAGCATGTGGAGGACCCTCAGGTTCTTAATATTCTCTCTTGCTTTCAAGGTTGCGCCATGAGCGGCTTGATAGCTGATGCGAAGACTCTGATTGACAAAGCGAGAGTGGAAACACAGGTATGGACTCTGAGCACGGTGGAACGTGAGCAGTATTCTGAGCGTGTGGTTAATGTGCTGCTAACCCGCACGCGCCTCGTTGCAGAACCACTGGTTCACTTACAATGAGACGATGACAGTGGAAAGTGTGACTCAGGCTGTGTCCAACCTGGCGCTGCAGTTTGGAGAGGAAGACGCTGACCCCGGCGCCATGGTCAGTCCCTCATCCAACTTCCATGCTTCGTTTATTTTGACAGCAATGAACAATCCAGTGCAAGCTGGCTTTATGTACCTCTGCTGTGTGTTTTGTTTCCCTTAGAGTCGACCCTTTGGCGTAGCTCTGCTCTTCGGGGGCGTCGATGAGAAAGGACCACAACTGTATGCGCAGACAATATTTGAACCTTCTGAAGATCTGAATTATGTTTACTTTACCGTATCGTTTACTCAAACATTTTTTTTCTGGGTTCATCCAGCTACCACATGGACCCTTCAGGAACCTTTGTGCAGTGCGATGCTCGCGCCATCGGCTCCGCGTCAGAGGGAGCGCAAAGCTCTCTGCAAGAGGTCTACCACAAGGTACTAGCAGCCACATGGTTGTATCTGACCTTCAGTTGCACACACTGGATATGTAGGAGCTCATGACGACACATAAGACCCAGTGCTTATGATGTTTTGAGACTGAAAACTTTCAGCGTGTGTTTCTTTTGCATTTACCTGAAAAGATTTTTAAGTTATTTTCACATATGGCCTTCAGCCTGGTACTGATAGTGAAAGAATAACACGGCCCCATCCCCATGACAGCAATGTCTTGAGAACACGCCTCCACTTTCACTGCTGTTTAAAGTTAATCCAGCAAATATCCCTTTGCTTTGCATTGTCCGTTTGTCAGTGTTACTTTTTGTTTGCTATTTGTTTAACAGTCCACTTGTCCCTATATTGTAAACGGATAAGGCAAGGCAAGGCAATTTTATTTATAGAGCACAATTCATACACAGGGCAATTCAAAGTGCATAAGCTCGTCGCAGCTCAGTCTAATACACCATCCTGACTGAACGCGAGCAAGCAATTGATAAAAAGTGATTAGAATGCGTACTTTTCAATCAGCCTGTCCTGACATGCCGCGAGAGATGTCGCTCCGTCCAGCGATGACGCCCGCGCTGTCTCTATTTGGATGACATTTAGCGGCGGTGTCCCGCCCCTAAACACTTCTTATTGGTTGAAATGAACACGCTGCTTCCTTTTGACAAGCTAGTTAGCAACAGGTCAGTATCACTCAGAATAATGGACGAGGAGAAGCTGATCTTTACTGTGGACCCAATGGTTTATGACCCCAAACACGCGTACCACAAAGATCTGAACTGAAGGGAGGCCGCATGGGCGGTAATCGGCAAAGAACTCTGTGTTTCAAGTGAGTTCTTTCTGAACCGATCGAATCACACGCGACAAAATAGTCACGCTGCATATGAGGACACCCTCGCAAAATTTCTTCGTGGTATCGTGTCAGATTCGCTCGCTCGCTCGCTTTCAGTCAGGATGGGGTGTGAGAGAGTTGGCCGCGGTGGGAGCGGCCGTCATCTCATTGGAGAGCTACTATCAGAAAGAGCCTGGCCCGTTTTTGGTTGAACAAGGAGCTTTTTTTAAGTAACGCTCCTTTCAGAGGAGAAGATCAGCTGCGCGGGGCTTCCGTGCGATCTGCTTTGGCAACAGTTGTAAGTTTGTCGAGAAATAAAGGAACATAAGCTGTAAAACTGATTTCACTTACGTGCTTGTACAACAGTCCAATGTCGCTCAACCATGAAGCTGTTGAGCTGCGTGCACTAATGTGATGCTGTATCGGATCAGTTTACGCAGGGAAATTCACTTATTAAAGAAACACTAAATGCTATTGCAATAAGATGGTCATGGCTTCAGCTTCCTCTGATAAAAATGTGGGGCTTTCTTGGCCCATATACTAAGTTGTTTTTCTCCCACGCCTTGTCCACCAACAGTCAATGACATTAAAAGACGCCATCAAGTCATCTCTCACCATTCTGAAGCAGGTGATGGAGGAGAAGCTCAACGCCACCAACATTGAGGTTGGTTTATCATTCTGTTCTAAATTGTATTGCTACAGGGTGTCTATAGACATTGGAAGGATGGAGCAGTGCATGAAAGTCAACATTTTGATATTTTGAATAATATCTGCGGTCTTGTTTTTTGCCGTTTTAAAGCAGTTTTAAAATTTTTGCGCAGGAATGCGCGCATTGAAATTCTCGTTTTTTTATGCCGTTTCTCTGTGCAGCTGGCAACAGTCGAACCTGGTAAAACCTTCCACATGTTCTCCAAAGAGGAGCTGGAGGATGTAATCAAGGACATCTAGAGTGGAAGAGACTTGGTGTGAATACTGGGCTGGAGAGGAGAGGACATGAAGGTGTACCATCTGGGCCTAGTGTCAAAAATGCAACCACAACTTTCCCACAACCTGCTGCAATCACAATTTTTTGGAGGTTTCTATTTGCAAAGTGGTAATTTACCTCTTGTCTCTCAGTGTTTGTGCATCTCTGTTTAGGAGTGTATAGCTGAGTGGCAGGAATAACGTCGGGGAGGGGTGGGTTCGGGGGACATTTTTTTGTTACGGATCAGTACCACAATTAAACTGTTGTATTCAGAAAGTGACTGACTTGGCTTTTTTTTGTGTGCGTCTTTTTGTGTTAAATGTTTGGCATCAGTTTCTTAACTGTATAAAATATATAGTCGGTGTAGTTTTGTACACACGGTTGCAAAATATTATGCAATAGGGCACACAGGCACTCAAAGACTTGACAATGAACTTGTATCACTCATGTTCATTTAGTTATTTTTAGCATTAATGTATTTAGCAGAGACGGTTTAAGTCCACAACAGCTCACACACTCACTCAGCTTTTCTGCAAATTAGCAACGGCTTATGACGCAAAGCTTCTCCAAGTCATTAAATTACAACAACTATAACCTTTAGGTTCACATAGACCTATTTTATTGGACTTTTTCAGAACTAGTAGTAACCCAGAAACGCATACCAAGTATTGCCTTTTGATAGGGAGCGCGAAAAGTAATAAAAGTCATGTTGTAAGGAAAAGAAATCATACAGCATTTGTTAAACATCCAGTAAGATCCAAAAGCAAGATAATAATCGTGGGTTCTTTGACAATCTCACAGCCCTGCCATATTTTGTAAAAAGGAAAAAAAAAAACAGAATGTTTGTTTCAAGGGCCTGTATATAAATATTTTAAAATAAATTAATTTCACACGACTTCTTCACATCTAAATGTAAACTAATCCTGTTGTGTAAGACTATTCTTCCGGTTTTCCGTGGCTCCTTGGAGTCCCGAACAGATTCAGAGAACAAATCCCTCTCTAATGAAGCGTTAGCTGGTCACTGCGCGGTCTTTCCACCAGGGGGCAGAGTAACTCTGACGAGAATCCCAGGCGCAGTAGAAGAGAATTCCTGTCGTCCAATAAGATTTCAGGTTATTCTGGTCCTGACCAATCCTGTGCTACGGTGGATGGGCCGTTGACGAGGATGCTTTTGGTGATGAGGGGGGTATGTGCAGCCAACTGGAGGGACAGCGGAGTTTCTCGCAGTGTCCCGAGTTGTGCAAATTTTCCTCATCATGATCTACCTATCTTTCATTTTGGCGCTCGGGCTTATCGTCGGGTTGTTTTCGTCCTCGCTGGGTGGGCAGCACCAGGAGCGGGACAACTTCTCCCGTGTGAGGAGGCTGCAGAGGGAGTTTGGTGGTGATGAGGAGCGAAATAGTTTGGAGAAGACGGAGCTGTCGAAGCGCAGCGCAGGACTGAATGAACAGACATGCACGCCTTTTCCCGGACTACCGTCAGCCCTGCCAAACAACACCAGCACAGTAAGCGACTTTAAACCCATATTGTTTCATATTCCCCCGAACGAGTCAAAAAAAAAAAAAAAAAGTCACTGAGTAATAAGTTGTTGGGAGTTGAGTCGTGCAAGGCGCGTCTCGAGACAGCCCACTTCTAACAAATAATTTGGTGAAAAACCTGGCCACTTCAGCACCAAAGGTTTGACAAACTTCTTGAAGCGTGGATTTTCTTTTCCAGAGATTTGAAGAATCTTGTAGTTAAACCTGCAATTGGGGGGAAAGGCCAAGGCGATCAATCTGTTCGCTGCGAAATAAGTGTTGAGAAGCCCCGCGTGAGCAAAAGCACTAGTAATGAAAAGTGAGAAACTCTCTAAGTAGAAGTTCTGCATTTAAAAAAAAAAAAAAAAAAGTATATTGAAGTGAAAGTTTTGTGATCTGCAAAGTCTACAAAAAGTGTTAAACTTGAAAGTAGATGAGATAAGTGTTAATATATCGTATTTTTTTGGGATATATTTTTACTGCGGCAGATTTGAAGTTAGGGCCGCGTTGAACTGTTTCATTATAAAGTACAACATTTGCCCGTTAGATAGTAGTTGGAGGTATGAAATGTAAGGATTGCAGGTGAAATAAAGGCAGCCCAAAATGCTTCATAATAGTACCCGATTAAATATAGTTAGTTGCACACCACATTTTCAAACTTCTCCGGTGGGAGAGCTTTCAGACGTTCGTAGTCTTTCAATCAAAATGAATTGATTTGAGTTCATTTTGCTCAAAGTTCATTGATCTGATGATAATTGTCTTGCTTTTAGTGATAAAATGTAATTGTTGAATTGGAAAAAGAAAGAAGAAAAAGTCCTAATTAACCAGGATAGTTTTAGAAACTTTTCAGAGACCGTGGTGACGCCTTGACATTTCTCTCCCTAAAAAGCTTCGGGCGGCAGGTAATGATGAATGATGAATCTGTCAGTTTCTTGCTTGATCTGTTTCTGAATTGTAATCTATTCTTTTATCTGAACAGGAACTCAAAGGTAGCACATTCTCCTGTTGGATTTAATAATCAGTGCTTTGGGTGATTGTTGCAGCTTTCATTCTGTGTGAGACAGATTATACATTTAATAAACAAACAAAACACATGTGGGTGGTAGAACTGGACCAGAAAGAATAGTGTTATTGTATTATCAAGGCTCAAAACTCAGATTGATGCATTTTCTGACAGGCGGCGTCGGAAAACGCATCCGTCACAGTGTTTGTTTAAATGATCTGGATAAGTGAAGGTCACGGGTCCAGGTCACATCCATTATCCTTGCTGACCCTGGGTTGTCATGCTCTGAAGGACTAATGATGCGGAGGGAATTGAGAACGTAGCCACAGCCATTCCTTGAGGTTCTTCTTGCATTTCGTACCTTGGTTCGACATGAAACAGCACAAAGGTTCCAGGCGTTTGATATTTTCTGGCCCTTTCGGGACCTCCTTTTAAAATCCAAGACTTTGTCCTTTTTAAGAGACGACAAAGTCAGCCTCCGTCGCTTACAAGAACGAGCCCGACGTCCAGTGGAATGTTCGACAGGAGCAACTCGGTCCGAAAGAGACATGAAGCTCCACAGGACAGTTTTCCTGTCGTGAGTGTGTGTGAGACGCAAGAAGCGGACGTTACATCATTCCTGTGGCTCAAACACCTGGGCTAGCTTTTGAGCATGAAAACGATTGAGCGTGCTTCCAGAGACTCCTCCCAGCTCCTCTGGGCCTTTACTAACCCTCACAAACATTCCCAACGTTCCTTTTGTTGAGCCCGATCTGACTGCGGACCAGTGTCTGAGTGGACCTTTACCAGAACTGCAGGGGCGAGACCAGACACGACAGAGCAGGAACTGGGACCTGTAGTATGTCCTCTTTGTTTTTCCAGATGACTGTGTAAATAAACAGATCAGACAGGCTCACCTCCTCCTCCTCCTGCCCGTGCCTCTTCTTGTGCACTTTTTAGCCCGGATAGACTGCACGGGCTGCATTTTGTCAGCCAGCCCGGGCCTTCCCATATTTTTTTTTCCCGTTTGGCTTGTTTATGGGAGATTAATTTTGCTCTGACAGGTTTACAAACTAGCTTGTTGTCTCTTTTTTTCTTCTTCTTCAGTCTCCATCCTGTCCTCTATCCCCTTTGGCCAAAAAGAGAGAGAGAGAGAGAGAGAGGGGGAAAAAAACAAGCTGTGTTTTCATGGTAAAGGGTAGCTGGGTCACAGCCAGCTGCTGGAGCACCGAGAAAAGCAGCAGAGGTGATGTTCCACATGCGCGTGTGTGAGAGACGGAGAGCAAGAGGGACACGGAAAGTATTGTTTTGTTGGTGCACACGGAGAAACATCCACCGAGAACGGCGAGCTAGGAGAAATAAGTTCTTGTAGGAACAGATTATTCTGTCACACAGTTCTTATGACCAGCGACATTCAAAGTGATGCTCAGTCACCCGTAGCTTTGATTTCTGTAAATAAACAAGAGCACAGGAGTGTGCGCTTGAGCCCCCGCTGCCATAACAATTATTACGTTTTCGGCTTTCGGTTTCCTTTTTCTCAACGGCCAATAATGATATCGAGATAATTTTTTAGGAACTTATCGTATTCATACAAAATGTATTCAGCCCCCTTTAAAAGCTTCCTTTACGTTTTCATCAGGCGGAACTCTTTTGGTTGTAGATTTTATTCGGAGAAAACGGGTAAAGCAAGTCGAGTAAAGCACATGCTGCTTCCCAAAGAATCGCACCTGAGTGAGCCACGTCTATTTTATTAATTTGTTTATTCAGTCAGTGCTAAGAGCTCGTCAATGTTGTTTTTTGTCATCGTGGACGATAACTAAACTCCGTGGTGTGATTATGTCACTCTCAGCTTCTGTGGACTGTTGATGGATGACTGAGCTCTTCGTTCGCAGAAGTCAAACCAAAACCACGTACAGCAACCATTGGTTTATTTGCGCCCCTTGTTGTTTGCGGTAAACTTGAAAGCGAGCGATGCCACTATGACCAATGTCGTCGTCTCCCACTGAGACCTTCAGTTGTGGTGTCCGTAGTTTGAAGTTGACATGGCAAACAAAAACAATCAAGTTCAAACACAGGAAAGGTGAACTAACATTAAAAGCGTGAGTCTTTGCCTAAAACTGTCCTCAGTCAAAGTCACCGTCCCTCTTGTCTCACTGTTGTATGTTTACCTTGAATAGCTGATGGCAGATAGTTCGAGGTTCAGGTTATCTTCTGTAATATATCTAAAAAAAAAAAAAGTAGTCAAAGTCATTGTTAATCTAATAAGCCATACAAGTGATATTAGTCGAAGCTGTAAATAAAAGGGGAAAAAAATTAGAAAAAAACTACATTGATTATTAGTACCAAAATGATCAGACATTAATGTATCCATTTGTATTAAATGTACTATACAAGACGTCTTTAAGAGCTCAGATACTGCGCTTCCTCTCCACACTTGCAGCAACTCTCCCAGCTTGGACGTCACGGCCCACGTTGGAACGAAGCTTGTCACAAACCAGTTGCAATCTGCCGCGAAAAACAACCTCTGCTCTACCCGGCAGCCCCAGCGTCTGCTCAACTGTGATGTGCTCTGTGCTGTGCTCGTTGCAGCCGATGCTGAGACCGTAGTCAACAGTGAAGGAGGCAGAACCGACTCTGCTGGGCAAATGATGCGATGCCACTTATTTCTTATATACCTCAAGTAATGTTTTACTGGAATTGTGCAGTGGGAAAGTACTTTCATATTGATGCATAGCAGACTGCATATAATGCTATATATTTGTAACGATCTGGTATGACTGGCCAACAGATCTAAGAATCCTGAATGCAGGATTTATCTGCTAAATCATGAAGGCTTTAGATAGGATTACATCAAAGTTTGCTTTGTCACT
The DNA here is from genome assembly GCF_027942865.1 of Odontesthes bonariensis. Taxonomy (NCBI): domain Eukaryota; kingdom Metazoa; phylum Chordata; class Actinopteri; order Atheriniformes; family Atherinopsidae; genus Odontesthes; species Odontesthes bonariensis. The sequence goes on along the minus strand of NC_134508.1, from coordinate 18,022,593 downwards.
TTACAAACCAGTTGATGTATCCAATTATAATCCACACAGCTAGTTGCGGTCACCTTCTCTTTTTCTAGGTGGCTTGAATAGGAATTCAGCGGACATTAATACGAGCCAAAGCACAACTTTGCCCAGTAAGGAATGCTCGGTCAACACGGCGTCGAGTGTTTGATCAGAGCTGCGGAGCTTGACCTCTTCGTCTGAAGTTTTGTGTGTGCAAACATGGCCGAAGCAGAAAGTTAAAGCACAGAGCGGAGGGAATAAGGAGCTCATTGTGTTGGCATCTGACCTCTCTCCGAGAGAACGTCACCCACAGTGTGTGGGTGTGCTCCCAAATACGGGCCGTTTGTGAGTCTGCAGGGACATACGTGTGTGTTTGTCCATGCGAAGCTGCAAGTGTGATAATCACTGGTTCAGCATTGTCCTTCGCTTTTCAAAGTCGGAAGTGCTGGCACACCTTGACAGCCTGTATCAAACGTTTTGCTGCAGAAGGACACCGGAGAAGGCTTTTCCAGGCAGATCTGGACCCCTGAATTCAACACGTGACACAGCATGAGGTCATGTCTGGTCTGTGAGGCCGTGTCCAACTGAGTCAGGCACTTATCTCCGGATTTTGCTCACTAATACGTTACCTACCCCCTTTGTTACCCCCCCACCACATCTTTAGATTTATGTTTCCCACCTCCACGAAACAAGACTTTTCACTCAGACACGGCTGCAGTCGGCCTGTTGTGTAATCGCTGTTTGAACTATAGCAGGTCAACTGAGCGTTTGTCCAGCTGGGTTTTCATCTGATCGGAAGTGGAACAGTGGTTAATTGCACTACGGGTGTACCTGTTCACTCGCTTTCGGGTGCCTGTAGGTCCTTACACAGCCTGAAAAAACACTTTTGTGCACTTCGTGTGGTAGTATTTTTTATTTATTTTTTTATACATGGAGCTCTTTCTTTCTGCTTCTGAAATGGGTTTTCTTCATATTCATTGCACATGCTACTATGGTGTCCAGGTGTCTGAGGCAAGACTTTTATGCCTCATACTAGTCAAAGAAACGGAGTGCTTGGTTTAGTTAGGTTTCATCTTTGGGCAAAGTCAATAACTCAGACAAATGGACCCAAAATTGACTGAAAGGTGCCTCCCAGAGCATGACGAAGCCACTTTATTTCTTCACTGTTAAGGCCCAGTGTTCAGGTTATCTTATCCCGCTTGAACTGTCTTTTCTGGGTCTACTATATTCTTTTCAAAGGTTTCCTTGCATGGCTTATTCCGATTGAAAAGGCCACCGACTGCTGCTGCTGTAGAAATTAAACTGATGTGCTGCTTGAATATTGTTACTTCCTCCCTCATTTACAGTTTGGAAGTGAAAAAGTCAGTTTTTGCAGCTTTTCAAGTATCTCTCTGGCCTGACGATACGGATGATGAGGTTAGCCTCATCATCCGTATGATGAGGTTAGCCTCATCATACGGATGTCAATAACGAGCCCGGTGGAGCTTGTTATTGACTTGATTTGTTTCCAGGTACAAGTTTGAAATAATGATTAAAAAAAAATAAGAAAGCTAGCTGAGGATTACAATCCTGTCTCTTCGGACAAATTAGAGCCAGAAAAACAAAAAAACGGAAATACTGATCAACAGCTTGAACAGATGACTGCAGGGGGGAAAAAGAAAAGTTGAGACACAGTTTGATGATCGAAATAAGGAAAAAAACAGATGGACTCGGGGAAAGCGTGATGGGGTGATTAATGCAGAGGACACGGAAAGTCGTGTTCACCGAGTTGGACAGCAGGGGAGCAGGCTGGTTTCCACTGGACTTTTTACAAGGAGTTTCCAGCAGGCAGACCTCGCCATCTTCTGTTGCTTTATAGAGCTGTACACAGACTCTCCAGAGCGTCGCTCACCTTGTAAACATCTCTGCCTCGCCAGCTGAAGAGAGGAGAGGGAGAAACCTTCCTTCAGATTCCAAACAAGGTGGGATGTGGCTAAATCTGTTACCCAAAAAGACCGGAGACGTGAGCGACGCACTGCATGAATGGACAGGAATGTTGTTTTCACTCAGTCAGTCACTTCTTATGAAATCAAAGTTCAGGGTTCGAACGCTCTACACACCTCTGTTTTGTCAGACCTTTTTTTTTTGTTTGTTTTTTTAAATCCCAAATAGGCTGTAGAAATATATCAACAAGTAAGTGAAAAGTAAGAGGACATTTTAGTCCTTTATTTATTTGATGTCTGTTTTTAATAAGAATGGAATGCAGTCGGCTCTAATTTATGTTAGGTGTGTGTTCAGCAGTGGTCCTGTTGTCTGGCCTCAGCTCCGCGATTTAGACAGGAATGTAGGTCACACATGCAGAGTGCATCCAAATGGCTGCAGTTACTTTGGACTGTATAGACATTCTGTCCTCTCTGCTGGCATGTCCTGTGCGGAGGAAACGACATGAAACGCACTCAAACCCTCTTGTGTTTTTGTGTATTTCAAACCGTACTTTTCACTCAAGTGCGCGTGTGTGTGTGTTCTTAAGTTTGAAAAAGTGTCATGCAGCCAACTCTTTTAACTTTTTTCAAATCACCTTGTCAGTTTACATTTGTGGGAGGGACATTGTTAGGAAGATATTGTTTTTTTATTATCACTTACTGATTGCTTTCTGACATTTCTGAAAGCCTTCGCTTCTGATTGCTTTCTCCTCCTGTTTCAGTTCACGTTCAAAGTGCGAACGATGGGCTCGCTGTCACTGGCCTGGGTGGGAGACGGATCGGGGGTGAGTTGGTTCATGAGTGTGACAGAATAAAACTGTGTGCTTAAAAAAAAAAAAAAGAAAAGTGAAACGGGTCGTCGGGTAACTGCAAGCACCTTTTCCTCACAGGTGCTGCTGGTGCTGACGACGTTTCAGGTGCCGCTGTTCATGATGCGCTTCGGCCAGTCGAACCTCTACAGGAGGTGAGGATGCCTCCGGGGGGGGGGGGGGGGGGGATGGATCAGTTTTCACATTACAGTGTTCTGGCAGGAGGGGGGCGTCTAACTGCAAACTTCTCTGTGTGTCAGTGAAGACTATGGGAAGACGTTCAAAGACGTGACTCATCTGATCAACCACACCTTCATCCAGACGGAGTTTGGCATCGCCATCAGTCCGGACCACTCGGGGAAGGTGAGCCTCGTCTTTGCTCTGCTGGAAGTCAACGTGTCCCCAACGTGTCTATATTTTTTTATATTTTGGTCGGATTTACTGTCTCGAATCTCAAGTTTCAGCATTTATTAGTGATATAAAATGGATAAAAGCAGGGAAATTCTTTTGTTTTAACCTTTTGGTTTCAACAATGTTACCAAATTAGCGATATAAGTTTTATTTATTTATTATTAGTTTTATTATTTATTTATATATATATATATATATATATATGTGTGTGTGTATAGACTCATTATCGGACTGGTTGTATCAACTCTGCGTTGTATGTTTGTTTGAGTTCAGGTGATACTGACCGGCGACGTGTCAGAGATCGGAGGATTCAGACTGTTTCGCTCCCAGGACTTTGGCCTGACCTTTGTACCAACTGACCTGACGTTTGAGCCACTCATTCAGATGTTGTACAACCCCGGGGACAGCAACAACCTCCTGACGCTCAGTACCACGGTAGCCACGTTAGGTTTGCCAGGACTGTTGAGTTAGGATCTACCTGCCTCTCTTGAACGAATGTTGAACTACACACACACAATTCTTAGTTGGGAAGCGGTGAACTCTCCACGTTGTCTGATCAAAATTCTTTTTAACGACCAAGACTTTTTCTTTCCAGTTGGACCTCTGGCTGTCTGAGGACTTTGGCGCCACCTGGACAAAGATCCACGACAGTGTGTGTTTGGTCAGATGGTGAGAATTTCTGGTCAGATCTTTTATTGAATCGTAAACACATAGATGCTGCAAATAAAAAGGTAGATGATCGGTATCACCATGAAACTGCCACAGCTGATTAGATACATTAGGACAATATTATTTTCATATAAGAAGAAATACTTTGAAATAAACAATATAGGGAACATCTTGCTCCACGTGAAATGATTTTTCAAGCATTTGCAAACAAAAAACAACCCCTGAACCCTTTGTTGTGTTCTCTTAGCCCTTCTTAAACAGTTTGTGCCTGAGCCACTGCTGTCCTGTTGGAGGAGGCTCCTGCTGGAGGGGAGAGCTGTTGTCATGCGTGGGGGTGTAACTGGTTTGCAAAAATATTGAGGTGGGCGACGAGGGCCAATATCACATCCGTGTAAATGCAAGGACGCAGGGTTTCCCCACATCGCAACAAGCCGAGCAGAGTTGCTCCCCTAACCTGTCCGTGGTTTTAATGTTGTTGCTGGTCAACAAAAAGACATCATCATATTCGTGAATCTACTGTACAGTAGTTATTCTACGTACAGGCACTTGGTCCAGTGCTTCCAAAAGCAAGAGGAATACCTTGCGTTACTCATTGTTGTCTCAGTTTGGGTCATTGGGATCCAGTTTTTGGAGTCAGTCATTTGACACATAAATTAAAATACAGAATTCGTTAACGGAGCATGAAAAATGGGAACATAACTCGAGAAAATTTATTTCCTCACCTTTTTATGAACATTTAAAAAAACATGATATGACTCCTGTGTAAACTAAACCTAAACCCTTTAAGTAAATGATAAATACCACATGCACCCGCAGATAAAAAGGGACCCAAGTGAAGGACTTTCTCAAGTCAAACTGGGGCATCCTCATAACAAATCCATTAAAAAAATCTGCCTTATAAGCAGACTTATGATCAATTTTGGTATTAATTGCACTCAACAGGATAAAATAATGAAAATAATACTACAATAATAATAACAATACATATCACCACTATCTAGAATTGTAATTGCTTTTATTAGGATATGTAAAATTATAAAAAAAAATTAAAAAACTGCTGCTGATCAGTGATTGGTCAGATGTTGATTGTGAATCTGAGGCGGGTCGTAGATGACACACCTCAGACCTCCTTTAGCTCCTCTCAGTCTTAATCGCCTGATTTGACCTGGCGTGAGCAGGTATCGCTGTCTTTCGGTATGGGAGCCATCACCACTGCTTGCACCGGTGATACTGCGGCACCCATAATTGCCCCAAACATACACGTCCAATCATGAATTCCATACGTTACGGCGTGTGTTTTGCGTTCAGAGGGGGGGGGGGGGGCCCGAGTGCAGCTCAGTGGCAGTGTAACAGCCTGTCCGTGTTTCCATACAGTCTACACGCTCATCTTTTCTTTTGCAGAGAAAGGAATTTGTGCCTTGTTTGTACGTCGTTGTTTTTCCAGCTGTCTTTCTCACAGCACTTAAGTTCCTTCTCCTGACTCAGAGTTCACACAAGGTTGCGGTGTCAGGTTGTGGGCGCGCAGCATTGTAGATCTGCGCGACCGCCGCAGTCATTTATGCCTCAACCTAAACTGACTGCAGGGCGCGGAAGCCGAGGCTGACGTCAGAATGAATCACGATTCTCGGCAATGGCATTCTTACTCAGCCCGCAGTCCTTGAACCAGCAGAAATCGGCGTGTGCAGTGTGAAAACTGTCACCCCCTCTGGCAGCGAACAAAACCAAAGCGAGAGCTTGGAGCGGAGCCCGGGGGTTAATGTGCGCCTTGCTCACTCAGCACTTTGAAACCATAACCATAATCTGTGATTTCTACAAATTACAGTTGAACTCAGAGAACTTTCAGATGTATAAAAAAAACATGAAAAACGTGAGAAAGTTTGGATTTTTTTTCCTCCCTCCGATTCTTTTCTTCATGGATTTGTGTTCCAGGGGTCCAAAGAGCAGCATCTACTTCACAACCAACAACAATGGCTCTTGCAGTAAGTGAGGATAAATAAAATCACCCACACGTTAACATGCATTGCAAAAATCAATAATCACTACCTTTTTTTTCCCCTGTCAGATGACAAAGGAACGTTAGAATTAAGGAAGACGCTCGACTACGGCAGAAGTTTCAAGACCATTGCAAGCAGAGTGTTCTCCTTTGTAGTGGGAGGAAAATTTGTCTTTGCCTCCATCATGACGGGCACGGTATGTGTGCGTTCGCCTGCAATTTTGTCTCTGGATCTATCCAGATTTTTTTCTTTTCTTTTCTCCATTAAGGGTTTTGTGACTTCTTCCCCATGTTTATAAAATGCAACTTTGATTATTTTTTATTGTTATTTGTTGCTCATCACCTCTCTTCTGTGGGTCGCTTTCTTCCAAATCCCCCCCTCCTTTGATTTAGGCCATGCAGCCTCTTGTCAAAAAGTTTATGACCCCTGTTTACATCTGTTGTAGATGAGCAGTATGTATCTGGGTACCATGTAGCGGTAACTGGAAGCACATGTCAGGTGTTAACGCTTGCATTTCAAACTGAATGTACTTAGAATGTGGTCTGATCTTGTCCCGTTGAGGTATACAGAGCTTTGTGAAACCATCCATTCCTCTTGGCATTTTTTATCTGTTTTGTTGCCTTGCAGCTTGGAATTAAAGCGGATGTGTTTTGGGATTTCATGGACCCACACAACGTTGTCAAAATTAGCAAAAGTGAAAATTTGAAAAAATTCCGAAGTCACATGATTAGTTCAATTAAATCCAGCTGCATGAAATCAGAGTATTACGTGATTTAATCTATGGGTTCGGCAGAATAGTCTATTTTACTGAGGAACCTTCCGAAGCCCAGAAGTATGAGCAGCAGCTATGGTAAGAGCGGTTCGAAATGCTTCGAAGAGCTCTAATGCTTCCTTTAAGATATCTTTTGGCAACCAGACCAGATACATCCTTTATAAAAGAAAGGAGATGGTTCTGTCTCACAATACCTTGCAGTCGCACAGACTGCGATTCGTGTTGTCAGCTGTGAAAACAGGAGGGTGAGACTGAGCAATCTGTGACTACACTGTATTTCCCTTTTTAAAAACATGTTCTTTTTTTCTTGAATTATGAATCTTGAAAATCAAGCAATATTCTATGCTATCTCTAATATGATATCTATGATATAACCCTCATGTTTTAGCCTTAAGATAAGTGTCTGAAGCACTTAATTCCTTTTAGGAATAGGAGTTTTCTAAAAACACATCTCTCCTTAAGCCCGTGACGTTTTCAATGGAGGTCGAGGGAAAAGAGCTGAGATAAAGATGATTGGAGGAAAGAGGGATTTTATGGAAGAGTGGCCCCAAAAATGACAAAAAAAAAAAAACAAGAAACTAATTTATCTGCAAGACCTTCCAAGCATTGGAAGGAAGTCCTCTGGTCCGATAAGTTTAAGAAATTCAACTTAAGACCATCAAAGATTACACTGTGCAAACCCACCACTTGTCCTTATCCTGAGAACGTCACCCTCACAGTGAAGCATGGCGATGTAGGTTTCATGCTGTGGGGATGTTTTTTCACATAGTCACAAGTGAATGGAACTAATGGCTGGCTTTAGATTACAAGAAATCTTACAGGAGACGCATTCCGTCCACTGTAACAACAACCCTAACCATCCTGCTAAAACAACTCTTGAGTGGTTTAAAGGGGACTGATTTAAATGTTTTGGGATGGCCTGGTGAAGCCCAGACCTCAGTCTGACTGAGAATCTGTGGAATGACTTGGAAGATTCCTGCATACCAGAGGAAACCATCCAACTGAAGCAGTTGGGCATAAATCCCAGAGGCTGGATGAATCGCAGTTAAAAGCAAACCCCCCCCCAAAAAAAAACAGGGCTCCTCCGCCATCCAAAGTGGAGCGTGGCCACAAGTGATCTCTTATAAGAGTGTGCGTGATGGAATGTAAACTAAAGAAAAGAAATGAGTAAATTTTCTCTGGCATTTGAGGAAATTCGAGTAAACTCAAGTATTTGCAGATTTACAACCTGCAAAGTCTGTTGTGCATTCATGTCTGTGCCAGAGACCTCTGTTACTTTACAAAAATGTGACCGACATCGGTTTTATTTGTACATTTAATCTTGTGTATTGATTTATTCATTGAGAAAAGGAATAGCTCCTAGATTAGCTCCAGCCCACTTGGAACGTGCCTTGGATTTTTACAACATGGATAGAACTTCGCATAGAAAGTCACATTTTTATGCCTTTAGCTCAGGTTTCGGGCTGTTACCCTTTTTGGTCGTTTGAAACCAGAAGTTACAGGTAATAGAGGATCATTTGCCTGAGAATCACAAAAACTACTCCCTCCCATTGAAATAGCAGCTTGTCAATCATAATGAAGCCCCACCCTAATGCACACCGCGCTGCTATACTGTCTGTTTCGCTCTAAATAGCACAGCAAATCCCTAGATTTATATTATGCTCGGTCAGATTAAAAGATTAAGCTGTAAGCCTGTAATTGTTTATCGGCCCCACGAGTCAAGTGAGAAGTGGAGTAATTATCCCACAGATTTCTGTTCGGCACTGGCTTACCTCCACTCTCTTTTTTTTTTACAGTTATGCATACCCAAGCAACATGTTTGACACTGAAAGCTCACAGCTGGCATCCAATCAAAATCTATGTTTAATCCCTCTAAAATTTTACAGTTAAACCAATCCAATAATGGTGCGTGGGGTTAAACATTAGCCTCTGAACCCAAGCCTTTGTTTTGGCTTTGGTTAATTAAAACTACTCAATACCAACTTTGAAGTCAAAAGCCAAATAACAGATTACTTGTTTTTTTGTAAGTAGAGGTCAGACCTTTGTTTTGAAATGTTGAGGAGATGCGCATGTAAGACTTTATGAATTGTGTAAAACCTATATGAGATGGCTGACAGCAGATCTGCAATTCCTTGATATGTTATTTATTTCATGCAATAAGCTCCAACACTTGCATTTGATTTGCGTTTTAAGTCATGAAACTTTCCACGCTATGTCTCTGTCTGCTCTTACATGTTCTTGAGAAAAAAAAATGTATGCATGTAGAAAACAACATTGGAATGAATGCGTTGCGTGTTTGTGTCAGGGCACAGAGCGTATGATCCACGTCTCAGTGGACGGAGGCGAGCAGTGGAACATGGCTCAGCTTCCCACAGTCACCCAGCAGCAGTTTTACTCCATCCTCGCAGCCAATCAGGACATGATCTTCATGCATGTGGACGACCCTGGAGGTCAGCACTAGTAACCAGGCTGTTAGTAATGACTGAGGTAGAAAATAGTGATGTTGACAGTGTTGGTTATTTTCTAAGAGTGCTAATGATTGACAGCAGGGTTGATGATGCAAAAAAAAACAAAAAACAACCTCAAGCAAAAAAAAAAAAAGACCAATCAATAAAAAACAACATATGTCGGTATACAAACCTAACGTCTTTGTGTGTGTGTGTGTGTGTGTGTGTGTGTGTGTGTGTGTGTGTGTGTGGAGCAGACTCTGGTGTCGGAACCGTCTATGTGTCAGATGACAGAGGAACCGTTTTCTCCAAGTCTCTGGAGCGCCATCTCTACACAAGCACAGGAAGCGACACAGACTTCACCATCGTTGCTTCACTCAGGGGCGTCTACATGACCAGCGTGCTCACAGAAGGTGGGTTAAAACACGGTTTGATGTGCATTTTCTGTCCTTTTTCATTAGAAAACGTTGCAAATGCAGCACATGAAAGACCCGCAGGTCAGATCAGCCCAGCCCACCTTCTCTTTCCTTCCTTCCTTCTTTATGAGTATGCAAGTCACAATTCTGATATTTTTTCAGACTCTCCCTTATATGAGTGATATCTGTTCAAGTTCCAACGCAAAAGAGTGAGTCGCCTCCAAACCACGACGATGACGACTTAAATTCAACTGCAAAGTTCACATCGTTCTTTCCACGATGTACATATTTTGACTTTTGTACAAGATAGCTCGCGATATCAAAATGTGTTCTGCAGCCAGCGTTAAAATCTCAGACCGAAACACCGAATGTGCTGTGAAGAAACGGGCCTCTCTGACTCTGAAGACATAAAGCAGACCCAGTACAAACTGGGAATGATTACTCATGCCAACCATGGCTTTGTTGTTGGTGTCATCTGACGTGTACATGCAGACTTTGTGTGGAGTAGGTTTTCCAAATCTTAACTGGTGCTGCTCTGAGCCGATGCCTGGCTCGGCCAAGAAGAATGAATGTACAAATAAAAGCTGAACAAAGTCGATGCAACCATGTACACACGCAGAAAACAACTTAAATGAATAATGATTATTATATACTGTATGATATGTATGTTGACATAGAAATTCAGTGGTAGCGTCACCTCCTGAAGTCGGAAGGATTTGAGTTTGCTGGTTTTCCATTGATTGCCTGAACAGACTGAAGAATAGAACTGTGATCCATATTATCGATGATAACATACGATTGAGAAATGTCTGTTTTGAATTGGCCATTATTTTCTTAGGATCATCCAGTGACTTCTGGTGTCCTCGTAGTAATTACTGTGCATTTTCTGGATGTTCCACCCCCCCCCAGACGGAGCAGCGGAGACGGTGATCACATATGACCAAGGAGCTAATTGGCAGACGCTGCGCAGACCACAGAACAGCCAGTGTAACACTGACGCCTCTACCAACAGACCTAACAGAGTGAGAAACACTATTGCTAATACTTCTGGGACTTTTTTTTTTTTTTTTAAAGACAGGGACATGTATGATTTTTTTTGTGTGTCTGGGAGAATTCTGCCAATTTCTTGTTGATAATGCCTATGTAATGTCAAGCCTTAACACATGTCGGTACGTGCTTATGGCTGAGTGGCACCGTTATTGTTGTTACAGTGCAGACTTCACATCCACGCCTCCTACAGCACCACCATGAGGATGAACGTCCCCATGCTACCTCTCTCGCAGCCCAATGCAGTGGGCCTCATCCTGGCTCACGGTAAAACACTCAGAAACCCAAAGATCTTTCACCACAAGCATTTTGCCGGATGTTTGTTGAAGCGATTTCCCTCCCTCCCTGCAGGCAGTGTTGGAGACGCAGAATCTGCTCTCCTCCCTGACGTGTATGTGTCTGATGATGGGGGCTACTCGTGGCTGCGGGCCCTCCGGGGCCCCCATCACTATGCTATCCTGGACTCTGGAGGCCTGCTGGTTGCAGTGGAGCACACTAACTCGCCCGTCAACCAGATAAAGTGAGAACGACTGACTGTGATTGTTATAGAATGTCATTTACTTTGAGAAAGTGCCCTTTTTTTTTTCTTAAATGTCCCGTACCTTGTTCTGCGCCCCTCAGGTTCTCCACTGATGAAGGGCAATGCTGGCACGCGTTTAACTTCACCAGTGACCCGCTTCACTTCAGCGGCATGGACAGCGAGCCCGGCTCCCGCTCCATGAACGTCAGCCTGTGGGGCTACAGGAACGACTTCAGTAAATGGGTGGTGATCACCGTAGACTTCAGGAAGCTCCTCGACAGAGTCTGTAAGTATGTGTAGAAGATGGATGATGTTTTGGTTCGTTGGCTTTAGTGAAAGTGTGCTCTTACTCGGGAATGTGTGCTTGTTTAGGCGATGATGGGGACTATGTAGAGTGGCTGGCTCACTCTGCAGACCCCAGTGGATCTAGTGATGGTTGTGTGCTGGGCTATAAAGAGATCTTATTACGCCTGAGGAAAGATTCAGTCTGCTGGAACGGGAGGGACTATGCAGTCACCAAGAAGCTGGCCCCCTGCAAATGTACAGTGGCTGACTATTACTGGTATGTCCTTTATCCTTTGAACCCTTACAATGCAAGACAATTAAATCCTGTAATTGAGCTGTTTTTTTTGTTTGTTTGTTTGTTTTTCCTCAAAACTACATTTACAGAATTTTTCTGTTCATCTAAAGGATTGTTCGAATAATTTTAACGCAGTTGTATCATGTGGAGGAATTTCTCAATCCCACAAAGCAGTAAAAGTTGTTTTCCTTTTTATACAACGTTGCAGTTCCATACAGCTGACTGCGCTTTGTCTTGCAGTGACTTTGGGTATTATCGGCCAGAGAACAGCTCCGAGTGCGTGGTGCAGGAGGAGATAAAGGGCCGTGCCTTGGAGTTTTGTTTAAACGGGACCACTGAACAGCTACAAACCAGTGGGTAAGGATGTTCAGGGTTTGTACCAGTAAACTTACTAACCATGATAAATTTTAATGGCCTACTGTGACATCTAACAAAATACTTATGTGTTCTGATATGGACATACACATGTTCAAGACCAAATAAGAGGTCTTTCAGACAGTAATCTCACATCCCCGACTTACAAACTTATACAACCCCTGTCAAAACTAATGGCGTCACAAAACTTGGAGAATGTTTGTTCATTTTTTAATTTTTTTTTATTTTGTTTAAAAAAAAAAACAACAACAAAAAACGCTGATATGTCACAAAATGATTTTCTCCAACAGCTAAACATTCTGGCTTTATAAAACATACCTCAAATATGTTGATAAAATTTCAGTTTTTTGCTTTTGAATGTAGTAGAGGGAAAAAAATATATATAGATCACTTTGTACATTGCTTTTCTCAAACAAATACGTGCACAAGCCTAAAAATGCAAATGAGTCTGCAGTTGAAAGTGCTTGAAGAACTTGCACCTCGCTGACTGATAGGATACATGGCCCCAAAGAGAAGGCCATCAGTGGAAACGATTGAAAGATCTATAAGACTTCTATAATGCAACGCTTGATAAGGCAGAATGATGTTGGGTGACCCCAGTCAGCTGTGTCTAAGATTTGGAGCAAGTACAAACAAAATGGGAAGGTACTAAAAAAGGAGACATACTGGTTGAAAATGAAAGCTCCAAAGCAATATGCTTTTAGAAATAGAAAATAAACATGAAAAAGACGTAAAAGACAAATTGGCAGAAAAAGGAGATGATAGGAAAGGGGTAGAAGAACGAATGCTGGGCGCTTTGTTCGGTGAGAGTCTGATGAAACTCAAGAACTCAAGCGGTTTTGAAAGTCAGAGATGGTGCAACAAAGTGGGGTATTTCATCGGTTTATTCATGATAAAGGAATAACTCACTATTTCTCTTCAGTTTTTTAGGCCAAATTTAAATATAATTAATCCAAAATACCCATTAGAATATATGTTTTGGCCTTAGTCACCTTCCTTTTCACTAAGTGTCTTAAACCTTCCATTCATGAAGTTTTAATCTGCTCATGATCAACCTGCCCAATAATTGTGCACACCTCAGAATGAGGATGTTCGGTGCACTTTTCCCTTAATAACAGAAATAAACGCAATTTGAAAGTGTTTCAGTGCAAGAAAAGTTCAAGATTATTTGGAAAATGTGCCTTAAAATAATGAAAAATGGTCAAATACTCATTTATCCCAGTAGCAAAGCAGGGAACATTATGCTTGTTTAAACATTTGAATCAACTGCTATGCTGCAGCCTGTCGGCACACGTTTCCATGGTAATCGTTTTCCCAAAAAGGTCAGCATGTTTCCATTTCTATAGCTTTTGCCTTTTTTTTTTTTTTCTAATTACATAATTAGGTGCCTAAATCCCTTCTTTAGTCTGCCAACTGTATTTCACCTTTTCCATATTTTCTGTATTTTTTCCGTTTTTAAGTGATTTCATGTCGCCTGTGTTTTGTCTGTGCATTTCCTCACATTAAAGCTACCGGAAGATTCCAGGAAACCAGTGTGAAGGTGGTTTTCAGCCAGCCAGGAAGGAGATTGACCTGAAGAAGATGTGCACCAGCAACGCCCTTCATCCCAATTCTCTGGTCAGTTCTGCTTGTTCTTAGGTGACCAGGCTTGCTAAAAACACAGTGAAACATAATCTGATGGCAAATCAAGCGCAACTTGTAAATTACATTTTTACATGTGTTCCTGAAACACAAATATGTGCTCTTGGGTGGATGGATTGAGATAAAGAGACGGGATGAGCAGAGCTGACCAATAAGATGACATTATTAGACCTTTGTAGCAGAAAATGGCGCATCAAAATAAATGTTACCTCTCGTTTTCATCCATTCCTCTCTGTTTGTCTCTGGACACAGACTGAAAACAGTTCACCAAACACTGCTGTCATAGTGATGGTTGTCATAGCGATCCTCCTGACGAGTGCTGTGGTAGGCGTTTGGTTGGTGAAGAAATACGTCTGTGGTGGACGGTGAGTTGGACCCCCCCCCCCACACACACGCGCACACACACACATCTAAACACTGTCAACATTTCTCTTGTTCATCTTTGTTTTTTGCTAGGTTCCTCGTACACCGATACTCTGTCATGAGGGAAAATGTGGAAGCGAACAAAATAGAAGGAGTAGATGATGTTGACACCAACTACATGGAGACAGAAAAAGCACAGTTTAATGAAGATTCAGATCAGGTGTGTGATACTTTATCAGCTGCTTCATTGGAGTAGTTTCTTTTGTGAGTCTATAAACTCAACGATCTTGTCTATGTCTCCTCGTAGGACCTCTTAGAATAAGATGTCTCCCCACTCGAAGGCTTTCATGACGCCTGGGCATTCCTGTCGGTCCCACGTGCTGATTAACATCTGCTTCTCACTTCTCGGTATCCCCTGGTGGCTGGAGGACAACAGCAGGGCCACTTTTTTTTTTTTTACTTTGCCTCCTTGTACCAGTTAAGCCCCCCACAAATGCTTTGGGAGGGGAAACAAATCTGGTGTGGAGCGGGGGGGAGGGGGACCTCTGGGCTCCCTGGAGAGTGTTTTTTGTTTTTGCTTCCGTCACAGAAAGTTCTGTAAGGATGGTTGGGTGTGAATGTGTGCTCTGTTCTGGTCTCTTTGTGTCCTTTCACGCTGACCTGAGATGAGATGGCCTTGCACTGCAGAAGCACTGAAAGGAGAATATAACCTGGACACGCAGGACTATCAGAATGATTTTTGGGAGCAGCCGAGCAACATAACACAGAATAATGATGGTTTTTTTTTTTTGTTTTTTTTGCAGTTTTTCCTGCTGTCATTTAAGTACTTTTTGTACTCAAACCTTGCCCGATACAGCCCTGTTGAGCTGTTCAGATATACATTTCATCTCTTTCACCAGTCACTAAAGTTAGGCAGCAGTACATTTTTAGACTATTTACTATTCGCAAGCTCCTCTTTTAGTGACACATTTAGGTAAAATGAGTATTTTCTGTTTTAATTGAAACAACAATGAGTAGTAGGATAATCTTTTAATGTGTCTTGTCACTCTTTTCGACCAGTGACGCTTTTGTTTTAACCGTAAGTTACATATATTGTGAAAATTGACCAGAATTTTTAGTATAATCCCATTGAGGGATGCAGTTCAGATACAAACTGTTTGGTAAATAAAACTGTAACAGCTGCTTCTAGATATAAAGAAACCTAAGTGCTTTGACACCAGATATTTACATTTTTTTTTATCCATGACATGTTTGTTTTTATTCATTTGATTAACATCTAGTTCAAATTAACAATCAAGTCGAACTAAAAGCCATGACCCTAAAAATTCTAAGTAAGTAAAGAGATGGTTACAACTGCCGAGGTAGAAAAGGTACACAATGCTCATAGTCATTTTAGGGAAAACTTGTATATTTTATTACCAAACAGATGCAGAATCAAAGTCGAGTAAAGTTTATATCCTGAAGACGTGCAGACAAGTATTTGAACCAAACTGGGGCTCTCCTTCACGTAAATAAAACAAAGACGACTAATTTCAGGGGCTGTCATGATTATTTGATTACAGTTGGTTGTTAATTGTAGTTCAGATAACTGGCTGTCTTTGTCCTCTTCATTTCATGCCACTGTTATGATATCATTTTGTGATAATTGAGTAATACACTTAAACATCGGGAGTAAAAATAAAAAAAAACCAGCTAATTGGCAAATAATAGATATAAAATTGACCTCGTACGTCTGCCTTTTAGGCTTTTTTAGCTTTTTTTTTTTAGCTTTTTTAAAAATTATTATTAGTGCATGTATTTGTGGCAGATCCAGCCAATCCCTTCCTCCCAAGTTACTGGACTCTTCCTTTTTCATTAGGCTCAGCCGGAATGTGCCCACAGCACTGCTACAGTGTATGTGGAAACAGTGACAGAAGTATTAGCATTTTTCTCTTTGTGTAATCGGGTTGTTTTAAATGTATGGGATGGGTTAAAATGCAGCCCTGCACATAAATGCATGCCTTTAGACATTTTAAAATATTTAGATTGTAGAACTGCACCACTCAAGAGCAATAATGACAAGTTGCTAGCCTTGACTTTTAGTGTCTGGTGAAACTTTGAACTTAAATGTCACAAGTGCCAACATTATTGTGAGGATATGAAATGGAAGCGGCCTGTCGCAGCTCAACACAGCCGATTTCTTTGTACTCTCCTGGGTGTGTGGTAAGAATGAAAGACTTGAATTGTTGCCAAAGCACTTTTTCCGTTTTTCAGATTTTTGAGGTGAGATTGTGAAAGGGGAACCTTTATGCATTGAGTTGAGTGCAAAGTCCTTTACTTGAACTGTCTCATACTTTTGCTCAGCACGATGCACCGGTATGTTCCTCTTGTTGTGTCATTGTTGGACTGATGTGTTTCACATCAGCTGAGATGCAGATTTTCTTAATGCAGGTGCAGGCATAATCATTGAAAATTGGGTTAAAGAGCAATACAAACATTTCTATTAGCATCAACTGATGCACTGGGGCAGGACACATAATCTGGTGAGATTAATCCTATTAATCAGTCAGGTGTCGACATAAATACACATACTTTATTAAACAAACTCAGTGCCATCTCTTTCCCAGTAGACATTTCTCTAGATGAAATGTTGGCCGGCTACATTTCTAGTCTGCATTGTAAGACTTGGTGCAGTTGATACACATGCAGGGCTTATCGCTAATGCTTGCATCCTCCAGCAGAGGCAATAATATCCCAGTGAATAAGCTATTGTAATAAGCAGGCCTAATACTGAGGCTTTTTTTTTTTTCTCAAAGACTGCTCGGTAGCCTTCGTCAGATATGAAAGCAAGTTCATTTTATTGACGCTTCCTAATTTCCTCAGCTACCAGTAAGAGCAATCCCAGCTATTTACTGGATTCAGTGACTTGTTTTTGCACTGTATTTACAGATCTGTGAAAGTGTTGCATTTGTTAAACTTCTTGTACAACTGCATTTTGTAAGATATTAGGCCATGTGAGTGGTGACTTCCATTACAGCTTGTTTTCTTGACCGCGAGAGATGAGTCTCTGAATTAAACGGCTCTGTAGCACAGATGTTCTGTAACGGTGTTTGTGTTTGCTCGTGTTTTTTTTTATGTAAGAGACATTTTCTATGAAGGCAGCGATGCGTCAAAGCAAAATCCAGCCCTCTCACATATAAAAAGTAGATGTAGCCATTGTGAATAAGTGATTTTTCACATGTTATTTGAATTCTTCCCAGAGACATTCTTGGAGACCAAAGAGATGAGTCAAAACCGTGTTTTCTTCAAGAACTGCCTCGATTGCTGACAGTTTCTCTTTATGTGTTGAGCTGGGTCTGTGCTCACCAGGGTCTTTGGAAGTCTCCCAAAAGAACACGTCGCCAATGCAGTATGCCAACTAAATCCATCTGGAGTATATGTAATTCAGCTTTATGTTTATGGTCTCTTGAGAAGCCTTCCTTCTGCTCCCATCTGATCTTTTCCATCAGCAGCTTCATGCACAACATTGACTTGTAAAAAATAAGAATTTTTTTTGGTGGGGTTGGGGGTTAGATATGTATTATTAGGGAACAAATTTTAGATTAGGGCAGTTGGCATTGACGGGAGTGTAAATGTTAAGGGGTACCAAAAATCATTTAAAAGCTCATGGTTGTTATTTAATGTGCTACACAAAATTTTTGTGGGATGAATGATGATAGGTAGCTATTGCTCCATAAAGGTAATGAAACCAATGTTAGGAGGAAATGATAATTACAGAATCTTTTTAATGCAAACATTTCTAAATTTCTAAATTGTTTTTGTTTTTTTTCCCCCCATGTCATTACTATAAATCCATGGGGAATTCATATAGAAAGGCATTGCGACGCACTAAACCTCCTCTAAGCACTGAGCTGAACAGTCAGATTTGTGTGGGCTCCGTCATCAGGCATCAATGGAGTCTCTGATAATCACCTTTGCCTCCCCTGAAGGAAAAAGGGGAGGGCGACACAGCAACAGCAGAATTAGTGGCGTGGGGTTAAGTTTGTGCCAAATAACCGAAAGCTGTTTTCACAAAACAAAGTCCTAATGCAGATGCCACTCTGAGAACATAAAGAAAAAAAAAAGAAATAAAAAAACTCATCAAAACTTGGTGGCACCAACCGACAAAACCTTGTTTATCAAGACGAAAAGAGAAATACACGTGGAAGGAATGCAGCCCACAGGGTACCTCAAACTAGCCTTGTCCACTGTCTCACACCACATAACATTTAACTAAAGTGCTGCAACACTGGGAAGCCAGGAGCAGAAAGAAAAGCGAAAACTCTCCAGGTGTGCTTCTCACAAGGGAGGAATATCCAAGCAGCAGCAGGGCTGGAGTGCACAGATTAGAGCCCTGATAGTCATTCGGAAGGCAAAGGAAGGGGGAGAGAGGGACAGACGGAGGCACTTGCGCAAAAATGTTTCTGTCGACAAAGACACACCTTATCATAGAAATATGGCAACAGATGAATACATTAGAGGCTTTCGGCTTCACATGCATAATCAGCATGAGCACGATATGATAGAACTAAGGAAAAAACAGAGTATAGCTGTTTCTTCATAGTTATCAGCTCATTCATGAAGACTGGACAGAGTAATTCCGTATTGGTGAATCTACCCACCGTAATAATCGGGCTGTTGCACATACAAATGTCCTTATCGAAAATCCAGTTTTGAAAAGACTCCTAATACAATGAAATAGAGGGAAGGAGAGGGTCCAAAATGCCGCTTTTGTAAGTAGCCTGAAGTTAGTCCCAAAGGAAAGGAATAAGGGAGAATGGCTGTTGATAGAAAACCTTCCATTTTGCTCTCTTCTACTCTGCTGAGACCTCTACTTGGGCCTGTGATGTGTGGGAAATTCAGTACTGTAGGCATTTCTATGAAGGGTGGGGGTGGGGGGGTAGTAGCTTACTTTACTTGCCAATAAGTAATGCACCTCTCCACAGAAGGCACGTTGTTAAGTACAGATGAAGAGAAATTTCCTCTGGGCTTTCTTTGGTAAAACTGCGCCTGTGTCACACTCCAGACGCTGGGTGGCGCTGTAACATAAACAGTATTGTCTCTCAGCATCGTCAGCAGCAGAGAGTCATCAGTTGCCTAGTGATGACAAACTATCGACCGCTGCTGTTTCCTGCCTTTTCAAAATCTCTTCGGTGGTACTGAGCTAACGCGAAGTTTGTCACACAGATTTGTTTTCTTTTAATCTTTTCCTTTCTGCTGGATCATGGGACAAAATAACACCGAAACTTTTATCTGGAGGGTTGTGTAACGTTTCAGCGCGTCGGGTCGCTTTATGAAGGGTTCTGAGACAATGATGAATAATTATATTTTCATCAGGGTCGTTGGGAAAGGAAGCTATGGGGAGGTGAACTTGGTGAAAAACAAGGCAGACCGAAAACAGGTGAGCAACACAAAGTGTTGTAGATTCAAAGATAGCTCATAAGGACTTCTTTTTTAAAAACCCTGTTTTGCTAAGACCCCACCTAAGTACTGCTAGCAAAGTATAGCTAAAACCTAAACGGATTGTTACTTTACATCATATTTTGGATTATTTTCCAGCGAAACAAACAGAGCTGTCACATCCAAGTGTACAGACGCAATGCCTGTTGTAGTTCATTACAGAGAAAAACAGTCAGCAAGGGAATTGATCAATTATTTTTTCTCTTCGGTGGCCCCTAAAAGGCAGTTTTATAAGAGCGCGGGATTTAATCTAGTGAAATAATCCCATGGATTTAGACATTATTAGAATAGCTGCATGTTCACACATAATTTTCCTCTATTGTTCCTTCCCAATGCTATGTAGTTCGAGTTGAATCCAGGCTCCCACAAATTAGTTACTTGGAGTTGGAGAGGTCCAAATCAATGACCATCTATGTGGAAAAGGCTCCTCATGTAATTATTATCATAATCTGATAATGCCCCATGCATGGATGGATCTTATTTTTGTTTTTATTTGGAAGTGTGTGTTTTTTTCCCCTTTTTCCTTTCTCAGTATGTTATAAAGAAGCTGAATTTAAACACGTCTTCCAAGCGGGAGCGGCGTGCTGCAGAGCAGGAGGCGCAGCTTCTGTCCCAGCTGCGACATCCCAACATTGTCACTTACAGGGAGTCTTGGGAAGGGGATGACTGTCAACTGTTTATTGTGATGGGCTTCTGTGAAGGGGGTGACCTCTATCACAGGCTCAAACAACAGAAAGGGGAACTTTTGCCAGAGAGACAGGTCGTGGAGTGGTTTGTCCAAATAGCCATGGCACTTCAGGTATTGGATATTATAATCCTGAGCATGTACTCCATGTTAAGTCAAACATATTTTTGTTTTGCTTCACACGAGAATGGGACGGTTTAAGTCACTGTTTTGCTTTTCAGTACCTGCACGAGAGGAACATTCTTCACCGGGACCTTAAAACACAGAATATATTCTTGACTAAAACCAACATCATCAAGGTCGGGGACCTGGGCATTGCACGAGTACTGGAGAACCAGAATGATATGGCCAGCACACTCATCGGGACCCCGTATTACATGAGTCCTGAGCTCTTCTCTAATAAACCCTATAACCACAAGGTAGTTTGGTTTCCTTCTCTTAGTTCACCGCTCCGAATGATTTATTTAATTTTTTTTAAATGGGCCAAGCAGGATGATGAAATGGGATGGCTCATATCCCAGACAGGGATGTCTTGGTGCATCACTTAAACACAAATGATTGGACCCAGAATTTGGTCTCTATCCTGTGTTAGATAGCACAGTGTTGCCCATTTCAGTCTGACACGAAAGCTCTACGCATAGTATCGACACAGTTTGCAAACTGACAACTGGGGGAAATGACTGGCGTTCCTTTGTCTATATGAAGTTCAGCAGTTCTATTCAGCTATTAAATAAAGAGGTTAACGGTATGAACTTCACAGCTTGACACTGTTACCAAAATAGTAATGCACAGGAAATTCTGTTTTTACTCACATTATCGACAATTCATGGCCACTATCTACTGCTTATATGTATGCATGTATATATTAAATTGGGACTGTTGTATGATTTATTTCTGCCTCCAGTCAGACGTATGGGCCCTGGGTTGCTGTGTGTATGAGATGTCCACACTGAAACATGCCTTCAATGCCAAGGACATGAACTCACTGGTGTATCGCATTGTTGAGGGAAAGGTTGGTTTTACATTAACACATTTCTTTTGATCAGGTTCTCAGTTAAGTGTCATATTTAGTTACACTGTCCATTTTATTTACACTAAACCTTTTTTAATTAACACATTTTTGAGTGTGTTGGACATTATTTAAGCTCCATGGCATGTACAGACTGAACAATGTTTTTTTTTTTTTTTTTTCCTGACCCAACTGATAAATGTTGGTGTCACTATGATTTCAGCCATTTTGACCGGGTTTTTATCAGTTTATGTCTGTCTTTTTTAGACGATATCTTTAACTTTTTTTCTGTTTTATTGTTTTCATTTTCCCGTTCTTCTGATCAGCTGCCACAGATGCCAAGTCGATATGAGCCCCAGCTCGGTGATTTGATCAAGAGCATGCTGTGTAAGAGACCAGAAGACCGGCCTGATGTAAAACTTGTCCTCCGGCAGCCCTACATAAAACGACAAATTGCCATGTTTCTTGAGGCTACCAAAGAGTAGGTGTTATTGGCAGCAAACTGCCTTTGGAATTCATTCCTTTCTTTGGCGAGTTTCTGGTATTTTCTTTGTATATTTAAATTGGGATCCTGTCATACTGTCAGAATTTGATTTTGCCCCCTGTCCTTTTTACTGCTCCTCTGCGAAGATTAAGTGAAATATTTGCTTTTATGCTGATTTATTTATTTATTTTTTTTGCCAGAAAAACTTCCAAGTCAAGAAAAAAAGCCGCGGCTAGCAGTGGCGACTGTAGGACCAACAGTGCATCGTCTGGGGCTTCGTGCCAACCGAAACCTGCGAGGCTTCCTCTGAGTCCTCAGCCTGAACCTCTTGTCTGTGTCAAACAGGTGAGTTACCGATGAATGTATCATCGGTGAGTTTTAATTGCAGCCTGCTAATCATTGCCTTTACTGCTTCTTAAGTACCCTACAAAATGATCGTTTATAGGTTTTGAACTAGTTTTTTTTATGCTTAAATGTTTACAAAAATGCATTCTTTTCTTCATACTATATACAGCTGTGGCCCTTTCGGTTGGAAATGCACTGTTTTAGCTCATATCCCTTAAATGTCCCCGCCCAAAGAGGCCAAGTCTGCTTTGATTGATCAGCTATTGGTCAGATGGGATTGTCGCAAACAGGCTATTTAGCTGGCAACATGCAAATTTGTTCCATAATGATGTGGTCAAGTCCAGAAAGAAAAAAACTGGACTACAAACAAGATATTTCAGGCAGTTCAGGATTCGTGGCTTTTGTGGGAGAGTATACCTCCCTTTGGTCTGGACCTTTTTAAAGCTTTGTAACTTTACACATCTTTTACATGAGCACAAACTTGTGATTCAGACTATATTAATGGAGTTTATTTCTTTTTTTCCACCTGACATGACTGTCACGGATAATAATGTGCCGGCCGGACTTGAACAATGTCAGTTGGAGTTAATGCTACGGTAACAGTTAGCTGCTCTGCTTGATAAATAGACAGCACAAAGGCCTGCATGTCCTGATGGAGTGGTGTATGTATGAATTTATCCAAGTCGGGCGATGTGCAGAACAATCACATGGATTGCTTTGATTGATATTGAAGCTGTTTATATGAGCATCTTTATTTCAAGGAGTGACTGAGTTTTGCAGCTTTTATTTTTTCTCTTGTCCTTAGAAAGAAGATAAATCACAACAGTCTAAAAGCCGCGATGGTTTGACAAAGTGCCCTCAAGCTCAGATGCCACCACTATCACCCAAACCCTCCTCGCCTGACGTTCTCAAAGCCAGCATTGCATCCATGGCAACTGTCAGCAACATTGATATCGATATCCCACTGCAGCAGGGTGATGATGTGATGAAGAGACAAGGGCACAGGCCCCATTCTGTTATGTCAAACCACGGGCCAACTAGCGAAACTGTGACTGACTATGTGTACAAAGGCGGCAAGGGCCAAGGGAAACCAGATCCTTCACCCCCTCCTTCTCCTGTTAAGCCCCCTCTGAAGGCTGTATCTGGTGTAAGCAGCAGGGGAGGAGAGGAGGGGACGGCACCCAGTGGATCAACAGACATTCAGCCACAGGCCAGACCAAACCCTGGAGATAACCCATTTTCTATCTTTGGGGACAAACAGGTCTCAAACATGGAATGTAAGGATGATACCATGGAGTTACTTAAAGAGGCTGATGCACAGAACCCAAATCTAGAAAACATTGGAGTGGTTTTGGAAGTGAACACGGGCAATAAAAATGACACCTTGAACTCTATCGAGCAAACTCCGACACAACACACACAGACCTCAGACATCCAAGTGAGTGGCCAAAGGAACAAAGAAATACTTGGTTTGGTTGTCATCAAGTATCTCTTTTTTTTATACTCATGTTCATTTGTGTCTCTGAAGGACAGCCTAGAAACTACTGAAAAGCTGTTAGAGTCTCCAGTACTGGTAAGCATTAAAATTCCCATTCTCTTACCTGAACCTTTTGCCAGGCATTGCCATAACAACACCCACTGCATAACGATGTTCTTGCATTGTAGTCGTATTTTGTCCACAGGGGTAAAACTGTAACTGTTATCTGTTTAGGAGCCTGTTCAGGGGGAATCTTCCTCTGTGGCCACTAAGCGAGATCAGGCTTCTCCTGGCCGAAGTCCCAGCTGCCTCTCAGAACCTTCTGCGTTACAGCAACACACGGGGAAACACAAAAGACAGACGCAAGGGGATCAGAACAAGGTAAACATGCATACAGCTAATGCTAGGTCTCGCATTTTAAAATGTGAACATATTTAAGTCCAGTTTTACTGAACTGAATATCACGTTGTGTCTATGAACTGCTGATACAAAACTGTCCAGGGAGGAATAGGATTTTCCTCCACTTTCTGACACCTTGTATAACAACAGCTTTAACAGTTTTGTTATTTCAAGGTGGCTGCTTCGAGGCCTTTACCTCAACCCCCCGTTGAGAGTCTTGCTGTGGAAGAGAAGAAGAAGAGAAGGAAGGCCACAGGAAGCAAAAAAGCTAAGGAGACCGCAGCGTCCACATCAGTTCATTGCTCAAAGGACGAATCTCTGCCACCACAGGTACAAAAAGCAGTGTCCCCTCAACAGTCCTACGTTATCGCGCCGCTTTGTGAGTTCATCAGTTCATGTACATTATACTTGTTGTAAACTGTTAGTTTACTTTCTAAGTTTGGGTAAACTTTTAAGTTAACATCTTAATGTATGTGGTATTATTGCCTCAGTTGTTGAGAATATGGGTGACAAACCATCTTTTTGCAGTCATAAGTCACCTTCTCTATAAAGGTCCAAGGTTTGAACACCCAGGTTCCCATACTTTACTTTCTTAGACCACTGTCAGTGCCACTTATAGCTTTTTTTTTTTTTTTTTTTTTTTTTTTTGGTGGCTTCTGTTTTACCTCAATTCAGTTAATCAGTCACAGAAAATGAACGTCAGGGTTATTTTCAGGACCGTCCTCTGTCTGCCAGAGAGAGAAGAAGACTGAGGCAGTCCCAAGAGAGCGTCAGCCAACCAGGTACTCACACAAACTTCCCCTCCTGAGTGAAAAACAAATAAGTTACTAAGTTAGATCCAAAAGAAAAAACAATCGCCAGAGAAAATACACAGTAATGCCTCTCGTTACATCAGGAAACAGACGTGCACATCTTAACGTGCGCGTTCTAAATTTTATTACAGCATTATAAAGTCACGATGGGAACAGGATATTTTTGTTTTCATTAGTTCTCTGCTTTTCTCAGGTGTTTGTGCTTCACGAAGGGGATCTTATGATGTCACCCCCGCCAAAGCTGAGTACTACGCTGTTCCAGTTACTCGATCTGCTTCTTACTCTATCACAGAGCCCAGCAGTAAGGTACGGATACTTCGCCCACTGTAACATTTGAATGCATTTCATGCAGTTTAGAAAAAAAAGAATCTTCCCTTTATGACTAGGTCGATACTCGCCTGGGAGGATTTTCTCAGCAGGATAAGCTGCTGGAGCAAAGGTCTGATGAAGATGAGTGCAGCTCATCCACAAGTTCCACAGAGCGCTCAGAGGGAGACTGCAAGGAAAGGTGAGAGCGAGCGCACACCAGAGAGGGATCGAGTGTAGCACGAGTGATCGATGCAACACAGACTAACGATAAATACTCACACTGCTTCTGTAAACTTACTGTATTTGTGGGTTCTCAGCAGAAAGACCGAATCCTGCGACATGCATGATTTAGTCCATATGATGACTCAAACTTTGAGAATGGATGCTGGAGACGCTGGACCTGAGCTGGAAAAAGGCAGATTTAACTCGACCACGCTGCCAGAATTCAAACTGAACAGGAAGTACCGGGACACCCTGGTGCTTCATGGGAAGGCTCGAGAGGACGCAGAGAACCTTTCACTCTGTGAAATACCAATAGGTTGGATACTTCAAACTCTGGCTTCAGTCAGTTGTCCTTTCTGGAGCTTCACTGTATTTAACAACTGTTTCTGTCCAGAAGCTTCCACTTCTGGTCCAGCCAAAATAAGAAGAGCCATAGAGCACCTGAGAACAGATGTGGTCAAAGGTCTGGGTGTCAAGCTGTTGGACAAAGTGCTTGAAATCATGGAGGAGGAAGACGAGACCAAAAGGGAAGTAAGTGGAGCATTTCAAACAACATCATAACCCCAGTTTAAATGTCCTGATTTTATATTTTGGAACCTTGTGTATCTGGGAAAGTTTTTTATTTTTAAGAAACCAAACCCAACACATTCTCCAACTTAATTTTCGGTGCAGTTAACTTGTCGGCAAAGTGCGAAACTCCACCACTCCGTTTCCAAACTGATGTCGGTTGGCTGATTTTGCTTTTTTTTTTGTTCAGCTGTGCCTTCGTGACCAGATGGGAGATAAGTACCAAGCTTACGCTGTGATGGTGAGGCAGCTGAAGTTTTTCGAAGACGTTGCATTCAAGGTTTGAAGAGCACCAACTATGGGAGCACATAGAAGTGCATTTCCCTAAAGATCGTCAGAGAAACGGTTCCTCTGTCGAGCAGAAACTTGTGCTGAAGTGGAAAAAGTCAAGTCAAAGATGAATTTGTCTTCAGCTTAAGGATTTAGTCATGGAATTGTTACCGTGCAGTTATGTAAATGTTTAAAAAATTCTCTCCTGCATGAACACAGACTGTGAAATTAGTCTTGCAAAGTTCAGGATGTCTATGCAAAACATTTTGTCTTTTTTTATGTTTATCTGTAGTGCACAATTATTTATAATGCAAGCTAGAATTTCTAAATCTGTTTATCTTTAAAAGACTCTACTTCTAACCTCTGCTTTACTTTATTCTATAACAATAATGTAAACTATATGTACTGTAGATATTAACATTTGAATTCTTTCCAATAAATCCTGAATTTATTTTTGCACCTACTTCCTGCTACGTCGAGAGCCAATATTTTAATTAAGGGGAAAATGAGTAAATATGCTGTGGGTGCATGACACATTTCCAATATCCTCTTTAGAAAACATACAGTATCAGATATTTATTAACTGACACACGTTTCAGTATTGACAAACTTTTTTTTCCCCCAAATGCTTCGAATGTGAATTGTGAAAGAAACTGGAACATTTCCCATATTTAAAAAAAAAAAAAAAGCATTCACAGCCAAACAGGGGACAGCTATTGATTTATTTGTGCTTCTTCTTCTTGAGGCTTTCCTGAGGCTTTTGGCTCGGCTCCCCGCTGCTCTCTGGTATGAGTGGCTGCCAGGGCACAGGATTCCTCCGGTACATAGGCCACGGAGGCAGGGTCAACTGAAGTAAAAAGGACAGAAATGGTATTATGTATGAGGTGCAAACTTTGCTCACCTATAAAAAGTCTTGACATGATGCGTGACCACAAGAGAACCAAGAGTGTGTTTAGGTCCAATTTATTGTGGAAAAAAGAGAAAGGTGTACCATTGAGCCACATGGAGACAAAACAACAAATAACAGAAAGCAAAAACTTACCACACAAGACACAGCAAAACCAGCCAACACTACGTACACCGTCCACCCAAACTGCTCGACAATTAGTCCATATACGAACCCAATCACCTGTGAAGGCAATGCAAAATGTTATCAACGAAACTGTAGGTAAAAACTGAATGCACCCTAAATGGAGTATTTAGCTGCTCTGCATGAGTCATGGTGTCTTACCGCTGAGACGAGTATGATTCCTTGGAAAATCTGTTCAGCCAGCTTCTGGCCCTTGTAATCCTGTAACAATTGAACGGCCAAAAAAATAGTTAAATTAAAGCAATAATAATGACACCAAGACAGTGCGGTGATATATGGGTTCATTTGAATTTGACTGCTGCTTGCACCTTAGCCTTAGGTACTTATTCTACAATATTCAATAAGACCCTAGTGCAAAATAACTTTACAACGAGCTACTTTAAATTGTAACACAAAGTAAGGGTTGCGAGTAACCAACACTTACAAACCACGGGCTTTTCAGGTAAGGTGGAAATGGAATTTGTTATTTTGGGGTATAGCGCAGAAATGATGTTGGTTGGTTTGGGTTTTGCAGGTATAGCAGTTAGTTAGCAGCTGTTACCCGTGTAAGCACATCATCGAGAAGCTAACGTAAGGTGGCTTAACTTTAGCTGAGTAAATCAACATAAATTAAACCAATGGCTTCTTGAAATAATTTTTCCAATTTAAAACATATAATAATCTCTTACCATATGCGTGGGAATGGACTTGAACATAGACAGCATGTTTCCTCTGAAAATGAACTGCTTAAACGAAAAATATTTTGGCTCTTACTACCAAGTATGCACGCAGCTTGACTTCCGGTTTTAAAACGATACGTCGTATTTTGAAAAAGGACCCATCCGCTTACTCCCGAGTGCCTTAGTGTGGACAAAGCAGCACATTTTCAGGGATACCTAAATGAAGTGAATGGGTTGAGCTGTTAAGAGTTACGGTCATATTTGTTTTACGTCGTGTGGAAAGTTTTAGCCGTCCAACTAATTTTCTGAACCGCCACGAAGGGAAAACGGCAAGAAAATAGGGCTTTTTCAATCAGGCACACCCTGAAACACCTACTACTACGTGCATTGTGGATGGGATAAACTTGTTGATGTTGAGTTGGCAGTTTGGCTACAACGTGAATTAGTCTTACCCATGATGTCCCCCTCTTAAAACTCCATGGTGGTGACAAGATTATAAAATTTAAGCAGACAAAGTCAAGCGCCACCGGTTTGTGGTCGCCACGCAGCCGTGCAGCCGTGTTATAGATTAATATACAAATCAATTAAACCAACGCGGGCTCCATTCAAGTTGGCGTTTTGCGCTTTAACCAATCTTTAGTCCTTTTTAAAACCGGTTTATTAGACGTCCTGGAGTGACCGATGCGACGGTTGTCATGACACTGAGGAGAGGTGGGGCAATTTTTATTTTGTATTTGCAACATTACTACATCTGCTGTATGTCTAAACAAAGTGATCGGAAAACTAACACGTTGATTGGGAATTAATAGATTTAAAGCTTATGTAAGAAACTGGCTGGCATTTGCATGTAGGAGCACTTCCCAGTAAGTGCATGGCAATGCGGCCTCATACATCTCGGTTCATACTAACACCATCTCTCCCATGTCATTCACAGTAAACGTGGTCATCCTCCTCCTCCTGGTTGTGGCCTTCCTGATCATAGTACAACGGAATCTCCTCAATCTCAGTGACTTCTTACACCAAGAAAACCCAGGTATACTTGTGTGTTGGAGATGCAGGTGTGCTCACATGCTGGGTACACTTTCTGCCCAAAATATATATTGGGTTTTAGTTGCCTACATATTATCTCACAAGTGAGGGGCGTTAAAAATCAAACTATGGTGGTAATTTGTGGATTATGTCTGTTTCCAGATGATGGACTGATTCATCCCTTTGAGGTTGAGTTGTCTCCAAACCTTAGGAGAGAGTCGGAGAGGAAAGGAGAGGAAATCCCCATTCTCATCACCGCTGCAGAGGACAGACTTGGCGCCGTGGTTGCAGCCATGAACAGTGTCTACCAGAACAGTAAAGCCAACGTGGTCTTCACCATTGTGACGCTGAATGATACTGTTGGCCACCTAAAGTAAGGCTACAAAGCCATTTGCTTGCATGCCAAAACGGCAGGAATTTAAAAGATTCTTTAAGTAATCTGACATAACCGTTTCTATATTTTACCAACAGGGTGTGGCTCAGTAACACAGAATTAAAAAATACAAAATACAAGATAGTTATTTTCAATCCAGAGATCCTCAGTGGGAAGTTATCAAAGGATGCTCAGTCGCTGGAGGCTGCAAAACCCGTAAGACAACTGAATACAGTTTGACCTCCTGAAAATAAGTGATCGTGCTCCTGCTCATGTCTTTTCTTGTTGTAATTGGTGTTAATTGTGTATTTCTCAGTTGACTTTTGCCAGATTTTATCTGCCTCTCTACATACCTGATGCAGAGAAAGCCATCTATTTGGATGATGACATCATTGTACAAGGTAACAAACCATTGCAAAGGATGAGTATTATCTTTTGTTGTATAACTAAAAGAAAATCTTCTTAAACAATAAGAAACAAGGTCTCGTGAGAGTACATTGATCAGTTAACTTGCCTGTTGTATTGGATCTAAGGAGACATTCAAGAGCTTTATGAAACCAACCTCAGACCAGGACATGCAGCTGCTTTCTCTGATGACTGCGACTCAGCATCTGCTAAGGGCATCATTCGAGGGGCTGGAAACCAGGTGGGCATGTCTGGAAAGAGTCGTTTTTGTTCATGGGAAGGGGGAAGAAGAAAGGAATAAATACTGAGTAATGATGCTTGATTAAATCAGAAATGTTATATTTTGTAGAACAACTATATAGGTTTCTTGGACTTCAAGAAGGAAGCAATTAAGAGACTGGGGATGAAGGCCAACACGTGCTCTTTCAACCCGGGGGTCATTATCGCCAACTTGACTGAATGGAGGAACCAGAACGTTACTGAACAGCTGGCACACTGGATGGAGCTCAACACTCAGTAAGTGTCGTGATGAATCTTAAAGAGACATCTCTGGACAATTGAAGGAGGCACAGGAGTAGCTGCATCTTACCGTTAATAAAAACAACTCCTGTTTAATCAGAGGCCTCTTTTTTTGCTCTCATAAAGCTGCATGTTTTCTTTTCCCCAGTGAGGATCTGTACAGTAAAACACTCGCAGAAAGCATCGTCACTCCACCCCTCCTCATTGTTTTTTACAAACGTCACTCCACCATCAATCCAACGTGGCACGTGAGACACCTCGGTACGTTCCTGTTCATTCTTGTCGGAAAACCACCAAGAATTTAGAAGAACTTTTTGTTTTATTTTATTTTCTAAGGAAGCATTGACCTGAACAGTTACCGTCTTAAGCGGAGGATGCAGTGCTTCGCACGTGTTGAGATTTTTAAGGGCTTTTGGCTGCTTCAGAAATGTGCAGATAGTTTACTTTTCTACTTTTTAACTTTTCAGGCACTACAGGAGCTGGAAACCGATACTCTCCCCAATTTGTGAGAGCTGCCAAGCTCCTCCATTGGAATGGACATTATAAGCCCTGGGGGAGAACATCCTCTTTTTCGGATGTGTGGGACAAGTGGTTCATTCCAGACCCCACAGGAAAGTTTCATCCCGTGCGCAGACACACAGACTGAACAATGAGTGTCATGAACCTTTGGACCGGCCCAGTCCCAGCTGGAGCACAGCATAGCTTCTTAAATCTCAGGGACTAATTAAGGCCTTCTGACGTCATCCCCTGGATGTGTGGACCTTCTTACTCCGATGTTACATTGAACACAGTTATTTCTTGTTACCCAAAATATTTTTGATAAATTATTGAAAGCAAACCGTTTCACATTCTATTTGCCTTCCCTGTCCATTTTATACTGCATGTTGGAGTTCAGTAGAGCATCACCTACAGGTTCTGTACAAAAGTGAGAGGTGCAATATAAGTCAGTATATATGGCACAGGTAAATGGTTACATTCTGCTAAATAAAGATTGGTCATAGTGACAAACTGAAGGATTTTACATCAGTCCTGTTTGAATAATCCCATTTGAATGCTGGCGCCTCGTGGCATTGCCTTCATTCAGTACTACCTGTGGAAAAATTGAGTCTTCAGGGCACATTTTTTAATCGAACCTATATTTTGGCAGCAGTCTTTAAGTTCCACTACGCTGACCACTGAATAGCTTTCTTATAAACTTCAAGTTGACTAACAATTTTTATTTCCCCCAAATAGCTGCAACTGTAAAAGAACACTGCCTTTCACATTAAACTGTTTTTTAATTAAATGACTATATGCAGGCCATTAACCTAACTTCACCTCTGGAGAAACAACCCATTTGCACATTTTCCCCCATGTATTATCCCATTGATAGGATTTTTATATATTCTGAAAAAGCATTACCTTGCTGTTGTAAATGTCTTTTGTACGGTACATGAAATAAAGTTTATATCTTGGGATTTTGCCATTTTCTTGTTTGTGACACTTGCTGGAAAATGATGTAAGATAAAT
This sequence comes from Odontesthes bonariensis, assembly GCF_027942865.1. Lineage (NCBI taxonomy): Eukaryota > Metazoa > Chordata > Actinopteri > Atheriniformes > Atherinopsidae > Odontesthes > Odontesthes bonariensis. The sequence continues at coordinate 17,990,953 of NC_134508.1, read as the reverse complement.
GAGCAAAGAAAATATAGACACTCCTGCCATAACCTTTACTTGAAAGGAAAAGCAAGCTGGTCATTTTCAAAAATATTTATTACATTAATAGGTAGGTGTCTATATACAGTAGTCTGCATTAAGATATTACACATCAACTCCAAACTTTAAACTGGAAAAAGTAGCTAATGGACATGTATAAACACACAACTGCTGGACCATACAGTCCGTCTTTGGGTAGTGACCTACCACAGACAAAAGAAATTCAAATCTGCTGGAATTTTAGTTTGGGATGAAGGTAAAGTCCGAGTGCAGCGATATGTCCCACTGTTCTCCTGATTTAAGTGGCAGGGCGAGGGCACGCGAGTCATCGTCCCATATAACAAGCAAATGGTCAAAGGCTTCCTGATGGGGACTCGGTCAGAAGGTCCACAAAACTGCATGAGCCTATTCAATACCTCAGCATGAAGGCAAAGCTCATTTAAAATCTGTATTGAAGTCATAGGCATCCTCTGCATTAGCTGTAGACAGGCTGATGTCAATAGGGACTGAATGAAACTGCACCCGTTTTTCTGCAAAGAGAAGAAAGAGGTAAAAATAAATAAATCAATTCCCATGCGTGTGCAATTTAACAAATAATAAATGTTAAATCACTTACTTTGAAGTGATGTTTTCTGGGCTTTCTCTACTTCCCCGGAGTCCTCAGTAGTTTGTTCAGGCTGAAAGAAGAGCAGAAATTATAACTTGTCCAGCAGTTACAGCGATTTAAGAGGAGGAAAAAGTCGGCTGGATCAGAGTTGGATTAGAAGTCTGCATGAATACATTAAGACTTGAATTTTGTCCTCATTTCCAGAATTACAGATCATCATCATCTTAAGCATCTGTGTGGTCTGACAGCTCTCCATCTACAGTTACCTCATCATTCTGCTCCACGTTGACCTCTGGGGCTGCAGGGCCAGGCTTTTCTTCTGAGATGTCGGCCACTCTCAGCAGACCTCGTGTTGGGCCTTTAGAGATTAAGGTTATACTGCTGGCCTGGTTTGGAAATTTAACACCTACGAAGGAAAAACGTTTTCAGCAACACAAAAAATGACATTGGACAAAAGCCCTTAAAGGCCATGCGGCTCCTTAATTTCTGTGTGGGGACAAGTAATACTTCTTAAAACCTCCGGCTACAGGCTCAATTCAAACCAGCACCTTGTAGAGTTTCCTCATTTCCAGCTTTCCCTTTGGTTAGATCCCAGTCTTTCTGCATCTCAGCCACCACGGTGTCAGTCATATAGGAAGGGAGGCAGTGGGTCCCTGGCACCTTACAGTGGTAGCTTAGTTTTTGACTGGGGACACCAAAAGAGATGCAAGCTTTAAAAATGTAAAAATATCCCTTGATACAATACATAGATGCAGTCAGGTAGGCATAGTGTTTGGATCAGAGTTGGATTAGAAGTCTTCATATTGAAATCCAGAATTGCGTTTTTGTCCTCATTTCCACGTTGATGCCCTGAAACTACCAAACCTTTCCAAGCTTTAAGGAGGAAAAACAACTTACCCGGTCCAGTCAGCGAGGAAAGCAGTAGCCGCCTGCTCTGTGTTAGGGACGCCGCCCTTCTGCAAGAAACCACGCTTTTTGGCCAACAGGGTCAAAAACTCCAGAGAATTTCTGAAGTCTGGAACATTGTACTGAAGCATTATCTGAAACAATGTGAGCAATTCAAGCCAGTTACTAAAGTAAATCATCTATTAAATATTTTACACATTGCACTCTTGTACATGAAACTCGTACTACCTGGGTATTGTCACACTGCTTCAGCAGAGTCTTCACAGCATCCAACACACTCACATGGCCCTCCTCCACCTGCAGGCTCCTCAGAGCCATGGAGGCTGATGGGTTGACTGGTGACGCCACAACTCCCGGGCTGTCTATAAGCTTTACAGTCTTTGAGATGTGCACCTCCTGCATGGTTCTAATGTTTGGAAAGGAGACAAAATTCAGGGAACGAGAGAAATATGATCACAACATCAAGACCTGACAGGAAAGTGAGTTACACTGTTCATCTTCTTATAATGATCATGTTCTGATGGGAAAGTACATCTGAGTATCCATGAGGATGTTTCCTTTCAACTTGCCACCCATTTAAATATTTTTGTAGACCAGTCTCAAATACATACACACACCTGGTCTTCATCTGGACTCCAAAATTCCCCACATACAAATGTGAAGGGATGTGATAACAACTATGAGAAACAAGCCCAATCCACAAAGATCAGGTTCAAAGGGTCTATTAGCACCATCCTGGTAGAAGACACTCAGACACCACGACTGGCGAGAGCTCTACTGGCAGCAAGACAGGTGATCATAATGCTGTGGCTGATCAGCGTAAGTTTACATTAACTTTCTAGTTAAACCTAAAATTTATAGCTCAGATTCAAATCCTTGATGATTCTTCTCAAACATGTTTGTCGTCGCTTACTTTGTGATGCCTCTCTTGACACCAGCATTGCACACCATCATCCCCTTCATGCTGTTAATGAGGCTGCTCTTCCCTACATTAGGAAAACCTGTGGATCAAATAGGATTGTAGAGAAGATGTATTTTGAAATCGAGTACCGTTTTTTCCAGAAACGGATAGCAACAAGAAATTTAAATATATATATATATGACTACATACACATTAAGAGTTCTGTAAAACTATAAAATGACAGCAACAAGGACACTTTTCACAGAAGACAGGGAAAGGAAAGCTGCACTTACCAACAATGCCCACTTTGAGTGAAGCTTCACTCTGTGTCTGAGCAGCATAACCTGTGAGCAGCTCACTCAGACAACTGTATCCAAAGCAGGCTGCTCCTCGGGATTTGTCCAGAACTTCGTTGGAGGCCACTATTCTGCTCTTCTTGGCTTGCTGGCAAAGACGGAGCGCAGAAAGAATTATCTTAAAGTACCATCCTTTTTTTAAACATCTAAACCATTTTAGAACTCAGATTCAGTGGCTAAAGCTTTTACTTAAAGCCACATTTAATAGTCTATTTAAAGAAAATGTTCTTTAAAAAAAAAAGTTTTTATTGACACACAAACACACTTATCAGCTCTTCGTGAACCAGAGTGACATTATTGTGTGGTTTGTTAGTTACTCTTGGAGGTTAAAACCAGTTACAACAGCACGACACAAGCTGTTCAACCTTCTCAGTCCTCCACATCATACAGCAATACATTAACAGCAACTATTTCTTAGCCTGCCACAGGGTGGAAATCCAGATAATGTGTTTTAAAAACCAACTGCAAGAATCTGATTGATTCGAATAAAAGATTTGTCAATACATCCAAATGTTAAGTGCTCATATGAAGAGTCAAATACTCAAGCGCTCCGATGTTTAAAATGCACCCCCTACCACGGTTTTGTCTCGGATCTGCGTTGACGCTTTGAAAGCCACAACCGGAAACTCCTTTTGTAAACACTCGATCCACCTCTCCACGTTTTCCTTTGGTACCAGATCTACAATGCAGAAAAAAAAATCTGAGTCCTGACAGCCCGATCAAATCCAACACATGTTACTCATGAAAATGTGTCATTACCTATTTTGTTCAAAACCAACAATAATTTCTTGTTGCCTTCCCCCTGCACCAAAGCCTCCTCCAACTGTGGACACCTGCATCCCAGCGGATCCCGAGCATCGAGGACTTCTATTACTACATCAGATGCATCAATTACCTACAAGAAATGACTACGTGAGTAAAGCATTTACACTCCAGTGTGATACAATGACTGGAATTGTGTAGTTTTCTTTTTACCTTATTTAATTCAGTACAGAGGAACTGTTTTGAGCTCTTGTCTGGGGCGGTTTGTGTCTCTGAATGATTTGCTGTGTCATCCTATGCAAACCGAACACAAATAAACAGGTTAACAATGAGTTTAGAAAATGCCAGCAAAGAAAAGTTGACCAAGTTGACCTTTTACCCTGCGAGCCTTCTTGGCCTTGGGTTCACTCTCTTTTATCCCAGCCTCTTTGTCTTTCTGCCTTTTCTGGGCTCGCTCCTCTTTTTTGGCTTGTCGTCTTTGTTCCTTTTCTTCTTCAATCTACCAGATTCAATTGAGAGAAAAATACTCAGCACACGTTCAAACCAAGGTAGATCCACACTGCGCTATATATTTGGTTTCTTCAAAGCATTTAATGGCTGAGACGATCACAGCCCTAATGAATAGATCGAAGGTCGTAACAATCCTTTTGGGAACAGGGGTCTGTGCGTGTTCATTATTCCGAAAAGAGACATTGTAATTATGACTGCCCACCTTTAGCCTCCTTTGCTCTGCCTCCCGGAGAACCTCCTCCTTGAAGGGAGCACTGCTGGGAACTCCGAGATCCTTCTTCACTCGTTTGTTTCCTCCTTTCTTCTTTTCCTCTTTTCTTAGTTTTCTTTTATGCTCCCGGACCTAAATACAGACCATCAGAGCGTGACTACATTTCACGTGGAAAGTGCATTTTGTCAGTAAAAATTGAGGCTAAAAATGGCCTCTCACTGACACGAGACACGTTAAAATCCGTTTACCCAAAGGTGGAAGAGATATGGTACGAAACAGAGGAAATTAGAATACAACCAATTCAGGCCACATACCTTCTTCTGTATCTTGTAACGTTTGGAACAGGAGACCCGCTTACTTGCTTTCCTTAACTCTGGAGGGAGGGAAAAAAACCAAGTATAAATTCAGACACTTTAACGCAGGTTGAAAAATTAGCTGAGGGAGAAGCTAATGCAAACCGAGCAGTGCTTTGTAACTATTAGGAAGCTGCTCGCTCATTTATTAGCTAGCTGTTATGGCCACTTACAAACACTTTGAATGTCGGTTTATATATTTAAGGGACAACACTTACTTGGTCGTTTCATCGTAGAGCGGCGGAGTACCCAATGTGACTAAAACGCTGCTGCACGTGGAGGACTGCGCAACTGTGTGATGTCATTTCCGCTTCTGACAGCGAGTGATTAATAATCCGCCACCTGCTGGCCGGGAGGCTTCATGGGACCACGATTCCATCCATCCATTTTCTGTACCGCTGAATCCGTCGGTCGGGTCGCGGGGCGGGGGGCTGGAGCCTATTCCAGCGGTCAATGGGCGAGAGGCAGGGTACCACCTGGACAGGCCGCCAGTCCATCACAGGGCCACACAGAGACAAACGAGACAAACAACCATACACGCTCACACTCACTCCTAAGGGCAATTTTAGAGACATCAATTAACCTAACATGCATGTGTTTAGACAGTGGGAGGAAGCCGGAGCACCCGGAGAGAAGGACCACGATTCCGTTTTGTATAAAGAAACTTTTCATGTTATTAGAAATAATAACTTTCTAAATCACATGATTTAAAGATATAGTTGAAACTTACATAAAAAATACTGAGTCATGTATTATTTTAGATGTGTACTATTTCAGGAAATTCTACTTGTTATTATTCTTACCAATATGCACTCAAAATCCCGATAAAAAATACATGTAAAAATACCTTTGGGTAGTTGAGGTAGGATGTTGGATATGGTAGTTTGTCTAATAATATATCACATACAAAAAAAACTAAACAAATAAAAATCAATTGAAGATTCACATTCAGAATATGACTTCAAAAGGATTAAAAGCATAAACAACAAAATGTACTTAAACTTTCAAAAGCTGTCCCGTAAAAATCTTTTAATATTAAGAATTCATTTTAATTGGGGTCGTATTAAAGATGTAACCTATAACAGGGTCATTTTAAACAATCAATGCAGTAGTTGTCTATTAATAAAGGACTGAGCTACATCTGTGCATGTAATATTTAGGAGAAGCACTTGTTAGTTAAGTTGAAATTACAATTAAATTACAACATTTTGAATATGCAGAGGCAGTATGAAAAATTAAGTAACACAAAATTAAAATAGTCAGGTCACGCACCCAAAAAGTACTCTAAACATGTACTCAAATACAATACTTGAGTAAATACTTGCAGTTACATTTTGTTTGGCAATAGTCCGTGTGCGTCTCTGTGTCTGTGTGTGTTTGTCTTTGCAGGCTGACATTTATCTCATAAAGCATAATTCTTGAGATGGGGAATGATCTCTTGAAATGCTTATCCTTATTTGTTGTTGCTTACTGTCTACAAAATGACAAAAAGGTTTAGGTAAGAAAAAGAAAAAACATCAGTGATAAACAACCTACATGCAAACTCCTGGCACTGACTGCCTCATAGCTGATGTGTTTCTATAGCAAATATAGAAACTCTACACACAAAGAAGGAAAAAAAACCAACAGGATAAATCACGTCAAAACATTTTCCACATTACTTGTAGGCTGCAACATTTGTAACACATACAAAAAAGGTGAAACAAAAAAAAATAGGGACTCAGTCATAACTGAGAAGGTTTCTGAGTTCAGAATCCACCTATAGCATTTAGTTTCATGTTAAATAAAGGGACGCATACCTCTGTTATCTATTTAACTCCCTCTGATTGTCTCCACATGAACTCAGCTGTTACTGATTCACACAGAGCATTAAAATCCTGAGCCAAATGTTGTATTTGAAAGGCATCTTTCAGAAAATATTAGCAAAACAATAAAGCTACATGGCTGATATCCTATACTACATACACATATACTATGGAGTACCATGAAGACAGTTAACAACAGTTAGAGAGAATATACCACAGTCATGGTTCTACCAAGAACAGGATATTCTTTCATAGTTGCAGAGAGCAAAAGGCAAAAATAGGCCGGAGAGACAACATTAAAGCAGCAACTTTCACCTTTTGACTCGTACTGGTAGCTCACCACGTGTGACAACAACATCCTGTATCATTCTTATGTCTTGAATAGGAGGCTAAATGACACCTTTACTCTTGAAGAAGACATCCAGATTCTTATTAGATTTTGTAATAGATTACATCTCCCAAAGGAAAGTGGAAGATATTTTAATGTGTGATGAGACTGAGGTTGAACAAACAGGACAGGAACGTCACAGAGCAGCCTGGTGGTGGCAGTATCAAGCTTTTCTGCAATCTGCCCTTGGCTTGGATGAGAGCTTTGTAGGGAAACCTGGTAGGAGTCTTGCACATTGAAGAGGCTTTGGTAATTTAACTGATATGGATCAGTTTTGCAATGAAGAGGGGAAAATGTTAGCAAGAATGATTTTCCAAAGCAACAGTTCTGTGCCTAAGCAACCAGATTTTTGTAAGTGTGTAGCAGGATAGTTTCATGTATTGGAAACCTTAATTGTCAAGTTAGTTAATTGGTTGTAAATGAGTTGTAGATATTTACAATTTCTGTCTCATGGAACAGTGTCAGTCTATAAAGCCTCTTTAACTGCATGTTGTGGGTCTCAGCAGTGGCTTTCAAATGCAAATAAAACACTGGGGATAAACTCTGTACCTTTTCACTGCTTAATTGATGATGAAATAATCAAGGAATAGCCCCCACCTGCTCATGAAAACAGCTTTTGAGTCACTTGTCCAATTACACTTGAATGTCTGAACAGGGTTCTACATATCAAAGACTTGTAATTCCTAAGCGATGAAATTAAGACGAGAGTCTGCACCTTGAGCACATTATCACCATGCACCATGCTAATAAAAACGATGAAATGAAATGATAATCAAGCTGGCCCGGGTAGTGTCTTTGAAAGACAGAAATAAACCACCAAAAAAAGACATAGTGTGACTGCAAAGAGACATACAAGGAAGTCCTCACAAACAGGAAGAGTACAGACAAAGACTAAATATAGACAGAAGACAATCACAAATAGACGCAAAATTGCCAGTAATGATTGTTGGCAACTACAAAGAGATGCAAAGCAGTGACAGAGAGACAACTACAAAGAGATTCAAAATGTCCACAGAGAGAGAAAACATCATCAAAGTGACGACAAATGAATTCAAGGATTTTACTAATTGGGATCAGCTGACATGATTCATGGTTTTAGCATGTTGTACCTTTTTTTCTTTTCTGTGGTTTAATAATTTCTTTGTCTTTTGGTTTGATTTAGGATATATTCTCCATTTGTTTTAGCCTATTCCTGATGTACCTTTTTGTTTGTAGCCCCTCTTTGTTAATCTTGCTATTATTTTACACTTGTCTGTATTGCCAGTTTTGTCTCGCCACAGCCCTGTACGTGTGTCCTGGTCTCAGTTTAGCTTTAAGTTTATTTTGTTTCACATCCTCACCCGTAGTTGTCCTCAGTTCCCCTGTTTGGTCCTCAGCTCCACACTCACCTGTCGTCAGTCTGTCACAGCAGCAGCCACTCACTCACCAGTTCCCAGCAGCATTTATGCTCCTTGTTTGGTCTCAGTCATTGTCATTATCCTTGCTGTCACTCTCAACATCGGCCACCACAGTCCATTAGTATTTTGAGATTGAAGGTGGGGAAGTTGAGGAGGTGTGTTTATAATGCAGCTTTTTATTTTCTGTCACATTCTACAGAAAGTTATGCAACAAATGCTGATATATAAAAAGAGCTATGCAAAGGACGTTTGAATGATAAAATCGGAGTTTAGTGTGTATTTGACTTGTAAGAATACATGAAAATGACTTCACTGGTTGTGTGAGAGGTGTCCAAGGTTGAGTGGGTGGTGACCTTAGCCACCCCTGACCACCTTTTGGCTCCATCCTTATTCTGCATCTGGGGATCCCTTATCTCACAATTTGTCCATGCGCAACCAGGACTTAATTTTGAAACAGACTGTCAGCGTAGAAAGCAGCAGCAGCAGCAGTGTGCGTGTCAAACACGTCTATTAGGGTTTTGTTAGTGCTCAGCAAGGGCCATTTGAGTCCCGGTAAAAGCAGCAACTCACCTCAAAGCCACTGAAAGTACAGCACGGGGGTCACGGCTGCAGGGGGTCTCACAGCGAGCTTAGCGGAGCTGCTTTACCTGGGCGCGACAGCTCGAGCGTTGATTGGTCCGCCTGTCGTCCTTCCCTGAGGTGACGTCAGGAGAAGCGCTGCTGGTGAGGTTGCCTCAGAGTACAGAGTCTGTGAGAGCGCTCCGAGTGCGAGGGACAGGCAGACACTGGACCTTACTGACCGCACATTTTCAGGTAGGGAGGACCGCTGCTGTACCACCATGACACGAACTTTAACTGTGACTCTCCGACAGAGGCTAGAGAACGTGGTGTGTTGCCGGGGTTTTTGACAGCTTTTTCTGTCTGGAAAAAAAAAAAAAAAAAAAAAAAGGCTATATCAGTCTGTCAAGGTTAGCTTTCACTAACGGGCTGCGTTACATGCTGTTCTTACTTTAAGGTAACGCGCTTATAACTACTGTTGGAAAAATCTGGCGAGTTTAAACGTAACCCGTTTTGGCGCTATGATAGAGAAGCACTTGGGATAACAGCAGCCGTCAGTGGGGTCACATAAGCTCCTGTATTCTCATTCACACAGAGAGGACCTCTGTGTAACTGAAGCTGTCGTTTCCAAGAGCTCATACTGACATGGAATATGCTTGGCAATCAAATGAAAGCTCTGTCCTCCTCTTTGCGAGAAGTCAGTGTTACAGTAGAACTAAGAGAGGCTCAAGACGAGTTTAAGCGCTTTATTTAGCAAAATTTGGAAATCACTGTATGTCTTAAGGAGCCCTGTCTGTGTCTTCATCTTTACAGTAGACATGACATGATGGTTCTCTCAGCAAACTCGTGTTATTTTTCAGCGCTCCAAGCTTATTTAGCGTCTTCCCTATTTGCCATTTCCTTCCTTGTTTTTTTCTATTTCCCTTTCTCTCACCCAACTTCTTTTTAAAATCACAAATACACTCTTCTTGCTTCCACTGACTATGGGATCTTGGAGGAAGTCTGCTTATCAATTAATAACCTCATATTGAGAGGAGATTTGTTGTGCGTCATTAACACCAGCTGACCAGTCGGGCTCCTCTCAGTCAGTGGGCGCAGTTATTGTGAGGCACCATGTCAAGCCCTTGAAATCATTTTTTTTTTTCTGAATCAGATGAAAAATGATAAGAGGGATTGGTGAATGGCAAAGTGCTGTCTCTCTCTCTGTGTTTACACTCCTGAACATGTTGTGCCTGGCAGCTGCTGAAAGCACTCGCCCACAACCACAGAGGCCCTGAGTCTTTGAGTTTGACCCGTTTGACCTAATGAATCATTTTTATTGTTGTATGGAATATGTGAATGGAGTTTCGATTTGTCAGCTTTGGCTTTATCAAGCTTTTTGTTTTTCTCACCGTGTTCCATGTGCATGTCTGTACTTGTCTTGAAATCCCAAAGAAATGCTCAGCGTCCACAGTGATAATGTCTGACACATGATCCAGGTAGCTGAAAGCTGTTTCTGGAAAGGAAAGCTCAGATTTATGGGTCTTGCACTCTGCAGCTCTGAAATCATTAAAGAGGCCATTTGATGCTTAAAACCAGCACAGTTGGTAGACCATTATAAGGATCTGCAAACAAATCCACACCAAAGAGTTACTATGTTCCACAGTTGAACTGCCTCAAGCATCTTGGTTGCTATCTATGCTTTTCATCCGTGACTTTATCTACATCGCCATTCAACATATTTGCATATATATTTTTGCTAGCGGCTTCTTTGCAGGCTCAGGCAAGGAAGGCTCATTCCTGCCTCTTTCCACCAGTTTGAGTAGTTTGACTTTAAAGGATAAGACCGGTTTTTTGACATTGGGCCCTTGATTTCACATTATAGCATGATGTTCTACTCACCCCTGCGTGTTGTTGAACATTTGGAGCTGTTCCGAAGATATTCGCGAGGCGTCTGGCTGCTCTCTTGAGATATTCGGCCATGAAACGGTTTCCTATGGGCAAGCTCATACAGGCACAAACTATGCTGTTTATAATTTATTAATTACTCTACACTAGAACTGATAACGTGGAGGTGCGTCGCTTACTTAAAAAAATCCGGGTTATTGTAATTTTGATTTTTTTGTCGTAAAGTGGGTGTTACTGACGTCATCGTCGTGCTACTGCCACAGGCAGCCCACAGACCTGCTGCCTATTTATTCATTCGGCTAAAATTCAAAATTAGTAACCCGGATTTTTTTAAGTAAGCGACGCACCTCCACGTTATCAGTGCTGGTGTAGAGTAATTAATAAATTATAAACAGCATAGTTTGTGCCTGTAAGAGCTTGCCCATAGGAAACCGTTTCATGGCCGAATATCTCAAGAGAGCAGCCAGACGCCTCGCGAATATCTTCGGAACAGCTCCAAATGACAAACAACAAGCAGGGGTGAGTAGAACATCATGTTATAATGTGAAATCAAGGGCCCAATGTCAAAAAAACGGTCTTATCCTTTAAGGTTTGTGCTCGCACTAACATGGTAACGAGTATTTGGCGCGTCCAGTTTTGATCGGGACAACGGGGTATCTATTTTGTTCCTAGTGTCATGTACGCATAATGACTGTTTGAGACAGATAGGTACGTTCAGTATAATGAAAAAAAAAGAGCATGACTCAACAAAGTCCTGAAAAGAATTAGTCCCATAAAATCCTTTCAGTTTGGTTTTCCAGTGAAGGGAATCGGCCCGCGTAGGAAAGCAGGCCCATGAGGTTTGTTGTCTTTTTCAGCTTGGAGGTCGAATTCTGCGTAGTTAGACAGTTAAAAGACTAAAGAAAAACTGTTTTATAAATTTGTTGATGTAAATGTCCAGACCAGTTTTTTAAAGTTTAAATAAACTTTTTTATATTCATTTGTGTGCTTGATTCCGCGTGTGTGTGTGTGTGCCAGTGCTGCCACATATATGCTGAATGAAAGATTTCAGTGCAGTAAATCTTAAACTCAAAATTGTAACTTAATGTCAGTGTGTCACGTTTAATTGTCGTTACGTGTATATGTGTGTTTCTTCTGTCCACTGCTCATCACAGGAATGGGAAATCAGTGAGTACAGCGACTCTCTCTATATAATTCTTAAACAGGGGGTGAATGCTGCATGTAACCTACTACTCTGGGGATGTGGTTATGATGTTGTGCATCTCCCAGTCTCAAGTCTTCCTCAGTCCTGTCTGGGTTTGAGCATCTTCACCCACATGGCCAAAGAACATGTCATTAGTAGACATGTTGGAGCTTCTTTAGCCCTCTACACGCTCATACAATACCTGCATGTGTCTTTCCTCTACAATCCCACATGTTTAAGCTTCGCCCTCTCTGCTCCTGCCTATGTGAAACATGAACCTTATTCTGCTGTTTATAGCATTGATTTGTTTGAAAAACAGCCACCCCCCCCCTTGCTCAGCTTTGACTTTGTCCTTTAAACTTCAGTGGCTTTAAATGTGATGTTTGAAATGTGACTTAAGTTGCCCACGAGCGATGACATTCAGCTCTTTCTGCCATTGAAATGACAGAGTGTGGAAGGAGTTTCAGGTGCATGTTGATGTTTTCTGGTATATATAATTACCTGTAGAAAGTAAAATGCAGCCAGTCACCAGCAGGGTTGATGCATTCATACATTTGAAAACAAAAAACAAAAAAAAACTTTGGTGTTCCAATATCACACATTCTCTGTGCATGAGTTATAATTAACCTGCATCTCCATATGAGCAAAGTGAGATGCTATAAACAAACAGAATGTAAGAGGTGCTTTCACTGTTTCTCTGGCTCCAGTTTGTGCAGTTATTTTTGACAAATGACTGCTTCGTTATTACAATGGCTGTGATGTTCTGCCCAAATATCGATGGTCAGATGGAGATCAAGCAAAGGGTGCAACCATTACTTTTCTTTTATTAGTCCGTAATAATCTTATTGATTTTGAGTCGTTAAAAATATAAAAGTATTTGCCACAAGGTCTTAAGTGGTGCCTTGCAGTAACCAATTGAAGGTATTATAAGCCTGAATGGGCAACAGTTTACCTGAGTCAATCACTTCTGTTATGAAAGAATGAGATCGATCTCGTCGGCTTCCTTGGTGATGACAGCCTGTGAACTGATTTCCATTACTTGAGATGGATTGTCCAAGGAAAGAGTATCTTACATTCATGCTGCTCCAGAGTGCCTTGGCTAAGTGATTGTTTTTCACTCCTCTTCAGCGTTAATACTGGATAACAATAGCTCAGAAACTGAATCCACTCATGTGAAACAACTGGCTCCTAGCACTGTACAGACCATAGTTTCTCGCATGTAGACTGTACTTGGGTGGGCTGCCCAGGTATATTACAGGTCACTATTTGCATATTATGATTCACACACACACTTAGAACCTTTAACTAACTTACCCTAGATGATATATCAGTTGAAAGAGTGCAAATATAAATAATGTCAGTTAGTGGATCATTTCCCAACAAGAGGCCGGATTCAAGGCAAAGTTGTACTTGAGAAAAAAGTTACAGGCTACTATTTATTGTTGTTCATCTTCTATAGTTGGTATTAGATTCCAGAAGTAGAGGCTGCCAGGTTGTCAGATAAATGTGAGATTTACCAGCAAGAACTTCCTCTTACTTCTTCCTTTAAACACATTACTTTGCATGCTGTCATGTCTAATTTAGAGACTCTTCCTTTTAGGTCCGTTGCTCTGAACAGCATGCAAAGTTCTACAGTGTGAATTTAAATATTACCTGTAAGGTTTGTTCCTTGTGCAGTTATAATTACATTGTTCTTTAAATTGATATCAAATCTATAACGTTGTACTTATGCACATGCCTCAGCACACTGTCTGAGAATTGCATGTTATATAGTGTGTGCTTGAACATGTTACCTAAATAAATTGAGGCAAATGCAAACATATTGCAGTCAGCTATCGAGCTAAGCAGCCACTTGCCATTAGACACTAAAGCAATTTTGACTCTCAGATACCATAGCAGCTCCTTTGGGTTTCCATGGCGACGTATATGAAGCCAACTTCTGGCACTAGTAAAGGTAGCAAGACGACCACCCCTCTGTGTGTGGTTGTGTCTGAATTTGCAAAACGCTGGACACATGTTGGTTAATCCCAGAATTTCTTCTCGTGCATGTATTGTGTACATCGGTTAGAGACTGCAGCCAGCGGAGGCCATGCCCTTTTAACATTTAATCTGACAGTCTTCCTCAGTTTATTCCTTAATGCCTTACATACAGCCAGCATTGAAATTAGCTAATTTGGACTCTTTCGAGGAGGATTTGCGGCACAATTATAAAGTCTTCCTCAAAGCAACACTTGCAGAACAATATGTTACATCATCTCATATAGACAGACTGTGAAGTTGCCAGGCGGGCAGCAGGAACAGAGAAGGAGTGAGGCACGCTGATATGAACAAGGCTATTTTAGTCCTCGAGGTCTTGAGTTATAGGCACTTTCTGGGTTTAGATGATGATAACTCTGACAGCAGAGTCCCTTGCGATCACTGACTCCTGAGTTAAAAGGTAGTGATAAGAGAACAGGAAGCAAAGTGGCAGGTTGTTTATGTCTTTTCTTAAATTCAACCTGAGCTCAAATGAAAGTGTTTCGCAAGTGTTAGTAGTGTTAAAACACGTATTACGCATAGGTTGATATTCCACAGGAAGAAGCTTCTGAGAACCAGAATCTGGGTAAGAAAAACTTGATTAAAACTACGTTCGTTTAATGAAGCTCTGATGCTAATTGGCAGCTTCATGTCACTGTACATTCAAGCATTAAAAGTATTTAAATGGTAATAATCATGCAACTAAACTCAAACTAGTTTTCAGTCGTTAACCTTGTAGATAGGGGGTGAGCGTCTCTACCATAAATACCTCTCCTACTGATTATAAAGGTGCTTGAACTCGACTGAACTCACATCACTAACATGTCTGAAAGGAAAGAAAATGATTTACATTTATGGCCGACGTTCTCCTAAACTTAACAATGCAGCTATTGATAATATGAAATGGAACCACTTGTGGGTAGCCCATGAACAGAACTTTTAAACTTAGACTCACATAAATAACAGCAACTCAATCAGAAAGTTTGTTCAGTGTGTGAGTAATATAAGAGAATGTGCTGGATTTTACAGCATGCTTCATTTTACTTGAGACATATGCAGTTGTTGTGACACCATGTTTCAACCTTTAGTTTGTCAATAGTTGTACCACATGTAGTTGCAGTTTAGTAACCCATGAAAGAGCGATGATAGGTGTGCCTTTAATCATTTTGAAATAGTAAAATGTTAAAGAGCTTATCTTTTAGTTAGTTACTTTATTGTTTGACCTTCAGCCACAGGAAATGTTGCTCTCCAATGCACGACCAGTGAGCTCATGCAAACCCCTGTAGTTCAGCATATAGGATAACAATGCAATAATGGGAGCTACCTTTATCGAGAAATGCTATTCAAATAAAAAAAAAAAAAATTTCCCCACTGTGGGACGAATAAAGGTATTCATATTCATATTCGTAAATAAACCTGCCATGGTTTACAGGAAAATATATCTCATACTTTTGTATTTCCCAGCTGACTTTCTACTATCACGTAGCCCTGACCTCAGTAAAAGTTTGAGTTACATTTGCATTGAAGCATTAGACTAAAACAAACATGAGTGCTGTATTATGAATGAGGTCCTCTACTTTGTCCTGCCATTAAACTGCTAATTAAACCGCAAAATATTGATGAGCATTTCCCTTTTATCTCATTGTTCCTCACTAGTATTGTTTCTGACCGTCACAACAAGAAGATGCCACTGGGTGAGGATTGCCATGCCTGGAAAAAGAAGACCTCAGATGTGAAGGAGAAGTACGACTTCAAAGAGATCCTGGGAACGTAAGTGCGTCATTGCCAGCAGCAAGGCCCCATGTTCCTCAGCTTTGCATTATGGGCGTTTAAACCTTTGGCAAACACTGCAATTATTTAAATAAAGGTTGTGTGTTTTTTACAAGTTTAATGAGGCATTTAATGCATATCTGTTAACAGCTGCCTCAAATGGATGACAGAAATTTGAATTTGTTTCCTTAGCTGCTCCAAGTGTTTTTGCATGTATTGAAATGCTGTGCATATCTTTGGCCGATGAAATTATTGCTGCTTGAGGAGTACAGAAAGCAAAGCGTGCTCTTCAGTAAATATATTGGGAATAAGTGGCTTCTTAGCTGTTCAGTGTTATTCATGCTGTGTAAGCTGCTGCCTAATAGGGTTATGTTGTATATTATAAACATGCAACTTCCAGCTGCTTCGGTGTTATGGCTTTAAACAAACCCCAATGATGGCAGGAACAGCACAGTTTAGTTTGTCTTTGTGCAGATAAGATGTTCCAGTTCAATTTCACATGTATGTGTTCTGCGCATGTATTTTCTTCTGCACTTTTATTTTCTATTCAAAGCACAGTTGAGACTTGGTAACAAATCATCAACATCTTTCTTTCCACATACATAATCTGATACACGAAAAGTAAGAGTAACTGAGTGCATGTTAGGCACGTGTAAGATGCATCCCCAGCACCGGTACACACTTATATTTCTTTGGGATTTACATTTTTTGTAGGTAATCATGAAGAATATTTTCATCAACGTGACTATTTGGTGGGAGTTAGTATGCAGTCGTATTCAGTTCAATAATGCTGCAGTAAATGATAAATTATTAAATAGCTCTCTAATACTGTGTATCTTTGAGGAGCTTAAAATGATTAATGATTAATAATTTTGCTGACACCACGCCAAGAAATTTTTTTAATTTACCATCCACACCTTCAATGTAAATGAATAGAACACTCCACGTACAGTATTTCTTGGTAAATTGACTAAATCCATCAAAGAATAAGAGTTAATAGTTAATAGAATGAATAGTTTTACACACTTATGTGAATTTGCTACTCAAGATTAATAAATTACAAGCAAACTCATATAACCTCATAAACCATTGTGCTGTGACTCGTGTTTTACTAAAAAAAGATTCTATAAAACTCATGCATCCTGTTTCCAAAGTATGGTATGTGTACTGAGTATGAAGTATCAAGAAGTCTGCTATCCTTTGTCAAACAGGCTAGTTGAATATTTGCATTCAAGCATGACCAGTAGATAATTAGTTCCACATAAAATATATATAAAAAACCTTATAAGGAGTTTAACCGACACAGCCAGACACAGATTCCACATGTTGATTTCACATTGATATTGGTACAACAATGCCAATGGTTCAGGACACACGGGATAAAAAACAAGGATGACAGATGTTCACTGCTGTTCACAAACGTCAGCTTGGTTCTCTTTACAGCCTCTTCTGTGAACATCTGTATAATCTCAACACTAGGAAAGGGAGAATTGCGTTTTTTTCACTCTGTATGTTTTGTTTTCCTTTTTGCCATGATAGTTTTTGTGGCAGCATAAACAAACCTTTTGAATGTTAGATTTTCTGAATGTACAGTGCACAGTGAAAATGAGTACACCCCTGTTGAAAAGTAACATTTTGAACAATATTTTAATACACACACAAGTTATTCCCAAAACGTGCATAGAGTAAGTTTAATACAACATCTGTTCAGCTTACAACAGAAAAGAAAGGTCAATAATATAACTTAAATGACCTATTTGTCCATTTTTGTGAAATTATGCTGGTGCAAAAGTGAGTACACCCCTATGTTAAACTCCCTGAGAATGGGCCGTGTTGGCCCGAAATGTCATGAAATGAAAAGGCATTAAAAGGGAGGTCATCGTTGTGCGTTTCATCCTTGCCTTACATTGAAATTTTACATTTTGAGTCTGCACCAGGCTAAAAGAGACGTGTGTGAGATTTGACTGAAATCCTATGGAGAGTATCATGATCCGCTTCAGTAGTCACAGTACATGTTGACAAGCATGTTTCTTTTGGTGAAATTCAGCTTCCTACTGTTGATGGCATCCATACAGCCCCAAACCATGTCACTCCCACTACTATGCTTGACTTTAAGCATGGGGCACTTTTCTTTGTACAAATCACTTTTTACCACCACACAGGCTTGACACCATCTAAAGCAAATTTGTTCATCTTGGTGTCATCAGATCACAGGACATGGTTCCAGCAATCCATATCCTTAGTTTGTTTGTCTCTGATGAGACAATGATAAACAAATTTGCTTTCGATGGTGTCAAGCATGTGTGGTGGTAAAAAGTGATTTGTACAAAGAAAAGTGCCCCATGCTTAAAGTCAAGCATAGTAGTGGGAGTGACATGGTTTGGGGCTGTATGGATGCCATCAACAGTAGGAAGCTGAATTTCACCAAAAGAAACATGCTTGTCAACATGTACTGTGACTACTGAAGCAGATCATGATACTCTCCATAGGATTTCAGTCAAATCTCACACACGTCTCTTTTAGCCTGGTGCAGACTCAAAATGTAAAATTTCAATGTAAGGCAAGGATGAAACGCACAACGATGACCTCCCTTTTAATGCCTTTTCATTTCATGACATTTCGGGCCAACACGGCCCATTCTCAGGGAGTTTAACATAGGGGTGTACTCACTTTTGCACCAGCATAATTTCACAAAAATGGACAAATAGGTCATTTAAGTTATTTTATTGATCTTTCTTTTCTGTTGTAAGCTCAACAGATGTTGTATTAAACTTACTCTATGCACGTTTTGGGAATAACTTGTGTGTGTATTAAAATATTGTTCAAAATGTTACTTTTCAACAGGGGTGTACTCATTTTCACTGTGCACTGTATATCTTTAAATGCAATGGCATCCGTCTTACATCAGTACTTTTTTATTCATTTTAAGGAAATGGACAACAGGGGCAAGTTGACCATGAATACTGCTTGTCTGAATTTCATATTATAGGTTCCACCTGAGAGAGGCCTTATACAGGGGATATTTTGGAACTCTGCTGGGATATCATGTCCTGAGATCTGTTTGCTGTGACTTTGGGCTTCCTCGTTGAATGTTCTACTTTTCTTTGTGTCACAAAATCTCTTTTAAACCTCTTAACTTTAGATGAAATTGCACACGTGTGTCTGTGGGTTCTGGTATTATCCATTTGTCTCAAAAAGATTATACTTGCTTTTTGCTAATGCTTTTCAATTGTAGAACCTTAACTCCTTCCTGTCTTCTAAAGCTCAGGTTATATGACAGTCTATGCTATATTTATACAAGCGAGCAGTGTAGCCCCTTTTTGTTAGCTACACTGGACTTTTGTCTATGTTCAAATATGATTTGGCTCCCACAGCAATATAGCACATTCCATCACCAAGGCAGAATAATCTCTGTCCTCTCAAGCTCTTCCTGGGGTTGACTTGCCCCTTCTTCTAAATGATCATGTCAACCATTTCACAGTCAAACATTTGCCCAGCACTCCCAAACTGGCTGCAGCAATAAGGACTCCAGTTTATTTTCAAAAACAAATAACCCAGGAACTTCACGGCAGATAAATGTTACCTTTAGTCCTCAGAGTAACCATTTGTGTATTCTCAGTCACGGATTCCATGCGTGTCTTGAGACAGGATGTTTATCCAAGGTGTTTCACTTGTTGCATCTTTTATATACAACCACATCCTTGTTAGTCCAGGATTAAGTCATGTGAACAATAAGTGAACGTAAGTTGAAACTCAGATCTTCCCAAGTTGCTTTCATCTCACTGCCGCACGTAGGGTTAATTACACATACAGACATGTCCACTGTGCACCTTTTAGACAGTGGCTACTTACCATCTTCCCTATGCGTCCAGTGAACTGTACTGGAAAGGCTGAAGCCCAACCCAACCAAGTCTTTTCTGTGACCAGATTGCTGACACCTTGATTAAATTTTATTGGATTTATGGGGGAAAAAATGACTGATTTACAGTATGGCACCATTTACTTAATGGAGAAGAGAGAACTAGAGAGAAACTAGAGAAAGAGTAGTAATAGTTTACCATTAAAGGGATTTGATAGCTAAATTGGAGATTTATGATTCAGAATTTTATGCAACCTCAGGTGGCTTTTGTCACTGTATGACTACCCTCAAATTCGTGTGCATAAATGAAAGTTCCCAGCTGAGCCTTACTGATGGGCGCATACATGAAGCGTTACCATCCTCTCAACCCTCTTATTGTAATTTCTCCAGTTCTCCACCTGCCCCTGGTTTGGGGCTGAGCTTGTTTATGGAGAGATAACCAGCTCACTGCATCGCTCAGCTGTGTGCCACATTCATTTGCCATTGCTGAATTGTTGTCTTGGTAACAACAGGAGACACTTTCCATAATGGACTCAAACAGTCACTATGGAAACAAAGTTTTGATTAGCTATTAATAATCCAACACACAGTACATATGTGTTCGTTGTGCATCAGATGAAAACAGAAAAAAACAGACACAGAAGCAGACATTTAATTGTGGATGTGTTAATCTATCGAGTCTGCCTTTTCTACATTTTCATAATGAAGGAGACGAACAGTAACATATCATGCTGTCAACAATCGTCAAGTTTAAGAATAAAAAATCATCAGTTTATCTGTCCCGTACTAATGAAGTCAGTCAGTCTTTTGGACACAACAAGTAAAGCATATGACAAATACAACATGATGACCAAATAGTTGCCACATTTTATTATTTAATTCTGATATTTTAAGCAAGTTTATTGGTATTTCACATTTTACACACAAGGCATTTCAGAGTGCTTCACATAATGCAAATACATTTAAGACAAAACAACTATAAAAGCAAGATCAACATAAAGCAAAAATCATTAAAGATGAAGAAGAGATGTATATAGGATGGGTATCTATGCCAATGATAAGTATTGGTTTGTACAGATAATCCTCAACTGCAGCCACATGTTCTGTAATCTAAACAGATGGGGATTAACAATAAACAAAGAGGCAATAGCACTTTCACTCCAATCAGATCAGATCCTCTTCAGCCTTCCCCCCTTTTTTCAAATTGCTGTGACTTATTTTTCCACCACCCCCACCATGACCACTTTAGTCTGTCTCTCTTCCTGTTTGTGTCCAGTGTAGCTCACAACAGCATTCATGCTGTCAGCCCCATTCAGGCTAGCAAGTCGTGTCAGATGCTCTCTATGATCTGGATTCACACTGTGTTCACTGTGGAACCGGGATCCCAGTGTAACCTGCTGCCATTTGATTTTCAGCTGACATTAAAGCACTCATTATTCAGGGATGAGGACACACAACTGTGCTCTGGACTACACAGCCATTCCTCTACAGGGTTATAGTCAGTAAGATAGCTGT
Organism: Odontesthes bonariensis; assembly: GCF_027942865.1. NCBI lineage: Eukaryota > Metazoa > Chordata > Actinopteri > Atheriniformes > Atherinopsidae > Odontesthes > Odontesthes bonariensis. Next base: position 17,969,948 of record NC_134508.1, on the reverse strand, counting down.
GATAGTAGGCTCTACACAGTCACATAACAATCGCCTGTTACAATTAGTTTGCTTGTAACATAATAAAATCAATCTAAGTAAATGATATATTGCGTTATATCATAAGTAATCTCTGATCATGTTTGATATCAAGGCTTGGACCTTTCGAGAGTGTATAGAAATCCCAGGAGCAAGCAGTAGATGACAGTGGGAAGAAAACAGGAAGAAACCTCTGACACAATGAGGCTCAGGGAATCATGTACAGCGACTGTGGACAGCAAAGAGGAAAAAACACTGAAAAACAACAAATATAATAATAAGCAAGTAATAGCGAAACATGTATCTGCAGTAAGAGCATTATCTTTTGTTCTCTGAATTTAAAAGCAGATATATATTGTTTAATCCTTCACGTTTATGATGTCTCCCACTCACACATCCTTTCATATCTTTTTGCTTTGAAAACTTGGATCTCCATGGACATCCTGTGGACATTTATTTTAGATATCGATGTTGATATTTATGCCCATCATTAAATTCTGACTGGTTATACATTAAGTTTACATTGCAGTTATTATTGACCAATGATCTGACTCTGGTTTGCAACTGCAGGAACATTATCAGCATCCGTTATGTCCTGCTGTAGCAGACAGCATTATGAAAATTATCATCTTTATTTAGCTAGTCTTGTTGGGTTACAGTATATTAATCCTATTTATCTTGTTGTGTTGTTGCTGTTTTTCCTCGTTAGATTTTGATCCTTGTATTTCAGAGCCTTGAAAGAGCTCATTTTCAAAGCGTACCCAAACTCAGCTGCAAGCTTTTAGATTTCTGTACTGATGACAAACTGCACAAATGAACCGTGTTGACTTTACTGACATTTAAATGGCTGCACATGTTCTCACGCCGCAAGCAGAAAGGGAAAATTCTTGGCATTTTCAGCCCAGAATACATAGAAAAAACACAGGAGATGGAGCAACAAGGGACAGGGCATGGGAGGAGGAGGGTGAGAATAGGAGAGCGGGGTGTAACCATCTAAAATCGTTAAGGCTGATGGACTGGCGAGCCTGTCTTTATCAAACGATGACCCACTGGCCCCCATCCCTCGCTGACTGTATTGATTTGGGAGAAGTAGTGTTTCTATTGATGTGGGTAAAAGAGTAACAGGGCTCATAACACAACACGCGTTTTGGCTACAAATGTTGGCCCCTTTTTTTCTATGCCGTTGTGAATTTTCCCGAGCAGCATGTTTTTTCATTTGTTGTCTGTTTCTGTCCTCTGTGTCTCCCACTTGTTGGCCTTTGCCTCCATTGCTCCTCCCTCACATCCCACCTCTGTGAATGAACAAAGACAGCCCATTTATCACGTATCCTCTCTTGTTCCATAACGGGGAGCCCTCTTGCTCACACACATTATTTCTTATTTGACAAACTCAAGCTCTCTTGAAACCCTTTTCACCACATCACAGCCTTAGAGTGAGCTTATGCTCCTGAATTGTTTTTAAATTCATTTAAATTATTTTATTTGTTTCTCTTTATAGTCATGTATTTGTAATGCTTCTTCCACTCCCTGCTGCAATGCTTTTATTTTATGTAAAGCACTTTGAATTGTTTTGTACATGAAATGTGCTATACAAATAAATTTGATTTGATTTGATTTAATTACTGCCTATTCATCAATATTTAGTGTATCAAGAGTAAAAAGGTGAACTACTCTTGATTTTATTGCTTGATAATACGTGTAACCTCTGGAATGCTGTGAATCACGATTGCTAATATTTCAAATCTTACGCCAAGAATGAACGCAAATGTTTGTTGTTTTGTGTTACAGAACTTGTGTTTGGGACCGGGACACATTCAGGAAGTCTAAATAGGAACCTTTTGCTCTACTTGTTCCCTCACATTTGTGCCTCTGGGCTATATGACATGGGCTTTAATCTGCCACTCTGTTTGAGGGCTCTCTGCTTCTAAGTGGAGAGGTTCAATAACTCCACAGTTGTGTGCATGTCTGTGTGTGCAAGTGTTTGTTTGGACGCTTGGGTTTGCAGATGCATTTGTGAGTTGTGACAAGAGGTGAGGCTTTTACACTGCTGTGGTGTCCGATTACATTATGTTATGACCTCAATATTTATGCGTAGAGAACATGAAAGGAAAACTCCATTTAACTTCTGTCAAGCAAATCCTCCAGAGTGTCAACCTGTACTGAATTCCTTGTCAGCTTTCAGGACATAGCTTAAGGTTCTTACATCAGCCTCTGCTATTCAGAACAAAAAATCGAATCAGCTGATTGTAGTCAAAAACAGAAGCATATAAAATTATGCTTCTGCTGACAAATCACCCAGAAAACAAAATATACAGGACTTTAAAATAAATATATTTACACAAGACACTAGATAAAAGCTTGAGCACAACTACCCATTCATTATAAAGGAGCAGGTGTGTCCAAACCTTTGACTGCTACTGTATATTGTGCATTATGTTTGGATTAATGTTCATTTCAGTAAGATTTTTACTGATAAATTGCTTTAGATACTGTTTCTTACTTTATGTTGTCATTCCTATGATTTTCATTGTTGCTGTTTACGTCTTCCTTATTTCTAGACGATTGAAAGGCAAAACACCTCATGACCACTTAGTGTCTACGTGCAATTCTAAAAGTTAGGTGAAGTGTAAACAGTGAGGACACACATATATAGTGTTTGAAGGGAATTCGGCCGAGACAGACTTCTATAGTGGGCATTCTATTTTTATTACTTTTAAATTATTCAGTGTTTGTATGTTGAGAATCAAATGAATTCAAATGGTGATTAACAGTCATTCAAACAAAAGGAAACAGCCACCTTTACAGAGCAGATGAGTTTCCCAGCATGAGAGCAGCCCCACTTCATCTATTTTTCATCTGTGCCTCCCTGTGCATCTTTTCTGTCTCAGTTCTAACTCTCCCTCTTACCCCATCCTTTACTGTCACATTGACCCCATTATTCGACAGTGATAGCTCATCTCACAATTTCAGTTGTTTTTGTCCTTCTCTCATGTCTCTGTTTCTCCTCAAGGAGTCCCACAGGCACCGTTGGCCTTCCTCGTTTCAAAGTTCACTTGTTTTGCTTTTGATAATTTTTCTTTAGTCGTAAAACGTTATTGAGTGTAAGCTGAAGGATGAGATAAGCTAAGACCATTATTAAAAGGGAGGAGGCGCACACAGGGCCCTGATTCGTAGTGGACTTTAAAGCAAGAGACACCATGCTACTGTGTCACCCCTTATAATTCTTTTTCGGCCACTGATTAGACCATGCAGAAGTAATAAGTTTGGCTTGTGGCATGCTACTCAGTCTTTTCCTCTTCCTCTCGTCTCATTTCCTCTCCCAGTGCTTGATTTTGGCACATAGCCATAATTTGTGCTCGGTGTGTGGGAACCTTCCAAGTCACCTTTAAGCAAAGTTATCTTGCCTAGACTTGAGAAATATCAATTAAGGGAGGTTAATTTAGTCTGAAAACAAATGTGCAGTCATTCAGACACTTCAAGCTTGCTAGCATTCATAACCAGTTCAACCATTCCTTTGAAAAATGACAACTTGGAAGGTTTTTAAACTCCAGCTCCATCCTGAAAATCCACCCCTGCTTATGGCACCCTCAGCCCTTCAGCCCTGCCCTGACCTAATTCGAACAGAAGTCTGTATCTCAGCATAGCACAGCTCAACATGGCATAGCTTGCAGTTCTTGGAATACACATACACACAAAGATGCCCACTGCCTGGCCCACTTATGAATCTCCATCTGCCCACAACAGTATATCCCCCCTAACAGTTTTAAGTACACCTGCTGGCTTGTCATGTACAGTTTTTGTATTGTTATGATCCTGTATTGCCCAAATTTTGCACATTTCAAGCTGTCCACACATCTGCACACTGGCTATAAAAGCCCACTTTTGCTTATTATCTCTTTTCCTAGGAATCCTAAAATAAGCATGTCCTTTGATTTCTAGTTTAATCTGTATGATTTCCTACGGGATTTAGTTTTTCTCATGTATGTGAATGGAGAAAAAACTGTTATGGTCTTCTCTTAAATATAGTTCTAAATGCAAATCAAAACAAAAATGGAAATCTGGCTACTGATACTGATGTTTTGAGGGGTAAAGTATACGACTCCTTGCTGATACTGTTTTTTGACGATTTAGTTCATTTTAAGCTCGAATGAAGCACAGATTTTGTAAAACACATCATTTTATCAGAGATATATTTAATACTACTAATCAAGGTCAAATTCCACCAATTATTGAAATGAACACAGAAAATAAGAATCAATAGAAAAACGTATATCTAAAAATCAAAACTGTGTGGTACACGTAATTCAGTTACTGATCATTGAGACATATTTTCTGGTGAAACCATGAATTGCTGGCATTCTTTTGATTCCTCTCATAGATCTGACTGATCCTGATCTGCTGATCTTTGCTCATCACATTTTGTTTTTGTACTAATCTGTCCATCCATGTAAGATGCTGCAGATCTTTGTATTTGTAAGGCACACAAAGAAAAGATGGTATTTTTATGTTTCCGGGCCAGTATCACAGTTGGGTATATCTCAGCTCTGATTGGACCAGATGGTCCTTCCCTATGTCTCTCTGACCTTTCCACAGTTACCATTTTGTCATCTGTTTGCATATGTCCTTGACCAACTTCTCAGCAGGACAAATGACACAACTGATTAGAGTTCAAGAAACAAGAGTGTTTTGGAAAAAGAACCGTACATTGCAGATTGCCAAAGAAAGCAAATGATCTTAACACACCACACCACATGAAGACAACATTTTTTTCATGTCAATGTGTATTGGCACAGACACCTAGATTAGAGGTTAACAACAAACAGCATCTTATTAAAATAGAGAGCGCTAAAGGGACCGACGCTACTGATTGTTTTCAAGTGCAAGCAGCATTTGTCCTCACCAGAAACAACAGTAACATTGACAGTGCCAAAAAGATAAGATTGAGTTATGTTTATCTTGTCTTGTGAACCGACCACACTGGAAAGTGTCTTAGTTAACAAATGCTTCATCATTGTAAAGCATGACAGATGAGCTGGCCATGACAGATGTGTTGTCTGCTTGCAAGGAGAGTCTCAATATATTGCAGTTCCATGTTTGCATTTATAACATGCATGTTTTGATCTGATTTACATAAATGAGAACAAATGCATAATAGCTTGTGAGTTCCCAGTGACTTGATTCTAAATGATTTTGAAGCTACGACTGAACAATGGAAATGTTGGTTGAAGTGAAAAAAGACTAAAGTGAAATAACCACAGTATGCCATTATTTGATGTAGAGCTGTGAATTTCCTACTCATTATCGTAACCGGTGTTGTGGAGTATCCAGCATCTGTACAATTATCTAAACTGCCTAAGTTTGTACCCATGTGCATTATATGTCCGTATTTAAGTCAATGTTAAAGGTATTTGCACAGTGGATCTCAGACAACAAGTGTGTCTTTACTGAGGATTTAGTAGCTGATAGCTGTGCGCGTGTATGTGTGTGTTTGTGTTTGTGTGTGTGCACTTCCTGGACAAAGGTCCCATGGTGGTAAAAGAATGTCCTGTTTGGAACTGAAGCAGCTCAGTAAACACAGTTGTTTACTTTATAATCCAGCTGAAACCTTAGCTAGGATTAAGCTTTCAGAAAACTCACAACACTAGTCTACACCCAATAACAATCATCACATTTATGCCCTGGATATTTTCTCAATTTGCCCTGTGTCAGTGGCTCTTTTTTTTTCTTTTTAATTGGTCTCCATTGAAAGTATTTTTGCCTTGTCGTTCTGAAGTTGTTTACGGGTTCATTGTGACCTTTTGGGGCAACAATTTTGTAGAGCTATTTGCTTAAACCTATTGGACAGCTTGGTCTGTGCAACATCTGCCACACTGTTACAAGCAGCAGGCCTCTCAGAAGAAGATTATCCTCTTCTTTTCCCCTGTATCGCTCACTGTCACTTCTGTTTTCTGCATTGTGGAGTGTACTTTCACAATGCATTCTGTTGGAGTTCCCCTTCCCTGCTAATAGCGTATTACGGGACTCATTGACACATGCTCTTCATCAATGTACTTTCCCCAAATAACCTCCCTTTAAAAATGTACTTTTAGTTGCATCTGTGTATTTTTAGCAAATATAAAAATAGGGAATTACTCTTCTGGTCTTCTTTTAATATCCTCCTTAAAACACCACAAATGAAACAGCATATTTTTTTTAAAATATTTTACATCTAATCATCTAATGATATCACCTTAGAAATGGTTGATGATAATGGCACAATCTGAAAAAAAAAACCTCAGCTGTGTCTCAAAGTCTCAAATAGCAGACATGACCTTATGAAAATCTGTCTAAACTGTTTTTAGATAATATTTTAATTTTGGAGTAGAAATTAATAAAGAACCAGGCTGTTATCTGTTTTCAGACAGAAGCATTTTTTCTTCTGTCTGTTTAAACAAAAGTTACCCATTATCAGCTATATTTAGAGTGATTCTGAAAAATGTAGTGTTACGTTTCCAAAGACATGTTCAAGAACAGATCTCAGTTTGAATTGGGTATGCATCACACAAGCATTTTTAGGCACAGGCATTATTTTTAGTATTTAAACTAAGTCTTCATTGGTTCCTTCTCAGTCCAGTATTCGCTGCTGTTGTGTTATCTGGTCTGCACTGCATCCACAGTGTAGTGCTGTGTGACTCACATTACCATTTCGCTGATATTTTGATCCCTCTACACTTGCACTACTTCTTCACTGCATTTCAGCTTTCACTAGTTGCACGCACTCAGCAAGGTAACTGAAAATAGTAAGGACTGTGGTCACTGCTCAACAAAAGTAAACATCCCTTTGAAGGTGTGAAAAAGAACTTTGCACCCAATGCAAGGTCGTTGAGTAGAGGCAGGGGACACCCTGGACGGGCCAAAACAATACAGTTTCCTGATATTCAGAAAGGAGGAACTACTCTTCGGAACTAATGTTCAGTGCTGTCTTGTTACAGGAAGTCAGGAGTTGAAAGTTTTCTATTCTGTCTAACTGAGCAGTGGTTGTTATTTGCTAGCACTGACGTAAGGCCCCACAGATTTAGCTAACTTATCTCTTCCTTTACACCTCTTTTAATCTGAGGCGGATCTAATAACAATCACTTATTTTAAATAGAGCTATGTGAAACCCTTACTGCTGAAAATGACACTAATACACTGTGACACTAATAAAGCTTTGCTTGTGCTTATGTGAAAAGATAATCTGACTGCAGTCAAAGACAGATGAGAGTTCTCAGGTTTTTGCCAATGTTTTTTTTTCCTCAACCAACCATGAGCATGTCCCCTCAGCCCCTTCGTCTGTCATTGGGTGCTTGGAGAATGTTAACCAAACCTTCCAGATACCACTTAGGAGTGCTACTAAGGAAATAAAACTTAAGAATGCAGCTCTGACAATGTCCTCTGCATAGCAGTAGGCCTTTCTGTTTCACTGATATTTTGTTGTTTCAAGTTTAAAAACACAAGATTTGTATATGGGTCACTTTGGGTAATGTGTGTTATGGAACCAAAGTTTATTTATATTTTTTGGCAATGTAACTTTAAAATCTAAGATTTACTTATGCTGTGCATTCATTATTCTTGGTGCAGACTGGAGTTTTGTGAAGAGATTAACTGGAAAAAGCGAGTCCGCTCAGATGGGCCACAAGTATTAAAACTGGAACTACAAGATTGTCAACAATCAGGTTTTCTTTCTTTCTTGCACAACCTTTAAGTAGTTTCCTGATAGCTTTCTATTTGGATGCCAGCTCACAAAGAAGGATTTCAAGAGTCACTTAAAGGAAGCAGTTAAATGATAATGGTTGGTCAGTAGATGTTGTGAGGACCACAGCTTGAACATTTCATCGACATGAACATTTTCTAACAGTATTTCTTTTTTAGTTCAGCTTGCAACCATTTGCCGCTTTACATTATCGTGTACCGCTTTCTTTTTTGCCCTCAACCGCCTCTGTCACAGAATAAAAGCAAAAGGCCCTGGAACAAAAATCTCATAAATAATGGATTTGAATGGAGTTTGTTTTACTTGTTGTGGACTGACTCAGGGGAAGTAGCAATAAGAACAAGAAATCCCCGAAAGAGTAAAGACATGATGGTTGAATGAATCCAGTAGACTCATCTAGAGGAGGGAGGTTTGGGTGCAACTTTGGGTGCAACTTTCCGTGTAGCCGTAGCCTTAAGTTTGGCATTAGAGGAACGAAGAAGTGAAACCTGCCGGATGATATATTTTCATTGTGTGCATGTGTGGTTAATACAAAGTACAAACAGTTAGATGAGCTGAAAAAGGCTACACTTAACAGACTATATCCTCAAGGAAAAAAACCTTTATGAGTGTACTAAGTCTGTACTAAAACATCTGTTATGCTGATTTACGAGGAAAAAGACCCTCGCAGCATTATTCTTTCTTTACAAAGTTTTGTACAAAGGGAAGTCTTGATTCAGATGCAATTTGCAGGATTTCTGCGGATGGTGTGAGCTTTACACAGATGAGGGCATCGTTTATTATGAAGCTTGTAGGTCACACAGTTTCCTTTTCTGGTGACAATGAAAGGACATTTTGCAGCCGTTCCTTCTTTGTAAATGATAATATATTTGAAAACCATACTGTTTGGAGGGTTTTGGCTCTCCTCTGCCCACACATACAATTATCTGTGACTGGTTTTGAATAGGTTTGTCTTTTTTTTGCAGTTTAAAACTTTCTCTCAACTTCAGGCCAACAGGAGACATGATTGAATGTGGTGACACTGACAACGTTTATCTTCAGCTCTGTTAATATGCTGATCAAATAGTTAAAAAACGTATTCAGCATGAACTGATGCTCACCGAATGCTGGCAGCGAGACGACAAAGAAGATATGAATAACATCTGATGGGCAACTTTGCTGTGAAAATGCAGCCAGTTGTATCCAGAAATGTTGTTCTCTCCAGATGAAGCAGCTTTTTAATGGCTGTCCTGAAGCTCTTGCCACATAAAACAATACATATCTTAATGCAGTTAAGCACATTTCTAACACAAAGCTGAACATGCAGTTGCCTGTCACTCAGAATGTTAAACAAGCCTGAAAAGCAAATGATCTTAACACACCACACCACATGAAGACAACATCCTTGATTTTTACATTTTTTTCATGTCAATGTGTATTGGCACAGACACCTACAGCAGAGGTTAACACCAAACAGCATCTTATTAAAACAGAGGGCACTAAAGGGACTGAGGCTACTAATTGTTTTCAAGAGCAAGCAGCAGTTGTCCTCACCAGAAACAACAGTGACATTGACAGTGCCAAAAAGATAAGATTGAGTTATGTTTGTCTTGTCTTGTGAACCTGTCTTAGTTAACATATGCTTCATCATTGTAAAGCATGACAGATGAGCTGGCCATGACAGATGTGTTGTCTGCTTGCAAGGAGAGTCTCAATATATTGCAGTTCCATGTTTGCATTTATAACATGCATGTTTTGATCTGATTTACACGAATGAGAACAAATGCATAATAGCTTGTGAGTTCCCAGTGACTTGATTCTAAATGATTTTGAAGCTTCGACTGAACAATGGAAATGTTGGTTGAAGTGACAAAGACTAAAGTGAAATAACCACATTATGCTATTATTTGATGTAGAGCTGTGAATTTCCTACCCACTATCGTAACCGGTGTTGTGGAGTAAAATGTTTCTCTACGGGTTAAGATGTTAAACAAGCCTGAATGTATAAGATTTCTGATCGTAAACTATGTAAATTGCATAAGCATAATGTCAATTTATTCTACTATTTCAAAACCAATGGGTCAACAAAAGTTTGTTTTTATACCATTTAGTTCTATATTTTTATTATGGATAAAAAAATCATCTTAGCCGTTGCTTTATGTGCGACATGTGACCTTATTTTACTCAATACACACCACACTCCCTCTCAACTTTTGTTTTCATTGCATCAACATAGTTAGAAACCTGTTGTTTGCACTGACACAGCTATCAATAAGTAGGCTGCTGTAGCATGGCAGGGAGCCTCTTATGCAGCTTTAAGGTAATGTACCCTCTTATCTTTGCTTTATCCTATCACTCAAGATCCTTTGCACACAGTGTCTCATTGCAGTTAAACTACTAATCTTTCCAGGGTGACACTGTGTTGACACATATTATTGTGGGCAGGGCTTTACATAGTTAAAAGAAAGCTTTGGATCTGAGTCTGAAATCTTTTGGCATTGGTCCAAGTGTTCTGTTCGTAATGTGAAATGTTGGCCTCCTCTGTTGAATAGGTCCTGGGAACGTTCTAAACTTTTTTGGTACTTTAAGTTCTTGTGTTAATCTTGGTTGGTTGGGAAACAGTGGTAGGGCAAAAAAATAAGGAAATGTGATTTTGTCTGTTGTGGAGGTGGCCAAGCTGGTCGCCGTGCAGATATCAGCATACTGACACCTAAACCTGCACACATATGACAAGATAGTAAGATTCAAGTTAAACTATGTTTCCAAAACAGTATTATGCTACTAAAACAGCACGTAATGTTAAAATGGAATAATACATGGAGTTAGCTTTGTAATCCATATACATCCACCCTCTTAAACTGTGGTAATACACACTGTAGCCATCCAAGTGACTGATTGCCATCACATGAGTCAGATTTTACATCTGAAAGATTGTGGCCAGTATTGATATTTGATAATAATGATAAACCTCAGTATATTCTCTACGGGTGTTTCCAAATCATCCCACCAGCTTGTAGGCTCGCCAGAACTTCACTCAGCTTCCCAGAAAATTCAGGAGAAGGCTGACTTTAAAAATAAATAAATACAATCTGGCATCAGCAGGCCAACATTTTTACCAGCGTTCAGATGTAAGCAGTCAGGTCTTTGCAAAAGTCAGGCCAATTTACCATCAAAGCCAGGGTTTATTTATTTTCCCTCAATGTCGTGGATGCATGTTAAGAGCTCAGCCGGAGCCCCCAATGATAAATGACTGAGGTCTGACAGGCTGACCTGTGTGTTTGTGTTTCAGGGGAGCTTTCTCCGAGGTGCACTTGGCTGAGGAAAAGAGGACCCACAGACTGGTGGCTATCAAGTGTATCCCCAAGAAGGCATTAGAAGGCAAGGAAAACAGCATTGAGAATGAGATTGCAGTCCTGCACAAGTAAGTGGACTCTTATTGTTATTGGGAAATACGCACCACAGGAAAAACAATTTTTTGATTTAATATTGTTGCTAACTGTACTTTAAAGCCTGTCTGAGCTGTTGATACTATTCTTAAGTTTACATTTGAAATACTAGCTACAAGGTGGTGGTAAATTTTCATTAGTGTGTCTCCATTGTTGCATGTGACATCTCTAGATTTCATATACAGCAGGCCATATCTGATGTATATTGTTGTGATAAAAAAGCATCTTAGTCGCCACTAAAGCACTGGAGGATTGAATACATAAGAATAAATATTAGACTTTCGGTTTCCTTCACTTTTCTGTCATTCTGACACAAAGACACATACCTTTCCTAATAGGGTGGTGAAAGACACCAGTTCACTAACGTTTTAGATGATATGAAGCCATCCAGGTAGATTTTTGTTTTGTGCAAATCAAGGGGAATAAAGAAGAATGGAAATTTGTATCTACTGCTGCTTCTTTCTAGCCTGACTACGTCATACTCACGATTCTAGTCAGAATGTGAGTCTGATACCGCTCAATAGAGATTTGAGTATGGGGCGTGTTTCAACCGAACCAGGAGAAAAAATGCCTCTTCGCTCAATTGGATAGACCTATAACCAATCAGAGCAACGTAGTATGTGACGTAGATTAAGCGACACACACTTGTTGTAGGAACGACGGCAAAAACATCTTTTCTATCGATAAAAGCCTTTATCGCGTTCCTCTGTTCGTCTTTCAAAATGAATGCAATGTGGAGATCCTGTAGAACAGACTCGATGGCAGAATCTACACGCCCTAGCTCTCCAGCGGCAGCCGTGTTCAGCTCTTTAGTGACGTAGTCGATAATGTCCCTGTTGATCATCTGTCCATCATCGTATAAAGCCCGCCCTGGCAATCTGATTGGTCCGACCAATTCTTGGTCGGGCATAATGATTTCCCAACTGAGCAGAGCCAGACCGAACTTCCCGACCAAAACTTTTATGGGCGGGGCTAAGTTCGGCTGGCACCCAGGCTAGCTTCTTTCATGTTTAATTAGAAAAACTCACAAACTGGACTATAAATAGTTTTTATTGGAAATCTGTTCTATTGAAGAGCTCTTTGAAGACTGTTGATTAACAGTGCATTAACCTGATAAGCAGCTTTTTTTTTGTTTGCCTACAGTGCTGCGAGCTAAAATCACCTCGCACACAAACCTCATTTGTATTTAGGTGACATTTTTTGTATTTTATATTGTCTGATATAGATAAGAATTTTTCTGTACGACATCAACAAACTAGATCGTGTGGATCAGTTTATCTCATCAAAATTACATTAGCTTCCAAAGATTATGATACTACACAGCATGTTTGGCGCCTCACTTAAAAATACATCTAAACTCTTCTTTCCAGGCTTTTTTCGTGCTTTAAAATGCAACATGGAGTGTTATGCCAAGGTGAAACAACACCTGCAGAACCTACTGCACACAGTTCCTCCTCATCCATTTAGCCAACAAATTATCTTTGTAGCTGAGAAAGAGATGTGTGTTTTTTTTTAAAAATTTAAAAAAAATATATATTAAGACAAAGGAAGTGACAAGCACACTCTTTGTGATTGTGAAGTGTTTTCAATGTACCCATCCTTAGATGTGGGGAATTACAGGTCACAGTGAAAATGGCTGATCTACATCGGTCCCAAGTTATTTTTAGAGCTCTTGTTGCCTGGGTTACAGGAGACACACAATATACAGCTATGGTTTCTCCTGAGGTGAGGACAGTGGAATGAAAGTGGTGGGGTTTAGTTAGCTGCACGGTTACTGTTGTGACAAATTACATAAATGGAAGTAAACTTGGCTTGAGAATCATGGCTGGCTCTGTATTAAGTTTGTATAGGCTCATGCAAAGCTTTCATTACTCATTTTAAAACATCATATTTTGCTTCCCCTTTGCTTCACTACACAGAGCAGGTGACAGGATCCAAGTGGCATGTTTCTTAAATGTAATCACATCCATCTCATTTAGAAAACTCGCTGCCAGTGCCGCTCCAAACAGCAGGCAAACAGGGCTAGTCGGTGGTCGTAGTGAAGCATGTAGCTGCTGAAGAGTAGTGAAGAGAGCTAAAAGCTATTTTATTCATCTTCAAACGTCTTCTGACTCTGAAGGAATTAGAACGTTGCCTGTTGACTCATGGATATTTATATAGGCCCATTTAAACAAATGTATAAGGACATGAGACAATGCTGGTGCTCAGCTTGTTCTGCTGCTCCAACAATGCTAAATTTAAATCAACTGATTAAGCTAAAAAGCATCTGCTTGTAGAAACAATGCAATTTTAATTACAGGGTTGCATCATTTTCTTTGTAAATGATAAAATCATCGGACTAAAATGATCCACATGTATGGGCAGGCAAAGGGAACAAACAGACACACTAAAGTGGAGCTTCTCTTGAGTTTGAGTGGCAGTTTAGGAAGGAAGCAAACACTTTGATTGATGGCTGCACAGGTAGATGCACGTGAAACAACCCTCACAAATTCTTTGTCACTGAGTGGCTTCCTGTAATTAGCAGTTTCACGAGCAACCACAAAGCTTACCTGTGCTGGAGCTTCCCTTTTTTTCACAACATTTTCACAAGTATTTTTCGAACTGTTCAATTGTTTGATTTTTAACCTCAACAGATATTTCCTTAATTTATTCAGGTAAGTCCTGCTGTGATATGAAATTCCTTCTTACGTGGAGTTCTGGTTGTTAGATTTGTGATTGGTTTTAGAATTACTTCGATAAATCATTTGAACTTAGAATTCCCCTGTTTGCTGAGGAAACAGATCACGTTATCTGCCCTCCCAAGTAAGAGGTGATCAGTTTGATATCTTTTTGCCTCAGTCAGTGTTATTCTTCCCTGTTGGCTTCCCCGTTTCTCTTTACAAAAAAAAAGGTTTCCAAATCACAGGCTTTATCAAACAGCACTTGCGTTGGTGAAAGAACAGTTTGCAAAGTTAATGCGACAGCCATAAGATGCCACCAGATGTCACGCAACCACTTGCTTTCTGAAAGTTTTTAATGTCAGAACTGACAGATGCCAGGAAGGGGAGTGCTATTTTCTTTTTTTTAGCATTTTCATTGACGTTCCTAGGAGTAAAATTAAACCGATACCCCCCCAGAAGTTATATTTCTGACTCAGAAAGCAAGAAGAATCTCATCAGCTCTGACGTCAACATTCCACATCGCTGTCACATGAACAAAGAGCCACAATAGCTGATTTAATAAACTGTTTAATAGCACTTTCAGTTTGTGTCTCGTTAAAGCAGTCGAACCGTCCAACTTCTGTCAGTGGACACAACGCAACAGTGTTTGCATGCACAAAATGCATTTCAATGCATCACCACCTTTTATTTCTAGTAACATGGTCAACTGGGTGTGACGGCATTTCTCGCGCTGAATTCCAACCTTCAAGACTAAAGAAGTAGTATAATAAATGTAGGCTCCTGTTTTCCACCATGCCTATGCTTTGTGGCTGAGTAGTAATTTCTCAGTCGGTAATGTGTTAGATTTGCAAGTTTATGTGTCAAAAGCGTAACTTTTAGTTAGTCTGTGATGTGTTCGTTCAGAAGTGGTTGCTATGTGTTGGCAATTCTGTTTTGTTCTTGTTGTTTTTTTGTGTGTTTTTTTAAACTTTTGCTTGCAAAGAATTTATTGCAAATAATTTAGCAGTTCCAATTTTACAGTTTCAGTTAGCCCTGTCATACACTGAGCAAAATGCCACAGTACAATCCTCTTTTGGGGTCTGTGTGATGTAACTGTCACCATTTGAGGTGTTTAAGAGGCACATGTTATTGTAATCGTGCAAACGTGTCAGCTAATTTAATTGATAGTATGCATGCATGGAATGCTTCTTTCTGTTGATGCCAGTCTATTGGAACGTAATCTTTCGGACATACATTATGTCTGCATTTTCACCCATATGGGTGTTTGCAAGAACAAAATAGCCATTAACTATTACCCATCGTGCACAGCACTGACATGTAAAATGAGCAGTGGGTGATGCAATCCATGACCCTTTTTTTGCCCCTTACTAATTATTGCCAAGGGCTGCCATTAAACCACTGGCATTCATTGTGTGTGCCCATATCCTAAAATATACATTACATAAAAATAATCATGTAGGTAAATGTTTAAAATCAAACGTTATCACAGTCCTTCTCCCATAAATGAGATTTACTCTCACTGTCCACTTTCTATCTGCCCGAATACTATACAATGTGGCACGAGGATTTCCAGTGAAGTAAACCTGCTCTCTTGTTTTGACCTCAGAGCGCAGCTTTCATACAAAAATGTTGTTCTCTAATGAACATTCTGGCACTATTTCATATTGCCCTCTTTCACCTCCTTGTCAGGTCAGGGCCACAGCTGTCATCCTGCTTTAATAAGTTTTGTTGTGTTTTTCACTGAAAATATATTCTATATAAAGCATCTAACTTGAGTAAAACACAAAATGATGTTTTTATTTTAGTGACATAATTGAAGTTAGTTATATAAGTCATATAACAGATGATCCTCCAGCAGTAAGCCCTGCAAACACTTCACTGTTTTGTTTTTTCCTTTTAATTACAGTTTGTAAGATGGCTGCCCAGCTTAGTGAGAGTTTAATGAACCCCTTTAGTATCATCAGAGTTGCTAACTGGCTGGCTTGTCCAGACCAAATATTTACTCAAACAAGGACATTTGCAAATACAGTGGCTATTGACATTCTTGTCATTATATATAGTTCAGCCAGAGGAATTGTGAGATTCTTCCTTCCCCTTACTTATTACAGTGTCTAAACATCATACCTAAAACACATCCTTGAGTTGAGTTTATTTTAAGTGGATTCATCTCCTAGATAATGTGTGTTTCAGACCACAAGTTTATATCTAACACCTTTGGTACATAGTACATGCACAAGATGAGGCATACAGTGAGCCATGTGATTCTGCTCCATGTCAAACAGGAGACTTTGTTGCTCCAACTTGTCTTTTATATGGCTGTTACGCTAGATACACATACAAGAGCATGAGGCTCCAGTGGAGTGTGTATGACCTAAATGTTGCCAGTGGATGGTGTGTATGTAGTTTACTGTGGGTGACTTTGTACCTCACAATATGTTCTGACTGCACAGACTTTTCCGCAGGCTTTATTCGTTGTGCACATACCTCCTGCTGTAGATGCCTGTTTGGAAAAGACATGGTCATCCATGCAGAAACTGTAAAAGGAGTACGTTCGTTTCCACAGGGCGGTCCAAAGCTGCCTGCTTTCACACACAAGTTATGAGACACAGGAATTTAATTAGTCAAGATTCAAAAAACAGTGTAAAAACAGTATAAAGAATGTGCAAACACGCATGGAACAAATTCCTGCTCTCCGCAATAACTCATCACTGAATCAGCGTTTATAAAAAGTGCAGGAACATTTCTATTTCTCTTGGAGAAATCTATCTGGGTGTTCCCTGGCCAAATTAGGTCTCATCTCTTTGATGGTTGACTGAGAAGTTTCTTTAAAAACAAAAAAAAACACTTAACAGGACTACAAGGCTCTTTAGAAAACACCTCTCCCACCACAGGAACTTCAAGGTCTCCATATCCAGTGCTCTGTGGGGGGTGGGGGGGTTCATGAACCTTGGGTTCATCACTGCAAAAGCACACCTGCACAGAAATTCTACTTATTGCAGAAAGTTTTCTGCAAGTTCTGGGCTTCTGATAAAATGTGTGGAAGTGCATGCTTGAGCTCACGTGCGGTTATAGGTGTTTGTTCACTCTGTACTTTTAATCCATCGCTGATCCTTTCCTGGATGCATCTCTCCCTCCACACAGAGCTAAGCAGATGAATGAAGGTGTCCATGCATTGTTACAATCTGGATCAGAGTCATTGCTGTAATCCAGCATGAGCTCAAGCTGACCCATACACTGTGCCTCCATCTAAGTCACATGACTTTGTGTTGTCTTTGTCCTGATGCATTCAGCACAGTTCCTACCAACACACACACACAGTCCAAGCCATGAGGCACACACTCAGTATGTAAGATAGAGTTGAAAGGCTGAATTAGTTGAGGTTCTGAGTAGAGTTTGTGACTGGTATCACTACAGAGCAATGCCTGTTTGGGTGTGTGGTTCTATAGGTTATCTTGTGCTTGATTTGTTCTCTTTCTACATGTGACTTGACCCATTTCAATAGAAACAATGCATCAAAACAAATGAATGATTATGATGTGTCAATGAGAACGATGTTAACATAATACAGGCATCAGTAACAGTACACAATAGTCAGACGGGGAAGTAAAAGGCCCTTTTCGACCTGATGAGTCATTTCCCACTACTGTCACTGCACTGACAGGTCACAAGGGACAACAGAACATAGAGTTCAGTCAATTAGAGAGCTGCATGCCTCTACACCCAGGAAGATAAACGGTGTCCCAGCCATTCTGATAGGATACTAAAAGAAAAAGAAAAAAGAAATTTGAATAATTATTAAACTTTACAAACAAATTCACCTCTTCTCTTCTAATTCTTCCCTCCCTTTTCACAGGATTAAACACCACAACATTGTGTCTTTGGAAGAGATATTTGAAAGTAAATCACACCTCTACCTTGTCATGCAACTGTGAGTATTCACATATGTGTGGGACTGTGTGATTTCTTTTTGTGATGTGTGTTTCAGACTGCCTACTTCTGTTATCTCCCACACAGTCTTTGTCACATGCCTTGCATTGCACTCTTTAACACACATGTACTGTACATGAACACACGCACACACCCACGCACACACACTGTACTAAGGCTACCCGAGAGCAACAGTGGGGAGTGCGCCCTCACACCAGCAGCCTGTCAGTGTCACACCCACCTCAGCTGCTGAAATGTCACAGAAAGGAACCTGAACAAGAACAGACCAGGAACAGGAGCACTGTTAACTGTGAGACTCCTGAAAGTAAAAACATCAACGCATTAATCACAAAGCAGGAAAATCAAAGACAGTGGCAGAGAGGAGGATGTACATTTATCAAGGAAAGGATGGCCAGATGATTTTTGTCTTTCACAGTAACTCATATGTTCCCTGTCAATACATTTGTACTGATTTATCATATTTTTATGTGACTTTCAAATTTCAAGTGCTTCTCAAGGCATTAAGTGTGGAAATCTGTTAACTGAAATAAAAATTGGTAGAGTTTTTGTTTCATGAAAATAATTCAATTTAGCTTTAAAATCAATTAAATGTAATGCTGTATCTTTTCCTTATTTCATATTTTGTCAAACAATTTGCATATTAGCCCTGTCAACCTCCCTTGCTCACCAACAGCCAGCCAGTCAGTTGCTTTTTCTAACGGACGAGGGATAACCCTGAAAAACCCCTCTCTTGTCTCATTCCGAGTGAATATTTGTTTGCTGTGCTTGCCTGTGGGGTTCCACTCCACACAGTGTTATCTGCCTTATCTCACAACAAATGGAGTGTGGAGAAAAGAGCATGCACACACCACAAAGGGGGGAAGGGAGCAGCAAAACAACAGTAGAGGCTCTGAGAATCAGCTCAAATTAAACCAATGCTCAGAGGTAACATATGACTTCACCATAACTACATTAGCTTACGGATAATAATGGGCTCCTAAATGTTTATGAAGGTTAAATCTTGTTAATGATACCCAGTCTTGAAGAATTACGTCCACTCTGTAAGGCCACTGAATCAACTCCTTATAGATTCTTACATATGGCAGTCTGACCGTTTGAAACTATCGCTTGTGCTCCGCACTTCCAAAGTGTAAATACTCATCTATGCTGTTGACACCTACGTGCACTCGTAATATGTCTTCTGGCATATAAAATAACACAACACGTAAAACCTGGATCAAAACTCACATTATCTGTAAAAGGAGGGACTGCTGTATCTTTGTAGCACCTAACTATTCAGTTTGTAAGGTGCAGAGACAGAATGAGAGGGCAAAATGTTTCTCTGAGCCGTCAGCAGTCATGCTCACCAGGTCCATTCGACTTGTGCGTATAAAAGAAAGCGCACACAGCAGAACATGCTGCTCTAGACTCAGATGCTTTGTCATTCCTCTTATTCTGCAGTGCCAGCATGTTATGTGAAGGCACACACTGGGGCACTGTAATGCTGCCTTGGTTCATTGTTCTCTAATCAGCGTGAATGAGCAAAGACAGTGAATGGCAACATAAAAATGGTGTGAAAAGGGCTTCTGATATTTATGGGAGGCATCCTTTAATGTAACTCCTACTGCTCTGGCCTGTTGGTAAAGCCTTTTTAATTGCAACCTCTCTCAACAACATCAAACGATGGTTGACAGGCAACATTGTTGCCACCTGAGTTATGGAGACAGCTCAGTTATTCTTGGACTGTTCATCATCTTTATTCTGTAGGTGGAGTGAAGTCTCCATCTAGTGGCTAAAATCAAGCAGTCATCGTTAAGTGTGTGGTTTCTTTGGGGCTATTTAATATAGGACACATATAACTCCATCAGAAATGGTTGGTAACAAGTTCCTGTTTTATATTTCCCTATGCCCTTTCCACACTTTGACTTCCTTTCACTAGTTCTCTGTTGTTCTCTTATTTCTAGATAAATCATTTCAATCCAGTTGTACTTTCCCCATTTTTTGAAGAAATAATTCTGACAAGTTTCACAACACAAATCTCTTTATGCAGGGTGTCTGGTGGGGAACTCTTCGATCGCATCATAGAGAAGGGCTTCTACACAGAGAAAGATGCCAGTAAGCTCATTCAGCAGATTCTGGATGCTGTCAAATACCTCCATGACATGGGAATTGTGCACCGTGACCTCAAGGTCAGTCAGGGTGACGCAACTGAAATGTCTGTCCTCGTTTGACATAAATTGTGGTGTTGAATTTGACTGAAGTCTGTCATGTTTTTTTCTAGATAATATAGTTTCTGTTTTTTTTCGCCCCAATGATTTACTTTATTTTTGTTCGGTCAAAGGTACTCTGTGTCGTCCATGTTTTATACTTAAGTAAAATTAAAGCACTGTATTGAACTTTTTCTTGTTTTTCATGGTGTCCATGTATCAACAAGGCATAACCAATATTATATCAGGCTTACAGAAATGTTGTGTTGTCCCACATGAATATTTGAATGCATTAAGGCTTGTTCAGAGTAAACAAAAAATGGCCTCAGTCTTGTCGGTGTAATCCCATCTTCACAAGTATATAAACCTTTAAAGCTGCAGTCGGCAGGTTTTCAAAATTGCGAGTCTAAAGTCGGAAAATTCGAACTGATACAACTTTCAGGTCCCTCCCCCAACCTCTAACAAGCTCCGAATCGCCCCCCCAAACCCCTCCCCCTCTGTGGACGAGGTTGTGCACGTGAGTTCACACCAGTGTGAGCGCACACAAGCTGGGGCAGACTCATGCTCAGGAGCGTGTGCACAAGCTGTGATTGACAGGTAGGATTCCTCCACCCTAACTTGATTGGTTAAAAACAGCCGGGAGCGCTCGGTTTTTGCAAGCATGATTACAGGCTTCAGAGGGAGCTACAGAATTCGTTATTTTTCCTAAACAGCCTATTTAATATTCTACTTCCGACCGCAGCTTTAATGGAGATTAGTTATTACTGTGTGCTTGTGGTTTTTGAAGAGGTGTATTTGTGCGTGTGTTTAAGAGAGATCATATTACTGTTGCAGGATGATAATCTTTTTTTACACCACTGTGTTTTTTGTTGCCCCTTCAACTCACAGCCAGAGAACCTGCTGTACTACAGCATGGACGAAGACTCCAAGATCATGATCAGTGACTTTGGCCTGTCTAAAATCGAGGGCTCTGGTAGTGTGATGTCAACGGCCTGTGGAACACCTGGATATGTTGGTAAAGTAATCAGATGCTGTCTTTAATTAGCAAATCTGCTGTAGTGAACACAGTGGCACATTTTTTGTACTGAAAGTACTGAAATCTTATGAAAGAAGACACAAACTATGTTCAACACGTCTAATATGTGTCAGTTTTGTTTCAAGCGTTTGTATTATGTATGAAGACTCTCATCCTCTTGCCTTTTCTCTTTAAGCCCCAGAGGTTTTGGCACAGAAACCTTACAGTAAAGCAGTGGACTGCTGGTCCATTGGTGTCATAGCCTATATTCTGTGAGTACCTTCTGATTAGATGGAACTGTGTTACAGGAGACGAATACACTTCTGACTAAGAAACTACCCCATTTCCCCAGAAATTTTTTTACCGTTGTATAAAACGCAAATGAAAACAATGCATTGATGTGCTAAAATAAAATCAAACTCCTCATTTGATTGGGAATTTTACTCTTAGTTCTTAAATACTCTGCCTCTTTAGAAAAGCTTTTTCGAAAATTGAATCATGTCCCTGATTTTCCACCAGATGGTTTTAGAAGTATTATACAATATTTACATGTTGTTGCCATTGTCCCAGACTTTGTACTATTTTGCTGTAAAGATAGGATTTAGATTATTTCTAAATCACTGCTTTCATTTACTTCTTACGCAGCCTTCAAGCTTGTCCAAAAAAAATGTTACCAGTTCAACTATACCTTTGAAGTTCCAATAAACTCTCTTCTCCTCTGCATTTCAGGTTGTGTGGATATCCTCCTTTCTATGACGAGAACGATGCCAAACTTTTTGAGCAGATCCTGAAAGCGGAGTACGAGTTTGATTCTCCTTATTGGGATGATATCTCTGATTCAGGTAGTGTGCCTATCAAATTATTTCCCCTCAGTCCTGCCATTAAACCTTGAGGGAGACTTTATTTTACATAGCTATTTAAAGCTGTAAGGGTTTTGAGCCACATAATCATAAAACAGTAAATATCACTGAAACACTGTAATTAAAAACAACAACACGTTCTTTTTTAGTGCAGCATATTCATTCCTCAGGTCAGTTATGAATTTTAAATTAATATTTATATACTGGATATTCCCTACATTTCTTTTTGGTCTGAAGTTGAATTATTAAACCAGTTTCAGGCAAAGAAAATCTACTACTAGTAAAAAAAAGGGAATACTCCAAAGAGCTTTTTGGCACAGATCCTCTTAATATACAAGTTTTGAGAGTACCCACTCAGTCTAACATTTCTCATCTTTAACTAATCCTGAGAGCAAGCCAGAGACCGTTGGTTTCTCGTTAAAAGGCTGTGATGTTTCACATTTTATAAGCAAGGAAATGTTTTATCTGATCCTCACAAGTGTTTATCCAACAAAGGCAACAGTCCTGCTCATATTCAGCCAGTCTTGGAGCGTATTCAAACGTTTTACGACTGATAGATTTACCAAATATCTGACATACTGTATGACTTACCTACCTAAACATTTATCAAGCACTAAAATATTAACCAGCTCCATTTTTAGACTGATATGATTAAAGAATAGACTTCTAGATATTTCATTGTTGTGTTTTACAACTTTCCTTTTTTTCTTTTACAGCTAAAGATTTCATAATGCATCTTATGGAGAAAGACCCAAACACACGTTACACCTGTGACCAGGCTTTGCAACACCCCTGGTAAAACTCATGTACTCTCGTCCTGATTGTAAAGAAAATTCTGTTCACTTGTTGCTGTAAAACTTTAATCTTTTAACCTAATTGGTTAAAGCTGCAGTCTGCAGGATTTGTTGTTGTCATACATAAAGTCCTAATTTTTGACATTTTAAGAGTTTACATGATCTATCAGAACGCTTGAAGTTGAAAACGGTGACCTCCGTAGTCGCAAAATGCAAGAAATGCTTATTTTTTAACCGAAAAATAAAAAGTTATTCAACTTCCTGTCCCGCCCCATCAAAACACATGAGAACTCGTGCACGTCTACGTGCACGCCAGATGCGCGTACACGACTCCTCATTCATCAACTCACCTGTCATTTGCGATCATGGAAGACACAGTAAGTGGACTAGCCCGTAATGAAGTTCAATAGTCTAGATAAATAAGCGTGGGGACGAGCCTACCTTGTATCGCGCGTGCACAATCGGTGATTGACAGGCAGCAGAGCCCAGCTCGTAACCTGATTGGTTACCTTTTACCGGTCCGATCTGCAATTTTGTAAACAAACCTGCTGGCTTTGGAGGGACCTAGCGGGACATATAGGGGACCTAGAGAACTCATTTTTTTTGTATTGGGGGTATTTAATGTACTACTTTCAGAATCCCCAGACAGTTCCAGGCATTATGCTTGAAAAAGAGTTGCAGACTGCAGCTTTAATTTTCAATCCCCAGAAATTGTATTTTCTATCATGAATCCTGCAATGTTTTCTGTTTGGTTATGCGTAAATATATGACTTTTACCCACTGCACACGCAAACTCTGAAAAATGTCTTGCTTTCTCTGCCAGGATTGCTGGGGATACTGCTCTAGATAAGAACATCCATGAGTCCGTCAGTGCTCAGATCAAGAAGAATTTTGCAAAGAGCAAGTGGAAGGTAAGTCAGACTCGTACTCTATATGAAATCCATGTTGTTCATGTTTTCTTGTAGAAAACAAGAAGAGAATTTTTAGTGATCAGTACACATAGTCGGTAAAAATGGATTCACTCTCTAGCTTTTATTTTTGGAAGAATGGAAACTTTGAGAAGAATGAGAGAACCTTGTTTAAGTGTTAAAAACCTTACAGATTAGGTGTGACCACCAAACCTGAGACTAGCATTAAGGTCCAGGTTGATCTTGATTGAGGAGCTTGACTACATGAGATTGTACTGCTGGTTAAGATCCCTTATATCTGTGGGTTTTCCCTCTGCAGCAAGCATTCAATGCCACCGCAGTGATTCGTCACATGAGGCGTCTCCAGCTCAGCACTGGTACTGAAGGATCCAACCCCACTTTGCCTAGTCCCTGCCGAACTCACCTGCTAATGCCAGAGGAAAATGCAGGTACTAGCTGTTTCCTCCCAGTGGATTTTTTGTTTATTTGAATAAAAGAAGTACTGATATAGCATGTTTTCTCCCTGTCAGAGGCTTGTTGTGAAGGCGGGTGCTCCCAGAACGTTGATAGTGGAGCAGATCCTCTACCAAACTGCACCTACCGCTGCCACCCAGCCAGCAGCGTGTGATCCACGAACCAGTTCGTGTACCCATTTTTCAGTCCTCAGTAACTTTCCCATTTTAAACCCCTCGGTGGAACCAGAGGCACCATCTCCCTCGAAGGATACAGCGTCATTCCAACCTGCCGCCTGCAGGGGGAGCAAGCCTGTCGAGCCCGAGAGGGAACAAATAAAAAGTGTTGAAAAGGAGATGGAGGGATGTGTTGATGTCATTGGTAATGATGCACCAGAGTGGATCATTTTTGGGATTGAAAGGGATGCTAAGGAAGGAGGAAAAGACGACCTCATCCACCTTCGTGTCGGGGACGGGGGGGGGGGGGCTTTTTTTCTTGCAGAAGCAGGATAGGGCTTGTTTGACATTGTTTTTTTTCAGCTTTTTTTTTAAAATTCAACCAATCCCTTTGTTCTGTTTTGTATATTTTTGTGCTGCTTTATTAGCTTTCTGCATTCAGACTTTGGAGTGCAAAGCCAGAAAAAGTATCTGCATGACCAGGAGAGAAATTCCCTTTGCATGTTTTATCTTAAGAAGGCACTGTAATGCAGTGTCACAGTACATCAGAGCAATTAAGCATTTTGTTGTGGTTTAGTGCAAAAAATGAGTCAAATCTTGTGATATTAAAGATTTGCATTCCATGTCTTTAAGTCAAGCTTTTAGACAATGAGTGACGGAATAGTTTATCCAATGAAAACTCAAATTTATTTGCGTAACTTTTCTTGTGGCATTACAGTGTTTTCATGCAGTGGTTCGATTTTTGGGGGAGGAATGGGGTTAACTCTCTTTTTTTTTCAGCCCTAAACCTCTTTAACAAGTGGTTTAGGTTTATGTCTAAGGTGCCTTCATGATATACAGTATGATGGAGTTGTTGGTGATAGGTAGCTTTCTTCCTGTAACATCCCATTTTGCATGTGTCACAAGTTAATTCTTTTAATTTCAAATTGAATCCTTCACAACGAAGAGTGAGTTGATTAGCTTTTTCACAATCTGACAGAAAATAGTATCAGTATTTTTATGTGAAATAGTAAATAATGATGTTAACATTTCTGAAGAGCCTAAAAACTGCTATTTAAATATATTAATCACCATTCAAAGCCTTCCCTGAGGCAAGACTAAGTTTATACGTTGTATGGATACAAAGAAATAAATATGCATCTGTTACTGTGTACTGTACTGCTATGCTGGTGTCCTGTTATCAAAGTTTCTTACACTTGCAGCCCTTTTAAAAGAAAAAAACTGGATTATATGCTGGGAATATGCAGCAAACTGACTCCCTCCATCTTACAGTACTCATTTTTATATGTATGCATCCTTTTTTCCCGTATAGCTCCCTTTAAAATCATTCATAGACAGTCACACATTGATGTCTGTCCTTTAGTTGTTTTATGGAAAAAATCTTTCAGTGTAACTTTACAAAATTGTGTTCATAATGCTGTTTACTATAGTTGTTTGTAGCAGATGTAGATCAGCTTTATGCCAATGTTTTTGAATCACATGTTCTTCGTGGTCTCAGCCTGTTACAGTGACTGACCTTGGTGGCTCACTGCTCTGAGAGACAGCGAAAATGAAGATATTCCTCTGGCGTGAGCTTCATTCATTCCCCCTGATTTTCCTTTTTGTTCTCTTGAAATAATCACACTTCCATTTTAGGCTTCTTCTTCTCTGATACAACATTATCTGGTGCTGGTTGCACATGTTTATGGTTTTGATTTGCTTGAAAATGGTAAATAATATACATCACATGATAATGTTACTGCTGCAGTGAGATGGGTGACACAGTAGTAAAAAGTGAGATTTTGTTGGATCTTTTACTCTTTAGCTAATTCATTGTCCTGCCATGCAGATAAGTAAAGAGCAACAGAACCTGTAATAATCTTTTAACAGGTTCAAAAAGGATTTTTGAACTTTACTGTACACTTTGTTGGGTCATTGTTGTAGTCTACCTTGACATTAATTGAAATTTACTCTAAACTATAAAGCAGATTTAAAAGATCATTTTCTGAAATATTCTGTGTGAATTGTTTATGTCCTGAATATCTGTGACAGAAAAAACAGAGGAGCAAAGGAAAGCTTAATTGCCACAAGTCTGATTATTGCCAGTAGATTTATTTACACCTGATCTTCTAATAATAAAAACTGATATTTTGATTTCCTTGCCAAAAAATGCTAATCTTTGACTGATCTCTCCTATGCCCACTGATGATATGGATTAATTTTATTACTGGTATACAAAGTCTGAATTTGAAATTTTTTCTTTAAACGTTGGAAGCTAGGGATCTAAAGTAAGAGAGGTTTGTAAATATAGCTTAACAAAAATGTTTTTTCTTATGTGGTGTTTAGCTGACACAACCAGTTTTGTACATTCCACAGCTATGAACTGAGAGATGCTGACATATGTAGCCATATCCCATTACCTGACTCCTCAGCCAGATTAGAAACATTTAAGGAGAAGAATTCTGACCTCATCCTCAGAGGTGCTTGTCTAGAGGGTGCTTTCAGACTGCCACAGCTTTGGCACTTGAGTTGATAACACATATGTTTCTCTCATAGCCTTCACACTGCTTCAGTCTGAAGGAAAAACTGCATGTATATGAATGTTTTTCCCTCTGATTGCTGCACTTTACTGCTTGTAGAGAATGATCAATGTTGGGTAAAAATGTGTTGTACAAATGAGAATTTGTAATATAATATTGTTTCTTTTTGATAAAAGCTGTTTGGGGCTGCAGTATGTACTGTATAAACAGAAACAAAATGCACCATGACCTTTTGAAAAGTGACTATTGATTCGTGTGAAAGTCAGTGATTTTGAAAACTTTATGCTTGGAATACATTCATCAGTGGCACAGACATTAAATTCCCGTCTATGCACCAGAAGGCTGTTTGAGGTCATTTGTAGAATGAAAAGAAAGCATTAAAAAAAAAAAAAATTTGGTATCATTTGGTAATATATTCGCAACATTTTAATGACGTTTCTTTGTATTTCTTGACAACAGTGCAAGGTGTTGGCATGCTAGTACTAGAAGTTACAGCAGATACTTTTCTCAATGGTGAATTTCTGCAGTAGTTGATCTCATGAAATAGATTTGTATAGTATAGATATTCTGCTGCATGAGCGCTTTCTTGTCCTCTCCAAAGAATGCTGGGTAATTAAGACTTGTGGTTTGGCCGCTGGAGAGGAACAGAGAGCAGAGTGCGAGAGTGAGTCTGGTGGTTGCCTTCATTTAGGAGACAGGAGACAGTGGACAGAATAAAAGAACTCATGTGGTCAAGCCAGAAACAAGGGACTGGTTCAAACTAATGGGATAGGATTTGCATGTGTTATAAGGTATAAAGTACTGAAAGATGCAGGCTACATTTGGATGTGGAAGAGTGGGAAAATGAAGAGAGGCGTGGCCAAGAATACAACAGTACGACTAAAGCAAGCGTGGTACCAGAAAACAATGAGCCCACATGAAAACAAAAAACAGAAACATATCTTTATACCAGGGCTTAATTCCTCTGAAAAACAAAAGGCAACAACGCGGTGATGAAGACTGTGCATGGTCTTCATCATCTTTCAAGAATGTTCTGTTGCCCCTGCCTGCTTGGAATGTGAAACAGAGACTTGATACAGTGACGAGCCAAAACAACAACAGTGATGACAGACTCAGCCTCCTCACTTTCACGTTCATTTATCTGTGTGGTTGTGGTAATTCAAACCTCGCAGAAGCACTGACAGCAAATTGCCGACGTGAAAGTCTGCAAAAGATTCACGAAACAGGATCTTCTGAACGAGCCACAAAATCGCAAACACACCTGGCGTCAACGTGAACTCAAAGAACCACCAAGCTGTAAAAAACTAAAGCGTCATCTTTTTGTCAGATGAGGGGTTCGTTCAGCCCGTCCCTTAAGTTGCTTTTACTTGCCACGGAAGCAGCTCTGAGGCCAAACCTAACAGCGCTACCTTTTAAACCTCTGATAAAGATATTATACTGTGCCCTACTCCAAGGTGACCTGCTGTCTGTTCAGACATGTTACACTCCAGTGATTATGTAGATGATTGATACAATGTTGTGGTTGCAAATGACGGACAAGCCACCAAAGTGGGAGGTTATATGTGGCCGCTGTATGGGGGAAATTTACTTCACGCATAAAAAAAAATCTCTTTATAAACCTCTGTTATATTTAAGGCTGCTTGTTTCATCTTCATGTCTATAAGATTGCTGTATTAAGGGTTGAAAAAGAACCCATGTAGCTCGCACATCTGTCAGCAAGAAACTATTGTGCAAATATCTGTCAGTGCTCTCAGGGGGTTTATGTGCCCATTACGTCGACACTGTCCATCAACATGTGTGTTGTCATAGGTACAGAGAGTTTTTACTAGTTATTTAAGCCTTTCACTTTTTTCCCCCACTCATTTCTAGTAAGAAAAGTCAAACAAACCACCCAGTAAATCTTTTCCTCCACCAGGCCATGTGTGAAATAAAAAAAAAAAGAATGGAAAACACTTTGAAATATACAAATTGGAGATAACCAAAATTCTAGGAGAAAACTGGCGGGTTAAAAATTAAATGAGAAAAACAAAGTGTGTGTGTACATTATTTGTATTAATTGCTTAAATGTTATGTTTTATCCTTCTATGTGAGGCACATTGAGTTAACGTGTAATGAAGCGTGCAATATAAATTGCCAAGTGAGTCAGACTTGAGACCAGTGAGACATATAAATTCTGAGACATTGCATTTTTTTGAGCCAAAGCAGTGGAATTTTACAGGATCAGGAACATGTTAGGCCTGTCTCCTAAAATATGGAGTTTAATAGGAAAATCTGAGAGAACAGTGAACAGTGTTTAAGCTTCTTTCGAGCAACACTCTTTGCTCAGGCCCAAAATGCTAAATTTTTTTGTATTCCTAACGAGTTCTAAATGCATGTTTGCAGATGTATTTGCATAGGATACAATATCTTCATGTGGCAGTCTATGTTAATTGTTGGGGGGAGATATTGTTATCATTGGAAATTTGGTGATAAAGACCTTTACTATAGCGAGAACTTCCAGGAAGGGAGTTTAAAAGACTTTGGTAGGAATTTATACACCGATCAGCCATAACATTACGACCACCTGCCTAATATGCAGTGTGCTCTCCTCATCCTGCCAAAAGAGCTCCGACACATCTGACAATGTCCTGAAGTGTCTTGTACCAGGACCTTAGCAAGGGACCCTTTAGGCCCTGTGGGTTGTGTTGACGGTCTATGTGTATTGGGTTTGTGATTGGTCTGCAGAAATGTTCAGGTGTCATTTCAGTTTGTCAAACTCATGTCCCTGGATGCAGGTTTTCCCAGCAGAACATTGCATTTGATCGAGATGAGAAGTGTTGCTAACTTTACTTGTCAGTGTTGTTACTGTGTGGCCAATGTTGCCAGTGCAATGCTCTCTCAAGATGCAGCTACTAAACTTTAATAGTTCAGATCAAAACAGAGGCAGAATTTGAAAGCGTGAGTGCTCTGAGAGCTTATTAGCAACAGAACTTTCAAGAAATAATTTTTCAAAACAACATTATCTGGTGAATATGATATGATATAATATTGTTTGGTTTCTACAATCAATCTATTCAACGCTCAACTCTCTGGGCTGGAAAACATGTGTCAGACCCATAAAGTATTTTTACTGCTCATGTGCAGAATCATATTAAACCCTATGGATTAAGAATGGGAAGTCACTTAAGTTCATATGCGTGCAAAGACAGGTGAGCGAATATATTTTGGAATATAGTGAATACTACAGCTAAAACATGAATGTGTCTGAGAGTTTTGAATGTGAAAAAAATTACATTATGAAACAAAAATTCCAAGATTTTGCAAAAGGTTTCAATAATTATGTCATCCAGGTAGGAGAATTTTTTGTCCTCTATACGAAATTGTCTCTGTCCCCCTCTTTCTCTCACAGAGAAACTCAGTTGTACCAGAAAGATCAGCATGCACAGCTAAGAAGCAGAGTCTAACAGATGGATGGATAGTTTTAAGCTGGTTTTAGGGTATAAATTAAAAAAAAAAAGAAAAAAAGAAATACACATTTCCATCTTAAGCTGATCTCTTCTATTTCTTCACATCTCACAAAGGCAATCATTTTGGATGAAGGGTCAAGTAACCTCAAGCATCTTGGACAAATATTTATCTTTGGCACCAGAACAGGAAAAAAACAAAGGCAGAGGTCATTAACATCCAAATATTTCCCTG
Source organism: Odontesthes bonariensis (assembly GCF_027942865.1). Taxonomy (NCBI): domain Eukaryota; kingdom Metazoa; phylum Chordata; class Actinopteri; order Atheriniformes; family Atherinopsidae; genus Odontesthes; species Odontesthes bonariensis. The sequence continues at coordinate 17,939,579 of NC_134508.1, read as the reverse complement.
TTCCATTCCTCCTTAGCCATGTGTCCCTGCATTAATTGTCGTCGTAGAAGTAAAACCAGGTTGATTTTAATTTGAACAAGTCCCACTCCTGCGCTGGAGCACAGCGGAGTGCAAGAGACTTAACAGTGAGATCACCCTCCCCTTTATGCCCTAGGGTGGAGTGACGTGCAGTTTGCAAACATCTCGCTTTCTGTGAATGAGTCATTTTTAGCAGAGTTGGAAAAGATGATGTGGATATGTTTTTCCTACAAGGATTCATGGTTAACAGCTGGTAAACCCGAAACTGAATTCTTAAACCCGAGTAGATGTGTTATATCTCTCAAAGATCTGGACGGAATGTCGCAGCACTGCAGGCCTTTTGAAGGCAAAGCACATTAGTTTGTGAAAAGCTGCAGGCCCTCGAAGTCCTGCATGACTGCGCAAACCACAGTTGGTAATAATAAACAGGATGGAGACTCAGATGAAAAATGAGATGGGGAGTAACTGGCAGAAGGTGGAGAGCCACTAATTTTCCACTTTTGGAAAATTCAGCCTTCAATAAGGGTCCGACATTGCCAGAAACTTGACATTCATGTAACTCGAATTAGCAATACATCTGATGTTGGCCCTGACTCGGAGATGATGGCAGATGAAAGGAAAACAGGAATAAAAAAATTAGAGGAGCGGAATAGATGGAAAAGTACATGATGACAGAGTGTTTTTGTTTTTTTCTACACCATTACACATTGAGAACGGGATGTGACTTAGTTTGTCGGGACAAAGGATAGAAGTAGGCATGAAATAGTGGACTTTTCGGTTGCCTCTGATCACTTTAGGAGAGAGTGTTGCTTACAGTGAAAAAAAGCCAAATAAATATCTGTATGAATGATCCCACACGATTGCATGCTAAAGTTTGAAACCTTTTGCACGTCTTTCCCTCCAAAGTCTTTATTTAAGAAGTGATGGCTGTAAAAGTAAGAGCGTTTCCTTTTGGTTTTCTGGTCCAAAATATTTTTTCTCTTAAAAAAAAAAAACTTGAGAAATGACCAAGAACATTTTCCAGTCTTTTATATACGAAAAAAAAAAACCCACACACATATTCTGCCTGCAATGTACACAAACACTGTGCCAGCTGGAATTCTGGAAAGCTATTATTAGAGAGCAATTTATGATCAGATATGAAGCTCAGGCTTGTTTTACAGGACGGATTTGTTCCGTGATGTGAGGAGTGCTGTTCATTATAATTGCTGCAAATCAAATCAGCATCAACATGCCCTTATACTCATAAAGGAAAAAGACTAAAGTAGCATTACTTTAGACAATATTCTCACAACAAAGTGGATTTAATGTTGTACATTATCTTAGATATGGCTTTGATTAGGGTTAAAAATACAGTCAGCAGTTCTATAGGAACATTGACATTAATTGGTGCATCAGCTGGGACACCACTGGTCCAGTTACTGAAGGGATTGTCATTATTTATGATCTGATATTATTATTATTTTTTTCACCATGTAGTAACAACAAGAGTGCGCGTTGAATGAAGTTGAACGTCTTTCACAATCCTTCTGACGTTTAAGTAAAATTTTCTTCAAAATTTTTTCTTCTAAACTTTAAGTAAAAATATAACCATGGAATTCTGGTATATCATATTATTCACTGTTCAGATAACAACAGTGGTTTTAAACAAATCTCTTGTAGTATTGTTTGTTCCAGTTGTGCTGCTAATAATGTCCTCACTCTTACATCTAAATTAAAGACATGCATCTATGTTTGAATCTTGGTGAGGTCAAACATAAAACAAGATTAAGTGGACTAATAATGGTACTTTCATTTATGTGCCACCCAAAGTTGCAGGGTTTTTATATGTACTACTGCTTGAAGAGAGTGGAAATTGATATCCACAGAAGATACAGGCAGTTGATTTCAGTCCATCTCAACCTGAAAAGATACTGGCTAATCCTTGATAATGATCGATCAAGTACCGTTGTGAGGCCTTATTCTTGTGGGATAAACCACAGGTCAATCAATCTGCCCCATCAATTGTCATTTTCATCAAATCTGTCCATTAAACCGCTGAACAATCTGTCATCAGGTATTTCTCGATCCAGTCTTAGCTGCACCTCCACGCCTCATCGCCATTCAGTTGAGCTCAGCAAAGGAAAACTTTAGCTCTGTGAGAGATTTGAAACCTTGAGCTCTAAAGAAAGCATCAACATCCAGTCAAACAGAATCATTGTACACTAAAAACCAAACTGGTACTGTAATTTCTAGCACCAGTTTACAAAGAACTACAGTCAACCAACAGTGTTGTACTTTTCTCAGAAAACTAGCTGCCCAAAAACCTCAAGTGCAGCTCTGGCAGTGTACAGAATAAACCACTCCTGAATAATCACTGTAAACGCTGTAAACATCCGGGACGGAAAATATGGCAACCTAAATCTAAACCTCCCCAAGAGTAACCATTAGATATAAAAACAGATTGCCAGTGCTAAACACAAACACATGAACTTGAACTTCTGGTGCTTGCTTTATAGGCCTCGTCAGCAACCCAGACAATGAAAGGAATAATTATAAGTCTAGGATGGAGGAAGAGAGACGGGGCCAAGTATGTGGCAAGAGGGAAGGGGGGGGGATCAGTTTTGGAATAGGTACGAAACATTCAGAGTCAGTCACATGTGAAAAACAGCTGATGGAAAAAAAACAAAAATGCCACATCAACAAGTACAACATGTGTGTATGGATGAAACATTTACCAGCCTGAAAAAAAGTATGTGTGTTGTGCTCTGTAGTCTGAAAACATGAAAACACAAATCTATTGTCTGAAACAATATACTAAAGTGAGAAAAAAAAGACTAAAAACTAAATATTGAAGTGTGAACCTTGACCTTTCCATGTGTCATAACTGAGTCAAGCACCATGGTGATTGTTGTAGCTCTAAAGTAAAAAACCAAGCCCCCTCTCCCTCTCTTGCACTGTATTTCATTGCTCTCTCAGATATCAAGAATGAGCTTGCAGTTCAAAGCTGTGGATAAATCTGTGGGTTAGACTTTAGACTGGAGCAGAAACACAGGGGCAAACACGCATCACTCATTCGAACTGAGGCAGAAGCAGACAGACATCAGAGAAAAATCACCAGACCACAGCTGCCCAATTGTAAAGCAATGATGGGGAAGCCCTTACCTGAAGTTCAAAGGGGTGTTTACTGAGGTGCTGGGAAATGTACTGTCAGACGAAGTGATAAGTAAACTGCAAAGTGTAAGTGAGAATATGTGGATTGTATATGGCTGAATTCTGGTAATGTTGCTTGCCAGTATGGCTGAACAATGCGTCGACTAGTTTGTTCTGGGCTCAGACATTTAAGTTAGCTGATGGTTGTTCATAGTCTCTGTAAAAAAAATATATATATATATATATATACATGGCCAACATGTTGCCACCAGTTGGTTTAATCCTTCTTGAAGCTTCAAGTTCAGCATTTTGTCTATCGCCATCTTGCTCCTTTGAAAGTGGATGGAATGAGCAAATGATGGATCTGCATTGGAACAACTCATCCCACTTTATCATCTCTTTTTCTCTGAATGAGAATATAAGTTTAAAATGAATAAATGCTGTATCAAAAGAACGTAAAGATAGTAATTGACACCACAGACAAGTTAAAATATTTATCACTGTACAAGATCAAGTGACGGTATCATGAAGGTCCCAATCAAGTGGATCTGTTTATACTTTTTTATACGCTTATCAAAGCAACACTGGGGAAGTTTGTGAACATTAAAACTATGTACTTCTGGCTCATTTACACCGACATTCCTAGGCCTGAAACTGAGAAAAAGGAGGGTGACAGAGTTGTTGCTGTTGACAAGTCATAACTGATTAGCTCTCTTGTTCTGCCGTGTCTGATTTGCTTGGCTCTGTCAGTGAAGTTGCTGACATACGGGTTAATAATCATGAAAATAATACAATCATGAAGTTTGCAGCCTTTCAGGGTTCTCTGTACATTTACAATACATAGCACCGTAATACATACAATAACATTATTATAAATAAATTTGAACAGTTTCCTAGGTTAGGGTTATTTGTATTTTTTGTTTGTTTTGTTTCTTTGTGAGCATATTTGTTTATCACATTCATCATAGTATATAAAGATATGAAGTCTTATTGTTGTTAGGTCCAGTTCCATTACACAACATTTCAGCTTGAAAGTCTTTGCCAGCCTCGTCAGCATGATAACACATTTTCGTGTATGGCTGTGTATGTGCAGGGCTCAGATGGATATTTGGTTTTATGGCATCTGTATGAAGAGCCAAAGAGCAAAAAAACTGCAGAATTCGTGCATGAAGCCCTAATGTGATCCATAAACTCTTGAATTTGATTTTGGTATGAAGAGCACAAAGCAAACAACATCAACATAAGCACAAACTATACTTTCAGGTAGTCGATCAACAGAAATCGATCAACCCAGTCTCACACCAGGCTGTGAAGCTGTTACATTGGTCCACAGCATCAAGTTTAACAATAAAGGATCAACATTTGTAAAATGACTACATTTTCTGAGCCACAAAATCATTATGCCTACCACTGCCTTTTAAATACATTACTATGGCTGGGCGAGTTAACTCGTTATTATCACGTTAACTAGCCAATTATTTAACGCTGATGAATATTTTATCGCGCATTAAAGCAGTTTTTAAAACATTTTTTTATCATTTTTTGGGGCTTTTGTACCTTTAATGGATAGGAAGCAGGGGGCAGAGAGAGGGGGAACGACACGCAGCATAGGCCGTCCGATGCGGAACTCGCCAGCTGCAGCGAGGACTAATAGCCTTCTGTACATGGGGCACCTGCTCAACCCACTACGCCACGGACGACCCTTGTTTTATTATTTATTTTATTATTGTAAAAGTCTGTTGCTGTCTGCTGCGGAACCGGAAAAGAAAGTAATCGGCGGATCCACCAAACATGGAGAAGGGTACGGAACCTTTACTCGGCCATTTTCATTTTAAAGTTCTTCCAGACGGCGGAGTCGAAAGAACCAAAGTCATCTGTAAACACTGCCAAGTTGAATTGTCTTATCATCGTAGTAGTTCCAGTCTAAAATATCACTTAAAGGCAAAACATACAATTGATATCAGCAAGTTATTCAAGGAAACAGACAGTGGAGCGAGGCTTCCACATAAAAACTACATAAAAATGCTGATGTTAAAAGTGTGTTTGCACAACAAATGTTATGGCACTTTCATTCATATGGCAGCACATTTAAAATAAAACTACTTTATAATTAATTTTTGGATTTTGCGTACAAATGCGATTAATCGTGATTAATCAGGGAAATCACGTGATTAATTAGATTAAAAATTTTAATCGTTGCCCAGCCCTCCCTAATCATAACATGGCTATATTTTTGCAATATTAGCAATGAAATGTACTGATCAAAAGTGGTAAAATAACAACATTTTTAAAGTCCAAAATCATTACATGTTTTTTTTCATTTTAAAATTTTAACATGCTTTTGGGGTATGTAAAACTTTCCAAAATTTAAAATTGCATAACTGAAACATGTTCAAAAACACTTTGAAAACTGGTGTGATGCCATGAACTGTCAAACAAGAGAACCAACTTCAAGCCCCAGCTGACTAATAATTGCGTTTGCATCACAGGCGTACGAACCAGGGGGGGGGGGGGGGGGGGGGGGTGTCCCCTCCAATGTTAAACTCATTCCTGCGTCCTTGGTTTGCATTACCTCAATATAAGGAATCTTTGTTTTGTTTCGTGTTTTGCCTTTTTTTCTTCTTCTCTGTAATATTGGACTTTTTATTGAAATATTCAGATTTTTCATTATTTGCTCATTTGTATTTATTTCTAGAGATATGCAAGTAAAAAAAGTAGGAACACTAAAGTAATACTGAAGTACAAGAGTGATTAAACCAGTAATTTAACAGAGACCATCTGAACAAGAAGCAATTGGAAATATTAATTCTACCACAATACAGACTGGACTCAGAATCAAGGTCATAGCACAATTGTGGCCATCACAGTGTAGCTAGCTCAGCTGTAAACTCTTATTACAAGAATAACTGGTTTTACAAGTTATTACTTATGTCAATATGACATCACAAAACTTAGAGTTTGAACCGCTGGTGAATTTTCTAAAACGTATGAAGCAGTGACAGAGTTAAGGACTAAGTGTAACTTATGGACAAATAGCAGCTGAAAGGAGAAAATATGTGAATAATAACCAATAAGATGCCTGGGAATCATAAATAGTAAAACAAAAAAAGAAATCCAGAGCAGCCAGAGAAAGTACCATAAATTAGAGGACATAAAAAAAAAAAGCCAGATAAACAAATCATGTCCACAGATAGCCAGGTCTTCTCCAAGGGACCACCTCTGTGCAGGCACATTGTTTGACATCTGTTTTGCAGCTTGGCTTTGCACAGTGGTTTATGTTGAGAGAGTGTGTGTATATCATCTTTGGCACTGTTCCATGTGAACCTGACAGTTGGCTGCAGGCAAGGCTGTCTGATGCAAAGGTTTCACAGGCAGAAAAAAGAGCCAACTGCAAGGATGGGGAGCACTGGGCTGTTTTCTGCAACTTTTTTTTTTTAACTCAGGACTTCGAACAATGCACACACACACACACACGCGCACAAAAAAGAGCTTGTAAATGCACCCTCATGTCCTGCTTTATTGAAAGAGAGCCCCTGTTATACAGCACACTTGAAATCTGTAATTTATTTATATTTTTTTGTTTCTCACTATAAAAAGACTGCCTGTCACTCTCAGTTTTATACAATAGCGCCATATGGAAGAAATTTGGTTCAGCTCTCCTGGAAAGTGTATTGAACTGCCAAAATGATTTGCATGTGAAACAGTCTTGTTTTCTTTCTGAAAGAGCACTAGATCCAAACTGGACTCCAGCTCAAGAAGAAAAGGTCAAAGTAGGGCTAATTTATTTTTACGACAAATGTTCACTTTGACAGTGTACAAGTTTTTTGGGGGAAATTTCTGATTTATTAGCACCAAATCACACTAAACATTCGGTGCCTGCCCGAAATCATTTATCTTACTTAAACACACGTGAGGCAGGAACCATTACAACAGCGGCCTGAAACTTTCGATTGAATTCATCACCCCTGTGCATTACATCTCTGTCAGTGGCCCTTCTGTTCTGCTGTTTGGACAGATATCTTAAAATATCAGTGTTGTAGATTTCGGAACATTAAATCATGTTTGACTGTTGAGTGCACCAGAGGTAGGAAACACAATTAAAGAACCACAGCTGATTCCCATTATTGCATGAACCCCTTTCCTTTTGCTCACTGGACAAGTTTTAGGAAATCAGTGAGAGAAGAGCGTGTAATCTTAAAAATATAAATCTTACGCTCTGAGATTATAAATCTTAAACTTACATAGATTACAACTGTTTCGCTGTAGTGAGAGTGGTGCTGGAGAGGAAGCTTTATGATTTGTGTGATGCTAGCTTCATCAGCTGATATGACACGATCTGTTAACTTATAAAAGCCATTACCAAAATGAAAGGTGCAATGTTAATGTGTGAAATGAAATCAATATTGACAATAAAAAAAAAATCTTTTAGAAAAAGTTAATTTATTCAAAAAAATCTGCTACTTATTACAAAATGATTATGGTGATGGCAAAGCAGCAAGTTTATAGTTGAAGAAAAGCAGAATAATAATGAAAGCAGAAACAGACTGTGTGATAAGAGAAACGTTCCTTTCTGGCACAGAAAAAGCCAATCCTGTACCACGCCAGCTTCTCTGGCTGGAGTTAACGGGTGCTCAGCACCTTGCACTCAAATACCAAAAAAAACAAAAAACACATTTTGATTAGGCACAAATCATATTTTAAAAAAATGACAGATTTGACACAATGCAATCTTAGGAAAAAATAAGTGAATAAAGATGAATATTTCGGTGTGATATGATGTGCAGCAAGCTTAAACTACCAAATTCAACCGCTTTTCAAATACGTGTTTTGCTTCTTTGTTGAAAAGAAAAATAAAGTCAAAGTCTGCAAACACAGTTTCGATTCCACTTTAAGAACATTTAAGCTGATGAAACGTCTTTAAAGGGGGATCGGACTGCATAAACTAGGCGTTTTTCATCAGTTCATAGTCAGCAAAAAACGTGGCACCCCATATGCTCATGAAATGATGTGTTCCACACAGACCAACGCTGCCAATGATGGTATAAAAAGCAGCATTGTCCTAAATGATCTCTGACTTGTGGTTTTCAAAACCACACAATTTTAATTCTTACCGTCCAATTTATTAAGGACTCAGCAAAGCGATTACATCCTTTGGCCTAGCATATCTACTCTCGAACCCTCTCTTCACTATTGTTTTGGGATCTCAAGCAGTGACTTTGAAAATGTTGGAAAAGTTACAAAATTCTGCGGCTTAGACTTCCCACAGAAATGTGAAATGCTCTGACTATCTAAATTCCCTGCTGTATTCCCACTTAAAATACAGATGTTCATTCAAGCTTACAGTCTTCCACATCCAATATTCTGATTAAGAAATGCCCCTTCAACTCTGGCAGTGAGAGCAGATTAAAATAAATTGTGACATGCTGTTCAAATAGAGTCTCAAATCACTAAGTTTGATTTGGGACATCTGCCAATATTTGAGATTTCAGACAAAGAAAGGGACATCCATATGATGCATGATGTGTCCAGCACTTAAAGAAAGAACAATTGATCAAAATAGATATTCAATGTTTTGACCCTGAAGACATGGGTGATGTAATAAAATATTCCATCATGTTAATTTGAATAAAACTGAATTATCAGCTTTTTGTACTGTTGCTGTTTTCTCGACTGACTTTGCACTTACTATCCTTTTCATCTACCACATCATAAGGAGAACATTTCTGGATTACAATGACAGATGAAGAAAGAACTATTTTTTTAGCTTCCTGGTCATGACCCTTTTAAGTGGCTGGTTCTTTAGATCTTGGGTAGTGTCCTGATCAGGGTGAGTTTGGGGAGTCTTTGAATCATATAGCTGTTTGAGGCTGAGGGTCTGTTGGTCTTTTATTGTTTCCCGTTGGGCCTGGCGGAGCAGACGTTTCAGCGTCTTCACCTTTTCCCTCAGGTGTCCATTGGCTTTCTCCAAGGTGCGCACTTTCTGGGAGAGAGTCCTCACTCTCTCTTCCTCCTCAAACAGAGCCTTCTGCACCGTGGAGCACAACAGCTAGGAGAAAAGAGAAAGGATTGTTTATTCAAGTTCAGAGCACATTTAGATTATCAGGAAAGCATGAGGTGTATTCCATGAAGTGAATGTAAGCCAAACATGACAAACTTCAGACTCAAGTAAGTCTTAGGCTGATTCTTGGTTAAACTGTTGGTCATGCACCTCTCTTTGAGGACCCACAAAGGACATTTCTCACTTGAAATGCAAACTCCAGAATAATGGTCTGGCTGTGACAATCCTGTCTCTACTTAGGACACCTATATGTACCATTTGTCATCAAATGGTAACGTGTTTGTAAGGTCTGCCGTAAACCTCTGAACAAATAAGGTCCGCCTGTTGATATTTTTGGTGGTAGTAAAGCACCAGTGCATCAGACAAACAGATTTAATCAGTAAGCTAACACCACTTGTGAGAAAAGTGAAAGTTTAAATTACTGTTAAAGGTCAAATATACAATATTTTAAGTCTTCAGAAAGCAACAAACAACTACTTCTAAGTGAAGATAGCAATGTACTAATGTATTTACCAGTGATAAAATAGATCTTTAAGATAGGGGGGTTAATTCAAGTGAAGTTAGCAGGTTAGGATGGTATACGTTTCCTATTTTCCATTTTGAGAAAAAAAATAGGAACATCTTAAATAATCTGAAGTCACCCGAACCCAAGTATCGTGGTTACAAAGCAGTGGATATAAGATGTTAAAAACAGGACATTTCTGTAATATGAGCACAAGTTTGCATGCTTTCAGATTACATGCAAAATCGGCTCAAAGATGGCCAGTATCTGAGGGTTCAGACCATAATGTCACAAATGAAATACGGGTGTGAGACTTAACATATTTATGATGTAGCACCTGACAAATACGTTGTTTGTGATACTGAGTTACCTTTGGATAAGTCACAGAAGAGAATGTTTGTGGCATGCTCTCTGGGCAGATGACCAATGACAGCAGCAACAGCTTGAAAGCCGTCCAGCAAATTCCACCATTATAAATGATCATTTTTTCATAATTGATAAAAAAAAGTTTGCTTTGGACGCCTGCAGCTTGAAAAGAGGGAGAAGGTAATTGGAACATTTTTAAAAATTGATACTGAAACATTATTAGATTTGACCTTTATTGCTGTGAAACATTATAATGCGCCATATGTCCCGTTTCTTATGTAACAGCCAATTTAAATAATCCAAAGACAAAACAACAGTTTCGTTCAAAGTAGTGACTAAGATCAAGCCGAGGTAAGAAAAATGATAACACAACATACTCTCTCTAGTTCAGTGAGACACCGCTGTGAGATGAAACCCAACATTCCTGTGAACCTGTGACAGACAATCCAAAGGCCTGGACCTTTGGTGGGTAAAAAAAAAATTAATTCCAGATGCCTCCGACTGTGTGCCTTTGTGCCAGAGCGTAGATTTCCTTAGCAGACTTTAATGCTTCCACACGGGCCCGAGGGAAAACTGACGCAAATCCCCTGCCATCAGATAACAACCACTGCGGGTTTAGAGGAAATATTAAAAATATGCTGCCGACCCACATCGTTGGTTTATACATTACATGTTGTAGCTTTAACTGTGGCTTGTTGCCATGTACTCATTCTTTTGTCCCAGAGGGACATCTGCAGAAGTATGAAATTCTAAATGAAAATACCAAAATTTAGAATCTGAGCAAAGAAAAATTTTGGAAAAAAAAAAGTAGTATTTTGAGGAGCCACAAATGACTTTCACCTGAGCAAGCATTCAGTTAGAAGTGAACCAGAAGCACAGCCAGCGGACACCAATGAATCGAGAGCTGCAATGCGATATCTTTTTGGTACATTTCAGCTACATTTTTTCATTACTATTTTATTTCTGAGCTTCTTGCAACACATGTGTTGTTCACAAGTCACATTTTACATATAGTATGTAAATAAAGCATGGGTATAAGGAAGAATGGGCACCATGGTGCAATTTATAAAATGAATAAGGAAATAAGGCAGCATGAAGAGCAAAAATGTTGATGTAGTAAACCAGAAGCTCATTTCTTTTGTATATCTAGAAAGTAACTAAGTAAAATCTTATTTATTTAGCACCTTTCAAGATGAAAATCCCAAAGTGCTTCATAATTAAATACAGGAAACATGAGAAATATAAAAACATAACAGCAAAAGCTAATCGAAAGCAAGTTTAAAAAGATGGGTTTTCAGCTGCTTTTTAAAAGAGATCACAGAGTCCACAGATCTCAGGCTCAGAGGAAGGGAAATGTACTTTGTAGTGGATAGAGAGCCAGTGCAGTTGAATTAGCGACGGAGTGACATGAGAAAGACTTGGAAGATTTTGTTAGAAGCCTCGCAGCAGCGTTCTGTACAATCTGAAGATGTTCCAGTGATTTTTTTTACTCAGACAAGTGAATACGGAATTACAATATTCTAGGCATGATGAAATAAAAGCATATATGATCATTTCCGTCTCAGAGCGTGATACAATGGGACTTAGCTTGGCAATATTTTTTAAATGATAAAAACAAGAGCGAGCCAGTGATTTAACATAAGCATCCAAACCCAACGCTGAGGCAAGAGTTACCCCCGAGAGTCCTAACTGAGGGTTGAACAAATGATAATCTTGCGTAAAAATCTATCAGGGGCACAGACAAAGACTTTAGTTTTCTCATCATTAAGTTGAAGAAAATTGTCAGCCATCCGAGTCAGCCTGCTAGAGTTTTAACCCGGACTAAGAGATCTGAACACATCACACCAGTTTTAAAGTCTTTACTCTGGCTTCCAGTCAGTCACAGAATAGATTTTAAAAGCCTGCTGATGGTTTACAAATCCCAGAACGGTTTAGGCCCAAAATACATCTGTGATGTGTTCAGAGAATATAAACCCAGCAGAGCTCTTAGATCCAAGGACTCAGGTCAGCTGGTCCAGTCCAGAGTCCAGACTAAACATGGAGGAGCAGCATTTAGCTGTTATGCTGCAAACAAGTGGAACAAACTGCCAGTGGAGATTAAACTTTCACCAAATGGAGACATTTTTAAATCCTGGTTAAAAACATTTCTTTTCTCATGTGTCTATGCATGAAATCTGCATGGTATCTCTTAATTTATCTGGACTGTTGCTCGTTTTTAAATTAATTTTAATTGTTTCTCTTTATATTCTTTTATGTATTTTTAATGCTTCTTCCATTCCCTGCTGCAATGCTTTTATTTCATGTAAAGCACTTTGAATTGTTTTGTACATGAAATGTGCTATACAAATAAATTTGATTTGATTTGATCCGAATATGACAGAATCTAAGCTCCTGAGCAAGATCTGTACCTTAAAAACCAATAAGGATAAGTGGGTTGAAAAGAAATATATAACTGAATATCATCTGCATAGCAGATGTGAACTAGTGAACTATTAAACTGCTGGTGAGCATTTGTGGTGAACACCAAAGCTACAGATTGTCTAATTGTTACATAAAAAATATTGATATCCAACAAGGGCTGTACGGTGGTGTGGTGGTTAGCACTGTCGCCCCAGGTTCCCAGCTGGGGCCTTTCTGTGTGGAGTTTGCATGATCTCCCTGTGGTTGTGTGGGCTCTCTCCGGGTACTCTGGCTTCCTCCCACTGTCCAAAATCATGCATGTTAGGTTCATTGGTGTCTCTAAAATTGTCCCTCTGTTTGAGTGTGAACGTGTGTGTGGTTGTTTGTGTCATTTGTCTGTGTGGCCCTGTGATGGACTGGCGGCCTGTCCAGGGTGTACCCCGCCTCTCTCCCAATGACCGCTGGGATAGGCTCCAGCCCCCCCGCGACCCGACCGACGGATTAAGCGGGTATAGAAAATGAATGGATGGATGATTTCCAACATCCCAGTTCTTTGATAAACCAGTTGTTACATGACAGGCTGTCAGGATGACTGAATCACTGTAAGAATGACAAAAGCTAATCCAAATTTTTCAAAACTTCATGAAAATTAGTTTGGCATCTGAAATATGTACACAAATACTTTGAATGCATGTTATATTATTTTAAAAAAAATATGTTGTCATATAGTTTAAAATAAAATGTTATGGGGGAAACTGTACTGGGTCTATAATGTGCCTCAAGATTTATTGAGCGCAATTTGTACTCTATGTATTTTCTGTTTGCTCAAATTTGTAGATCTCAATTAAGACACTCCCCATGGAAAATAGGGGGGATACAATGGATTCAGGTCACTCACTCCACTCTCCAAACCACTCCCTTAACCAGCTGCTGTGAAGAGCAATAAATTCCTAGTTTTAAAAGGAAGAGTTGTCATATAACTCTGTCATATTTTGACCAAAGCATGTCACAGACATTTCATCAAGACCTCAGGAAAGTGTATCAACTTGTGAAAAAACAAGACCTCAAATTTTTATTACTTTAAAATTGAAACTGAAAATGTTCATAAAAACTCATAAAGCTGCTAGAGGTAAATATCACAATCAAACTCACATTAACACAGTAAGACCTGAGACACCCTGCAAATGTTGGAATAGGTATACTCACATGTTTGTCTTATTGAGTCTGTAACCCAAACTGAAGCATCTGGGGCTGTTATATCCAGATTTTTAGACAACAGAATGCTTTGAGTTTGATAAGCACTGAATACTGCATTTCCCACAATGCAATTCTGTCACAGAGACCCTTCCTCTCTGGTAAATGCCCCCACCATTACAAATCTAGAACCCAGGCACCAAAATGCATCCACATGGCGCAGCCAGCAGCAGGACTTTTGTTGTATGCATTTGATTTCTGATCTCATCTCAAAAGAAGGATGTTCAAATCCTTCCTGAGCTAAAAAATGTAGGCAGGTATCTATGCGCCGAGTCAAAGCAGAGTTTAGTTAGGCCACCATACTTAAAATTGTCGTCTTTATAACATGGGTGGTGCTTTTAATTACTTCCAGCCCTCTTGTTGGAACATTATACAGTATAATCCCTCAAAGCTAATATTTTTGTGTAAGGGAAAAATCATGAGAGTTAAATTGACATTGATACCGACACAGTCTGCTGTTACTTTATAAGATGACTTCATGCTATTTAATTGACTTTGGTTTACACTGGATTATAGGATCTGTGTGTTGAGATCTGAGATGATGTGAGGTCAGATCAGTTGTTCTAACAATAGTTGCTCAGTACCAGTAAAAACAAAGTCGGATTTTCAGTTCACTGAGGATATTCAATCTGAGGGATGATGTAAGGACTGGATCACGCTTTGTAATTATAATCACAAGCTTGACCCAAGAGTTTGGGGGTAATTAAAAACAAAAAACAAGTACATGTTCTCATTCTTTTTACCTGTGGCAGAATTTTGTTTTCATGAGAAAAGGACTGAGCTAAATCAGTCTCATCACAGGGGACAAATCAGTGGTGAGTCTTTGGAATGCATTTATCTAATGACGTACTCTACTGACAAAGTGCAGGGGAGTTTCTAGTGTCAAGGAGCACCAGATGTTTACCAGATATGTTTACGTGTGAATGAGCTTCACCCAATTAAATGATGACAGCAGGGCAGTGAAGTAGAGACTGAGCTTATTGACATAGGTCATCTTAAAATATCATCTGCATCCTAATGAGTTCCACATTGTAGTAGCAGCGACCTTTAGATGCACTAACACGGTTAAATCATTATGTGCATGGTTCAAAAATCTTGGACTTTTTTGTGAGGAATAGGTGCAATTCGATTTTTTCATGTCGCCACTTTCCCTGGCTTTGATTTTGCTCCTGGTTCTGTTAGTGACTTTATTTTTTCTATTTTTCCTTCAAACATGGCAAGTTCTTTGTCTGGCCAAACCTCAGGAAATGTGCTTCTGGTTTTCTTTTGCATTATGAACATATTAACTTGCCAGCGTCGTTGCGGCATCTCTTTGAAAACAACAGGATGTAATTCTGAATTCTTTTTGTGAGTACTACAGTAATTTGGACTATATGGGCTTATTGAACTCCTTTCTTTTGCGTGGGAAGCCACAACGAAGCTGTAAGTTTCACCCACTATCTGACACAGAGGTCTTCAAAAGAATTTTTTCAACCCCAGATCTAAGTTGGTGGTTCAAGTGGCTACGTACCCGGCTGTCCTCTTGAGCCTCCCACTCTGGGGTAAAGCTGTGGACTTGAGTTCCAGGTGTGCAGTTGGAAAACTGGAAGAGACTAGCAAACATGCGATGGTTCTCTGGGGTGTCAAGGAAGATGGCGTCCTGGAAGTTCACTCCATGTGGGATAATATTATAGTTCTCATCCATTCTGCATGGTAGAAAGAGGACAGATTGTGTTGGTATTGGCAGTGAACAAAGGCAAAATGTGGACTTTCAATAAAAAGAAATGCATGTATGCTAAACCAACCAAGAAAATATGCACAATAATTGTATAATTACAATAATTGCAATCAGCAGTCTGCTCAAATCAAAGTAAATTGACCCTCTAATGACCAATTAACCAAATCTCCGTTTTTGGAGTTTTAGCTTAAACACTATGCACATATAACTTTGAAATTAGGACGCATAAAACAAGTTTCAAATGAAATGGAGGTAAAAGTATCTATGCAAATTGTTGGCAGACTTTGATCTATTTTTATTAAATGACAACTTAAGCGTCATGTGGATGACTCAAACTAGCAAATTACAAGCCAAAGGGATTTATGGTGTGTGTTTCATATCTTCAGGAAGCCTTGTGGCTTACATCTGGATTCCATCTCATATCCCTCCAGGGACATCTAAAGCCTGGCTGTCCCTGTCAAAGGGTTATGTGTGTTGTTTGCATACATGTGTGTCAAAAGGCAAGAATGGAGCTGGGGTTCAACTTCAACAAAAAATGTCAAAGGTTAGATGTTATCAGAGTAACTAGGAGGTACATGGACTTGTGGATCAAGGGGAACTCGTAGGGCTCCTCAATGGCAGAAATAAAAACGCAAACACATTTGGTACCAGATGAACAGCAGAAAAGCAGTTCATGCAAATTGAAAGCTGTATTTTGAGTGAAAGTTAATGTACAAGTTTAACCTCCTATAAGCTTCTATGCTGTCTTCCTTGCATTTGACAATGAAGTTAGAAATCTTGAAGGAGTGAAACAAGTGAAAGTTTTTACAGCAAACACATGGCTGAAGCAGAACACTCTATCGGTCTTATTTAAAGGTCCCGAGGGAGATCCTTGGATGCGTTTTAGGCTCTGATTCATACTGCGCAGGGAGCTTGAGCTCATGATTGATTGGAAAGACTATTTTGGTCTGAGAAGATGTTTTGAGGGTGTTTATAACAGGAAATAAGCCTCATCTAGAGACTGCAATGAGAACTTTCCAGTTTTGACAAGAGCTTCTGGGATCTGGTGTTGCTTAGCAGCCATAACAGCTCATAACTTATCTTTTGTAGGTTCATGATCAGGAGGCCCAAATAAGCACAGAGCCCCAGATCAAAAGATGTAAACACAACTTGTTGAGCCCTATCGTATTTCTTCAAACAAACTGATAAGACACTCCATGACTCTTAGGGTGTTGTGCCACATTGGGCAAAAGCAACCAACTATCCCTTTGCAGTAATTCAATGTTTCAATTAAATCAATAGAGCTAAAAGAGTCTACTATTTGTTACATGTATTTCTTATCAAAATGTTTAGCCTTAAACCCCCTAAATTACTGAATAGCAACAAGTGGTGGCCCCCCAACTGTCCATCTCGAGATTCCTGAAAAGGTTTGCTACTATACTGATTGGGTTGGTCTAAATTCATTGTGTTTACAATTATGCATTCTGTTCTCCTTCAGCGTAATAATTAAAGGTGACAGAAAAGTTCTGAGCTTGACGAGGACAGACGGTCAATCTTAGCGCTGTGATATGAGAAAACACATATTCAAGTGTCTTGGTTCCCACGCCTGCTCACATTCTCAGTCTGGAGGTCAGTATGATATGATTTACAGAATTTTGACAGGACAACATAATGGGACAGAAGGGACAGAGGACACATCTGGAAGAAAGTGCAGGTTGGCTACGCAAGCATGTCACAGAGGCAAGCTTTAAAACTCTGAACAGCTTGTACCATTTTCAACCAAATTACGTCACCTGCATAAAAACCTAAAAGGCGAAGCCAGTTTATAATATCACACAAAATGTAAAATGAGGTCTTATTTCCAAAGTTTGACTGCACTCTTTGTTACAATGACTCATGACTGCTATAGGTGCAGTAAAGAGTTACGCATCATTGACAGAAAATGCTTTAAACGGTTCAGTATATGAATACAGTATACCAGGTAGATGTTGTTCACCTCAGAAAGAAGTAATAGCTGCTGTTTTTGGTGACGCTGTAGGAGAAACACGGCAGGTAACCCAGGCCGCTGACATTAAACCTGGAGCCGGCTGGGACTTCCAGCATGCTGCCCCACGCCTGATCGCACAGCAGCTCGATCTCTGCGGAGAAGAGCAGGTCGGTGTCGTGCTGCCACGGCAGGTAGTTATACACGCTGTAGGACTCCTTGTGCAGTGCCAACACCTTGGCGAAGACGATGATCTCCGCCAGTTCCGCACGGCACGCTTCTGTCTGCGGTCTCCAGTCGTGGGGAAGCTGACATCCCGAGATCCCATTACGACTGGCAGCTGCCACAATAAGGGTCAAAATAATCCACATGTTGCGACAGAGAGGAGACGTCTGTAGGTTGGTTGGGCGCACCAAGGCGCACATTAAAAGGGATGGATGGAATTCCAGAAAAGGAAAAAAAAAAATGCAGGGCTTTCACATGCGCATTGTGACTTTCACTAATGCAGAGTTATGTTCTTCAAGTAAATATATTTAAAGAAATGTTTTGAAGAGCAAAACAGCCACCTTTAGTAACTTTCAGCAGTCCTGCTCTCTTGCGCAGCAACGGTCCCTGCTAGTAGATCACTCTGATCTCACCAGCATCCTCTGCAAAAACGGTGCCCCCCCCCCCCCCCCCCCCTCTTAATTCAACCAAAGAATCAGCAATCAAAAAGTGTGTATTAAGGCATGCATGTAAAATGTTTACAACTTCCCAAATAAATGCTATAATAAATTGACATGGCCAAAAATTTTTAATTTTGTTGAATATTTATTGCTGTAAATTAACCCAAAAGTCACAGCTGTAAGCGAAACACATCACCGGCGCCCTCTAACGACGGAACTCATTAATACAGCAGCCACAAGACTTTTCTTCTTATTTCACTGTTGCTATGAAAGTATATCACTCCGTAAATCTATGGCAAAAATACAATGGGTCAGTTGGGGGGAAACAATGTTAGAGTAGATCACAACAATCAGACAGGCTTCGTGTATATAGCCTACCACTCAGAAATATATTATTGTGATTGGAAATAAGGTTTTAGGCCATGATTTGGAAATAATAAGGAATAACTTATTACTGACCCTAGATATAATAATATTATATATATTTTGATAACTCATAAGCAAAACATATTCCAGAGAGATGAAATTAGACAGTGAATTATAATTGTGAGTTACTACTTTAAATAAGTAAGCATGATCAATAATATTACACTATAATTATGGTAAACCTCACTATTATGGGAGACATAAGTGAGCAGTGATATGTAAAAAGAAAAGTTTGATCAAATGAGATATTAGGCTTCTTTAAATTGGTGGAAATATCCATATGAAACGTTTTAATAAAAATGCCAGTCCCCATTGCCTTTTTTGGCACGACCTAGATAACTGTTTTAAGTGTTATTAATATTCAAGCTATTTATGGAATACATGGTTGAAGGCAGAACAAAATAAAAAAACAAACAAGAGAAAACAGGATATGTTGCATCAAACAACTATTGTCTCACTGTTAGGGTAGGATTAGGGAGATTTTTTTTCAATCAATTAACACTAGAAATATCTAAATAAAAACAATTTAATTTAAGCCAACATAGGGTCATTTTCATTTCAAAATGGGTCGTTAGGAGATCGTTACGGTGTCAGAGATGTGAAGGTATGCAAACGGGTGCTGAGTGGTGAAGGGCAGAAATGCACAAGATGGCAGAGGTCCTGATAAGAAGTGTGGCTGAGGATGCAGTGACCGTTTGGCAGGTGCCTGTTGAGCAGAGCTGATTGGTGTAGAAAGGAGAGTCTGGTGAGCACAGGAAGACACATGGCTGGTACAGCAAAAATCACACAGAATCCCAGAAAATCTGTCAGCGACTGTGGGTTATGGAACAATGTGACAAAAAATGAGAAAAGCTAAAGTCTCTGTGACAACCTTAATGCAAATTGAAATTAGGGGGCTCTTTTTATCATTATTTTTCCATTACCATCAAATTCACTTATAGGCTTCACTAAATAGAAATGATGAAATCTACTCTGTGGTCATGGATTCAATGATTTTATTGCTTTCACTTATGAGTGAAGTAATAACCGATCACAGGGCGGTCATTCTTGTTTAGTTACTTTGTAATGACATAAGTCTCCTTGTTTGAGAACAAATTCAAGAAAAGGAAATTATAAATGATAATCACTGTGTTCTTTCCTAGAATTTTGTGTGCCCAAGTATTTCAGGTTTTTATGTTTATGTAAGAGTAGATTGCAAGGAAAATTTAGCTAAATGTTACGTTTCAACTCATCATTTGTTTGTGTCAACCAACATCCTCTCTTACCTGGGGTTAGGGTTATATATCTAAAACTTTGAGCTTTTCATTCTTGCTGGTCTGTCAACTTTGTTTTCCAAACAAATTGGGGCATTGAGAGCATAATTTTTTTTAAAACATTTTCAGTTGTATTTGAATAATATGTAAATATAAAAACGTCAGGATGCATTCGGAGGGTGTAAAGCAGAGTGGTGTCAATTTTTGTATAAATCTTTCTATAAGGCACTGGTGTAAAGCTTGAAGAAAGAAGATTATGTTCTTCGAAGTGGGCGTAACTTGATATCTGCAGACTAGGGACATTTTCGGAAGACGACGACGAAGAAGAAGTAGTAGTAGAAGAAGAAGAAGTAGTAGAAGAAGAAGAAGAAGAAACAACTCCTGGTCACGTGACTGGGAAGAGCATCTTCTTTGGTCCATTTTGGATGATAGCAAGAGTACTGTGCCATCCAAGAAAATGACCAAACTGCAATTTTTAAACGTCTTTTTGACCGAGCGTCTCATGCTTGCTGCACAGGAGATCTACAAATCAGTCGAAGACACGATTTTGGAGTACCAGGAGGAGATAGCGATCAGGGAAAGGGAGAACGACCATCTCAGACGCCGACTCCGAGAAGCTGGAATTGAAATATGGCCAGGTTAGCTCCCCCTGAAAGCTAACTGTGTAGTTATGCACCTATTTTGCAGTAATAGCAGAGACGCGACGTGCCATTAATTGCTACGATTAAAATTATGGTTGCAGTACATACACAGTAACTTATTAAATGGCTACAGAGTAATTTTGCTTCACTTCTAAGCAAGTTAACTGTGGCCATTGGCAAGTTAGTTGACATTAGCTGCTGTTTTTGTGAAGCAGCTAGCATGTTAGCGACCTTTGTTCGTTAGCCAGCCAAGTAGCCGAGTAGCCCACTTCCAAGCTAGCATTTAGTTATAATTGGTCCAGACATGACTTAATTCTATACCGGATAATATTGATTCATGTTTGCATATAAACGTTTATATTGCACCGAGTTATATTTTATGCGGCGTGGACACACACTTGAAATATTAGAAAAAACGAGCAGACTATAGTTGTGTCAACAGTATTTGTCTGTTATGCTCTTGAACACCAATACACTCATGGATGTGGCACTTGCCAAAGTGTTGGAAAAATGGATATTTCTTATAAATGGGGATACTTGCTTTGTTAACTTTAGTCTAGATGTAATCACAATTCGGAATTGTTGAGTCTTTTTAAAAAATATATATATATAAAAGTGATGTTAAAAATACCTAATTCATTCACTGTTCATAGATGTAGTACACAGCCATACCATTCTAAAGTATTTTTTACATTAGAGGTTTTCAAAGTGTCAGGTGGGCCTCGGTAAATGGAGATTAGCAATTAGTATTTATCAAAAGAGTAAGTTATATTTGTGATGTAGTTGAAAAGGTCAAATGGATAATTTCTGGCATAATTTGACGGCTGTTTTCCCTTTAGCCAGAAATTAATATATACGAGCACAGACCATTTACGTATTTATCTTCATTAACATTATCTCTGGTCACTTGTGGATCCTTTTTTAAGAGTTTGGCAAAACAAAGCAAAACGGTGACATGAGTGTGGTGGCTTTTTTCAAAACTTTATCTGAGGGGAGGCTTACTGTGTCAGACTTTGAAAACCTCTGGCTTACCAGTTATACAGTAGCGATTAACAGTTTGTGGACTTTATATCATTTTTACATGTTTTCGAGTAAGCTGCCGATTGTGATACTGGACTCATGAAGTTTTAACGTTAACCAGCTGTTCTGAGAGGCATTTAGTCATTTAAAGTTTAAAGGTTACAATACTCTTGTGTTATCCCCACTGAATTACTAATTCTTCCTATTTGTCTCATTTTCTGTTTAGAATCACACTTTGACCATTTAAGGTTCAGTTTATTAAAACCACCTTGCTAAACAATCAAGCATTTTATACTTTGTCTGCATCCATAATCCAATAATGAAATAGTTTCCGTGTAACCGTTTCTGTTTCATTTCAGCGTATTGAGTATTGCTCTTTAAAGCGCGCAACTAAAGGGATGTTGTACAGCGAGAGTCTGACGTTACCATTTCCAGATGCTCAGCTGTAGCTTAATAGTCTTTTTACTGTACTTGTTTAGATTACAACCTAATTGAGCACTAAGTCATTTGAAGATTCACGTGACATTTCCGAGCAAAAACCATGAAAATCTAAACTTAAAGACTAATGTTATATTTGCTGCAATGGAGTCAGTGATTTTTCAGCTTTGCCTCTTCCTGGCAATCTCTTCTCAGATCGGCCATCCATGGCGCTGTTGGAGGAGGAGGATGGTGAGCATCCACGTCGTGAGTGGAGTCCAAGTATGGGACATGAGGAGCGTATTCCTATTCAGATCAAGGACAAAAGAGATCTGAGGACCAACCAGGGAGATGACCAGCTTCGGGGCCATGGCTCTTGTGGCACACCAGAGAATATGTTTACTCCTCCGCGTGTTGCAAATGAATACCCCCAGGATGGGCCCCACACGTCCAGCCTCCCGCAGAGTCAAGGGGTGGAGAACAGGGAAAGGGATCCTGGATCTCGAGGCTCCTCGAGGCATGTGAAGGCAGAGAGTGGAGGTGGCCACAGAGGCTCTACTTCATCTAACAGTGGTGCCCAGCCTCTTGCGCCTGTCAACCCAAACTGCTCAAATGAGAACAACATTGACATCATTGGGGTGGAGAACGGTGGACAGATGGTTGGTGCTAAGGGAGCTGTTACTGGAGCAAACAGAGGACAGGCTGCTCTAATGCGTAGCCAAGGAGCGAATGCTGTGGACTGCCCCCATCAAAAGTCCCCCTTACAAGGCCACATGGCATCTTTCTGCTGCAAGGTTTGCGGTGAGGCGTTTAGTCACATTGGTCATTTGCATGTGCACGTACAAGTGCACACTCGGGAAAAACCTTACCGCTGTGGAGTATGTGGAAAATGCTGCAGCTCCTCCGGTAGACTTCAGGAGCACCAGCGGAGCCACACAGGAGAAAAACCTTTCCGCTGCCAGATTTGTGGAAAGGGTTTCACACAGATGGCTCACCTGAAGGTTCACATGCGGATCCATACAGGGGAGAAGCCTTACAGTTGCCCAGTGTGTGGCAAGTGCTTCAGCCGCTCTGACAAAATCAAAAGGCATCTTCAGACCCACAGTCGTGAGGGAACCTATTTCTCAGGGCAATGATGCAAGTGTGTTGTTTTAACAACCCAGTTTGTGAATAATATTGATGTTGGAAACTTTTTTTAAGCTAAAATTGCTGCCGTCGACAAAGCTTTTCTTCCTACTTTTCAAGAACTAGGGATTCTGCAATTCCAAAGTAACTTCTTTTGTCTTATCTAATCTACTTCCTCAGTAGAATTTGTATTAGCCAGTTTAGTATGTCATTTACTGAATTTTGTATTTGTCGCTGAGTACGACATCTCTATGACACAACTTGGGTTCTTAGCTAGCCTTTCTGAATTATCTAGCCTTTTTATAGTCGTATAATTAGCATGAAGTCTTCCACACATGCCTTGAAACAAAGACTTATAAAGAAATGCAAGAACGTTCAGCACATTGAGTTCACTATCGGCCAGTCACTTTATACCATTACGTCCACACTTAAGTCTAAAAGTCGCAGACTTGACATTAATCTTGTGGGGTTTTTTTTGTTTTTTTCAAATATTTTTATTGTAAGCTACAATACAATACTTTCAGTTTCAGACATACAATTTGCCTTTTCTTTTCTTTTTAACACACACATATGTAATCGATTACATATGTAAAACAAAACAAAAACACTCTGATAAAAATGTAGAAGAAAATAATTAAACTAAGTGCCACGTAATAAACAGTGAACACCCCCCCCACCCACATACTACTGGTTATTTATGCAATATAAAAGGTATAACAGTAACAGGCACACATTCAATCAGGTAGTATCTCTAAATTAGTGAAATAGGAAATAAAGGGTTGCCATTTGTGAAAAAATTTGACTGTACATTCTCTCAGCATATATTTAATTTTCTCAAGTTTTAAAAAATAAATTACATCTCTAAGCCACCGGGAAATAGAAGGATATTTAGCAGACTTCCAATGCAACAACAATAAACGTCTTGCTCGTAAGGAAGTGAATGCTATAATATCCTTTTTGTATAGAGTTAAATGCAAGTGAAGGGTCAGGAATCCCAAATATGGCAATCAGAGGGCATGGTTCAATATTTACCCCAAGAACAGCGGACATAATAGAAAAATAACCCGCCCAGAAACATTAATCTTGTGTTCTTGTGTAAAGATTAAAAAATGAAGAGTTCAATATGCATGAATCATCCTCATTTTCTCAGTTAAGTAGAAAATTGATAATGCCTAATCTGACTTATTCTAACACTGCCAGCAGTTTTTTTTTTTTCATTTGCGTATTAACTTCAAGAATAGAAAAGTCTTTGGTGCAGACCTGCCTTATAAACTCTTGACTCTTGAAAAAGTCCAATCTGAGGGCTGTACTACAAAGCAAGACAGATTGTTCTCTTTTAACCTGGCAAAGTAACTCATTCTAAACACATAACCTGCTTCAGAGTTTCAGATCAAACCGGCTATAAAAAGTGCTAACCTGTCACTAAGCAAGTTCACATGACACTTGAAAACATTTGCGGTAAAACCAGATATATTGGTCTGACCGGCGGAACTAACACTCCCAAACAGTGCAGTTGGGCATCAAATCCAGTTTGTATAAAGTCAACAAAACTGAGGTGGGTCTGTTGCTTTTTTTTAAAATTTTTTGTCAGAGTGCGAAACGTGTCAGATAATGTGATTTGAAATGCTGTAAACAATGGCGCGTTGACATGTAGTCTTAAAAGAATAATTTTCAGACTGTCTGCTCTAAAATAAAAACAGATTTTACAACAAAAGCATCATCGGACAAAACCACCACTCCAGTAACGTAAAGACGACGTCTGTGCAGTGAATTTGGCTCTACTTGTAACAGTGTTACTCCCACGGAGAAAGTTAGAAGTGGCAGATCGTCTTGAATGTTTTCTCACACAGTCCACGGCGTCAGACGGATGTCAGACATACGTCAGTCAATGATTCGTTTCCGCTCACCTGCATTAAACCCTTACAGGGACGGTGGTCCATTGAAATAGTGCAGTTGAACTGTAGCTGTGCCGACTCTTTTTCTCGTATCCCAGAAAGCAGAATCCAAAAAAAAATATATATATATCATCGGGGCAGAAGTTTTTGAATTTGAAAACGAATTGAAAGTGCTTGTTGTCATTGATGCTGGAAAAATGTTGTAAGCATTATCGTCAGCCTTGTACTGTATGTAGATTATGCTGATGAAATGCTGGCCTGTAATACAATGTTAATTCAATTACACGTTTTCAGTGTTTCATCTATTACAACTCAAACCAAAAATGAACCCCCTGGACCAGAACTCGGTTTTCAGTTAACAACCTTTGGAGTGGTGTCGATTCTCAGCTAAAGTGATGAGTTATAAATGCAAACCTGACGAGCAGTTTGCTAGTAGGTACAACCTTACAAAGCTGCGCGGTGACGGCACAGAAAACTCTGTGTCAAGTTACTTTGGGAATCTCCTGATGCACTCAGTTGTTGGTGTAGAAATCCGGTTATTATTTGATTCCGATTTGCTGCCAAGTCCGTTGTGCGGTGCTGATGTTGCTGATGGATCAGACCAGAAAACTAAACTAAAAAAAATGTTTTAGTGGAAAACACTGAATTTGTTTCCCTTTGAGTTGATCAAAAACTAAACCACAAATCTTTCATGATGTGATGGTGTCGGAGGTAAATGCCTCTCCTAAATGGCAGGCAATGATGTGCATTAATTACAGTAAATGGCCTGTATAACATTCTCCTCCTCAGTTAGAGCAGCATTGTTACTTTTTTCACATTTATCCTACTTTTCCATAAAAAAAAAAAAGGAACAATAAAATGTTTCCCCATTGAGAGAATTGACAAGTGTCTAGGTGGTCTTAATATTTTGTGCAAAAGAAGCATGGCTGACACCCTAAAAGTTGCGCACGGTCTGCACCTGCAGATACGTCAGAGCACGCACGCAGCGTGAAAGGAAAGACCCGACTGACAGAGCAAATTGATTACGACTGTCTTTGGACCCGTTATCTCTAAATCCAGTTGTGTTTTTTGGTGAATTCAGCTGACTCAAAACAATCCTGGCTGTGTTGACCTTGCTTTGTTGTAGACCCCTCTTTTTTTTTTGCGTTTTTTTGTTGTTGTCACATCTACCTTTTCCTCTCTCTGTGCTGTTACATTGTTTCCGGTGCAAAATACTGCCATCTCACATCAACAGTGTTTCATGTTGTGAACTTAAAAAAAAAAAAAAGGACAAATCTGTTGGGAGACTGCACCACTATTTAGTGAAATAATGTGAATCACTGTAAAATACCACGACTCCTTACCTACCACGTGTTCAGGACTGTTGTGGTGTTTTTTTTTTTTTGTAGTACACAAAATGCACAAAGACATCTGACCTGGAAGATGCTGAAGTTTTCCTTAAAACAGACCATACAGTATTAGCTATCTCTGTTTTTTTTCTTTTTTTATATTGTTTAAGTGTGCAAAGATCTTGGTGCACCTGTGATTCCAAAGTTCTAACCATTTACATGTGTGGAGTTTTTGGAGAGACTCACTTGTGGATTGTGATGGAATAAAGTTCATTGTCTTCACATCTCTGACTGATCCCTTAACAGCGAGTCCTACAGTCACCTTCCTCTTCTCAGGTGCATAATGCAAGGTCTGGTTCTCATAAAAGTCAGAAACTCAGGGTTTATGAGTGCTAATTAGTTCTTGTTTGGTGCAGAAATAGACTTAAAGCCAACAATCCATATCTGAGCAACCCACAATAAGTTGAATCCAAGAAAACACGATGAAACCGTCGTACCTTCTGAGTACGTCAGAGCTCAGCCACTTCCTCAGTTATGAGACAACTTCAGCAAGTCTTCGGGGCTGACCAGCGGCCCATCACTCACAGTCTTCACAGGGGACGTCTTTACTCTCCAAACACACAAGCTCTACTGTACAGAGTTGTATCACTGCTTATTAAATGTTATTTTTTAATAAAGTAGTAACCGAGTATCTGCTGAATGTGTCTTTCATCACATCTAAGTCTATTCTAAGAGCTTAAATAAGCATATTAGTTGAAACTCAGTTTGTTGTTTTTGTCACCCTGTCTTGTGCATTTGAAGTTATTGGTGGTAAAGAGCAGTGCAAAGGGTGTAAAGTAACATTTTTTCCAAACCATTTGAAAAGAGTGTAAAATCAAATTAGATGGAGTGCCAGACCATATGTTTGGGAGAATTTTGAACCCGCGACACATGAACAAATATGCCCCGAGTTGCATTTAGTTTTAAATGTTTTTACAAGCAATTTAGATAGATTATCAACAGAATTTTGAGTATTCATTATGTATATATATGTACATAAATATATATATATATATATATATATATATATATATATATATATATATATATATATATATATATATATATGTATTTATATATAATCCAGAAGAGACTTCAAAGTGTCCCAAGCCACAAGGGTTAACGAAAATAAAACAAAAGCAGTGGTGTTGGGCATCTATGTTCTGTGGCCTTATCTCAATGCAGAATAGAGCCATGATTAATGCAATTAAATAGTGAAAACAGTAAATAGTAAAAATATGTTGGACTCCAGTGGGAACAGATTTAAAACGCTGAAAAAAAAGGTGTTGCACACTCCGGCTCCACATGTATTCCCCTTTGTTTATTGAATTAGCTTTTATCCAAATAACAGCTGTGCTTTCCCCAATTTGGCAAGTACAAATGTTAATGAGCAACATGTCAAAGATGATTGGTTTTTGATCAAGGATCCACTGAGTGTTATATTGTGTAGTAACTGATTTACAACACTTGGAGGGGTACTTTCCATTTAGGTGTTTCAGAAAGAAGCGCAAGAGGCGCATTAGTCAGGATCACATTCTGTGAGCTTAACACAAAACGACTTAAAACTAGACCTATCTGCATTGATATACTTTCAGTAAATGCAACAATGCACTGGACAGTGAAACACACCATCCGGGCATAGGGAATCGTGATAAGGGAGACGAAGAAAGGAAGCTGAAAAAAGGTTTATGCACTGATTAATTAGAGCAATCATTTTTCTAATTACATCTTCATGGCACAGTAGACTGCTTGGCTTTACACAGCAGGAAGGCTGCAAAGATTCAGTGATATGAAGACAGGTGACTGGGGGACATCTTCCTCAATCATCTCAATCAGTTTTTCTCACCTAACATTTCATTTGCTCATAACAAATTTCAGAAACGTCAATAGCTTAAACCTCCGTTTTGGATGGGTTAGTTTTATGTCTACAGTACAGTCTGGTATAGAAGGCGGCCTGTGATTTATCACAATGGCCTGTGTAAAGGGATTTATCCACCATGCTAATTGTGAAGCAATCAGCAAGAACATGTCTCTTTCAGCTGTTTTTGTTGCTAACCTCTCACAAAGAAATGTCACACATTTTTTTTGGTCATAGTTGCTTGAGGAACTGAAAAAGTGTTTAAGACAGTAAAAGAAAAAAAGCATTTTGATAGCAGTTTACTGTTTTGCATTTTTTTTAACCAAGATCTGTGACCTGTTACAGATTTTAATATTTAGCTCAGCTGTTTAAGTGATTCCAGTTTGGGTCATTTGTCATCTCTCTGTAGGTCAATACTTTTTTATAAACGATTTAAGTCAAAATAAATTTAAGGGTTGTCATAAGGTTTTACAACCAATTTGAGGACAAAAAAAGGCAACACTCAGTAAATGCTGAGGGTATTTTATAGATTTACAACATAAGAAGCAGAAATGAAATGTTTAGAATTAGCATGTAGATATCAAGCTTGTAGTACAAGGCACATCCATCTATCTTAGTGTATAAAGTATGCTGGAACACAGTGCTTTTTCTCTCTATCACACAGGCTATGTGGGGTTCAGTTTCTTGCCCAACAAAACTTCAAGATGTGATTCACGGGAAGCCAAGAATCAAACCTCCAACCTTCTGAATGGCAGACAACTTCTCCACCTCCTGAGCTACAGTTCCCTTGGTAATCCTGCTTGAATCTGATGTCTATTAATATACCTTTGCAATTTTTAGTACAGTACATGCAAAAAGTCATTGGAGTTTTGCTGGACATCTCTGTCTAGAAAATTGTTTTTCATCCCCAGTTCTCATGATGGCGACCTGATCCATCACTGAGTCAAAAAATAGCTGGGTTTTTATCAATATTCTATGAATTTATCAGGGTTTCAGCAACTGACAGCTGGTGATATATTCAAATGAGGGAATTCTCCAGGGATCATAACATTTTGATACCAAGGATTTTATTCTTCCACATGGCACAAAGATCTTTGCAAATGTAACTAAACTGAGTGAGAACACAGAGACCACGAACTGTTGCAATGTAATGACACATGGAAGAGTCTGTGGGCATAGCATGCCAGTGCACCTTGTACATTTTTCATTCTAATGATATTTAAGCCCTCAGGTTGTGATTAAAAGCTTGCATCAGTCATTCTTGTGTATCCAATATAAAATCTGTAATCTCCAAATTTGTCATTTCTTTTTTCAACATATCTGTCCGAGCTGTACGGTGTATGCGATCAAGGTGGTTTAGCCGTGAAATTTGGAGACTTTTCTTTAACGATATAGGATAATATATGACTCCCCATGCAGTTTTGACCTTCCATCAGAACCTTTCCTGTGAAGGCTCGTGTCGATACACACCTTTATCAGTCACGATCAAAATGTTAAACATTTTTTGGGAAAAATTCTTTTGACATCATTCATTTAAAGTGCTACTCTTGTGTGTTGATGAGATGCTGCCTGCATGTCGCTAAGTTTACCTTCTTTGTTCCTTATAAACAAATGTCATCTATGTTCCTTCTGTTAGTTAAGACATGTTGAAGAAAATTGGTCCATGGAAAAGTTCAGTACAGTTCTTTGCCCATCAGTCTACAGAATATACAAGCCAAGCTAGACCATGCCATCGCTAGATATGGGTAATGGACCTTGTAATGCTATGAGCGAGAGTCTTTGAACATGATACTGAACAAGTTATCTTCTATGACCTCAAATGTTCCAGGGAGGTCTCATAGACTTATGTAGTAGCAATAGAAACTTGATTGAGTTTCATTCAGATAATATTTTGTTATTTCCATTAGAAATGTTAGCTTATGAAAGGTCAATCTTAATAGAATGACCAGATGACCAGATAGTGGACAGCAGATTCATTTCCAAAAGAGAATGTTGTACTTATTTTAGGGGCCAAACTAGGATAAATTAAGAACTCAATTTCAAAGGGCATGGGGTAAAAAAAAAGTGCTTTTAATGTGCTTGATATTTTCCATTCTATTAGTAGTTCGGTAACATAGAAATAAATGTTAGAGACACAATACAACTTTTGCCCATCGCTGAGCAAGAATGTTTGGTTAAAGAATGAGATGCAGCCTTTAGATTAAGTCATTCTGAAGTGCTTACATTTTACAAGGTATATACATGGTATTTATGATATAAAAGAGGACTGACTGAACTTGTATCGTGGCGATACAAGTCCTCCAGTTACAGTTCTGTTGTCAGTTCAGTTGTGGCAACTGAAACTCAACATTTGACATAGAAATCCTTTTAAAGAAATGTAAAACCCACAATACCTGAATCTAAATACAAAAGTGTATACAATTAGTCAGTGTGTTTGCTTATTTGAGAAGAGTGGCAAATATCAAAGAAGGGTTGTTTTTCAGGTCTGGAGAAAATACGCTTCTGAGAATAAAGTGTCATGGTCTTTGGATTTGGTTGGATTTTTGTTCGGATTTTGTCTATCTATCTATCTATCTATCTATCTATCTATCTATCTATCTATCTATCTATCTATCTATCTATCTATCTATCTATCTATCTATCTTCCTTCTTTGCTGTTTGGCAGACCATCATTGCACAACCAGGATTTGGTCCGGCTTGCTTTTTTGGATGTTCTTATTATCTTCTGAATCTGCAGTACCTTTTGTTAGGTATTTATACCTTTACAGTGTGACTATTAACAGTTTGCCACACAGAGCTGCCCAGCTGTCTAATGCTATTTTTCCAAAGTGGAGTTCATTTTGACACACACACACACACACACACACACACACACACACATACACACACACACACACACACACACACACACACACACACACACACACACACACACACACACACACACACACACGTCATCAGTTTGTCACAGCTCACATATCCTGCACTTTCAGTCTGACCTCTCTGTGCCTCATCGATCTCTTCGTCAGAGAGCAAAGCACAGGATTACGTCTATAGCTGTATGCCATCTGTGTCTTGAGATACAACACTGCCTCTGGAGGGCAGTGGAAATTAAAGGACATATTGCACTTTGGCAGGAACTTAAGTGATGCGAAGGCCAATAAAAATGTAGCCGTTTTTACAACACTCCCACACTGACTCAGTAAGTCAGTAATTTGCAGTCATTGTACTGCAAGTTACACATGAATTACTCACATTGCCCACAGGAATGTTGGCCAACAGTTAGAAATGTGGAAGACTGTTGCTCACGTATAGAAGATTCTTACACATGGTGGTCGATAACTTGAACAATGAATACATTAAATTTACACTCTGTGTCATTTACAAGAACACATATGTTATATGTGTATTTCTTTACTCTAAAAGGACTAGCTGAGGTTGTAATTGGTACCAAGAAGAAATTGATTAAAAACCTTTAAGATATCTGTGATGAAGGGTGCATTAATCATATAATTTATTAGGTTTCCTCTCACAATACCTATTTCATAGGTGTTTCCTGAGATGCATCACTTATAACTTACTTTTACTTCATTTAGTAAATGACCCCTGGGAATAAATGTTATTTTTGTTTTAAGCTCCTTACAAAATTGCACACCTTTCTCTTAATTTGACTGCTCCTGAAAGTGTCCTTGTCAATTGCTCTTCTGTTACAATAGGTGGCAATCACATTAGTTTGGATCCAACATTAAGGTTGCGCTTTAAAAAAGTCTGAACTGCCTGACGTCACATTAAAGACGTCATTATCTGCCTTTTTGCCTGCAGTGGACAGCATTCAGAGCACTTAGAGTTTTAGAAAACACATGCTCTCTTTGAAGATGACGTAAGGGTAAAAGCTGCTCAGACCTAAAAAATAACGTGTTTTAAAAACAAATAATCTTCAGTGTTGCGTTTGTTCAAAAACCCTATGACATTATTGAGGTTTGAAGAAAAAAATGGTTCTATATATAGCAGTCCGGTTCTAAGTAGCTTTTAGCTTTAGCGCTTCAGTCAGGAAATCATCTAAGTCACTAAAGTGAGAGTGTTTTGGCTGCTACTGCGGGTAAGTTACTGACTACTTATAGGTACGATACATAACTGAGTTTAAAGAGAACAAATCCCTTTAAAGTACTGTCACACACCATAACAGTGAGTTAATCTGGCACATGATCTGCCTGACAGAAGAATCTGATGGATCATATCGATCTACAAATAGATATGAATAAAGATATCATATAAACAAGTAACCAAATAGATAAATGAAGAACGGCTAAATGTTTATTACAGCATCATAGGTCAAAGTGCAGCTTCTCCTCTCACATACTGAGTGATGACGACAGAGGTGATGGTGGAAACTGTAGCTTGGTTTCAATTCAGTGTCATTGTGAATTTGAATAAATTTGTTTAAAAATTGCTTTATAAAAATATGCATCAAGCTTAGAGTGAATGAACAAAGCTGCATTGGTGTCATTAGGATTTGATGGTTCCTCCCATCGTCCAAAAACATGCATGTTAGGTTAATTGGTGTCTCTAAAAAAAATTGTCCTTAGGAGTGAGTGTGAGCGTGTGTGTGGTCGTTTGTCTCGTTTGTCTCTGTGTGGCCCTGTGATGGACTGGCGACCTGTCCAGGGTGTACTGCGCCTCTCGCCCGATGACTGCTGGGATAGGCTCCAGCCCCCCTGTGACCCGACCGACGGATTCAGCGGGTATAGAAAATGGATGGATGGATGGATGGAGGATTTGATGGTGCAGACTAATAACTGATTAAAGCAGCTGCTCCCTAAAGAGTTCAGTCGTGTGAGCCCCATCCTCAGACGATGACTGTTTCACATGAATGATTCCCCCATTGGCTTCACCATCCCACAAACCTTTTTCTAATGTGCAACTTTGAAGTGAGCAACAAAAAATAATGATGGAAATACAAATAGTGTCCCCAGGTGAAGTGCAAGGTAACATATGACTTCAATTACATTTTTAAGTAACCAATTATGTAATTAAGTGCAAAGATAAAAAAAAGAAGTGGCATGATACAGACCACTGACATTCATGATTTGTCACATTTTTAAAAGCATGACAATATTGCGGATTAAAATAAAAGTGATACTTGTTTATTTGTCTTTCTTTGCTTTATTTTCGGCTTCATGAGAAACTGAGATTGATTCTCAAATGCTCATATCATAGAGTTGTGGCTTTACATTAATATTTTTTTTACATCTAGACCCCATATAATCTATTGGAAAGTCTATAATAAGCATCACAGGAGATGAACCTGATGGTAATAGGCTTACATTCAGTCTCACACAAATGTCTTTTTGCCAGCTTTACAAAAGAGGTGCAGAAAGAATCTTGGGTATAAGAAGGCACTGAAAATTGAGTCATATAAAAGATCTCACTGGTGGAGAACAAATGGAAATTTGAAATATGAGGGGAAAAAAAAACCTTAAGAGTTATGAGGTATTTAGAGAATAAATGTTGTGTAGGAGTGACAGAGTTTGGAATGAATCCTTGGCATGGCATTAAAATGTTGCTGCCAGACTTTTTGGATTAAAGTTAAGGGATGCAAGTATAAACAGTGGGTCAGTTTGAAGAAAACATTGTGCAGGTGTCTACAACACAGAGCCTGCTTGTTCTTTGGTCTACCATTAATTAATTTTACTGAGTAGACCCTTATATAGAAAAGAACAAAAGTAGCATAGAAAATACAGGCTCAGACACAAATATTAAAGTCAGTGCTGCATATCATCCCTTACCTTTCCTGCTTAACCTTATATCTACAGTACCTCTTCATACATTTTCTCTTTTTTATTATATTTGTCTTTGTATTTCTGGACACTATCCGTATATACAGTAGTTTTCCACCTATCTCCATATCCGTCACACCCACCTCGGCTCTTGCTTTCTCTCGCCCAACCGTCTCTTGGCCTTGCCATCATATTTCATAGCAGCCTTTTTAATGCTGATGACTTCCTTGGTGCACATACACCGTCTAAAGCCATAAGTCTCCAGGATTACATGCACAATCATATTTCTGATCCTCCATCCGTGCAAACCGGGAAATCTGTGGGTTTTTCATCCTACCAGTAGTGATTGATAGTAAGTAGCAAAATAAATCACCGCAGCTTCAGTGTTTTATGATACAGTCGGGGGTGGCAAATCAACAGAGAGTGACAAAAATAAGCATTTGATAACTCATATGTTGAAGGAAGTAGTGGAAGGCCCTCTGTCAAAACACCTGAAGTGTGACACACAGATCCAACTTACCAGACACAGTATATGTGTAGTTTCAGGTGATAACATTCTCTGCTTGCTGCCCCCAGTGTGGTAACACACCTCTGAAGCCAGGGACAAAGACATTGTCCTGTTGAAAGTCGCAAAGTCAAGAAGATCCACTCTGAAGCACAGCTCTGACTTCTTATTTATTTAGTTTCGGGAAGATAAAAATCTGGGACCTCACTGAAGCTCCCCTACATACCACTCGCAGTTTGTATGTTCCCTATTATTGCATCGACCTATTACGACATGAAATAACATTTGCGTTGTTTTACTTTTCAAACCTGGTATGACGCACAGGTGTCAGCAACATTTATTTATCGCACTAATTATTCATATTCTCAAAAGATATTGATAAATTTGACAAAGTCAGTAATTTACAGGGGTTCCAAGGTTCCCTGTTTTTTAATTCATGTTTTTAGTTTCTTCAGAAGCCCCTTTCACACTGCCGAATAACCCGCGTTTAATTCGCGAATTTAGCGTGTCCGCTGTTGTGTTCACACTGCCGACCCGGGCTGCCGCGTCAACTCGACTCGCCTTTCGACCCGCGTCGGACCCTAGTCTTTTTGCCGAGCCGAGTTTGATGTGAACGCAATCGACGCGGGTCGGACGTGGGCGTGACGTGAGGAGTTTAAAAGACAGAATGTACAGCTGATTCAGAACAACAGCGACAGGTGAGGACAAGTTTTACTCTGTTTTAGCCTACATCAAGTTGGAGACATTTTTTAATATGGCCAACTGGGGAGACAAGGAGGTCCGCGAACTCCTCAGCCCCCGAACAGAGGACGTTATTTTCCGCCACATTTCGGGGACGGTGAAAGATGGACCTCTGCTGGAAGGGCTGGCGAGAAAGATGGGAGAGCGCGGTTTCCCACGCAGCAAGACGCACCGTAAAGTAACATATCCATGAACTGCATTGCAAAAATGAGTTCTCAAGGTGTCCCGCCATCGTTTGTTTGAAAAATTTGATGCAGACAGGTGTATTTCACCCTACCTCCGACGCATGGCTTGTGCCTACGTCATTGTACACGCCCAGCATTTTATGTGTTTCGTGTGACGCTCTGCCACTAGGCAACTCCCCCTGAACTCGGCTTCAGGCGACACGGGTCACCCTGACACGCCAAGCGTTCACATTGCTCGACGCGGGTTGAAGGTGCAATTTGAACCCGCTAAGATAGCGGGTCGCAGTGTGAAAGGGGCTACAGATTGAGAAGATTTTCAGAGGTTTCCTAGAAAACCCTGAGATTTTAGATTAGGCCTGAGATCTGAATGGATTAAAGCAACTTCATTTCTAAAAAAAATCTTTATCTACAGAGCTACATCATTGCTTACGTGTATTCTGCATTAACCGTAACTTGTTATCAATTGGCATTCAGGTTTACCAAGAAGTTCTGCCAGCTTCTGCCACTAAATCAGATATTAAGCAAATAGCAACGCCTGCAACAAAGTACAGCACATGAAACTACATGAACACCTGCAAATCAGCCTCTTCAACCACAGAGAGACTAGTATGGGACAATTTACAACATTAATCACTATCAATGCCTGCAGCTAGATCAGCTTATGTGTTTACAGCAATGTCAGCAACTAAACCAACTACTGTAGCTCCACTAAAACCTCCAACTAAATCAAGAATTTTATGCAAAGAAGCTAACCACTTCATTCCCACACTGCAGCCTCAGAATGTCTGTCGAATTCTGAAAGACAAAGCAGAGACAAGGTCTGTTTCACACTGCAGCATTCTGCTGCTCTTTGTTGGATAAACTACTGCTCCACAAAAGTGTACTCCTCTTGCTGTTACGTAATCATACCCCGCAAAATATGCCGGTCCTTTTTCCAAGATTTTTTTATGGCCTTTCTGCTCCACTGGGCAGTTTTAAGTGGGGAACAAGTCGCAATGTGAGAGAGGAGTGAGCGGTTTACAAGCAACATAGATGAGTCATACACGGAGGCCCGATGACATTCCTCTCTTTAATTGAGATTTAAGGTATCATGTTTTTCTTCTCAACCCAGTCAAGACGATTTTTGTGTCTGAATTTGGCTTCCAATAAAATATTTTGTACTTGGGATGGTTATCACTTTCTTTCGTAATGAGCCATTTCTAGGCGAAAAATGCAACTCAAAAGTACACAGATAATGTTGAAATTAGTCAAAGAATAACTAGGGTCATTTTTCTCAGTGGTGGACAAGTTTAAAAACTTCTTGACATGCTTGAATACTGCACTTGTCAGTCTACTACTTTGAGTTGCGAGAAAGAGAAGGAAAGGGACAGAAGACAGATGAAAGGGTGAGGGAGTCGTGGTTCACTAGACACTGAGTTTACTGGGCCTCATTAGAGATGAGGCCACATAATGGAGGATAGTCACTAACAGTTCTGCTGCCTTCACTCCAGTGGGGCGACTGGGGTCTGACAGAACAAGCTTTCATGAACACATCAGGATTAGAAGTGCCTCACTAAGGTCCCTGCGGTTCCACTGTTGTTTCTATAAATTATTTACTGTGATGAAGGAATTATCCTGAAAATCAATAACATTAATTACTAACCCATTTACTCAAGTGGCTTGGCTCCAGGAGCAGGAAAAAACATTTCAGACCAGCACACTGTCAAAACTTCTTGATGAAAACTGAATGACAATTTGAAGATGATGAATAGAAACAATATACACCTTATATATAGAACCATACAATTACTTTTATAACCATAAAAGGGAACTGAAATGATATAGCATACTAGCTCTGCTAGAACCTAATCTCTTTCAGTTTATTAATCTTCTTGATCAATTCTCTAAAAGAATGTGGTTGTTCCACTGGTGAGGTTTCATTTAGTCAAGCCCACAAGGAGGATTCAGACAAATCTTATGTCTCTGGAGCATAAAATTAAATTAGAGGCTGTTGACAAAGCTATTCATAACAACTGATAATATCAATGAGCAGCTCTTTTCCACCCTAATCTCATGCGGTTTTAAAGAGACTGTATCATTTTCAGATACTGAAATGTTAATGATCCTATAAAAGTTCTGATGCTGGTCTATAAAGCTCTGAATGGTCTCGGACCAAAATACATCAGTGACCTCCTGACCCAGTATGAACCTTCCAGACCCCGCAGGCCATCTGGATCCGGTCTTTTATCAGTTCCCAGAGTCAGAACCAGACATGGAGAAGCTGCATTCAGCTTCTATGCTCCACATGTCTGGAAGAAACTCCCAGAAAGCCTCAGATCAGCTGAAACACTATTTGTGTATTTAAGTCCAGGTTGAAGACACACCTATTTTCAGCTACATTTGAATAAAGCTCCAAATCTGAAGCTTGAGTTTCAAAACTTAATCACATTTTAACTACTGATTTTATCTGATTTTATCTATTGTTGTTATTTCTTTCTTTTTTGTTTAAATTTAAATCATGCTTTTTATTTCTACTATTTTAAAGCTGCAGTAGGCAAGTTTTCAAAATAACGAGTCTAAAGTCGGAAAATTCGAACTGATACAACTTTCAGGTCCCTCCCCCAACCTCTAACAAGCTACGAATCGTCCCCCGAACCCCTCCCCCTCTGTGGACGAGGTTGTGCACGTGAGTTCACACCAGTGTGAGCGCACACAAGCCGGGGCAGACTCACGCTCAGCAGCGTGTGCACAAGCTGTGATTGACAGGTAGGATTCCTCTCACCCTAACTTGATTGGTTAAAAACAGCCGGGAGCGCTCGGTTTTTGCAAGCATGATTACAGGCTTCAGAGGGAGCTACAGATTTCGTTATTTTTCCTAAACAGCCTATTTAATATTCTACTTCCAGAATCCCATGACAGTTCAAGCTAATATGACTAAAAAATAGTTGCCTACTGCCGCTTTAATGTATCTGTAAAGCACTTTGAATCACCTTGTTGTTGAATTGTGCTATACAAATAAACTTGCCTTGCCTTGCTTATAAGATGTTATGAGAAATTAGTTTTGACTTGATAGGCTAAGGACAAAGTTTACAGTGACCCTGGAACAGAACAGACTTGGCATATTATGCATTCAGTCTCATACTGGTGGTTCTCTTTTAAAGAATTGTCCTTTTCTAACTGCTAACTAGCTGCAAGTGATATATGTCCTGTAACTTTTAGAGCAACGTATGGATCAATTTTGTGCTTAGAATTTTGGCCAAAGGGTCAAATTTTCAGCTCTGATGAATACTAATACAATTTAATATACTTATTTTGGTTCAGTACTTAGAGCGATTTAAAGGAGAAGTTAGTTTTTATTCAACCTGGACCTTATTTCTGGCATAAAATACGGGGGGCTCATAGGAAGCTTGCGGCGTGCCGCCGCAGGACAGCTAACGGTCTAACTTCACACCGAGTTTGCTACTGCTAGTTTTGTGCAACATGGCAGGATATTTATGAGATTTTGACGATGTGGACAATGACTTTGAGTATGATGGACATCCTTACTGGAGTGAATAAGCTGTGCTGCAGCGGCACGCATCGATGAAGTCATCCCACTGGACGCGTGTGTAGAAAGCTTCCTATAAGCCCTGGATACCATAAACATGGCAACTATGAGCTAACAGTGCAATAGTACGCGTTCATTCGTTTATTTGTCTTAAAGTATTGGTGAGATAAAGACAGATAATGCCTTATTTAGAGGATGTATTGTCTATGCCCTGTTCACTCCCGTTATATGGATATAAGCGGCTCTCGAGTAATTTAAAATATCGTCCGAAGGACACAGACTTTCACCAAACTGTTATCGGTGAGTAGATGAACGTATTTTATGCCAGAAATAAGGTCCAGGTTTAAAAAAACAGAACTTCCCCTTTAAGTTTGGGCAGCATGCGCGTCGAGAGACCTGGTCATTCGGGGCTTCAGCCCCGAATCTCCGGGCTTCAGCCCCGAATCTCTCTGGACTGACATAAAGAAAAATATGTATAATAAGAAGAAGAAGAAGAACGAAGAAGAAGAAAAAGAAGGAGAGCTCCGTCACGGGACCACACTTTGAGCGGTGATAGACTACCGCGGCGCTGCTGTCATCATGCAACTTTGAAACCAGCTCAGATCGCAGGATTCTGACATGCCCAAATATGGACATGTGTTGATTCATTTTGTCGCGAAAATAACAAATAAAGGTTTCCCATCATGCAGAAGGGGTTTATTCTACATTGGTTTGCCATTTTGTCTGAGGGTGACATTGAAAGTAATAGCCTAAGATGGACATCAGGAATTTTTTCAGGGGAAAGGGGGCAGAGAGACAAGTGGAGGCTGAGAGCGTTACGCCTACTGAGAGCGTTTCAATCGCAGGTTCGTGAAAAGCATCTGTGACAAATGAATAGCTTTTGATCATTCAATAGACTGGCTTGTCAACTAGCTAGGCCACCTCACTTTTTTTAGAGGACATATGAATTGCAAGAAAATATACTTACGTTTTGGAGCTAATATTCCTCACCACCACAATTCATTTCCCAAAGAACAGCCAGGGGATGCTGACAGATGGACAGTTTACGGCAGTGTTTTGGTGCTAACTAGTCTAGTCTACCTCATACTTTTCTATCAGTGAACGCTAGCCAAGCTAAAGGTGATAGCCTAGATGCCGCGTTCAACCTTGACTTCACTAACACGAAATAAACGAAGTGAAGGGATGTGGCACGTCAACATAACTCAAAGCTAAATGACGTTTTTAAATTGCTGCTTCCAAAACGGTGGTATAGTGACATAGGCCCGCCCGTCCAATGTCCGTACGTTGTGGACATTAGCAAAACATGATTTTATCCTACTTTGGCTTTGAGTCACCATCAGAGCATTGGCATTAGCGTAGCCCAATGCCTAGGCTCTCTCCAGAGCCGTGCTGCAAAACCCAGAGTAACCGGCTTTGTAATAGTATGTGTTGCCGCCCCCTTGCGGTCATTGGGCGGTAATAATTCACATTTGGCCACATCACAACTACAAACGTACAAATTATATATAATTAAAGTTTTATGTGAACGTTTAACACAAGGTAAAACACAATTGTGTAATGGAACAAAAGCTATTTAGTAGATTTTAAACAAAACAAAACAACAAAACTTACAATAGTAAAATGACCTAGAGAACCTGTGTGTGTAATGAAATCAAATGTACATCATGATACATAATTTATGAATACAGCTGGAGACCATGCAACAGCATCATGTCCAAACAGCCCATTTCAATTGATAGTTGGGATATTTAGCCCTCACATCTTCATATCATTGATTGCTCTTCACAATTCACACTTATACATAATTGCAGTAAATACAGCACATTTGAATCATCTGATCTTGACGTCACATTTTCAGCTATAAGTTGTGTTGCATCGTATTGGTTTCTTTTTGGCCCACACCCCATCCACAATATTGCCTTTTTGGTCCACCATGGGAAAGAAATTGGGCACTCCTGGACCAGCGATTTCTTCTCCTGCCTGGGGTTGAACGGAGGTTGATTTTACTCTATATCGCCACCTCCTGGCCAGAAAAACTGCCGGTCCGGCGTTATCAGTTAGCCTTCTAATTCTGCAGTAAAACTCAGCTATGCTGCGTATAAACTTTGGTTAGGACATGCCAGTAGGATTATTTCTGCACACTCTTATGGTATGTATAGGTGTTTTTTGTATGCAATACACTTCAAAATGACATAAAAATCGCACATTGTGCCTTTAATAGGAGAGTTTCACTTGACGTCACTTCCGTATTTTTCTACCCAGGTGGTGGGCAGCCTGAGCTGGAGCCCATTGAAAACACTGTGTTTTGTCTGCCACTTTTTGCCCAAAATACCTCAGTTTTGTGCCGTTTTTGGATGTAGCAATCGGTCTAACCGAGACAAGGGAAAGGGTTATTATCGGGTACCGAAGGTAATCGCCCATAGAGGTGAGAAATGGAAAAAAACTCACAGAACAACGCCGCAAAAAGTGGATAGTTAACCTACGTTTACAGACTGGAGGAGCTGAATTTGCAAATGCTCGTGTCTGCGGTGACCACTTTTCAAAGGTATGTGGGAAATCTAACAGTTTTGTAGTAGTGCAGTAAAGTATTATGTTGCTAAATGCCAATCAACAGTAATGTAATACGGGCTACGTTTGGGCTTTGTTTTGAAGGCTGCCCCAGCGCGTTGTTAGCTACTGTCAGTGGACTGGGCTCCGACGGTCAAGCTGGGTTACCCAAACACAGAGCTAAGACACCGTCATCGGTGTTTCATGCGATCTCTGAGAGTGGTTGATCTAAACAAAACAAATTTGTCACGTCGTCACAATCTTCACGTTTCAGTAGTATCCACGAAGTGCTTAAGTGCTAACAGCGCACATTAGCTCCCAGGTTCTTGACAACAGAATCGCTCGCTCTCTCTCTCTTGTGCATTAGGCTAACAAAGACACAATGTCAGCATTTGGATATATGGATCTCGGCATTTTATCAAAACATGAATGCCAACATTCACAGCTCGGCATTCAACATGTTAAGCAGCTGGTCATGAACTGTATTAAATTTTCATTTTAACACCCCCTTTTTTTTTTAAAAATCCCGGGGGAAAAACCCCCTGACCCCCGTTAAAAATTATTTTCATGTCTGGGCTACAGCCCCGAATGTTTGCTCAAACTACAGACGCCTCTGTTGGGCAGCTCAAGAGATTTAAGGCCCAGAAAACTTTAGAAGAGTAGTTTATTAGGTCAGTGTGTAAGTGTATGTATAAAATGTGTGCCCAATATCAAACCCACTGAATGTGTGTATGAGTGGGTGAATCAGAAACAATCTTGTGAAATCTTTTAGATAGATAGATAATCTATATCTAGATTAATACAAGGCTGAACTTCAAATACTGTGTATCACCTATATCAATTGGTTGAAGCCAACATGGTGGTAGAGTTCAGCAGGCGGCTAATAAGTCCTACATTTTACTAAGAGTAAACTTCTAAATAAAATGTACTTCACTGTGTGACAATAGGGATTGTCATTAATCCAGCAATCAACTGCACCCATGCTGTCAGTGAATGACAGTGGGTAGGGTCTGTTTGAGAGATGCTCCTGTTTTATGCAGGGAAATTAGTCATCTGCTGATATCTATTAACTGATAAACTGTTTGTTTAAATGCGAGAGATGAGACTATAATATGCCTTTCAAAGATAAAATACAGTTAGATGCCATGGTAAATCCACAGTAAATTCATAGTAAGCCCTTACACTATAGCAAAAGCCAAGTTATGCAAATTTCAAAGCAAAATAATAATAATAATAGAAAACTCCAACGGCTCAATTTTTTTTCTCTATAAAGAATAAATCTGTCTCTACATTTTGGAGTAATCCTGCTAAGATACAGAAAAAAAGCACACCAGTCACATAGTCCCCCAAAAGAGGGAGCAACTGGTGACTATAAAGCAGGAGAAGGCTGCAGATTTTCTTTAAAAAAAAGAAACTCTCCATCTCTTAAGCACAGTGGTGGATCTCTGAGACTTTGGTGTTGTGTTGCCCCCGCATCCATCCATCCATCCATCCATCCATCCATCCATTTTCTATACCCACTTAATCCAATTCAGGGTCGTGAGGGGGCTGGAGCCTATCCCAGCTACCATTTGGCCCCCTGGACAGATGCAGCTGTATCCATAAAGAACATTTTAGTGTTGGAGGGAAGACTGGATTCAGCCAAATACCAGCGAATTCTGTAGGAAAAAGTATAACATATGTTAAAAAGATGAAAAGTGGATGGCCCCTAAAACAGTATAATGATGTTAAACACATGAAAATCCACAATGGACTACCCCCAAGCCTTTTGTAGCTACCTTAAAAATAGTTTACATGAGTTCATACTCGTCAAAGGGCGTTTTACTAAGAACTGATCCTTTTTTGCTTTTAACATCTATGATGATTTTAAACATTTAATCTTTAACTTAATGTCTTTTGTAACTCAGAGTAACACAAGTTTTTTTAATATCACTTTATACGATTGAAACTTATTTGATTCACTATGTATTGGATTTTTAATTATCTATCTGGTAATTATATATATTAATGTGTGCTGAACTAAGTTTGGCACATGCAAATTTGGTTGTCCACGTCACAACTCTAT
Organism: Odontesthes bonariensis; assembly: GCF_027942865.1. Lineage (NCBI taxonomy): Eukaryota > Metazoa > Chordata > Actinopteri > Atheriniformes > Atherinopsidae > Odontesthes > Odontesthes bonariensis. Next base: position 17,896,156 of record NC_134508.1, on the reverse strand, counting down.
AAAGGTAAATAATTTCTTATCAAAAGCAAAATGTGGGAATTATGTTATAATCTTTTTTTTTTTTATCTTTGGAGTTTTATAAAGAACACACAGTGAAAATGTGACAAGCTAACAAACTTTCTGTCTTGTTATAACAGTTTTATTGCTGCAGGTTTGATCATATCAATACAAACATATTTGCATTGATATGTATTCTCAGAGGTCCTTCTCCATTTAGTCCAGTCAATCAGTGAGATGGTCAATCGAAATGTCAGCGTGAGCTGAAGCAGAGACATTGATGCTTTGAGTCAGTGAGAGTCTCAGTTTGGTTCCTGGGAGACCAGTAGTCAGCCCTGGCTGGGTGTTTCAGCATGAATGGCCAGGCTTTTACAAGGGGCAACAAAAAATGTCAGAGCACCACCCACCAAATGTATACTGCGGGAGATCACAGCTGTCCAAACGAAAAAGATTTCACCTCCATCTTTTTCAATGAACAATATGAGTTTGGACGCATGCACTTATTCATTGTAAATGGGAAGGTGTGGGTATTTCCACATCTCCTCCAAATGCTCTAAACGGTTTCAGCTGAAATATGTAGCTCCTGAGGGACTTGATATAGAAAAGCAAAGAGGCCAGCTTACTCTCATCTTACAGATACAAATGGCTTAGTATAAAAATTTTAACCTTGAAATGATTACTTTGTCATCCTTATTATGTTGTAAAAGTGTTTTTTTGTTTAATTTTGAACAGAAGGCTAAGTCTCCTGTCTAGGTATTGAGCCATGACATTTGACCATTAGAAACAGATTCAATAAACCAGGGCATTGTTTCTACAAATCTGTCAAACTTCACTGGAAAAATGAAATGTCACTATTCCAGTAGATATTCCTTTATTTGGTGTTTTACTCTTGGTGGTGTGTTGGGTTGAGAGATGATGACGGTGAAGGCTATTGCATATGGTTCACAGAATCTTTCTAATCATCAAACTATACAGTGACCCAACACGCTCTGTGGATGGGAATGTTATATCATCCTGGAAGAACCTATTCTCATCAGGATAGAAAGGATTCATAACAAGATGAAGGTGATCGCTCAAAACATCTTGAATTTGAAATGACTCTCACCATCTCACTGACGCTGTGACGCTTTGCGGTAAGACGTGTTGCATCACTTCCTGTTACCTTGCTCGTGCACTGTGGAATTTCTTGCTCCGCTTGGAGTACTGATAATCACTTTATTTCGATCTATAACTTACACAATTTTGCATAGTTAAACTCTATAGCTTACCGTTCTGTTCTAACACACTCCTACAGATCTTTAATCTTTATTCTCACTTTTTAGCGGTGTGTCTGGTTCTCTAGCGTAGCATGGCTACCGGTTCTCTTCCTCCTTCTCCTGCTTTCACCTGCTCCGTGTGTCAGATGTTTAGTTAATCCTCTGCCTCCTTTAGCGATAATGGTACATGTAACAAATGTAGTCTTTTTGTAGTTTTGGAGGCGAGGTTATCTGAATTGGAAGCTCGGCTCTGCACTGTTGAAAATCAACCGATAGCGAGCCAGGCCCCTTTTGCCAGTGTGGAGCCACCTAGCGTAGCTAGCTCCATTAGCCGCCCCCAGGCAGAACCCGAGCAGCCGGGATTACATCGTGGCTGGGTGACTGTCAGGAAGAGGCATAGCTCTAAAGTCAAGCCCGTTGTTCACCATCGACCTGTCCACGCTTCTAACAGATTTTCCCCACTCAGCGACACACCCGCTGAGGACAAACCCTGGTAATTGGCAGCTCTATAGTCAGAAACGTGGCATTAGAGGCACCAGCGGCCATAGTCAAATGCATTCCAGGGGCCAGAGCGGGCGACATAGAATCCTATTTAAAACTGCTGGCTAAGGATAAACGTAAATATGGTAAAATAGTTATTCACGTCGGCGTTAATGACACCCGGTTACGCCAATCGGAGGTCACTAAAATTAATGTTGCATCGGTGTGTGATTTTGCCAAAACAATGTCGGACTCCGTAGTTTTCTCTGGACCCCTGCCAAATCTGACCAGTGATGACATGTTTAGCCGCATGTCGTCTTACAATCGCTGGTTGTCTAGATGGTGTCCAGCAAACAACGTGGGCTACATAGATAATTGGCAATCTTTCTGGAGAAAACCTGGTCTGATGAGGAGAGACGGCATCCATCCCACTTTGGAAGGAGCAGCTCTCATTTCTAGAAATATGGATGAATTTATTTGCCACCCTAAAACATGACAACCCAGGGTTCAGACCAGGATGCAGAGTTGTAGTCTTACACACTTCTCTGCAGCTTCCCACCTACTGCTACCCACCCAATCAATTAACACAAAAGGAGCAAATCCTCTTGTGCAAAAAGAAATTATTAAAACAAAAACTTTAACTGAACAAAAACATCAAACTATTAAATGTGGTTTGCTGAATATCAGATCTCTCCTTTCGAAGTCTCTGTTAGTGAATGAGTTGATTTGTGATCATCATATTGATATATTTTGTCTTACAGAAACCTGGCTGCAGCAGGAGGATCATGTTAGCATTAATGAAGCAACTCCCTCTGACTGTTTAAATGTTCACGTTCCTCGAACCACAGGCAGAGGAGGAGGAGTGGCAGCTATTTTCAGATCAGGGTTACTCATCAGTCCCAGACCCAAGATTAGTTTGAGCTCTTTTGAATATCTGATTCTCAGTTTTTCCCACGCAAAGTGGAAATCCCAGAAACCTCTTGTGTTTGTTGTTGTGTATCGTCCACCTGGCCCTTATTCTGAGTTTCTGTCTGAATTCTCAGAGTTTTTATCCCAGTTAGTGCTGAGTACAGATAAAGTCATTGTAGTGGGTGACTTTAATATTCATGTAGATGTTGAAAATGACTGCCTGAATATGAACTTTAATTCTATATTAGACTCTATTGGATTTTCTCAGAGTGTTCACGGACCGACTCACTGCCTTAATCACACCCTTGATCTTGTTCTGACTTATGGCATTGAGAGTGAACAGTTAACAGTGTTCCCTCATAACCCTGTCTTATCTGACCATTTTCTGATAACCTTTGAGTTTACATTACTTGACTATACAGTTTCTGAGAAGAAATTTACATATAGAAGGTGTCTATCAGAGGATGCTGTAACCAGATTTAAAGAATTAATTCCATCATCCTTTTCTTCACTGCCATGTGCAGATATGACAGAGGACGACTACATAAACTTTACTCCAGCAGCATTTGACTCTCTTGTTGACAGCACTATAGTTTCAATGCGTACAGCACTGGACAATGTTGCCCCTCTGAAAAGGAAGGTAATCAGTCAGAAGAGGTTGGCTCCTTGGTATAATTCACAGCTGCGTGCTTTAAAGCAGACTGCAAGAAAGCTGGAGAGACAGTGGCGTTCCTCTAATTTAGAAGAGTCTCAGTTAGTCTGGAAAGATAGTTTAACAATGTATAAGAAAGCCCTTCGTAAAGCTAGAACTGCTTATTATTCATCATTGATAGAAGAGAATAAGAATAATCCCAGGTTTCTCTTCAGCACTGTAGCCAGTCTGACTAAGAGTCCGAGCTCTGCTGAGCCAGTTATTCCTTTAACTCTCAGCAGTGATGATTTCATGAGATTCTTTATTAATAAAATTGTTTCTATCAGAGAGAAGATTGATGGAGTCCTTCCCACTATTATCAGTGATGTATCATCAAGTACAGCAGCTTTAGAAGTATCTTTAGAACCTGATTTGTATTTAGACGGCTTCTGCCCAGTTGATCTCTCTGAACTAACAACAGCAATAGTCTCTTCTAAACCATCAACTTGTGTTTTAGACCCAATCCCAACCAGACTGTTCAAGGAGGTTTTCCCCTTAATTGACACTTCCATATTGGATTTGATCAATCTGTCTTTGTTGACAGGATATGTACCTCAGACTTTTAAGGTTGCTGTAATTAAACCTTTACTTAAAAAACCTACTCTTGATTCAGAAGTGTTGGCTCATTATAGACCTATATCCAATCTCCCTTTTATGTCTAAAGTTCTTGAAAAAATAGTTGCAGCTCAGCTTTGTGATCATTTACACAGAAATAATTTGTTTGAAGAGTTTCAGTCAGGATTCAGAGTGCATCATAGCACAGAAACAGCACTGCTGAAAGTTACCAATGATCTCCTCTTAGCCTCTGATAGCGGACTTGTGTCTGTGCTTGTCCTGTTGGATCTCAGTGCTGCATTTGATACGGTCGATCACAGTATCTTATTACACAGACTTGAACATGTTATTGGGATTAAAGGAACTGCATTAGGCTGGTTTAAATCATATTTATCTGATAGATTTCAGTTTGTTCTTGTAAACGAAGAATCTTCCTCACACACCAGAGTAAGTCATGGAGTTCCCCAAGGTTCTGTACTTGGACCGATTCTTTTTACTTTATACATGCTTCCATTAGGTAACATTATTAGACAGCATGGCATAAATTTCCATTGCTATGCTGATGATACTCAGCTGTACTTATCTATAAAACCAGATGAAACCAATAGGTTGGTCAGACTACAAGCATGTCTTAAAGACATAAAGACCTGGATGACTCAGAACTGTCTGCTGCTAAATTCAGACAAAACTGAAGTCGTTATCTTTGGACCTGAGCGTTTCAGGGAGAAATTGTCTAGCTATATAGTTACTCTAGATGGTATTTCCTTGGCTTCTAGTTCTACAGTGAGGAACCTTGGAGTTATTTTTGACCAGAACTTATCATTTGACTCGCATATAAAACAGGTTTCTAGGACTGCCTTCTTTCACCTTCGTAATATTGTTAAAATCAGGAACATCTTGTCTCAGAGTGATGCAGAAAAACTAATTCATGCATTTGTTACTTCAAGATTGGACTACTGTAATTCTTTATTATCGGGCTGTCCTACATATTCTCTGAAAAGCCTTCAGTTGATCCAAAATGCTGCAGCCAGAGTTTTGACGAGAACTAACAGCAGAGATCATATTTCTCCAGTTTTAGCTTCTCTTCATTGGCTCCCTGTTAAATTCAGAATAGAATTTAAGATTCTTCTCCTCACATATAAAGCTCTTAATGACCGAGCTCCATCATATCTTAAAGATCTCATTGTAAGATATTTTCCTAACAGAGCACTTCGTTCCCAAACTGCAGGTTTACTTGAGGTTCCCAGAGTTTCTAAAAGTAGAATGGGAGGCAGAGCCTTCAGTTATCAGGCCCCTCAATTGTGGAATAAGCTGCCAGTAAATGTCCGGGAAGCAGACACCCTTTCCACTTTTAAGACCAGGCTTAAAACTTTCCTTTTTGATAAAGCTTATAGTTAGGGATGGCTCAGGTGATCCTGAAACATCCCATAGTTAAGCTGCTATAGGCCTAGACTGCTGGGGGGCCTCATCTGACACACCTTTCCTCACTTTACTCTCTTTATGTATATGTGATATTATTGTGGTCATTAACTCGTGTTTCCCTGTTCCAACAGATATCCTTTGAATGGTGTTACAGTGCCGCCGTCGCGGTGGCCCCCTGCCCCCCTCCCCCCCCCTTTTTCTGTCTTCTCAAACCCCAGCTGGTCGAGGCGGATGGCCACCCTTCCTGAGTCTGGTTCTGCCAGAGGTTTCTTCCTGTTAAAAGGGAGTCGTTTCTCTCCACAGTCGCCTCAGGCACGCCGCTCAGGCCGGGAGATTGGACCGAAAAACAAAAAGTTTTCAGTGCAATCTGTTGGTTTTCTTAGCTAGGAAATTGTTTTTGAATTGGCTCTATATGAACGAATTGGATTATTTTATGAATTATGATTATTATTAATTAATTGAATTCCAATTGGCTTGAATTGGACTTACTATCTAAGTGCCTTGAGATGACATTTGTTGTATTTGGCGCTATATAAATAAAAATGAATTGAATTGAATTGAAATATCTTTAAGAGTCCAAGCAGACCAAGACCATGCTAACAAACTGCTCCCCACATCTTAACAGAGCCTTATAACAGAGGTTAAAGCTTCAGATAATTCCTCTTATTTGCTGCCCATCTGTAGATAAACAAACCTACATAAGTATACCAATCTAAAAATGGCCAGGATGAATTTCATATGTACTTTGCCCCCTGTGTACCATTGAAAGTTTTTCTAACCTGCAGCCTGTTCTCAGATTGGATTTTGCAACCCGGCAATGTTGTCATTTGTTGCTGCAAGAGTGCTGTCACAGATACAATGATCTACCTGGGGAGAGAGGGACACATGCAATTTGAAGAAACTTAGTGTATCTGCAATATAATGTAATAAGTGAAATGCTGCAAATGTCATTTATGAAATTCATCTGCTCAAGTATCCAAAATATTCCTTTTGGGAAGCAAACAATGACCCCCTCCATGGCTGCATTATACCAAAATAGGGCAGACAAAGAGCTTCCTAATGGTTTGACACAACATAGCAATCATAACACATGAAGAGCAAAATGGCAATCACAGTGGAAACCCTGTCTGCTTAATGGGGGAATCAAATCATGTGGAGGCTGAAGAGGTCTCAAATATCAAAGCTTACTGCACAAACAATTTCCATGGTATCAGATATAAAGATAAAGACAAGTAATAATTATGTTAGCTTCTAAAAACAACATAACGACTATCATGCTCATGTCCTGAATTTGAAGGAAATGAACGAATTTACATAATTAGTAGAGAATTGTATCTCACATATAAAGACAATATGTTTCATAAACTTTGATTTCATCAAGTTGTGATGGGAAATGCCCTCATGATCATGATTTCTTTGCCTCTTGCTGTTGTAGCTTTTGTTTGAGCTACCTGTATTAGCATAGGATATAGGGATTCAGTACGACTTCTCACTAGGTGGGTGGTCAGATCTGTCTGTCACTGTTGCATTTTTTCAATGCTTTACAGACCAACCTATAAAATCCAAAATGATTTGCAAATGTTGGATCTCATGGTGCACTGGAAGCCTGTCTGACATGTTTTGTGTTAACTGACTGACATAGATGTGCATTGCTTCGACCCTGTGCAATGCCTGCAGTAAAGAGCGTATTCAGTTGGATCAGATTGTAAAGTTAGAATCGAGCCATCAACCATTTTATTTGATCCAGGGGTGTTAGATGTTAAACAAACAAGATCTGACATAAGCTATAAAAGTTTTTTGCTCTTGAAAAAAACCCACAAACCAGGCACTTTGTTTTTTGTGTTTCTAGTGACCATAGACCAACACCAAACTGACACATACGTTGTGAGCTTTGTACTGTAAATTACATGTAAATAAAAGAACCTGTAGGAGTTTGAACTTAGAATAAACTGAGATAAATAATCTTGATAACAGAACATCCACATGGACCACAGATGTACAGTATGGAAGCCTTCCAATAGTTGAGTTCGGAGAGACATTGTCCTGTTCCAGTGCTGCTGCACTGTGCTGCATAACAAGTGTATGTCTCAGCTCCCATGTGTCTCATTTGTTACCTGAGCAAGAGAGTAGAGTCAGAAAGAAATTGATCTGAATGAGTGGTAAGAAAAAGGATGGGCAGGTGAGGGGTTAATTGAAATTGACCGAAAAGTAAAAGAGCCGGGGAAAGAAAAAGAAAGACACCAGTAGATGTTTGTTTGCCCTAAATCTGACTTTTATTCAGGTATTGATCAAAATCAAGGTGATGGTTTCATCTGGGGATTTCTTTTCCCTGCATTGTACCGAGAGAATAAAAGACAGAGAAAAAAGCACAGTGGGATAAAGAGAGATTTCTTACTGCTGCATTTGACGTCATGAAATGACATTTGGATTCATAGGCTCCACGATTTTGTTAGTTTAAAAGGTCAGGTTCTTAACTGGTTTTCATCTAACTTAAAAGACAGAAGTGTTCTCAGAGACACCAACTTGTGTTGGAGATGCGATGCTGTGTGTGGTACTTACCTACACATGTTTTATTTATGCCCCACGGTTGACGTCTTATGGTCAAAAATGATAATTTTCATTAATACAGTGATGGCCTCCTCTCTGGTACAGGGCCCAATGCTTTGTATGCTAGGCGTGTTACCAAGGGACGGTGGTCTGAATGCCCACCAGATCTCATGGTGCCGATTAGCACTCATTACTGGATGTAGAATAATACTACGACACTGGAAAACCAAGGGGGATATATCCTTTAAAGCTGCAGTCTGCAGGATTTGTTGTTGTCATACGTAAAGTCCTAATTTTTGGCATTTTAAGAGTTTATATGATCTATCAGAACGCTTGAAGTCGCAAAATGCAAGAAATGCTTATTTTTTAACCGAAAAATAAAAAGTTATCCAACTTCCTGTCCCGCCCCATCAAAACACATGAGAACTCGTGCACGTAGACGTGCACGCCAGATGCGCTTACACGACTCCTCATTCATCAACTCACCTGTCATTTGCGATCATGGAAGACACAGTAAGTAGACTAGCCCGTAATGAAGTTCAAAAGTCTAGATAAATAAGCGTGGGGACGAGCCTACCTTGTATCGCGCGTGCACAATCGGTGATTGACAGGTAACAGAGCCCAGCTCATAACCTGATTGGTTACCTTTTACCGGTCCGGTCTGCAATTTTGTAAACAAACCTGCTGGCTTTGGAGGGACCTAGCGGGACATATAGGGGACCTAGAGAACTCATTTTTTTTTGTATTGGGGTATTTAATGTATTACTTTCAGAATCCCCGGACAGTTCCAGGCATTATGCCTGAAAAAGAGTTGCAGACTGCCGCTTTAAGGAATGGATGGAGGAAATAGCCAAAGTCGCCTCTTATGAAAGACTGGGCTATAAGATGATAGGTAGATTAGATATCTATATGAAAATATGGGGCCCCTTTATGGCAGTGACCTGAAGAACTGAAGAGCTCCACCCTTACAAACAACTTAAAATACGTTAAAACACAAAAATGTAGTGGTGTATAAACATAATATGCTGTATCCTTAGATGTGTAAGATAGCTGGCACACTGTGTAACTTGCCGCGGTGACCTCCTGTTACTGAACTTACTATGTTTGAATTCAGAGATTTTTGGAGGTACCCGCTCTTTAATGTTTCTGGAGTCGAGCTGAAGAATAGCTGCATAATGTATACACCATGGAGAATGCCCTACCTCTGAGCTGTTCCCTTGTCCGTCTTTTCTGTCATTGTCTTGTCTTGTGTAGTGTGTAGCCTGCTGTGGAAACTTTATATTTTATTTTATTTTCTGACATGAAATGCATTTAGCAGGCGGTGTTGTTGTATATATGTTTTCTGTTTCTGAAAATCAATAAAAAGAGAATTAAAAAAAAAAAAAAAGACAGAAGTGTTCATGTTTCACCAGGTAATTCTGAGTCAACAGAAGGACAACATCTCTCAAGGGTTCTACAAGTGTCATCTCTTGCTCCATCACTCTTACTCATTTTGTATCCTCATAAAATATCAACATTTCACATCATTCATGCGATTAGAATACACAATTGTACCTTTGTTATTCCTCTGATGATCTCGGTTCTATAACTAAGCTGTTGGATGTCAGTAGACTTTTTAGAGCCGAACAGAGACAAAACTGATACAATAACTCAGAGAAATTGGTCCCTGCATTCGTATTGAGCAGACTGTTGTAACTCTATTTGCAGGACTATTCAAACAATCAGCAGGACGGCTTCGCCTCATTCAGAATGCAGCAGCCAGAGTTCTTACATGAGCACAAAGATTTGAAAATATTACTCCAATACTGAAGTCCCTTCCCTGACACCCTGTTCAATATAGAATAATTTTCAAAATCCTCTTCATGGTCCATAAAGCACTTAATGGTTCAGGACATCAGTAAGTTTCTGACTTGCTCACTGTGTATAACCCAATCAGACCTCCTGGGACAACAGGTACATGTTTTCTTGTCATAACTAAGTCTACTTAGGGTGCTTTCAATCACTGTGGTTCTGCTCTGTAACAAATTGGCTGCTGACCTGAGGTCTACTACAACTGTACAAGTATTTAAAACAAAGCTTGAAACTTTCCTGTTCTCGCAGTACTTTGCTTAACAGCACTACACTGTACACGTACAGTACACTGTGTGCATGGTAATTTCCTGTAAAGTTTGTTACTGATGCTTGTTTTATTTTATTTTGGGGTAATGTTGCTGTGTGGTATGTTTCATATATTTATATATATATATATATATATATATAAAAAAGTCATTCCCGTTGCAAAATAGCAATCCACTCTTCTAACCTGGCACCCAGTTCTATTGATTTTGGAAATCATAATGCGGTTTGCATTTTTTTGGGTTGTTTTGCATGACAGTAAAATTTTTGTTTTATTTCTCTGCTATAACACTGAGCAAAATGCTGTAACAAGAGTGATGTCAAGCGCTAAAGAAGATAGGTAAATAACAAGCTTTGAATCAATGTTCAGTTAGTGTCCAGTTAGAACTTGTTAATGAGATTCACCAGAGATGGCACTGAGCCCTAAAGCCAATGTGTTGGATCATTGGTCTATGAAAAGGTGATATTTAAATCCTTGTAAATCTGTGTTCCTGTGTCTATTGAATACCTGCTAAGTAGATAAGAAGTACAAACACACGCTTCCTGTTGTTACCATTGTTCAAATAGGTCACTGAAATGCATCCACTGAGAGGAGGAGGCTACAGGTCAACTTTTTTCCACGCTTGATTCTAGTTTTGTTCCTTGAAATATCACCTGATATTTGACTGAATATCTGTAAAAAACCTCTTGGCATTTTTAAGTTTTTTTAATCATATCATATTTGTTTTTCTCATTGTCATTGGGGTTATTTTCATTTGAAATCATGCAAATTTGATGACAGTTATTTACAGTTACGTGCATTTTCCCTTGCTGATTTGAGCTCCTACAGAAAACTGAGCATTTCTTGGAAAAAACTTGCCATTTCAGTTGTCACCTGTCAGCTCCTGATCTGGTGTGAACAGGTGGTCTTCTCTTCACTGTTTGTCTTACAGAGAAAGGTGAACTTCTGGAGACCCTACCATCAGTCTACATTATCTCAGTCCCACAGAGGCATGTAAACAACAAGCCATCAGATGAGTGGAGATGAAAAATCTTTCATAACAGAGGAAGATAAATAATCAGACTCCCATATAGTGAGCACAACATGGCAGATTATATGCTGCTGGACTGCATGTTGCTCATATTGCACATATCTTCCTGGAAGAATTCACTTAGCGGTTGGGATGTCAAATCATCAGCCTCAAGATGATGATAAGCCAGACATTTCACAGAGTGCATATTAGATAGCTGTTGGGTTGATTTATGGTTATTGTCAGGCTATGAGCACTGTGTCATAGGACCCAACACCAAACAATTTTGTGAAATATGTTGTTGGTTGCAGTCTACAGTTCAGAGGCGACCAGGAAAGAAAAGCAAATCTTCACAGCTTTTCTACCCATAACAAATAGAGGATCGACAGCTTCCAAAGAACCCTGGGTCTGGCCACATTCTCACAAATGTGTTTTAGACACTTGCAACCACAAGAGCTCATGGGTGTTACTGTATCATGAAAAATGATAAAAGACTACAATTAAAGGTTGTGCCTTTTAGTTTCTCCCATGCTGCATCTAGATGTTGCTGCATAGTGAGTGCATAATGAACACACCAATGAAAGACACAGGAAAAAGCTCATGAAATGAAAAAATAGAGAGAGCATACTTTATTATGATACAAGTCACCTGCTCCCCCAAAAAGTTAAGAATCCATAATACTTATGCTTCATCCTACATTGAAAACTGGTTATCAGACATCTCTAATAAACAATACTCATAATTACAAACAATAGCTGACCTCTGCTATCCACCACAGAACACTTTTTTGCTGTTTCCCATTAACACTGCATGAAACATGCATGCATAAAATAATTAAATATATACGAGTACGTACTCTTTTTCTGTATCAGGAGCAATGTGCTTCTTCTAAATAAACATGATTTACATCATGAGAAGTCTTTGGCGCCTTTTTAACTGTGCAGTTTAAATTGTAGATGAGATGAAAGCAGCCACCTTACGTTGTTAATAGGTTTCGAGCAGACAGAGGGGATGCAAAAAAATCTTAATGCACATTACTCACAGGTTCCCATTTATCAACTCGAGTCTGCAATATCAAGAGCCAGGAGGTTATTGAAAATTGAAAGGGCTCAGCGTCTGCTTTGGGTCAGGTGCATAGTAATGTTATTTTGCACATTTCCATCCAAGACCGACGGATTAGAGCAAGGTTTCCAAAATAGTACCATTTATTCTTTCTTAGTAAGGGAAATAATTTTGTCACAATTTATTGTCGACCTTTGAAGCCTTATGTCCACACAGTTTTGAATGGTATTATTATTATGGACCATATCACCGTTTAAAGTGAGGGAAAGCATTTTGCTCCAATGGATGAAAACTTACCCGCAGCCAAAGTTGAAAGGCCAATTTAACCAGCTTTGTTCTGTCCACTCAACTATACACATGGTGCACTGCTGCAGCATTCAATATCAACAATGCACGGTAAGAAATGTCTGAGGAAATTGGCTTGCCATGGCTTTTGACAGTTTTGTGAAATATGTTGTTAAAGTCCTGCCTAACAACTCATCTGGTTTCCTGAAAGTTCTGCATTTTTATGTTTCTGCAATGAAAAAAAACCTTTCATATTGCTTGGGGCATGAATCTCTGACTTCTTCCTCATTCAATGGGGATCCATGAATATGCTGATGAACTCTCAAAGTCTCCTCTGACTCTGCAAAACTCACTATGCTCATATTTTATCCGGGCTGCTCAGCCTCACTCACTGAGCACCATAATCATGGGCTTTTCACACAAGATGCAGCAACCGCTTGGACTTAGTTCACTTTTAGTGGCACACCGATACAGCTGTGCAGGTCTCAATGACAGCCTGCCTGGGACTCATTGCTCTTGAGGCAGCTGTGTGAGAAGTCTGTGTGAAATTATGGCCTTTCCAGAAGAAACCTGTATCTTTGTTGGCTTTCTAAGCCGTGTGCCGCAAACAGGCGTGTTTTCTTAGGCAAATGGTGAAATACACCTGGATTGCTGCCAAATAGCATTGCTCGTGGCATGGCAGAAATCCTCAGCCACAGTGTTAATGGCTGATTTTGCCTGGGAAAATTATAACACCTCATGTTTATAAGGTGAAAAGTTGATTTCTAGCAGAAGGGGGGCTTTGAAAGACATGCAAAAAACCCTATGTACACAAGTCATACATCAAACCATCAATTAAAATCACCAATGTTGGTTAAATATGATTTTTCTCTTGAAATATATTAATAAGACAGGGTTCAGCTTAACTCCCAGAAGAGTACGAGAAGCTGACATCACACAGCAGCCTAATTTAATGCAACTACCCTGCAATAAATTTTAAATCTTGGGTAATTGGGTTTCTTCATGCTCCAAACTGTAGGATCCTGATAGCACTGACTTTGTTCTTTGCATGCAGGGACCCTGCGTTCTAATTTTCAGGATCATAGTTCTATGCACTTTCTCTCGGATTTGCCTCTTTAATAATGTGTCAGTCTATTTCTACTGGACATTGAAAATTCATAAAAATTTCTATCTAACTCAAAGACACATTTTTTAATCAAGATTCTGGATCAAAGCAAATCTTTATTAACAATATAGCAACTTATGATGTATGGCTATAATTCAATAAACTGAAGACACAGTTTAAAGCTGCCGTTGGCAACTTTTTTTTAGTCATATTAGCTTGAACTGTCATGGGATTCTGAAAGGAGAATATTAAATAGGCTGTTTAGGAAAAATCCTGAATGCTGTAGCTCCCTCTGAAGCCTGTAATCGTGCTTGCAAAAATCGAGCGCTCCCGGCTGTTTTTAACCAATCACGTTAGGTTTATTATTGATCTATTATCTGAGCAGAACAGTCACCAACCACGTCTTCCATGCTGAGCGTGAGTCTGCCCCAGCTTGTGTGCGCGCACAGTGGTGTGAATTCACGTGCACAACCTCGTCCACAGAGGGGGAGGGACCTGAAAGTTGTATCAGTTCGAATTTTCCGACTTTAGACTCGGAATTTTGAAAACCTGCCGACGGCAGCTTTAATGTATTTGAAAGTTCTATAATTGGTTTATTTTAGGAAATACGATTTTGGCACAACAGCAGATTGTTCATTTGTGTCTGATACATGGTCACTTAAAAAGTGTTTGTGAACGTTTGATCATTAAACTCATACAGATTGCAACCAATTACTCCAGAAATATCAGACACAGCAGTCTGCACAAGAATACATAGCTTGCCAGCGCAGATGGGGTGGTAATGAGTATATTGGCTACTAAGGCAAAGGAGAAGACCAAAAGCAGAAAAAAACAACAACAAAACCCTGAAATGTTACAGCGCGCTTTGTGTTTTTAGTTTGTCTTAAGTTTCCTCACTCCGTATGGATATTTTGTTGTGAAAGTGTTGCTTGTTTTAGAGAAATGAGAAATGGGAAGAGGCACTGAAACAGATTCAGAAAAAACACACTGAAACCCATAGCCATTGAGCTTATTTCTACAATGGGAAAGATTACTGTTGGCATTCAGTTCTGCTGCCTCAAATGACTCTACTGTAATTGGTGACGTTATTGGCTAAGATTGACAATGATGCAAACACTAAGGTGGATGCACAAGTCTTTTCTGACTCTGCTGCACTCAGGGTTGCAGGAGTGGGTATGACTCATCGTTTCTATGACCGGTTTAAAGGCCATGGGGTCTCTTATGGAGGCTTTGGAACTGACAGCAACCAGCAATAATAGATGCAATTTATCCATTTTACAAGAGGGCTGGCTGCTCATTCTCAGTGCTGCTGTAGAGGGATAGAGAGACAGACACCGCTAGCATTTACAAAGCGCAGGTCATAGCTTTACATGATAGTTATGGATACAGTCACAAGTAAATACACCTACAGGAATAAACACTGTTAATTACAATGTACAGCAGGAACTTTTATCATACAATAAATCAGTCTGGTTGTTTGCTAGTACTTTCAGTCCCCTTACTCTGTTGTCCTTGTTCCCCTCTCCCTACCAGAGGGGAGTTGTGCAGAGTCATGACTCGGAGGACAAAGGAATTTTTGAGTGTTTCTAGTCTGTTTATCTTGCACTTGCAGAGTAGTATCGTGTCACTGAAGCTTCTTTGTGTGATGAAGAAGAATGATCACCTCTTAGAAGAATGCAATCACTCCTCCAAGAGGGGGGCTGGTGTCAAGCAGAATTTTCAGCCTTCTCCTTTAGTTACCAGAGAATCAAGCTCTGAAAGACACTGAAATAGAGCCTTCTCTGACTCGTCTCAGTCTTCAGGCTCGCTCCCACTGTCTGATCTAGAATAATAAACAATTTATCTCAGAAAGTCATACTTATCAGGAATTTTGATCCACCACAGCCTGTAGGTCTTAGTTTACTGTCATCTCTTCCTGTTGTTCCAGATTGCAGACTTGTTCCTTCGGAAGAAGCAATGGTTACTGGATAAATCTCAATTAGGTCTCATTGCACTGATGGAAAAATGTAATCATCTTGATTTAATGGGTGCACCCTCATTTAAGAAACTTCATTAATTTGGAGGTAAACATTTATGATGTTTTAAGTCTTAAAGCTGCAGTCTGCAACTCTTTTTCAGGCATAATGCCTGGAACTGTCTGGGGATTCTGAAAGTACTACACTAAATACCCCAATACAAAAAAAAAAGAGTTCTCTAGGTCCCCTATATGTCCCGCTAGGTCCCTCCAAAGCCAGCAGGTTTGTTTACAAAATTGCAGACCGGACCGGTAAAAGGTAACCAATCAGGTTACGAGCTGGGCTCTGCTGCCTGTCAATCACTGATTGTGCACGCGCGATACAAGGTAGGCTCGTCCCCACGCTTATTTATCTGGACTATTGAACTTCATTACGGGCTAGTCTACTTACTGTGTCTTCCATGATCGCAAATGACAGGTGAGTTGATGAATGAGGAGTCGTGTACGCGCATCTGGCGTGCACGTAGACGTGCACGAGTTCTCATGTGTTTTGATGGGGCGGGACAGGAAGTTGAATAACTTTTTATTTTTCGGTTAAAAAATAAGCATTTCTTGCATTTTGCGACTACGGAGGTCACCGTTTTCAACTTCAAGCGTTCTGATAGATCATGTAAACTCTTAAAATGCCAAAAATTAGGACTTTATGTATGACAACAACAAATCCTGCAGACTGCAGCTTTAAGTCTTCATTTATGGGCCTGTTTAGCAACTTGACCACTAAGCATCATTCCTTTACAAAAGAAAAATTAAACAGGGATTTGTTTGCTTTTTCCACTTTGCAGTCATTCACTGTTGCTTTTGATAATTAATATTAATCCTTGTTGCCTTTATGACAACCAAATTGAAAACATCTTTACATTAAAGGATAAGACCAGTTTTTTGACATTGGGCCCTTGATTTCACATTATAACATGATGTTCTACTCACCCCTGCTTGTTGTTGAACATTTGGAGCTGTTCCGAAGATATTCGCGAGGCGTCTGGCTGCTCTCTTGAGATATTCGGCCATGAAACGGTTTCCTATGGGCAAGCTTATACAGGCACAAACTATGCTGTTTATAATTTATTAATTACTGTACACTAGCACTGATAACGTGGAGGTGCGTCGCTTACTTAAAAAAATCCGGGTTACTGTAATTTTGATTTTTTTGTCGTAAAGTGGGTGTTACTGACGTCCTCGTCGTGCTACTGCCACAGACAGCCCACAGACCTGCTGCCTATTTATTCATTCGGCTAAAATTCAAAATTAGTAACCCGGATTTTTTTTAAGTAAGCGACGCACCTCCACGTTATCAGTGCTAGTGTACAGTAATTAATAAATTATAAACAGCATAGTTTGTGCCTGTATAAGCTTGCCCATAGGAAACCGTTTCATGGCCGAATATCTCAAGAGAGCAGCCAGACGCCTCGCGAATATCTTCGGAACAGCTCCAAATGACCAACAACAAGCAGGGGTGAGTAGAACATCATGTTATAATGTGAAATCAAGGGCCCAATGTCAAAAAACCGGTCTTATCCTTTAAGTCAGTGCAGTGATAAATGTCTTATCAATAGAGTAGTATTACATTTAGGCATAAAGCTCCCAAAGGAGCAGTCGATAGACCCAGAGCAACCTCTTTGAACCCAACAACTATAAAATAATCATAGGCTTTCTCTCTGTCTGAGAAAACACTGTAATATGATAAGAACTATTATTTCCTTGTCAACAGGAGTTTGTTTTTGTGCATTCCATTATTAGATGTAGGATTTCTGGTTAAATCTCGCCCGCCCTCTCACATCCACAGAATGACTAATAATTTAAAGGTTTACCTTGGCACTGTCCATCTTTCATTCTGACAAGTCTCCAGGGAAATAAATTATTGGATATTAGCGGTGAGATGTAAATGGATTTATATTCTGATCGATTTAGTCTCATTTCTTCTGTGAGTTCTCTGAAGTCTTCATTTCCAAACTGTCAGCCACAAGGTTTTGTAGTCTGTCTTACAAACACCATTTGAAGAAACATTGGAGGAAGAGTGGGGTAGGGTTCCAAAAAGCAACTAAAAGCCTTATCTGTGAGTTTATAAATTGGTTTGAGACTTTAATGAAACAGACACAAGTCAAAACAAAAAATGTGTTGTGTGTCCATTAAACAAATCCACAATTTGATGCTAGTTACACATTTAAAAAAAAAAGTTGGGACAGAAGAAAAGAAAGACAGAAAAGCTTATGGAAGATAGAAGAAACTGCATTCTAGAAGATTCAATAATCAGGAAATGAATTGGTAACAGGTTGGGGTGCAATGACTGGGTATAAAAGGAGCATCATCCAAAGTCTTCCTCTTTCCAAACAGGACTGGGGTCATGTCACATCACCACTGTGTGCCAAGTAATGTCAGAGAAGCATTGATCATTTAGAAAAACAAAAATTCTTATTGCAAAATATCTAAGAAATTTATTCTTTCAACATCTAAAGTTCATTATATTGTGAAATGATTCAGGGATTCTGGGAAAATCTCAGTGCATATAGGGAAGAGCAAGAAACCACAACTGGATGTGTGTGATCTTTGAATTCTCAGTCAGCAATGCTTGAGAAACTGTACACCACCATAATCAGTAACCAATCAGGATCATTATCACTCAACACAGTTCACTGCTGCATCCAGAAATGTAACCTGAAATTCATTATACATGCAGGAAGAAATTAATTTTCCTCAGATACAACAACAAGTTTCAGCGCTCCTTATAAATTGTCAGGAGGACGTGTTCTGTGGTTGGAGCGACACACTGTATGCTCCCATTAAGGTGACATCATTTGCCGGGAGGTCTGTGATTATTTCAGCAGGACACTGCCTGAGCTCATTCTGCACAACTTACAACGTGTGTATTATACACAGAGAGTGTGTGGCAATGCACATTACTCACTCTGACTGGCCTGCCTTCAGTCCCGATCTTATTCCTATTGAATATGTATGAAGCATCATAAAGATGAGGATCAGACAACCACTACTACGGACTGTTTTGCGGTTAAAAATTGTATTTGGCAAGAATGGACATGGAGTACTCTTGCAGAACCATTAACTCAATGGTAAACTTGCTTCTCTCCTAACTCTTTTGAATGTGTAAAACGCTTTCAGTTGTTCAAAAATGTTATTATTTTCTTATGACAACGCAAATGAACACAGTCCCTGTGCTGTAGTGTCAGAATCAATACTGAAAATTGTGTATAGGTTCAGGCATTTAGAAAAAAATCATGGAGACATTTTTTATCATAAGCACTTGTCATTAAAAAAACAGCTGATATTTACATTTTACACTACATTTTTGTCAATGAAGATGCACTCTACATGAGTTACAGGTCAAATGAAGCTTATGGACAGTTTTGCTGTAGCTGTCTGTGAGATTTGCTGAAATCCCATCCCCCGCATCAAGCCTGTTGTTATTCATAAAGTGTAATTAAGTATGAGTACATTGCAGCCACTTGCTATCTAATAACAACTATTAAATAGGCACAAAACAAAAAATTATCATTTTTACATCAGCAACTGAGACATCTAACATGAAGATGGCTGACACACTGTAAAAGTCTGTTTTTGCTTAGTTTTGAATATATCAATCATAACAAGTGTCTTTTTTGTGACAAAACCGAGCAACACAGTGACTTAAAACACAATGAAACATTGAGTTTTAGAAATTGAATTAGAGATAAATGTTAATAAGAATTGAATACAGGAAAGTGTGTCAATGCATGAGACAAACCCAGGGTTTCTGAATGTGGAATTCAAACAACTGCAAACACTTTGCTGTGCAATATTATTCACGTTCATATAAACACACGAAAAGGAAAAAGTTCTATGAAAGATCATGAATCAATGTTTTTTGGAATGTTTTTTTCCAGTTTAAACAAACTCATCTCTGCATTTTAAATACACAATGTGACATTCACTTTGATCTACAAGTTTAAACTTTGAGCCATGCGCCATGTAATCCAAACCTTTTTTTTCTTCCTGGAGCATTGATTCATCTCTTTTTCTTATCTAATTAAAATCCTTTATGAGGGGGAAGACACTTTCAGCCCCAATCATTCCAGATATGTGTGTCTTGGTGTAAAAACCGAGAATGGAGTGCACTGCATAAATTAATGGTCGAAGATTTGTCAGAGCGTCATACACACAGATTTTCACCTAGAGAAGATATGCGGGACATCAATAAAGAAAAAAAAAAAAGAAAAAATAGAAGTGGTATCATACATCATGCCTGCAGACTTTTTACATTAGTTGAAAGTATAATTTGGCAGATTTGGAAAAATCTGTCCAGATTCTTTATTACCCCCTTACAACAGCGTAAACAAATACCCAATGTAAGATGCTGGAGAGCTTGTGGACTCATTGAGGTCAACCATTTTCCTATTTTCTGGGAATGCCCTGCCCTAGCAGCATATTGGCAAGACATACACACACACATGGAAGCTGTTTTTCAGTTCAATATCCCATACAGGTTTGACACAATGTTTCTAGGAAACATTGAATTTGATGACTGGGACCACAATGATAAAAGACTACTACTGATGCTTTTAGTTGCAAGTAAAAAGGCTATTACTAGAAGATGGTTAAAACCAGATCCTCCTAAACTAACTGATTGGTTAGATGTCATTCATGATATATATGTGATGGAAAAAATGACATACTCACTAAGAATCCAGATTGAAAAATTCTCTAGAATTTGGACCAAGTGGACTGAGTATATTGCATGTATAAGAGAGGATTTTTGTTAGCTGAAGGCGTTATTTTGTTTTTGTTTTGTTTTTATTTCTCTTTCTCATTATACTAACATTTTCTAGATGTACCTATTGAAATGGAATATAAAGTGTAAGCTCCCCATGTTTATGTTCTTTATCTTTTTCTTTTTTCTTATTTTATTTTATTTTTTTCTCATTATATAAAAATGTATATCTCCATAGGCCATAAGCTGAAGATTGATTGCAGTAATGCATACATATATTTGCCTCAATAAAAAAAAATAATGGCAAAAGAAAGTATAATTTGGCATCAAAGTCTAGTGGTGGAAATGAACTATTCAAAGTAATAATCAAGGGAATTGTATGAATGTGGAGCTGAGCAAATTAAATTAATTCATAATTGTGGGCAGCTAATCATTTTGATAATATTTCTTCTTTATTTTTTCCTTTTCATTCACTGACAGTGGATCCATTCCCATAAATTTTCATTTGAAGTAAATGCAAGCCGTCATGTCACAGTCTAATGTATCTTAAATGGCACACTCACATGAGATGATAGGGTACATGCTGTCCATTACAGGGCTAACAGAGACGGACAATTGGTCACATTCGCACTCACACTTTATGACTGAAGATTTCTATCTTTGTTCATCCACAGTCTCTACAAACAGAGACTCTGTTGCTGAGACCTGCACTTTTCAACTGCTCGCAACTAATCCAACCCTCACATCACTAACATTTCCAATCTTGTCTTCATCCTCACTGATGAAGACTGTATCACATCCCACTAGATACAGCTACCTGCTCATACTGTTTACCTTTAAAATTGCATCTATGCTGCAACAACAGCCATGGTCACACAGATATGTTAAAAATATGATGTGTAACAGATACCAATGAAGAAAATATCTTTCTGTTTTAAAGATTCCAATTATTATCTCTCACAAAGTGGGAAAAAATTAAGAAGAAAACGAGAGAATGAGCGTTCTAGTGTTTGTCCTCAGGTCCATGGGCAGTAGACAGTCTCTCCAGCCTGATTTATGTATCACTAAAGTACGTGTGTTTATTTGTTGTGGTAAAATGTATGATTGGATTTCTTGATGATTGCTAAGTATGACTCAGTTGGTCACGAATGGATTGACTGAGTCAAAGATTTCAATCTTTGTGACGTCAATTACTGAATGCTCTGTGTAGTTGTTTTTTTTTAATTGAAAATGGATAGAGTGTAATGGATTGGAGCAAAATAAAAAAAACTGGACATGTTATTCTTTGTCACTCTTGGTATTTTCTCACTGCAGCTGGCCAAGACAAAGTTGCTAACATGTTGTAGATTTCCAGCCAAAACACAGACTAAAAGAAATCTCTTTAATGGACTCACTGTGTCCCACTGGAATATCTGCAGCTTTAAAGAGGGCCTAAGTTAGAAATACAATTTTATAGCTGTTGCTGTCAGCTCTTTAGAGGTAACAGGTAGTAAAGCAATGATCTAATGGTGCTTTTGTTGAAAATGTGTTAAAGTAAGATACATTTTCTAACCATATCTGAGAGGTCGCATGGAAAACAGTGTATTGACATTTTGGCATAATTTTGAGCCAAAATGATTGCTGTATATATACTTTAGAATGTATTTATGCTATATTTAGCAAAACAAATTGAACAATTTCTATCAAACAAGCAGATAAAAACAATCAATTACTAAAGCTGCTTTTACAGATGCATGGGAGTCCTGAATTGTTCTAAAGTAACTGGGGGTTGGAAAGCAAATGTCAACAGCATTCGTTCTGGACCCCTTCTTGAGATTATTCCTGCCCCAGCTGGTGAGACCATGTATGAACCTGTCAGCAGACATTCCAGAGCTGCAACTGTGAGGACATGTATGTGCTGGTGAGAGTTTGTCCTTTCTGCTGACATGTATGCTGTTTTCTGCTTGCTCAACACTAATGTGGATACATACAAGTACATCCATCCATCCATCCCATCCCCCTGGTGGCATCCCACTGCCATTGGGCCAGAAACGGGGTACATCCTGGACCGGTTGCCAGTCCATCCCAGGGCCAGTACAGAGACGCATAGAGATACATGCTGTACTCATATCAACACAATAAGGAGCCTCATCTACTATTCTCAACGCGTTTTAAAGAAAACAGAAATTTCCACAACGTATTTTCAGCACCAAATGGAGCCTCCTGCCCTGCAGACACCCATTCTCCTGCACTCTCTCCCTCTCTGGCATTTCCAGGCAGCCACGGGAGCACGTCTCCAACAGAAAGCCTCGGGCTGTTATGTGCTTATGTGAATAGCGACAGCGGAAAAAGTCGGACCAAACATCTCTTGTTGTCATGTGTGGAAGACCTTAAGAGAACACTGTGTAAGCATGTGAAAAAAGAAAAGAAAAAGAAAATACATGATTGTCATTTATACAAAGAGCATTTAACAACAACTGCGGTTGTAGGTCTTTAATTTTGTAGTGTGCAAGATTTTGGAGGATCAGAGAAACTGAAAAGTTGTACAAGAATAGGTGTCTGGCATGGAGACATGTATGTTACCTCTTGTATGGTCCTCTCACAGCTTAATTGATTGTAGAACTAATAGGACCAAGCTGAAATGATTGATAAAAGTTCAACTGATGGATCTGCAACCCTGGATACTTTGCAATCTACCCTTTACCCCTCAAATGTACCTTTAACTTCCTTTATAAAGACAAGATAATGACTGTTTTTGCCGCCCCCAGCCTTGCAGGAGGTTGTGGTGTTGTATGAGTGATCCAGAAAAACATTATTTCATTCATTTAAGATAATTCACTTCTTTACAGTTATGTCTTTTACTCTTTTGTTCTTCTTTTTTTAGTATTGTAACTGACAAGGACAACATGGGTTACATTGGTTAACACAATCCCCACACAAGAAACAAATCTGAAAACACAACACATGGGTTAAACAAATCATGTTGTCCATGGGCAATTCTCAAAAATGTCTGTCAATGAATGGAAATGATGGGCCTCAGGAGATTCAGCAGTCAATTTAGGCAAACCAATAAGTTTTGCACACAGTCAAGATGGGACAAGACAATTAGTCTGGAGGTCTCCAGGTGATGGACATTAGAAAGATGGGGATTCAGTGTGTCCTTGGACAGTGACGCATTACGGAATTATGAGGGATCCCATGGGACGAAAGAAATATGAAAGATTTAGTGAAAACAGGAAATAGCTGTCCGATGTAACATACAAAAGATTGCAACAGTTTACAAAGAATGCAAGGAGACTGCCAACATTTCAATGAAATAATGATTTGTACGGGAAAATCAGTTTACTGTAACGCAACCACGCATGAATGCATTCTCATGCATGTTTAAAGACATTTGGAGCCAGGGTTTTAAAACGACTTCATGAAACAAGTACTGTTACCAAGTATGTTGGTGTGTGTGTGCTATTGTAGACAGTTTATTGTATCCACAGGTGATGATTCTATCTGATTTGTCAACTCTCTTTATTGTTTCCACATCACTGTAATAGTATTGGCTTGGCTCTCTTGGAACATTAGCTGAGTAAGTACCAAAAAAGACAAAAAGTATCAGGTAGTGTCACTTCCGTGGTATGGAAGACATTTGTTCTCTGATGCCATTTAATGGAAAGAGGAGGGACAATCTTCTGAACCCCACCACCAGCTTTTTTTCTATATCTTTGTTGTTGACAGAGATGCACCATTACAGTCTTGAGTGATCTGCTTCTGCAGCAGGAAGGTCCTAGCTAAAGTCCAAACACTTCTAGAAAAAGGAAAAAAGACTGTCCCTCATGATACTCCAATATTGCTCTCCATATAGTTTTCAAAGCACAGTGATGAGAACAACTGATAAGGCTGTCCATGACCTAGTGTAGTGTCCTCTTATTAGCACTTGCATCGTGACGCCAAAGGTGATTTCAGTTGTTTACAAACTGTTTTATTCCATTGTTCCAAACTCAAGATTCTTCCAGTTTCAAAGTCCATCATTAAATCATAAATGTTTCCATTTTCCAAGTTTCCATAAACAAAAAAAAAACGTCCAGAAAACAACATAAATAAATATGCTACATTGAAAATCATTTGCCTGCTGGCCTCTTTGTTCCTTTCCAAAAGCCTAATGCTCACTGAGAGCTCTCTTTGTTCCAAAGCTGTGGCCTGATTATTCACCTGGGCCAAAAATAAGCCAGGTGAATCACCAGCCAGGTTAAACAAATTCCAACATGCAGGTACAAATGTCCGCCAGCAGATATCACAATTCCAAAAACCAAATGACAACAAACCACATGTCAAACCAAAACCAAATACCAAATCAAATACCAAGAATGGCTCCTACACCTAGCATTGCAGTTGTCCTCCTCTTTGGTCACAGAGCCCAAATGATCACAACGCTAGAGAGTGATCTAGACCAGTCACAATATCGTACCGTCTTGTACTGATGTGTTAGATAGAAAGAAAAAGTATTTTTAATTGAATATTCCTTTGAGAATCACTGGGTTCAATCTAAACTCTTCTTCTAGTTTAAACATTTGGCTAATTTATTCCAGTGTAACAGTGATTTTGGGCTTCTCACTACACTAATGACAGTGTTTAGACTGGAAGGACACTGAGTGAGTACATCATCCACGAAGGCTAATGTTATGTTTCACTGTTTTAAAGTAAGAGATTAGAGGTTCTTACTTTACCCATGCTCCATCTCTTCACTGGCTTAGTTATTTATGTAACTAGGTTTGGTATGTTTTTCTTAATCCTGCTGAAAAACAGTCAGACTAATAGTTATGATAACCTACCTCCGTCTAGCCTCTTGCCTTGGCAGATAGAAGTAAAAATAGTCGTCCTGGTGATAGCAGTCCATCCAGTTTTTTTAACTTCATTTTCTCAGGATTGTTGAAGACCTGTTAGGTACGTTTTGGGGTCATGATTTACTCATGGGTCTCTAACAAATGCCTGTCAGCATTGCATATATGGCGTGTTGCTCCCAAGTTTCGGCAGTGCAAATACCACGCAACACACAGTGACTTCATAACAGAGACAAAAATCTGCTGGCAGTAATTGTTTGCTGGAAAGATGCTATCAAGTCTGGTCCTGCCAGCTTGTAAGTTTGAACTTATTCAATTATCTGCAACTTGTTTGAGTGTGTTTGATCCATCGAACCATAACTTTACAATGTCTTGAACCTTTCTTTTTGAAAAAGGATGCATTCCTCTACTAGATAGGTCCATGAGATTGAATCAATATGCAACATGTGTCAAACTGATATTTTCAAAGTATAAATTCAGTTGGAATGTCCCAGAAACCTTCAAAATGAGCATGTAAAGTGATTCATTACAGGTTCTTTTGGGAGGGTTCTGAATTGCAATCTCAGAAAACTGTCTGTTCTCTCTGAGAGATTCTTTATTCCCTTTTTTTTGCTATATTATTGTTTTATTTACTGCTAATGGGGAAAAATATAGCACTTTTATGACTGGTTATTTAGTCAAGAACCAAACTGATTAACCCTCTAAAATGCACAAAACCCCCCCAAAAATCTATTGATTTAATATTTGAAATGTTCTGCTTGAATAGACAAATGTTATATTGAGTCGCAGAAATACTATTTTAGTTCTTCCACATTTTGCAGAATTCTCAGGTTCAGTTCATGCTGTTTTTCATCTCAGAAGTCAGCTAATGAAGTGCTCGTAATAAGAGGCTCATTTCAGCCGTAAAGTGAACAATTCCCTTCATTTAGAGCTGGAGAGGGCTGATGAGGAGCCGTGCGTTCTCTCCTTAAATTATCATGCTTCAAAAGCCACCACATGGATTCAACACAATGGAGTTCACTGCGAACTGGGACACATTCAGCAGGGCCGTAAGGCTTTGTTCGTTGAAATGGAACTAAAAAAGGTTTACTCTCAGAAATCAACTGCTGTTTTGGTATAGTTGAACTTGTAACATCAGTGAGTTACGGCTTGTTATTTTTGTCACTCATTTCCTTACAGCAAGGTTAGAATAATGAACAGACACACATTAACATCATAGAAAAATTTGCAAAAATATTCACAAGAAGGATCAACATAAACACTATTCAATTTCTTTTTAACAGTGCTACTCATTTGTCACACTTTGATTTTATAAATAAGGTCTTTTTTGTGGCCTGTGAAATTCAAGTAAAAGATAAATATTTAGCTGATAGATCATAGTATCAAAGTATGAAGAGAGTAGTGGATTTGCTTTTAAGTACTTTTTTTTTTTTTACATATATACAAAAGTGTTTAATAAACAAATGACAATGAGTTCACAATTCCAGAATGAAGTGGATTTCTGGTAACCTTGGAACTGGGACAGAGTCAAATGACCAGAGCTCTCTCATCAAAGCTGTAAGTTAGGGGGGAACAAATACACACTGACTGATTTTAGTATGCTAGTATCTTTGCTATAATAAGACTGGTTGGAAAACAGAGTGTAACAGCAGCTAGAGTCAAATGTATAATAGCATAACTCATTCAGTTATATTTTCAGACATATTTTTTAATGACACAGCCTGAAGGATTTGCAACTTAATGGGCATATGTCTTAGTATTGTTTTTGATGTTAAGTTTTGCGTGTTGGTATGTGGTTCAGAGCACATTGCAGCATGTTTATTTTCAACCCAGAAGAAGATAAAAATCAACCAAAGAAGATCCTTCCTGTGTTGCAGAAAAAAGCTTGTGTGTCATCAAATGAAAAATTGACTCTGAGAATGTCCAGCTCTACAACAGCATTTGTCACATTTTGTTCAGAAGGTCAGCTCTCCATGAATCACAAAGAAACCATCGTCATTCATCATCAACAATAAGTTGCTCCTGCAAGGATAAAATTGTTCAAGTCTGGGAGAATATTGACTCAGCAAAGTAAGTCTGCACCGTCTGTTCATTTGCACACACACACACACACACACACACACACACACACACACACACACACACACACACACACACACACACACACACACTTTGATATCATGAAAAGAAGTGCAACTGCATAGTAGAGAATGGTTGAGAGACCATGTTATTTTCTTAACATAAAAGCTTAAACGTGACAAGACTTAGCGTCAAGTTAACGTCAAGAGTTCTGAAATGCTTTAAAACCAGTCAGCTTCAGTAATATGGAAGAAAAAAAAATTATTGTGATAAAGGCCAGTGATGCAGACCACCCCAAAGCATACCAGAATAGTCTTATTCAGATGCAAAATCCCTAGAGATACTATTCTAAATTATATCATCAAATGCCACAAACACACAGTTCTGGTAATAAACTTCAAACAATATTATTCCAAGCAGTAGTAACAATTTGAGAAAAATGTTAAAATGTCTGCTTCTGTTTGGGAATCAACTAAAGATTACATTTAATGTGAATACATTCTTCCAAAGGTCATGGCCAGAACACATTCCCACAGTTGGTGCCAGGGCTATAACCATGTATGAAATGATCATTTAGTCAGCGAGAAAAAGTAGCAACATGGTGAGAACTGTCTCATGCACAGTGTGAGCCAGAAAGTTGGTCCTCGTTGTCATCTGTGTAATGGCCAAAAACTTTAGAGCACAAAATTTAAGAATATTTGTTGTGTTGTAATGTGTCCTGTGCAGTTTAACTGTTCTGAATTCATTCATACTATGTAAAGGCTCCTCTTGATGGAATAATTAAAGTTAGGTAATTAATGAATACTCATCAGTAAATGGTTTCTAATCAATGGGGACGAAAAGTAACTCAGAGTGGCCTTGAGTTGGGTGTCCCCGATTTGAGCCGCTGTGTGGTGGAAGTGATCGAGGGTCAAGTCATTGAGGAGAATGATAGAGGGTGGAGAAAACCACAAGTCATTGTCAGAGGAAGGACTGTCACTGTATTCAAGGTGAGCGATTGAAGCCCTGATGCTGATCATCCTGTCTGTTAACAGGCTGTCAGGATGTGAACCCTGCCACTCTGACTCAGCAGGCAGACACAGTCTCAAAGTGTCTTTAAAAAAAGTCTATAAAAAAATGCTCCATTCACAGACAGTGGAAATGATTATATATTGGTGTTTGTATGCTTCCTGTGTAACTGCATGGCTGTAAGCAGCTTATATGCCTCTAATTTACATTTTTATGTTTGTTTGTGTGTATCTGGTTAACAGCAGGTTACAGCTGTTTCCCACTGATACTAACCTCATGCTGTCCTATGGTTTTACTGTCTCTTTCCAGCACAAAGCACGTGATCATCCGTCTGCTTCTCCTATTCATTCAGTGCATCTTCTCCGAGGTGGAAGCCTGACTTGTTCTCACGTGCTTTTCACCTTTCCTGACTTACTATTTCTGTAATTGCAGTCATATATGAGACATCACATTCTCCCCCAACAGCTACCTTTTAGAGGCTGGTGGTCTAAATACACAGGGGTCTAAATATTTGACAACATGTGGGCATTTTTGTGTTAAGCACCTGTCATATAAATCAGTAGGCTATCTGATAGTCTCCTCCCCAGGACCAACTGTGTCCACTCCCACACAGGACGAGCATTCAGTCACACGTGCGACTTTACAGAAAGAAGAAGAGGATTAAATAATAAAATGAACGCGAGCTGGCTTTCATCAAATCTAAACGGTATTTTCTTAACAAAAAGCAATTCCCCAGAGGGAAATGTGTGCCTGTTAAGACCCCGCTCTAAAAGAGAGGATGGAACGGCTGGTGGCGCAATTATCAAAATGACAGATTTTTTTTGCAGGAGCAGACACTGTTGGGACTTCATTCTGTTTATCTTTGACGTTTGCCACATGCCTGAAATTGAGGAAATCCGCGTGTTAATAAGCTCTTTGGGAAGCAGCTTGTGAGTCATACTGGATCCCGGTCCGTCCCGCCAGCCGGACTGCGGAGTAACAATAAATTCTCGGAATCTGGAGAACTTTGCGTCTAAAGCGCATATCGGTTCTACGTCATCTACCAGATCCTACAACAGCTCAAATGCAACACACGCTACCTCTGCTTCTGATGGACACTTAAAAAATGCGAAACTTAAGGAAGGGTGACTCAGTCGATACCCCAAAACTCAAACAGGGAACTCCCTCGACGTGTTCAGGCTGAGCGCACGCTCATCCAGCATCCGTGATCATGACTTCGGGTTTGCCTCCGTCTAAGGCTCTCTACATAGGAATGGAGGTAGTGATCGCCCTGTCCTCGGTCATCGGGAATGTGATGGTCGTCTGGGCTGTGCGTATTAACCGGTCTCTGAGAGACACAACCTTCTGTTTCATCGTCTCTCTGGCCTTGGCTGACATTGCAGTCGGCGCTCTTGTCATCCCCCTCGCCATAACCATCAGCATCGGACTCCAGACGCACTTCTACAGCTGCCTGCTGGTCGCCTGCACAGTGCTCGTGCTCACACAAAGTTCAATCCTTGCGCTTCTGGCCATCGCCATCGACCGCTATCTGAGAGTGAAAATACCCATGAGGTAGGCCTAAAGGTGAATTCCACTAGTTTTCAATATCTTGCCTCATTTTCAGTAGCCTTTTGTGTCTGCACCGCTGCTTGGACCAAGGGCACTCACCAGAACATTCTCTCCAGTGACATAAATGATTCCATTTTTGGTGGAATTTTTGGGGTTGATTGTACCTAAAAAAAAAAAAAAGTCACGTTAGTCTGGTTTGTTACATCTGTATTATTTAGGAAAGTAAGGCGACTACTATGTCAGTGTTTTGTGAGGTAGTCAATTAACTCGTGTTAATGTTCATGGAAGGCATACTTTGCATTCGCTCTTTCAATCACCACCGTTTATTACATCTTACAATTTCACACAGCCTATAAGCTGTAAATTGAATAAAAATGATGCAAATGTGCTTAAAAGGAGCAGAAGAAGTAGCATTGATTATAAGAACTTAGTTATAGGCTACTGCAAAATTATTGCGAGTTTATGTGTGTGTGGGTGTGATAGCTTCTTCCTGTTACAATCAGGCTCTTCGATTGCATGATTGTGAGCATTTTGCCTCCATAACATTATTCTTTTTTCTGAGAACTCACTTCAAGTGACGCTTTTGACCATCAGACTGGAGGTGTCTGTTGCAAAATGCACGATTGGTCAATAGAGTCTTTGTGGTTGCTTTTTGGATTGCATAATTTCTCAAGCTGCTCACTAACACACACAGAAAAGCACAGCACACATGTACATACAGCGACTCTGGCGCTGAGAAGACATTGCTGACTACAGTGACTTTGCTCAGAAAACATTTACAATTCGTCATCCATTATATGAATACTTTCGGTAGAACTGCTTTTTATCAGTGATCTGCACGATTATTGTTGTGAGAATGTACAGCAAATTTCCCAAATTACATGTAAAGAAAGAAGAAGAAACATGTACATCTTTTATGCCCGCTTGCACAAAAGAATCATAATTACTATCAGTAATGAATAATACAGTATCTGTCATCATCAATTGCAGATTACAGAGGTGCTTACCATTAAAGATAAAAAGAAGTAGCTGTTACAAATGAGAAATTTTATCTTCAACTTGTAAAGAATCAATTTACCAACTCACTTCTATCAATGCAAGCTCAAATTTCAGAGAACAGTTAATTGTATTTTTCTGTTGCGATAATGTGAGCCAGAAATTTCCCCTCCCTGAACTTCCCCTGGGACTCTGGAGGGACACCGTTTGAGCACCGGTTGCTTTTTATAGCTGAGGTGTTCGGGGACAAGCTGTAAAGATAAGGATGGTTTGTGATCTGAAAATGTCCCATGCCTTTCTGGTGAGCTAGGTTGTTGGATTTGGTTTTCCAGTGAAACCAATGAGAGACAAGGACTCGAATCCCAGAGAAAGCAGAGGTAGACTACAGTCAAATCAAGAAAGCAAATTTTGGCAGATGGGAAGCTAATCTGCATGCAGACAGAAAACCAAATGCATTAACAGCAGCTGCAAAAGATAAAGAATACTGATGTCACTTATGAGAAGACCTACTTGTCTTTTTAAAGATCATCTCATTTAATAGTTACGTGGTGTGTGTTTGCCTCACCCTGGTTGAACTCTAAGTGTACACTTTATGTGTAGTAAAGTGGGAGCAAAGAACAACGATCGTGAACAAACGAAGGAAAAATAAGTATAAAAATGTGGCTTTTTCTTTGCACTGTGTGAGTTTAGCCACAGATTAGCAGCTGTGATAAGGGGTGAGAAATAAATATAAATTGACGGAATTATAGACCTGTTTGGGAGAGAAAGGTAATATTTCTGACAGTTAGTCATTAGTTTAACTACGTATTTGAGAGGTATTTCTGGAGACAAAATTACAACAATTGTCCCAACTTATAGTCACTCTGAGATCTCAAAGAATTAACTTGTGTTTCATAGCGTTTCTCTGGAGAATTTCTGAGATGCACTTTCACAGCTGGAAATGCTGCGGGGAAGGAAGATAGTTTGAAAACAGAAAGTGACTGTTTCTAACAGAACAAAGTAACTTTATCAATCTAAATGGCTCGTTAAGTGAGATATTTCCAAAGCTAAGTGCTCCAAAACAAAGTGCCAGGGTTGTGTTTTTTCTTTGTTTTTGGGTTGGTTGTGACTTCAGACACCCAAAAATATACCTCTCAAGCACAGAAAAAATTGATTTTTCCATAATATTTTTTCCTCTTAAAATCTCTACATTATCAAATCAAATATTTGGTGTAAATGGTTTGTGATGATTCTGTTAGTCTCTACCTTTAAATCAACATTTTTTGGGAGTTTTAAAGAAAGTTATCTTACACCTCCTTCTTCTTTTGCACATAATAGTTATTACATAATCCCACTGACAGGCAAACAGACTGAATGACAGTGCCTTTCTTGTTACCTTGTTTCTCTCTCCAGAAATGGTTCACAGAAAAATATTTTGAAGAGTGTGTCAAGTCCTAAAATGCACCCAGAGGGGAGAGGATCAAGGGGACTGGATGTTTATTGGAAGGACTATAAGAAAGGATACAGAAGTTTCTTTGGCACCTGCCCCCATCTGACGGGGTTGTGGCACATTGATTGTACACTTTAGATTAAATTCAAAGTATGTTCGTTTGACAGAAAGAATTATATGAACAGCGGAGTTGTAGCTAAACAATGGTTAGATGAAGCTGTTGTGTCACATACTTCATATTGAGCTGCAATTGGTTTTAAATAACTCTGAAGCAAGGGCATCTCATTTTATTACGTGCCTCCCACCTTGCCTTATTTCTCTTCATGTCTGTTCTTGCCTCCTCTACCCGCACCTCTCGTGGGAGGGACAAAGTCACAAGTATAGGAGCTGAGTGGAGAAATCAGGTGTGTGCAAATTTGGAACTGAAATAAGGAGCCAGTCTCAATTCTTTGGAAGACTGAAACCGGTTTCATTCCTTCAATTCTGACAACTTTCCCAGGCCCTGTTAGAGATGTTGGGTATGTATCACACATAGCGCCTTTTCCTTGAAGGCCAAAAAGTTTCATTTTAATCTCATCTGACCAGGGTACTTTCTTTATGCTTGAAGTCTACCAAATTCCTTTTGGAAAACATCCATTCTTGATTTTTTTCTTAAACTAATGGCTTTTTTTCTTTTCCCATAAATTGTGGACTTTAAGGCTAAAAATGATCCTTTGGGCAGATAAATTAATCTCTACTGTAGAGGTTTGCAGCTCCTGCAGGGTTATTTTTTACCTCTGTGAACAATGCCCTTCTTGGCTGATCTATCAGTTTTGGTAGTCTGCCCTTTATTACCAGGTTTGTTGTGGTCTTGTCTATGATTGGTTTGAGGTATTTTGTACAGTAGCTGTGGCAGGTTGTAAACTTGTCGTGAATGTTATTACATTTCGAGTCCAGTGAATGTCACTTTACTGCCATGCTGCTCAGATTGTCAAATAAGTGAAGCACAGAAAACAGCCAGCATTGGAAAATCAGGTAAGCTTGTTAGGAAAAACTGTCTTTCCACATGTCTATATTGAAACTGAACCTATTAAATAGTATGACTGACTTATTTAACAACCAAGTCAACAAGATTTTTACAAACAAAGAAAATATGTGTTTATCAAAGAAGTTAATTACAATCCTCTTACTGACAACTGTGATTTTTCCCCCAGGATCCAAAAATGTTTGTGTGCAAGAAACCGTCCATAAGCACCCACAACTTTTTTTTATTCAATAAATTCTGTTTTACAAGATTTCTATCCTTGTAATTTCAAGTTATTCATTTTTACTATTTTATGTGGGTCCAGAAGATAAAAATCTAAAAAAAACAGTCCATCAAATCACAGGTTGTAATGTAAGGAGATAGAAAGCACACCAAGGAGTTAAATAATTTGCCTTGGACAAATGGCTCTGATTACGTACCTCTGCCTCAGCAAAGTCTTGGCAAAGAAAAAATAGCGAAATTTCAGCAGCTTGCTCACAGTCATATCATCGATTTTTTACTCAATGTTTCATCTTCTCCCTTGTTGCCATAGCTACAAGCGAGTGGTGACTCCTCGGCGAGCTGGCACAGCCGTGTTATTGTGTTGGCTTGTGTCCATCATAGTGGGCCTCACACCCATGTTGGGCTGGAATAACCTGCAGCGTCTCCATGACAATGGCTCCATGATCACTGATGAGCTGCTGGTGACCTGTGAGTTTGAGACGGTCATTAGCATGGACTACATGGTCTACTTCAACTTCTTCGGCTGGGTGCTTCCTCCTCTGTTACTCATGCTGGCCATCTATGTGGAGATTTTTTACATGATCCACAAGCAGCTCAACAAAAAGGTAAAGCTTTCCTCTTTGTGTGTTTGAGCAATGTGATTGGTTCATATCACATGAAGCAATCAACATTATTTGGTGAAAATATCAGTAGGTCTGAGCTGCAACATTTTTGTGTTAACTTTTGAATCTCTTTGTAGGTGACAGCAAGCCACACAGATCCCAGGCGTTACTTTGGAAAGGAGCTTAAATTAGCCAAGTCTCTTGCCCTCGTTCTATTCCTTTTCGCAGTCAGTTGGCTCCCGCTTCACATCCTCAACTGCATTACGCTCTTCTGCCCGGCTTGCAACAAGCCAATGTTCCTCGTTTACATTGCCATCATTCTCACCCATGGCAACTCGGCTGTCAACCCTATCGTTTACGCTTTCCGTATCAAGAAGTTTCGCACAGCGTTCCGGAAAATCTGGAAACAGTACATGCTTTGTCAAGATCCAGTTGGTCGTCTTCCTCAAAGAGGGAGCCAAAGAGGACAGAGTCATGAGACGAGGCTGAGGCAGAATGACGATGATGACGATGATGTGTGACCTTTGGCTACTAATTTGATTGCTGTGCAACTGAAAAGTCCCAATGCAGTTGCTCACAAACAGAAAATTGTTTTTATGCTCGAGGGATTGCAGGTAGCATTAATGGCACAGTGAGACAAAACATGGGCTGAATTGTTTTCTCCATCTGCTCCGGGCCAAGAGAGCAGGGTTACAAAGCAGCCTGGATATCTGCAATCAGACTTCAATTTAGAAGACACTGATTTCTCGCTGGCTGGCCAAATGATGTCACATGGGAAAAGGGGCTTTTCATCAGTTGCAAGGCAAACCTGTTGGACTTGAAACAGTAATTGTGTATTTGTAGCACATGTGGTAAAATAGTAGTATTTACTGTACTTGTTGACCTATATTAAAAGTATTGGCCTCTATTTATCCTTCTACAGTTGTGTTTTACATCAATATGCTTCATTCTGTGGCCTTAAAGACAGAAAATGTAATAAACTGGAACTGAAGCTAAATGTAGCATTCGGTGAACAGAAGAAATCTGGGCAAACAGAAAGTATGTGAAACCAAATGGTGCTTTGAAGGGGCCCTGGAGAATGGGATGCACACTGCTTTCCCAGAGAAAACACACCTTCAGGGACCTTCACAAGGACCTTCAGTGAACCTCTGGTCGGAAAATTGTAAAATTACTTTGCAACTCAACAAAATTATTGCCTTTACTTAATGTGTGGTGCATTGCCGCATGTTCAAGATTATGCTTTTATACATATCAGAGATCGTTTGACTGAAAAAAATGACTAATACTTGCCACTAGCTCTTGAAGAAACAGCGGAAAAAACACTTAATGTTTCTGATTAAATATCTGTGAAGACTGGCAGTGGTGAAAAAACACTGATCCAGCAGTCATGTAACTGTAGCCACGTTAATGTTTTTGAAAAGAGAACTGTAAATCTGAAGAATGTAGGAGCTTCTCTGTGATTTTATCATTCTATTTCTATCATGCTCCCCTGCTCCACACATCACTGTCTATTTACATTTTAAAGTTTACTCCTGAATAGTTGAATGATATTACCCTTTTACAGCGAGTCAGATTTGATATGATGTGTTCATGTTGTAATGAGACAGCTGACACCAATAGTCTGTGAAGTACTGTATGTAATCAATATGCATATAAATGTCAGTGCAAGATTACTGTTGAATGTTCATCTCACTGAGAGCAGCTGCACATCTGCAACCTCTGAGCATCTCTGTTTTAAGGAGTGAGCATTAATGTTGCTGTGTATGTTGAGCACTGTGTTGCTTTTCTTTTTTTTCTTTTTTTAAGAAATGGTATCTCACTTTTTGTCTTTGTAAGTCTCTGCAAAGCCTGTCAGTGATGAGAGGCCATTTTGTCTGTACATGCATAGTGAATTGATTTCTGCTATTTGGCTGTGAGCAGGTACATGTGTTAATAAGTGAGGAATGAATAGGACTCAGAGGGAGGCTGAAGTTCTTATCAACAGTTTACATTTCTGAGGTCACCCTCATCCTCTATATGTTCTAAATTTCTACAGCTTACTAGCATGTATATTGCACATGCAC
Source organism: Odontesthes bonariensis (assembly GCF_027942865.1). Lineage (NCBI taxonomy): Eukaryota > Metazoa > Chordata > Actinopteri > Atheriniformes > Atherinopsidae > Odontesthes > Odontesthes bonariensis. The sequence continues at coordinate 17,860,227 of NC_134508.1, read as the reverse complement.
CAACACACGTACACATATCCATGCAAACAAAGAAGAGTCATTGAATTTCCGAAAGCTGCTTAATGTTACACTGTTCCCATGTGAATATTTTCTTACTTTACATTATTTGTGAGGTGTTAAAACACCGTGTGTGGTATTAAGTTTATTCCAATAGAATTACTGCTCTCTGAAGTTCATTGAGAAAAAAAAACAACCTTTGATAAACTTGACCTGTGAATTTTCATCAATGGTCAGCAGCGATCTTGACAACAGTGACCTTTGAGTGAATAGAGTCAGAGACTGCAAAAAAAAAAAAAATTAACTGTGCAGCATCATCCATTTTTTATTCAAAAGCATCTGTCAGAGCTGAAGTGTCCTGACTTTCATGAGACAAGAACTGATAGCTCAATTACATCATTTAATAAACTGTGTTGTTCCTTTTGGTTGGTCTTTTTAATAAGTTTGTCAACTAATTGTTTAACAGTTTGTTAGGATGTGCAGCGGTGAACAAAATGCTTGAGAGAGATATTGTCACTAAACACTAAAAGCACAGTCTGTCGTTTAATTTCAAAACAATGCTTACTAGGAGTCAGTAAAAGTTCTCAACGTAGAAAAATGTCCCTTGATCTCTTTATATTGTGCATTACAGGTTAAGCTGTAACATTATTACTCATGCATCTAATACGACATCAGCATATCGTTGCTTTAATTGGTGGAGTTAACGATTATCTTTTGCTGTTTGGAAGTTTCCTTTGCACGTCTACATTGCTAATGCTAGGGTGGCATGGGTCCAGCAGAGGATGGACACATGCCAGTTTGTCCTGCTAGAGGACTTCCAGTTCCCTTTTGGAATATGTTAGTCTTGGCACTGGAGCCTGCTGGCAGTCCACCACTCAATCATCAGCTGAACTGAATCCTGGAGTCACCTGGTGGGGAGGAGTGTCATGGCCCCCGGTCCTCCTGTGCTGCCTGCTATTCTCTCTGTTTCTCTCCCTCTTGCTCTCTCTCCCTTGTTCAAAATTTGACCTGAAATAATTTTACATATTCACTCAGAAAACCTGTGGGGTAAACCTTTAAACAAAAAAGGCTGTTTGCCACAGCAGTCATCTGTCATATTTCAGCTATGTAAAGCCAAAATGCTTTTACACAAAGATCTGATTTATTGAGAAGCAAGTGTGCTCTATTAACCAACTACCAAAACCTCTCAAGATTCAAGCCAGCAGGATTTTTTCTTTCACAAAGTAAAACATAAAGAACAGGAAGCAAAACCTGCTAGTCTAAGGAGTTGAGGAAGTAAATTTGCACAGAACCGAAACTAATAGGAAACATGCTGTGAAGGAACTCACAGCAATGACACAAAAAGCTTTTGGAAGTACTGCTTTATCAACATTTATTTTTGTGTGTGTGTGTGTTTGTCCATGAGTCCAGTTTTACTGTATTATGTATTTATCAAGTTATCAAGCTTTTGCTGTATTTCTTCACAAAGAAGCCCCCTGTACACGGAAACACAAATCTAAAGGTAAGCACATTTTTTGTGTTGGAAATGTTCCCAATATAGACACAGATAATGGATGCCAAGGTGTTCCCTAAGTCCCTGTAAAGGCCTCTGCTTGTGGATCTCCTCCCAGCTGATTTCTCACCTAATGACTTCAGCCTACTCCAATCGTTTCTCTCGGGGTTCATATGGAGTTGTAACTGCTGTAAACAGCAGCACAGAGAGGCTTTACTATGGAAACAACTTCACTGAACAGCAAAGAATGCAGCAAGGGTGTATTAATCTGACCCCCAAAAATAGATGACAAGTACATATATGTAGCATAAGATTAATTATCCTGTAAATAAGGTGTTAGGTGTATGTGTGCTTAGTCAAGATTGCCAGTAAGAACCTCTCATTTATTGTTGTTTTTCCCTGACTCCCCCTCACCTCCCTGAGGTGAGAATCCACAGTCAGATACTTTATCTCTTCATCCCTTTGTCGATAAAAAGACAAAAAAACAACAGGCTCTGTGATCCCGAGAGCAGAGTTAAACCAATAAAAATCAGGGTTTGCTTTTTTCTTTTTCTTGTCAAGTCAATTCACAAACAACCCTGTCATATTAAGAGCACCCTGCACCCTGCACACTGGCAACTTGCAATTTGGTGTTTAGTGCTGCCCCCTGATGGCCAACGGTCAGAACAAACTACAAATTGAATGAAAACACACATGGTTAAAGGCTACGCAGGATGTGGAGGGGTTCAAGCAAAATAAAACATTTATCTTCACTGTATGTTGCCAGAGAACAGCAGGACCTGTATAGAAAAAAGGGTCCAGACTTGTAGAATACTTGAAAACAGAGTACAAATAGATAAATACATGTACAACTCAGCGACAGGGGGAAAAACTTTACTGAACAACTTGTCAGAGCCAGGAACATTTTTTCGTTTTAATGCGATAACAAATCCACGTAGTAGTCTATAAAGATTCCTCACGGGCATGAGGAACAGACAAAGAACTATGGATTATTCTGTTTTTGAAAGCTTAAGTGCTGCATTTAGTACTGTTCTTCTTCTAATCTTCTATTAGTAAAAAACATTGTGTGTGACTGTGGGGTTTCAAGTTTCCACATCGCACTCTGAGCTGCATACTTGACTGACTAGTATCCAAACTAGCGCAGACTCTAAATCAAAAACAGAAGCATGCTCTTTCACAACACCACCGAAGCTGAGATTTAACAGGAGCTCAGAGAAATGTGTTCCCCCCCCCCCCCCCCCCCCCCCCGAGACAATAATTAGAAACAAAAATCATTGCAGCCATCATTTGCTTCAATAAACCACTCACTGAAGAGTTCTGAGGCAGACACGACGGCAAATAAAATGACCTGACCTCTAAAAGACATAATGCTAACATTCTTTTCATTACTTTAAGGAATAAAATAATTATATGTATCATAGTATTGGTTTTGTTTCGTACACGTTGAGAGGATTAAAAAAAGAAATGGTAATGAGCATATCGTAAATGTCTAGGCATTATATAAATATATCAGATAAAGCACATTGAGGTCTCATAGCTTAATCGGCTTGCCAGGACAATGGTGTACTGACAAATATCAAGTGTAGCTGAGGCACACTAACCCACAGTGCAATCTGTCCAAGCTGGTGGTGGATTTTGTATTGTTCCTTTGTTGTACTGTATATTAACGACTCAGGACCAACAATCAGGATGTGTAACTCATCACGTTTAATACTCGTCTGATTCCTGTGTCATCGATCCACATTACATACCTATGGCCACCCTCAGCCCCCTGGTGGCCACACCACACCACTACATCTCCCCCTTTTAGCTGGCAGTTTAAAGCTATGGTAGGTAATCCTAGAGAGCTAGCAAGAGAGCTAACAAGATTCGAAAGTGTCCCCTCCTCTAAGCTCCACCCCCCCCTCCCCATTCCGTCAGTGCTTCATCCAAAGCCGGTAGAACCGCATGCGCACACGGAGCAGGGAGCCGACAGAGGGGGGCGTAGGCAGAAAGCAGAGGCATCTGATTGGTTTGTCGTAGGCGCAACAGTCTGACCAATCCGAGATCAGCGGGACGCTGATCTCGGATTGGTCAGCTTTTTCTCAGTCCTGCAGCTGCCACAGAGGTCTGATTATTTTCGTCCCTTTTTCTAAATACATCTTGTATAGATTTCTCTCAGGACAGACGGACCATTTCACCCAGTATTACAAAATGTGTTTCTGAACAGGATTACCAACCATGCCTTTAACTGTTTCAGGCAAACCATTAACATAACAACAATCTTTAAACAGTATGGCTATTTCCTTATTTTCATTTGCCATGTAAACTTAAGAATTCACTTTTATTCATTTCAAACTCCTAAATTAAAACCTTAAAGCTCCAGCATTGAATCACAGAACCTAATGAAGAAATAATATTTTACCATAGCCATCTTGTATCTGAACATTGCTTTTCAAATGGAACAGAAACATAACATCTTTCTTTTACAGCTCAGGTATATTATCTTTTTTTCTTTTTCTTTTCATTTAGAGCTCAAGTATTTTTCTTTTTTCCCATTTAGAGCTCAGTGTTTTTCTCTTTTTTTTCTGTGTCCAATGTTCAAAGGTCCAGTCTTTCAGGCCTAGATGGTCGGCCCGACCTAGTTGTTACGGTCTCACCTGGTTCTGGAGGTACTGGTACTTCCCTGAGGTGTGAGCGGTTGCTACAGATTTCTAATAATAAGAGACTGATGAAGCACAGATGTGTCAACTTTACCTCTGTGCAAATGCTTCTTTAGTGAGCCGAACAGTTTTATTTTCTTTTGTTAATCCAGCAGTGTAAACGCACCCTAATGTTGCAAAGATGTTCATCCAAACACAAAGGTGTGGGTCTACCATCAACAGTCCTCAAATTTTAGCAATATGAAAGTTTTACAATTGACCTGAACTCTCTCAACTGTTGAGTCTGTCCACAGAGGAGAGGTCTCCTCCAAAAGGAAAACTGAAGGAGTCTTAAATCAGCTACCAAAGTTATTGATAAGCTGAAACATTTTTCTCAAATGTGAACATACCAACAACAGGGTGTCTAACTTTTCACATCATCTAAACATTAAAGAAATATTATGCATAACTTTCTGCTGTTTGAAAAATCTGATCAACCTTTTAATCACAGAACAATTTACAATGACAGAAATTACAATTAAGGACATAGAAACTTTGGTATGCCACTGAGAAACCTACGTTCAAAGGAGAACATTTTAAACTTCGCTTTCACTTTTCCTGATCTGGTTAAAACCTTCCAAATGTAAACTCAGTCACAAGTTATGAGACAGGAGAGATAAGGCATGACGGAACAGCATGGGGTTAGGGAAAATATTTAGTGTTCCTGCTCCTGGAAATGCAGGGTTTGAAACTGAAGATTTTACGTGGTCCAACACAATTATAAGCAATCAATTTTCACTCATTTGGCAAACCAAAATAACTGAATACTTCAACTGCAAGACTTCAGTATCATGAGTGTTCTGATATAAGAGACCGAAGCAGATTTTTCCTGTTTTTTCACCATAGTTTTGACTGTTTGACTGTTGTCAAAGCTTTCACATTCAGTGTTGCGATGTTATTTTTCAGGACTCCTCTTCAACCTTTTGGTGTCATCTACAATTTGAAAAACATTCACATGATGCTTGAAAAACCTTTTTCGTTTAATAAAATCATTACAAATATGCAAGTCTCAACGAAATTAACGATTTTCAAGTTTAAGGCAAACACCCGACACTTATTCCTGATCACTTGTTGCAGATCTGGCTCAGAGATAAAGGCTCCATAGAGAGCAGGCATTGATGCTGATAAACCCTTAACCCGTTTCAAAGACGACAAACATCATCCATTTGTCTCAAAAAACAAAACAATATTTGGCAGACATACGCACATTTGATTGGTTTCAATGAAGGATGACTCAATGGAAAGCTATATTGTAAACAACGACAGTGAAGTAAAATGTGAATGTTACAGCACCTGATTTATGCATTGAGGGTTTAGTGGAATACGACTCATCAGACCACCCATGTTTGATTGCATTTTTCAACAAAAAGTGACAGAAAAGACTTCAAAGTACTTGAATTTAAAATTCAACCGATCTCTAGAAAAGTAACCCCTTATCAAATATACAATTTAGATACAAATGAAGGCAAAAGTGAGGACAAGACAGGTTTCATAGAACTGTTCTGTTTTTGTTGTATCAGCACATAAATAACCAGTCCATTAAGAGCTAAAAAAAATGTTTTTAAATTACACAACACATTTTAAATTAATTTTACTATTTGTTTAGAAACACCTGAGAAGAGCCTAACCCAAAAAAAAACAACAAAAAAAACAAAACACAGAGACAGTAAATGGTGAAGATTAGAGGCTGCACACAAAACCAACAAGAATGTCTTAGCGGCCCATCAGTGATGTGGTGAGGGTCCAGTGGCGTCATGTTGTGGCATCAAGTCCATCCTGATGAGAAGTTATTCTTATTGAAACTTTTTGTCTGAACAGCCATTGTGATTAGAGGTCAATGTCAAACTGTCTGAAACTGAAATTTAAGTGCATCAAAATGAGGCTAACAATGCCTGGTAAGCGGTTTAGTGTGTTACCAGACGGACAGATAACAGGCTGATGCCCCGTGTGATCCTGTGGCTCCTAAAGGCTGACGGATGAAGAAGCGGAACTTATCACAAGACTGGTTTGGCAAAAAAAAAAAAAAAGGATCACTTTGCAATATCTTGCACTTTAGTCTGGAAAGCAAATAGAGAAAAAGAGACAATCATGAAACACAGGGATTAACGAGACATTGATGTAGCACGTGTGTACATCTTGTTCTTCGTTGGGGCAGTAGCTCATCGAGGTGAGCAATCTGACGCCCCCCTATTCATGGTTATTCATCTATACCGCAACGCTAATGGATACATTTTACAGATGGAGAAAATCTAAAAAGAGAATCTGTGCATTTGGTTACTTTAAGCTTTTCTTTACAAAACTTAAATGTAAATTCATCCCGTGCATCGTTTTTGTGCACGTGTATGCGTTGCACCGACAGTGTAGCACATCTGGTTTTGGTGCATCATCCCTGCCTCTCGCAACAACCAATGTCAGGTGGTGTGGAAAACCGGAAAAAACTACTCACCCATCCACCTTGCTGTTGGACCCATGCGCCCACACGCCTGTTGAGGAAAGTAGCCATGGCACCCTGGACTTTATTTATCAGCTCTGGGGATGATTTCTTGACATAGAGCCCAAAAGCCACTGAGGCCTTGATGAGCTGCATCTCTGGAGCCACCTCAGTCCCCTTAGAGGCGTGAGTCTCACACAGGGCCTCCACACTCTTGCTGAACGCTGCTTCCACAGCCTGGGGAAAGATGACACAGGGGAGCGGATATTAAAGAGGATTGAATTTCACATAAAGTCACGTACACATGTAAGTCGAGCCCAACGGAAAATGTTATCCTCCTCTGCTGCTTGATCAGTTTCCAATTTTTTTTGGTCAGACTAAAATTAATTTTCGCACACAAATCCAATCAATGAATATTCCTTCATGTGCAGGTCATCTCATACGATTTAAATATATATATATATTTCTTATTATGTAGCAGTGACATCACAATAGAGAGCTGTATTGTAGTTTATAAAACTGATAAAAGCCTAAAATAATGCGGTTTTACTGTGTGAATGTGTGCGAACACGGAAAGCTGTCAAGTCTTAATCGGAAGGAAAGAAAGCTGTACTTCCCAGGATGGATACTGTATCAAAAAGACAGATTTTGTTTATATTAGTGATCAGTCTATATTGTTATATGCCGTGGATTGTGAGAAATGACTAAAATGACTTAAACAGGCTGCCTTGTATCACGTTGGCCCCTTTGAGCCGCGACTCACAGGGAAATCGGTAATTAATTCCACCTGATACATTCATGTGGGACATTCATTGAAGTGCTTGAAATTCACTGCCCACCTCTTTTGCTGCCGCTTGCTTCAGGCCAGACAACGCAGCTTGAAACTTAACGTCATCGTTCATGGAATCAGCGATTGTTCTCAGTTTGTCAGCGATCAAAACTGGATCAAAATCGTCACCTGAAAATCAAATCAAATTTATTTATATAGCACATTTCATGTACAAACAGCGCTTTACATAAAATAAAAGCATTGCAGCAGGGAGTGCAAGAAGCATTAAAAATACATAAAAGAATATAAAGAGAAACAAATAAAATCATTTAAATGAATTTAAAAACAGGCAACAGTCTAGATAAGTTAAAAGATATTTCATGCATAGACACATGAGAAAAGAAATGTTTTTAACCTGGATTTAAAAATGTCTACATTTGGTGAAAGTTTAATCTCCACTGGCAGTTTGTTCCACTTGTTTGCAGCATATCAGCTAAATGCTGCTTCTCCATGTTTAGTCTGGACTCTGGACTGGACCAGCTGACCTGAGTCCTTGGATCTAAGAGCTCTGCTGGGTTTATATTCTCTGAACATATCACAGATGAATTTTGGGCCTAAACCGTTCTGGGATTTGTAAACCATCAGCAGGCTTTTAAAATCTATTCTGTGACTGATTGGCAAAAAGGCAAAAACATTGGGTTGAGGAGCAGCTGAAACATGCCACGCCTTAACGGTCAGCAATACAATATTAGTGGGCTGCGGGCACAGTATATGAGTTTACTGTGGCGTCCTGCAAACAACGACCTAAGGTACAGATATCTGAAGTCGAACAGCCTTGGGCGGCGTTAAAACAGTACAAGGGTCGCTACATCATCCTGAGGACAAAAAATAAGCAGTAGGCACCTGCCAATGTTTGAACGCAACTGTTGTTTAATATTTAGGGATACCCAGTTTATACAGTACCGTACCAGGAAGAGGAACGGAAAACATTTATATGCCAATGACGAGGCAAATTTTAAGAAAACGAAAGCGGCGGCACCTTCTCAGCTGTTAGCTTATCTGTCATTCAGTCCCCATTTACTCTCTCGCACTAACGTGACACGACTTCCAGACACATGCACCAACCTCCGTCCGTCTCATACTGTCCTTCATCTGCTGACTGGAGATGACGAGGCTCCAGTGTACCCTCGTCGTCGAGAAGAAAGTGAATTATCGCATTCGTCTGCCACTCTATGTCGACTTCTGTCGGAGCCATGATTAGGAGCTATACGGTGACGCAGCCGCAGGAGGAGGCGCCGCGCGCTGCACCTTCCGGTGGGCGGAGCAAAAACGCACCTGAAAATATTGATGGAAAATACTTGGAGATGCTGAAATTACTTTGGCCTCTTTATTTGTTCAATTTTCTTGAATGCTTATTTGACAACATTTAAATTTTTTGTCATGAAAGCATGACCTCTAAACGACCAATAATGATGAAGACAATTGCTGGAAAATTTCACAATCTCATTTTTTCAATACCGTCAATTCCTTTCTGTTATAAATGTCATTGCGGACATCGGTCACTTTACGATAATCTGAAACCCAACGTGAGTTGTATCCAGAACTGTGAGTTTTAGGGCTGCCTCAACACAGTTGGACTTTAGTCAATGCTCCCCCACTGTTATGTTTCTTCACTTACATTAACAGCAATACATGATGACTTGAATCCCAAGATACAGTGAACAACTTCTTTACTGTTCAAGTGCAAATTCAAACATACGTATCAATCCGCCAAAGGTGCAATTAACCTGTAACTACATTTATTGCATTTACAAAAGTAGTGCCGTTTTTCCTATTTAAAGTATAGCTGTACTTCCTAAACATATTGTATTATATTGAACTGTGTTTTCAAAACATAACACCTACCTAACTATAAATCGGGTATCAGTTTTATTATTTTTCACTGTGTTTATTAACACATTTTTGGCCTTCAATGATTTTAAATGTTAAAAGACATCAAACTTAAAAAAAACACTTACACTATAACATTCTAAGTGATATTAAAATATGGAATACTGAATGTGCTGTACTGAAAAAAAGGCAACAGAACATTTGCACACACAAGTGAACCATTTTGATTGCCCTTGGTATAAAAGTATAAAAGGTTCCCGGTTCGAATCCCAGCTGGGGCCTTTCTGTGTGGAGTTTGCATGTTCTCCCCGTGTATGCGTGTGTTCTCTATGGGTACTCTGGCTTCCTCCCACTGTCCAAAATCATGCATGTTAGCTTAAATGGTGACTCTAGATTGTCCCAAGGACTGAATGTGAGCGTGCATGGTTGTGTGTCTCGTTTGTCTCTATGTGGCCCCGTGATGGACTGGTGACCTGTCCAGGGTGTACCCCAATGACAGCTGGGATAGGCTCCAGCCCCCCAGCAAACCAGAATTGGAAAAGTGGATATAGGAAATGGATGGATGGATATTAATAAATAATTTTAACCCTAACCCTTACCCAAATAAAATAAATTGCTAAACTGTGCCGCCCCAAGTGAAGCTTCGTTCTCCTAAAAAAAGGATCAATTTAGTCAATATTTGACAAATTACATATAATACCGAACCAAACCCTGTTATAACATGATATTTCAAGTACTGACTTTGTGCAGATAACAGGACTACAAATTTGACAAAAATGTAAAAATAACCTGCTTTAATTTTGACTATTGCTCTTCCAATATTCTTCACTTTGCATCTCTCTTAGTGTAACACTTTCCTCTTAGAATCGTTTTATTCTGGCAGTGTTATTTATGTTATTTATGACATTACTGTAAGAGATCCAACAGCCAGTGTTGCTGTTGAAATTAGTGCCGGTTACTCAGTGGGTCTGATCGAACACTAAAAAGACTACCAATGTTTTTTTTCCTACGCTTTGTTTGACGTAGTTGGAAAACCCCATTGGGTAAAGGGAATATCATTGGATATATTCTAAAGGACTTACGAAAAAGACCATTACAGTGCAAAGGGAATCCTGTTGCGCTTATACTAAACTGTGACACTGAAACTAAAGCTGTTCAATAAGTATGCTACTAAAGTATGCTAGATACATATCTAAAGCAATCTCATTACATTGTTACAGGGAGGCTATAATATATATATATATATATATATATATATATATATATTAAACTTCTAAAATAAGGTGTAGCAGAAAATAATTGTTTATCATCAAGTTTCATAATTAAAAAAGGAACTAAAAACGCACAAAAGTGAAGTATGTCGCTCTCAAGAGCTGTTCACTGTCACCGTTTTGTCCTCATATTTATCTTATCATTGTTAGTACAAGTGGATGAAAATGATTATACAGCGCTTTTAAAGTTGTTATAATGCTCCTATCATTGCTGCCACTTAGACACTGCAAGGTCATTTAAATCAGTTAGGAACCTTTCTAAAATGAAAAAAAAAAATCAATTTGTCCAGTAGTTCTGGATCAATTCCAGACAGCGCCAACAGGAAAGTGCAGGCAAAGCAAAGTGAGATACGTTAATGTTGTCATCTTTACTTTGCGGAGAAGAGTCTCTCTCCATCAGTGCATTTCTCTCTTCAGCATCTTCCCTCCTCAGGTGAGCGTGTCTTCAAGTAGCTTACACTGTCTGTTCATCAAACTGTCAGATGCTGAAAGGCACTCAGGAATAGTCTTTAGCTTCCTCCAGAGACTGAATCCTACAGTCAACCAAAGGGATCCTTAGTTTTCATTGCTTCAGTTCTTAGCAGCTGCCTTCCTTCTTCACTAATCTCTTACAACCAATCTTTTATGACCACTCACCTCATTTTTAAGTCTTGTTCATGCTGCCAATCAGGTGTGGACAAAGAACATTTGAGGATGCCAGGTGTCTGGTACTGCATTGTTAGCAGTAGATGCTTTGGGCCCTGTGGGATTTGGGATGTTTTTTGTTTGTGGATTGGTTTAGTTCCCACAGATCTCAGATTGGTATCTGGGGAGTTTGGAGGCTAGGTTAACACCTAAGACTTGGTGGTGTTTGAGCCCTTCCTAAGCTGTTTTTGAGGGGCCTACTATTGTTGGAGGAGAGTGATTTTTCCTGTGTTGTGGGTCTCTGTAGAAATGTTTTGTTCGGTAGTAAGTGTCAAAGTAAAGTCTGTAAATCCCTGGATGTGGGTTTTTTCCTGCGGTGCATGCATTGTATCGCAACAAGATGAGCAGACATGCTCACTTTACCAGTTAATTTTTTTCCAGTTTTATTTAATAATTCATTCTGTGGCAGGAGAGAGGTCTGCGACAAAGGGAATTTCTGTTTTTGGAGTTACAAATGATATTTTTAAAAAGTTAAAACTTCCCGACAACACCGGAGGTTATATTTCCACCTTCCAATAAATTGAAGATAAGTGTAGAGCGCACAGATTTGAAAGCACACAAACAGATACCATTCCAGTGCATAGTTTATTTGCATAGTCTTTTATTCTAACTCTTCTTTAAAATGTCATTTAACTGTAATAAGATGTAAAAACAGTTACAAAACTTGATACTGTACCACCATCCAAAGAGCAGGACGCTTCCCCTTCGCCAACCCCATCTAAATTAACATAATGATCCGAAATTATGGGCAGATTATCTCAGTAAACAAGTCTTGAATTGGCTCAGAGAAATTAAACATCTAATCATGCAATTTATCCAAACACAATTTCTCAAAAAAAGAACAAAATTAAACAAATAAACCTAAATACAAAGTGGACACCAATTAAGGACTTTAGTACTGAGCAAAAGTGAAGCTCCTCAGATCCTGTTCATAGCATATGGTTTGGTGTCAGACATGAACCAACTTGTATGGATTGCCTGGACACAACACCTAAAACAAGAGGAAAAGATGTGCAGAAACAAGACAAAAGCTGCTGGGACCAGAGGCGCCACAACACACGAAAACCACGTTACACATACCCACAATGTATATAACATACCCTAAATGGCAAAAACATACCCTAAATCCCGGTTATGTATGGCGCATACATACCCGTACATCCCCAAACAGGGGAGGAAGGTGAAGCAGTGAGCCACATCTCAGTACCTTTTATAAAGAACAGATGTCTACTGTCATAAACAAAAAAATCTTGGCAAAGCACCAGTGGTACAGGAGCAATTTTTGGAATTTTACATGGCTCCTTAATTCTACTGGTCTATGCTAGTCCACACTCATTCTTAGCAGGGTGAAAGAATTGAACTTCTCCCTCTGGGAACAGAAGAAGGATTAAAAAAATCTGTTCTTTTATGTTCTAAGTCTGTAGGTTTGAGATGAGGCTGGAGACTCTATAGATGTCACCTTTATCTTTTTTAATTCGGTATGTCATGTATCTTGAATCCTTGCGTGCACGTCAGCTAGATGGGCAGCTTGACCTTTGTATCTAGCTAAGCAAAAACGTCATCTGGATACTCCCCTCTCTGGTGAGAAGGCCCTATCTCTGCTCTCTCACACATAGAAAGAGTCAGTTGAGCTAAACCAAGAAGACTTGCTAGGTGGGGCTCAAGAGGCAGAAAGAAAGAAAGAACAAAAGACTTGTAGTAAGGTGAGTTCCTTGTTTATTCTGAGATTTTCTGCAATTACCTATCCTGATAGGTGTAAACTGTTGGGAAATAAATTTTCCCCCAAATTTTACAACACAAATGTCCATTGTTGAGCTGATGTAATAGATCAACAAATTTTCTGAGTGCCAAATTCCTCATGGCAACGGCAGAATTATGCAAACGGTTATGCAAAATACGATTTACCTGTTCAGTATGTGGAATGCATGGTAAGCTGCAATGACAGAAACTCTACAGCATGAATGAGTTCCAGTAGTGAACTAAAAACTTTATTATCACTATTTTTGACCTTCTTACTTTACATCAATTTGGACAACAATTTGCACAGACTTAAGCAATAATAGGGATGGCTTAAGTTTGTGCATGTGTCAACATACACTCAAACATGTGTGCACACCAACAATTAGTATGATGCAATAAAGACACATAGAGTTGTGATGACATTACTTCGAAAAATATTTAATGGACCGCTTGGCTAAGAGTAACCTAAATCTGACCTTATTCTAAATTTGAACTTTGCATTCTGTCACCGAAAGAAAGGCACGACATTGTTTGGTGTGTAAGTGGATTTATGTCATTATATAATTACCTGGAAGCACAAACACACTGCACATACAGAATGTTGTTAATTTTTACTACCAGTAGATGGCGACGTTTAGCTACTGCCCATTCTTCCGTTGAGAGCTGCCCCACCCTGTTGCAAGCACACACGCACAAACACACACTCAACAGCCACCGAAAGTTCATCATCAAAACATGTCATTTTTTTTCCTGCAGCATCTGCATTATTCCACATTGCTAATCACAACGCATACATGTTCGAAAATGGTGTTCAAACACATCAGGATGACAACATGCATACACAAGCAAAATCAAAAAGGAAAAAAAAATGCATTAATATCAAATGCATATTCACCAACCCATCAGTTACATCATCAAACTGAGAGACAGAAATTGTTTCTAAATTTTGATCTGACTGTAACCTCACATTCAGTGTTGATAAAGGATCATTCAAATTATGTTTACCTGTGTGTGTCTTTCTTTGTTTCTTTCGATGCTTCTAACTCCAAAACTAAGATTAGATTAATGAGTCCAGGGCACATGCCAGGTCTCTTTGGATAATGAACAGCAATGAACATTAATAACCCCGACCCCCCCTAAGGATGAATACTGCATTTAATCTTGTGTCACCAGTCACACTATTTACCTGCGAGCACTAAAAGTCCATTCAGAATCAGTTTAATGAAGGCAATGTTAAAGACCAATTAAAAATCTACATTACAAAGCAATTAAAAACAGTTTTTAAGGTAATCATTTCAGTGTATCCTAACCTCACAATCACACCTGATTTTGATAAAGTAGACTGAAACGGAATGCTTAAGCCATGCATTAAACTTTTTTCTCTGAAAATAATGAAGCCTTCAATTAGGAATCATGCACCATGATAAGCAACAGTCATGTCACGATCTGTACCTTAATTACTGTGGTGGTAATACACAACATCTCTTACAGAATAAAAATATAATGGTGTCGGGGAGAACAGAGCAGTCAATGAAGACTAGATGATTAGAGGTAATGAAATATCTTTTAACTTATCTAGTCTGTTGCTTGTTTTTAAATTCATTTAAATTATTTTATTTGTTTCTCTTTATATTCTTTTATGTATTTTTAATGCTTCTTACACTCCCTGCTGCAATTCTTTTATTTTATGTAAAGCACTTTGAATTGTTTGTACATGAAATGTGCTATACAAATAAATTTGATTTGATTTGATTTGATTTAAAACATCTTCCACTTGCTCGGAATAAAATTTATAATCTGATCCAAGCTGAAGCAGGAGACTTAACTTGATCTAAAACACAAATCTATACCACAGTCAATATGCTCAGAGTGAAAATAAAAGGTGTCCATAAGAGAATACAAGGACAGTTATACAAAAAAGCCTGCTAAAGATAATAAAGATTATAAATACTAAGGTAGGTAACTGGTAAATTGACAGGAGGATAGCTATGGGTGACTGTTGGTCAGAAAGAAAAAAAAGGTCTAAATTACTGAGCAGAGGAGGAAGAACCTTGACATATACAGTGTATGATAATAATGTTGAGCCATAGGCAATGTCTGCCCTAACTTCGAGCTGACAAGTAAATATATTCAAACAGAGAGCATACAGAGAGGGAAATGGTGTCTGTCAGCACTGTGTAGATTCATTTTGGTAAACTTGTGCATGTCTGCCACCATAAAACAAAGCTGCCATTGTTTTTAATTGGATGGTGGACTGCTGCTGCCATCAGTATCAACTTCTTTTCTGGGAATGTGAATGTAAAACCAAACTGAATTATTTTGGTGGCTTTTATATCAGAGTAGAGGTCAGAAGAGATGTTTTCTATTCTTCCCAGATTAGCTGGGATCCTCTTGTCAGACTCTGTGCAATGAAATATCTAATCAGTCGCTTTTGGTGTTGCTCTTCTTTATTTTTTCATTGTGGAATGTTTTCCTTTCACTAATTGTCTGATATGAGTAGTCCCAGCATGTCCCTCTGAATTTTTCCACCTTGTCTATCATTTATGACAGTATCTTATTTTATCTGTGGACGGAACAGATAAAGAAATATGTAGTAATTGTACATTTTTTTGCACATATTTTGTGAAATTACAGTTTTTATCATGGTAGACCAGCATAGCTATTGACAAATGTTTACTTGTGTTGCCCTTCTTGCCAACTCCAACTACTACAACTTTACCAAGTACAATTGGCATGTTTGCCGAGCAACATGAAGGTTTGAGAAGGACTTTGCTTGCTCTTCTGTTCAGTTTGTCATGTCTGTGGGTTTTTGCCACGTTTTTAGTTTCTGTTTAAGTTCTTAGTTTAACCATGTTTTAGTTTTTCATGTCTTAGTTTTGTTAAGTCTTAGGTTCAGGTCTTGTTTTTAGTTTTTGCCATGATATGCCACCTCAGTCTTTCTACTGCCCTGCCATCAGCTTCACTTCCCTCACCTGTGTTTTTCCCATCAGCTGCACTCACTCACCAATCACCCTCCTCAGTATTTAGTTTCCAGGTTTCCCCATGCACTTGGTCAGATCCTTGCACTTTCACGCCACGTCTTCGTCATTCCTAACCAAGCTAAGTATTTTCATGCCAAGTCAAGTCTTTTGTTTTCTTTTGTCACAGTCATGTTTTGTTTTCACAGTCTTGTTTTTTGTCATCCGGCTCAGCCGCGCTTTGTGTTAACTTTGTTTTAGAAATAATAAATCAATTTTGCTTTTACCTCTGAAGTCCGCATCCGTGTCCTTCTACGCCTCGCAGCCACCCCCCGTGACACAGTTAAACTGTTTGTCCTTACTTCAAGCCAGACTACTGTATTCTGATTGTTTATCTGGTTGCTGCGACATGTCTCCCCAAAGGAACGCTCCCTACAACCAAGAAAGTATTTCTGTTTCAGTGGATGTCTTTGATTTGAGCTGGTAGGTATGTGATTGGTTATATGAGGCTGTTGAGGCTTGTGATGCCTTGATGTTCCGGAGAAAGTGGAGTTTAAGTGTCTTAAGCCCTATTCGGACGGGACTAGTTTAATGGGGGGACCTGGGGTAAAGTAATAATAACCGGGAAATCTAGTGCCGTCCGAACGCGCCATGTCAGTAAAGATAGAATTGGTCATTTCTTCTCCCTGGCGTCGTCTGGTTAACCAACATTACCATACGTCCCCCCATTGAACTAGTCCCGTCCGAATAGGGCTTTAAACTGTGGAAATCCCTGTTTTCTTTAAGGCATGTTGACAATTTCAGATGAGGCTCTCAAATGTGTTGAGTACTGAATGTATCTGTATGTATCCTCTAAAGCAATAGGTGAGCAGAAAGCTAAATACACATACAGCAGAAAGGACAAACCTTCACCAACAGACACATGCTCACTTGCATAGCGGCAGCAAATGCTTCGAAATGTTTGCTGACCCGTTTGTACATTGTCTCACCTGCTGATGTCCTGGAGATTTTAATAGGAGGCTTGGTTGAAAATTTCCACAGGAAGTCTAGAGCTACAGTCGTGGACATTTCCTTAATGCCACCCCTCTGCAACATCTCTAGATCATTTTAGGACTCTGGTGCCTGTGTTAAAGAGGCCTTGGTGTCTAAAGCAGGCTGAAGAGTTTTGCTCTTCTGTGTCTGCACCTTGTTGTGATATTGCTTGAAGTTTTTCTGTGTTGATGACCTGTTTGGCACATTTATTGGTGCCTCATTATAAAGGTTTCCTGTCTTTAATTAGCCTAATGGTGAAACCTAAATATTAATTCCTGACTATTGAGTGTGTTTACGGTCTGAAATAATTTTCCTCCATGTTGTTGCCTTTGTTTTGTGGAAATTGGGTTCACTCACAGGGAACAAAGGTTGCAAGTGTAGGAGGATACTAAATATTGGCTGTACAAATATAAACTACTGTCTTGCACACAGCCCATTTCCATAATTATTGTGGTAGCTGCTCACATTCAATGATGCACAATTATATCCTCCTTCATATTGTCTGTACTGAAAACACTTTTCAGGAGACATTTCTTTTGCCCACTATAATGTCAGCTAAGCTAAAAGACATTTGGTTTGTATATCTTACAAATCATAATGACATTTTTTATTATACTACACACTGACTCTTTGCCTACCTCAAACAGAACCACTGGTGCTGTGCATCACAATCCGTTAAAAGATTATACTTGCCATGTTTTTTATTCAATTAGAAAATTTCATAGGAGCTTTTTAATTTTCTGTACTTATTGATGAGCCTATTCAGCAACATCCGGGGTAGGCAGGGTACAACCTAGATAGGGTTGCCAGTCCATCACAGGGCCACATGGAGAAAAACAACCATCCAATACTCACTCCTAGAGTCACAAATTAACCTAACATGCATTTTTGGGAAGTGGAAAGAAGCTGGAGTACCCAGAGAGTCTATACCCACGTATAGAACATGAATATGCAAACTATGCAGAACTAGGTACCAGGAACCCTCTTGCTGTGAGGTGACGGTGCTAACCACCACACCACCGGACAGCCTATTCAGCAACTTTACACCTCTTTTCTGCTTTACATTGGCAATTACTCATCGAACAAGTCCTTAAACAGGTACAAACTTTGAGGTCGTTTGTCCATACCCTGACATTTTTTCTCCCTCAAATATGTACCATGTTGGCATTTCCTTATCAGATCAAACATAATTCTTATGCGTTTCCTTTGACAAGCCATAAAGTCCTTTGCGATAGCCAGACGTGGGGGAGGGTTGTCCTACCTGACAACAATGAGAATCTGAACACACTTATATTGAGCTGTGCTTTGGGTCTGCAGCACTGAAACTACAGCTGTTCAGTAAACATTTTTTGAAAAGAGCTTCAGATTCTTAATCTAATTAAATTCTAGATAAAGTATTGCTTTATTATCAAGATTCATAGTGGAAAAGATTAAGGCACAAAAAGTAAATGTATTGCTGTCAGAGGCTGCTCACTCTCGCCTAGCTGTCCCTTGCTGTCACACAATTAGTCCGACTGGATGAAAAATATCAACCATCGGATCCTTTTGAAAGTTGTGGCAACAAGGAATTGCATTTCTATTAACGACAGTCCTTCCAACCTATTAGAATATGTCTGTTTAGGTTTGGACAATTCAAATACTTGCCCATCATTATTAGGGCTTCAAAATCTTTTTTCCACTATGCAAGTGGCAAGATGCAGAGGATGCAAGCAGTAGTAGAGATGTCATGTACTTTTTATTTGCTGTCTATATATCTCATGTGGATGTGCTAAAGATGCTTTTGTAAAATGTTTGGTTCAGAGAATCTGTTACTCCGGTAACTGACCGAGAGGTTAAGTTACCTCTCTTTGTGAAACAGGCTAGAGTTACCCCTCTCTCTCGGGGTTGAGTTACCTCCCTTTGTGAAACGGAAAACTCAGAGTTTCCCTCATTTCAGGGTTAATAAACTCAGAGTTTTCACTAAACCTGCTTCGTGAAACGGACCTTTGGTCTGATCTCCTTGTATGTACACACTACGCTATAAACTTCCAGATAATTGGATGGAAAGCAAAGATGAAGATCATTGCCTATTTTAGTATAATAATGTTCTTTGTTTCAGCCTTACTTTAACCCGAAAATGCAACCTTTATTTGGCCATTGTAGGTTGTAGGAATCATTGACCACCCAAATGTAGCTGCATGGTCACAAATATGTCCTTGAAGTTGCTTACAGGTAAGCTCGATGCAACGTTTTTTAAGCTTCAGTGGTTGAATATCGGAATATCTCCAGACACTGTGACCTCTCTGCCACCTCACATGCATTATCTTTTATATGATATGTTCTCCCAGTGAGCCTGACCAGGTTGCTGGATTTGGGAAGGGGAACAAAAGCCTTTGCCCTTTTTGTCTGTGTGTGAGTGCCCTTTTCAAATGGCAAATCAAAACCTTTTTTCCTTATTTGTTGGTGAAAGGTGCCACTTTTATAAAAACAAAACATTCTAAACAATTTGCCTAATAATATTAGGCTGATATTCAAAAGTTGTTTGGAAATATCTCCTACAGAGAGCTTAAAAAACTACATCTAAAAAAAAAAGAAGAAAATGTTTGTGCCAGAATTGTTTGATTATACAGACAAAGGTCACCATTTGACCTAGAAACAAAGTAAATTGCATCTCTGTAAAGTTGAACATGAACTTTAAATGTCTGCTACTGGTGCGTCCATTACTAGCTTAGGCAGGAGTCTACCTTAGGCTCACTTCATGTAGGTCAGGCTCATTTAAAGCCTAGTTTGCGCAACGCTTATTCCGTTGGATTATTGTATTGTTCACTCTACGAAGATTCTCTAATATTTTGAGGTTATGAAGTACCACTGTGTTCACATTTCATGGCTAAACTGCAACAGGGGGTCTTATCACACAGCGACATTTTCTGCCATACTTAACTCCTGACTCCTCAGAGTCATTTTATTTGAAGTAGTTCCAGCTCTCACCCAGATGAGTCTCTCTATTGTCATGCTACAACATGAAGCTAGCAACTTCTAGTAACTTATTATTTTTTTGCGAACTTCGCTGTCAAGGAGAATCGGCAGTTTCTCTTCATGGCTTCTCTCTCTCATGTCACAAGATTGCAAGCTGGAAACATCTGAGGGGTTGTTGTTGCCAACCAAATTTAGCTCAGTTTCCCGAGCAGGCCATGGTTTCAATTCACTCTCCAAAATGTTTGTTATATGCTCATTTTCCAGTCCTGGGTTTCACTTTGTGGTGTCTCCTGATCCTGTGGCTGTACTTATTCTTAACTGACAGCTCTCAAAAATTCTCTATATATTACAATAACTGCCAATTTGCCTCTGATCTGGGCCGTTTATGAAGGACTACAATTATTTTCTGCATTACAATCCTTTAATGTGAACTAAGGTTTGAAGAATACTATCACACTGAGTTCCTTTGATCCAGACTTTCAGAGTTTTAATCTTGATCTGAACCAAAAAACACATGCGAGTAACCTTTCCTGGACCATGGTCAAAAACGTAAAACTAAATTTTGGTCTGGTTTTTAAAAAAGAAAAAAGGTGGTGTCAGTCCAGATCAAACTGAATTTGATTTGGTTCCATTCTTTAGTCAAAACATGTTTTTTGGTGTCTAAGATTTCCAGATCAATTGCAGAAATTTACAGCTCATACAGTTAGCATGTAAAATAAAATAGTAGACTGTGTTTTGAATTGAAATATGGTCCTACTCTGTTAAAGAAATTCAAATGAAAATTCTCTTCGAAAAAATTCTTTGCAAGAAGCACTTAAAATTGGTGCTGCTGGTTGTAATGTCATAATAATATCATTACAGTGACAACAAAATTATGTGGTCATTTTTCTGCAGTCATTCAAACAGTGATAGGCTGCTAACTAAACTGACAACATGCCAGCGTCAAATACACGAATGTCTACAGACCAGTCAAAGGTAAGTGCAGGGATACATACCTCCTGTCATGTGAAGTTCTTAGATTAACTCGCATAATTGCAGTAATTAACCAAACTAACTGGATGGAATGTGTACAAATCTATGAGGTCACAACAACACAAACCTTAGTTTGGACTTTCAGGTGAGAAAATACCCTTAATTACCTCAGCTGGCTTCTCTCAATGTGAGGGGAGCAGCTGCCTGAAAGTCTCCTATTCCTCAATTTGTGCCATGCAATGTGAAGAAAGCTCTCCTGCAGAGAAACTTGACCTTGACAAGTTGAATCTGAGGTGTTTCTCAGTCAGTGCTTACAGCCTGTGCACACAAGGGCTAAACTTGGGATGGGAATATACACAGAGATCTTCTGTGGCTGCATTAAATACGCTGCTATATTGATAATTGTACAACTGAACTCCTGCATGACTGCTGATTCTCACTTGATTCTTTACCTGGTGTCCTTGGCAGTATCTCCAGAATGAGACTGTGATATCATTAGAGTTTAACTTGCTGCAAATCATCCTCCCATCAGAAAGTCTAATGCCACCTTCACATATGGTTGATATAGCAAGAGAAGGTGGGAAATAAAATGTGCTCTTTAATAGCTCAACTCCTCATTATGTACCACATGTTAACCAAAGAGGGATGTCTGTTGTAGACATGGAAATACTGCAGGACCAGTTAAAAGGCCATATCAATATGTAGCTGACATTAGATTTGATGAGTGTTATTTTACCACTTACTTTCTATTTCTGTCATCACATTCATTCTTGGTTAGCACCGTCACCTCACAGCAAGAGGGTTCCAGGTTCAACTCCCAGCTGGGGCTTTTCTGTGTGGAGTTTGCATGTTCTCCCCGTGTATGCGTGGGTTCTATCCGGGTACTCCGGCTTCCTCCCACTGTGCAAAAACATGCTTGTTGGGTTAATTGGTGTCTCTAAAATTGTCCTTAGGAGTGAGTGAGTGTGTGTGTGTGGTTGTTTGTCTCGTTTGTCTCTGTGTGGCCCTGTGATGGACTGGCTGCCTGTCCAGGATGTACTCTGCCTCTCGCCCATTGACCGCTGGGATAGGCTCCAGCCCCCCCGCGACCCGACCGACGGATTCAGCGGGTATAGAAAATGTATGGATGGATAGACATTCATTCTTAAATGGCTTAAAATAAAAGCATAATCTCTCAGGTGTAATAAAATAAGCAAAACAATGGATACAGCAAATATAATTAAAAAGACACGCTTTCCTAGAAGCTTATATATGAGATGTACAAATTTTTACTGTCTTCAACATGGCTTCATAGTTTCATAATATTATCATTCCCTGATATGTAAAGCTTTAAAAGGTATGCAATCTATTTTGCAGTGAACTGTGACCAGTTTTGACTTCTGTCAATAACAAATCTGCCCCCAGTCATCTGCAACAGTGATTTTTGTCATCATCATCAACTGATTATTTCACTGTTTGTTTAAAAAAAAAAAAAAAAAAAAAAAAAAAGCACAATTCCATTTAAAGATGGAAGATGGTTCAAACCTGTTTGTATGCTTGCAAAACCCAAAATCTACTTCTAAAATATTTGCAGCAGTTATGGGCTAATATTGTAAGCAATAGCAATTAAATGTTATTGAAAATTAAAAAACTAAATCAAAACTGTCTACAAAATAGGTAAATCGTAAGAATGCGAACATCTAACATCTGTCGACTTATTCAGAAAAAAATCAAACAGCAAACAATCAGAAATCATTGTATTCACTTATGCCTGGCAGGGTAATCACCGTAGTGATGATTGTTTCACTCACAAGGAAAAATGTTTACTCAGCTCAGATGTCTGCAAAGTGGCAAATTTTCAGTGGGCCGACACTCACATTGTCATGAGGTTTTGGCTGTTGAAAGTGAGCTTTTAGGACTCAGAGAAAGTGCTCAGGGCCTAATTTAGCAGAACATCTGTTAGATTAGGCACTCATTTGAAAGCTGCAGTGCTCGAATCTGACTTTTTTTGGCAGTAATCAGATTATTGTCCCAGTTGCTTCTGTCATCATTGTCTCATTTGTATGTGACTGCCACTGAAAGGCCAACCTGTAGTTCTGAGCCAAAGAGAAAGTGGTTGCTGATGCCTAGTGTGGACAGAAACTTAACAAGGGCTCCGAGTGACTCTGGGTAACCCAAGATGATAGATGAACATGACAGATGTGGAAGATTTCTGTAAAACACTGTAGAGGAATGGAGCATAAACTGTGGGGAAATCCTTTTAGAGTAGTGGGAGGTTTGAAATAACCAGACATTAGAGCCAAAGTGAACAGCTCCTTGTGTCAGCTTGTTTTGTTAGACAGAGAGAGTTGGCTGTTTACCATACCACTTCCTCCATGGGCATGCATTTCACTTGCAGATTAATTATGAAATGTAACCATCATGTAGAAATACAGTTTTGTTTCTGTTGCTTTCTTTTCCCCCTTAAATAGTTCTGGACTGATGCAGTGGATATAAAAAGACAGGTGCATGCTGTGTTTTACTGTCTCTAAGACTGATACTACAGCTGTTTAAATTGTCTTTAGATGCTGAAATTCAAAGGAGTATGGGCACAGGATTGGAATTTAATTGCTAAGACAATATCTTCAAAAAGTGCTCCTTTGTCTCTGGTTCAGCCACTTGACTCCCTAATGTAGTGATGATAATAATCCCCTTCATGCCAGCTCTGACCTTTGTTATCCCGTGGTGTCAGACAGCAGATCATTTAAATCGTGTTGAAAAGTGGAGTGTCTTGGACGTATTCCTGCAGCAAATTCAGCAGATACTCTTTGAGAACTGGAGAATTTTGAGGCTAATTCAACATCTTGGATTCTTTGTCACAAAATGAATTGTGAACAAACTTGGTAGCGTGACAGGACAGATTATCCAGCTGAATGAGGCCACTACCATCACAGAGTAATGTTCCCATGAAGGATTTTGTGCAGTTGGCAACATGCTGGTTGGAAAGAAGCAGCAAAGCTGAACACTGCTCAGAGCATCACACTGCCTCAAACCCATCAGTTTCCATCAAAGATTCACGATAACAGAACACATGATTCCGCCCATTCATTTTCTATACCCCTCAACTCAACTTTATTTATAAAGCCCTTTAAAACAGCCGTGGCTGAAACAAAGAGCTGTACATGAATAACAACAAGAAATATAAGGCATAAAACACAAGAACAATGTAAAAACAATAACAATATTAAAACAATAAAACAGAAACAGAGTCATGCAAACTCATGCTGGGTTAAAAGCCAGGGAATAAAAATGGGTTTTAAGATGAGTTTTAAAAATGGACAGTGGAGGGGCTTGTCTAATGTGCAATGGGAGGTCGTTCCACAGTTTAGGACCAGCAGCGGAAAAGGCTCTATCTCCTCCGAGCTTCCGTTTAGCTCTCGGTACCTCCAGGAGCAGCTTATCAGCTGACCCGAGGCACCGGGCAGGAGCATAAGGATGGAGCCGCTCAGAGAGGTAAGGCGGGGCGAGTCCATTTAAAGATTTAAAAACAAATAAAATAATCTTAAAATGGACTCTAAAATGCACAGGCAGCCAGTGGAGGGAGGCTTTGCCAGCTGCCTAAGATAAAAAAAAGCTGGACTTCACTACTGCACAAATTTGCCGGTCCAATTTAAAATCACTGTCCATTTTAAAACCCAAGTTTGTGACTGTTGGCTTCCTGTATTGCACCAAGGGGCCCAAGTCAACAGGAGGGGATTTGCAAGAGCCACTGGGACCAAACACCATCACTTTAAAAAAGTTTAAGGACATCCAGGCTTTAATGTCTTCAAGACATAACACAAGGGGTATAAGAGAGAAAGCATCCTTCTTCCTTAGAGGCACCTAGATTTCGCTGTCATCAGTATGACAATGAAAAGAGATACCATGCTTTCTCAGGATGGAACCCAGGGGCAGCAAGTACAGTGAAAAAAGCACGGGCCCTAAAATTTAACCCTGTGGAACCCCATATGACAGCGGAGCAGAGCGGGACTCAGAACCACCAAGGCTTATGCACATGGTTCTATCTGCCAGGTAGGACTTGAACCAGTCCAGGGCGGTACCAGAGATGCCCACTAGGTGCTGCAACCGAGGCACTAAAATGTTGTGGTCCACAGTATCGAAAGCCGCTGTTAAGTCCAGGAGGACAAGAGTCACATAGTCTCCAGAGTCATTCGCCAGGAGGATGTCATTAAAAACTCTTCATAAAGCTGACTCTGTGCTATGCAGTGTTTTAAAGCCGGACTGGAAGACCTCCTGGACATCATGCTCATCCAGGAATGATTTTAATTGAGTGTAAACAACTTTTTCCAAAATTTTTTAAATTAAAGGAAGCTTGGAGATGGGTCTAAAATTGTCAAGCACACCAGGATCAAGATTGGGTTTCTTAAGCAGGGGTTGCACCACAGCATGTTTAAAACTTTTTGGGGGACAACACCAGAAGACAGACTGCTGTTAATAATGTCCAGAACCGACTGCCTGTTACTCTTTAAAAAAGTGAGGCGGGACAGTGTCACAGGGAGAACCTGATGGCTTAATCTGGCCAACCACATCATCTAAGGCCTTCAGAAACACAGGCTCAAACAAGTCAAACACAGCCGAGCAAGGAACAGGGTCAGAGGGGTCAGATGCCACAGTCGCCGTTCCTCCTCCACGGCCCGACGTCTGCGGCGAGTTAAAATAAGAACAGCCAGCCGGTAAAAGTTCGACCAGAGGGCTGCACTCATCCGGAACGATCCAAGTCTCTGTCACGCAGAGAAAATCCAGGCCACGAGAGTTGAAGAAATCCCTCAGGATAAACGTTTTGTTTGCCAGTGATCTGGCGTTCACCAGGCCGATCCTGGCGGGCTTCAGGGGCTGCGGATCTGCAAGACCGTGGCAGCGTCTTCAGCAACTGAAGGTTCGCCCCACGCTGGGAAAGCCAAGGAGGGTGGCGGCGGCGGCGGTGGCGGCGCTGGACTCCCTCGAACGATCCGATGACAGTACAAGGCAGGGATCTATGGGATCCAGGTAACGGCAACGAAAGATTGGATTAATCCAAGTCCTGTTCGGGAAATGGTCGAAGATCCGTCCAGCCAGGCTTTAAGCTTCACCAGCAGACCGCAGCGTTTGCTGTGGCAACGGAGACGCTTCCGGCGAGAGGGTAGGGCCGAGGCCCGGTACAGGTGAGTCGGGATCCCCGCCAGTAGCGGGGCACAGTTTTCTGCCCACCATGCTCAAACACACCCAAAGTCCTGACATTATGACGAAGATCTAAAAGAAATTGGCGATCATACACCAGCAGAGACCTGATCTGTGTAATGCTAAGGGTTATGAACACCAAAAACACAAAACACTGTAGGAGCAGCAGGCGGCCAGGTACGCACACCGGCGCCATCTTACTTCCACTCAGCTGAGAGAGAAAGAAGTGAAGTCAGAAAATCCAGTTGAGATTCATGGGGGCTAGACACCATCCCTGTTGCCACTGGTCAAAAAGAGTTAATCCTGGACAGGCCGCCAGTCCATCACAGGGATAACACAGAGACAACCAACCATGTGCACTCACATTCACTTTAGAATTGGGGTCAAATCAGAACCGCCAGTCAACCTAACAGGCATGCTTTTGGACTGTTGGAGGAAGCCAGAGTACATATAGAATCCATACTGGCATGGTGAGAACATGTAAACTCCACACAGAAACACCCCAGCTTAGACTTGAATCAGGAACCTTCTTGCTGTGAGGTGACAGTGCTA
Source organism: Odontesthes bonariensis (assembly GCF_027942865.1). Lineage (NCBI taxonomy): Eukaryota > Metazoa > Chordata > Actinopteri > Atheriniformes > Atherinopsidae > Odontesthes > Odontesthes bonariensis. The sequence continues at coordinate 17,833,629 of NC_134508.1, read as the reverse complement.
ATAACCACACTACCATGCAGCCTACACCACAAGATTGGATAATGAAATTACAGGACCAAAGAGAAAGAAACTTGAGCAAACTGCATCCCTTTTATCACCGAAGAGCAAGTTTGTTGGAGAAGCAGAGGAATAAGCTCTGATGGACAAAATGGGAGAATTTCTAGTTGGAAAATTCTGTGGGCAAAATAGGTTTGTCATCCCAACACAAAAAAATCTACATCTGGTAGGCACTGTCCAACATCAATGACCACTTCAACTGTACGTGCCATTACCATGGAGATTTCTCATCCCATAGTGCATCCTACTGCCATCTCTTCCCCGTGTAACCAACCTGCACACAACCTGCCATCCACCGGATGTAAAAGGAAACGGGATTCATCAAGACAAGCCACCTTCTTCCAGTTCTCAAGCACAAATACTCTTTCTAGGTACATTACTACAGGGGTCAGAATGGGCACTCTGACCCGTATGCAGCCACGCAGATGTGTTCACAGCAAGCTTTAATGTCCTGTATGTTCTGACACATTTATCACAGCCAGCAGTAGAGCTGCGGTAGTTTTTCTGTGGGACTGCACTACACCTGCCATTCTTCACTCCATATAGTCTTGGGCACCCATGACCGTGTTGTCCTTTCTTGTGTTACAGTGCCTTGCAAAGCTAATAATCCCCTTTGGCATTTAAATCTTTTATTGCCTTACAATTTCAAATTAACATAGATGTTTGTGGGGTTTGTATCATTTAATTAACACATGCCTTTACATCTTTTAGACACACATAATTTTCAGTTGTTAAACAGACATGAAGCAAGAGGGCATAGACGAGAAGAAAAACTGAGTGTGCATAAGTATTCACAAGAGCCGCTGTTGAAATAGAAATGTAGAAATGTTCTGTCTCTCTCATGTAGTCATCACAGTTTGGTTGCTGTTAAAGTCACTCACATCCATGCCTTTTATGCTGTTTAATTCAAAATGAAGCATTTTTGGAAGCATTTTCCATTTCGCTTTAGAAGTCAGAGGTATTACATTATTCACCAGTTCTGATTTTGGCTAACTCTGACTTTCTCTCTTCAAGAACAATGACAGACAGCATTTAAGCTTTTATTCAAAGAGAAATTCAACGATTGAAAAAAAAAAAAAAAAAAAAAAAAAATCTTGCGCCAGGTTTCAGGAGTTTCTCTTGCCCTCACTTAAGCCAATCTGAAAATAAAGTTCTCCCAGTTACTGCACAGAGCTTTTTTAAAGCAATGAACTCTGGCTAAAAATGAATTGTTGTGCATTGTGTACGTAATCAAACATGAAACAAAGGCTGCTTCGCTTTTACAATTTGGACTTTGTCGATTGTCCTTGGGGCGGCTGGCTGAACACAGAGGACTCCTGTTAGTTGGTTTCCAGCTCCGGGGCATGTTGTCTACTTCCAGTGCTAATTATGCTTGATGCGTCTGTCATTGCTCCAGTGACTTGTGATGCGATCTCAGGGCTGTAATGGTTTATTCTGGTATTAGAGCTACTCTGGACTCGCTACAGCCTTCACTCTACACAGAACTTGTCATTACTTAGAAAATAATCTGTACAGGAAGTACACCAATAACGATCATACATAACTAGATCATTTAAACTTGGACTGTTTTACTTTTAAGCGACAACTGTTCAGCACGATTTCAAATGTGCAACTAACGCAGCATACAACGGGTTACAAGACTGGGAGGCATAGAACTGGCCAAAGTGAAACAGAAACACTTGGCACGCCAGCTACAAGTATTGTGAGGTCAGGTTTGGCATGTGCTGTCATTTTCCAGGTGGAGAACAGCTGCTATAAACATAGTTTTCATTTGTAAAAGAGGTACAGGCCTGTTCATGGTCCAGGGTGAAATGCTGCTCAGAGGTGCTGGTGCTGCTCCTGTTACACTTATCCCAGGCATAATCCCAGGCACATTAATCTAAACTAAAACTTCCAAGGTGATAACATGCCTGTGTTTGTACCTAGATGTGATTTGACTGTCATTGTTGCTGTGCACAAGATGCTTGTAAATATGTAAGAATCTGAAACGTATCCATTTCTAATCAGTGGCCAAGACAACAAGTGCAGTTGGATAACTCTTGGACACACTGAGCTCTGCAAGTCCTCAGCTGTATGCCAGAGGAGAAAAATACCCAGAAGAAAGATTTAGTTCTAAAAGAAATGCTGCCAACTGAAGAGGTGAGTCACATACCCGAAGGTTGGGTCCCCATGGATCTTTGTGTACCCACTTGGACTTGCAGATGTAGCAAGCATGATGGCAGCTTCCAAGTCCAGACTCAAAAATGTTACACACTCTGCAGACAGAATGGCTTTGGGCACAGAAAATGTCTCTCCTATGGGAAATGGAAAATTAATGATGGTCCCTCAGCTGGAGGCAAAGAAAGATTTCGTCTCCAATCTTTAATGCACTGAAACTGATTTTTAAGTAAAAATGGAGATGGTTTATACTACTATTTTTAGTTTTTAATATTATTCTGTCTAAACAAAACTGTTTATGATTCCTTTTAAACAGAACCACTGTTTCAAACTGTTTTTACTCTTTTATTATACAGTTGTTGTCTCTAACCTTAACCTCAAATTGGATGTAGTTCTCATCTTTTCTCTTGTAAGAGGGTGTTCTCCTAAGATTACAGAATCATTTAAACCCTCCAAGGACCACCACTGCCTTGAAGGTTATTTTAGTCATATTACTCAACAGCACATAGGGGTCAAGTTGAAATCCACTTGAAGTGAATCTTTCACAGAAACCCATGTATGTATGCTGCCTACATTATTTTTATCATGTTTTCCGGTCATCGGGCCTCATGCAAAAACCGCTCGTATGCACAGATTTGTTCTTAAGTTGTGCGTATGAGTGATTTAAGAGAATTTGCGCATTCACCAATCTTTTCGTATTTTACGTTTTCTTTCAGGTACGAACAGAATTTACGAGTGATCCAGACCTGTCGTAGGAGTTTTGTAAAATAATCCGCTGTTATTCCAACCAAGTTTGCTTGACTATTGGATTGTATATTTAATTACTTTAAGTAAACATAAATAAATATATACATTATACCCCATAATGATGCTGACATTATTCTGTTTGACTTAAATTATGCACTAATTGAAGGTTAATTTGACTCTGTATATAACAAGGTCAATGGGAAACGTAACCAGTGGCTGACTTTCTACTTTTGGATGCCTTAGCGCATGTGTGCTTCGAGACCGTGTAGATATCCTTGTGGAGTCAGACAAATAGCTGACATAGCGATTTAGATTGCCAAGGACTGTGCTGCTGCAAATATGCAGCTTGCTAGAGCCACAACTCCAGAGAGAAACACGCCGATCAAACCCAATTCCACCACAAGTCCAGGTCCTCACCACCATTGGAGACAGATCGGGGGTGTCCCAGTCCTCTGTGCGCTCCCTTTGGTCATCAAAACTCTCATCAGTTTATCACCCATGGTACATCAAATTCCCATACATCGCTGTCCAACAAGTACAAATTAAGAGCGACTTTCATGCCTTGGCTGGACTGCCAAACATAATTGGAGCAAAAGACTGCACACATATACGCATCAAAGCACCCGTGCCGTTGTGGAGCGCACTGAGCTGAAGGCCAGGTGGGTGTGTCTCGATACAGGAGGGGGGCAAACTGCTCTATAGCCCAGAGAAGACATGCCAGATTTGCACAATATTGCCATGAATGAGGGTCTCCTACAACCTGAACCTGCCCAGGCAGACCAGAAGGTGTGGTGCCAGAGGACCCCCCTCATTAACCGCCCCATCAAAGAGCCATCATGAGGCAACAACGATTACAGTAATCGAGCGCCTGGCCATGGCGAGATGTTTTCTTTTAAGCCATTTTCATATCAAACCATTTCTTTTTTATTTCGGTGACATTACGAACTACAGGTGACACGGAATTAACAGCACTCGTAATCAGGGCTTGAAAACGAAATTATTTTTCAATCGTTCCGTTCCGAACGGTTCAGACATGTTTAACGTTTTCGTTCTTGCATTCCGCCACCAACATATCGTTCCTGAACCGGTTCGGAACGTAAAATATCGCTCGTTCTTATCGTTCCGGCAGTGTTTGGCGGGCCTATCAAGTCTACGTGTGTGGACTTTACCTTAGAATAGACGTACTCATTAATATTTGCCCTTGATTTACACCGTAGCTCTATGCCCAAAAATAATAAATCACCGGCAGCATCCAAAAACATTCAGATGGGCTAAAGCTGCGTCGACGTCACTTCCTTGATCTGGGAGCTTCAATGTAAGATGAGGGTTGATCTACTACTGTAGACAACAAAGTATATGCTATATTCTACATGAATTTTTATGGTGTAGAGTTGTGAATTTATTTCATCAATGGAGAAATTGAGCAGCCTTGCTTTGTTGTCTACAGTAGTAGATCAACCCTCATCTTACTTTGAAGCTCCCTGATCAAGGAAGTGACATCGACGCAGCTTTAGCAGCAGAGAAGCTATTAGGCTTGTGTTGATAATAATAAACTCCTGGACTATGTACAAACTTCCAAATGCATCGTTTTGTGAGTACAGACCATAGTTGTATTACTGTAGAAGTTTGGTGTCATGGCATGTGATTTTAGTGTGGTCATTTTGGAGATACTGCCAGGGTCCGTTAGCGCTTGTACTAAGCTAATCGGGATAACTCAGTAACTCGGCTGATGTTCGGCCAAGATCGGAAAAACTTCGGGTGGGCTACTTGGCTGGATGTCACGGTTCAAATGACCCTAGGGTGAATCTACTCCGAACCATCACTTAACTAGTGGATAACTAGACTAAGTAGTGGATAAAGGAAGTGATTCGTGACAGCTGCCTGCATTGAGCCTAGCGGGCAGCGAAGTGAACGCACAACCGGAGGTAGTCTTTTTCTTTCCCCTGACAAAGGCTACGCTTTTGTGAAATTTTATAAAATATATAGAGAACGAAAAAAAACGTTATTAACCGTTTTTTTGGATTTCAGAATAACGTTTCTGTTCCGGAACAGTTGAAGACCATTTCGTTTTCGTTTCCGTTTCCGTTCCTCGTAAAATTCCGTTCGTTTTCGGTTTTCGTTTTCGTTCCTTGAACCGGTTCGGAGCCCTGCTCGTAATTGCTTCCCATTTCTTCGCTTTAGCAGGTCCAGTAATTCCACTGCTGACACTGCTAAAAATGACAGATTTTCCTTTTTGGATCTCTGAAAGCAGAACTTCAATCTCAGAGCCCCTAAAGTTGTTCTTTTTGCACCTTGATGCCATTCTCATGACCTCAACACTCAACACGCATAGGACAGAGGAAGCAGCCTTATTTGGTATAATTTTGGGCGTGGAGTATGCAAATCTACTATCCTCGTGCACGTGCACTTAAATACGCACGGGTGGGATTCATCCTTTACGCAGGTCGTTTACACACTTTTTCCGAAGTTAAGAGCGTTTGTTGAATCTGACGTGGCGTGTTCGTACGAGACCTTCATACGAATAAAGTAAGAGAAATTTAGAATTAAAAATACAAAAATGTTCTTTCATGAGGTCCAATGTGTTTTAGTAAAGTTTTGTTTTGTTCTTCGAAGCCTGCCATTTTTTAAACAGAGGTCATCATTTAAGAATTACACATATAAAATGTACCGTGCATAGGATTTTTGACAGAAAACCTTTGCTGCTCATCACTGTCAATCTGTCTGAATTATTCTCTCACCTCGACATGATATGGTGTAGTCACTTGGGCAAAAGTTTATTTCAAAACTCTTTTCCACCCACCTTGTTATTTCCTCTTGACCCAGAAACTAAATATACTCCTGGAATCTCTGAAGGATGTTCAAGTGTCTCTCTTTCAAACAGTAAATCCCTAATGAAATGTGGCCAGCGAAGCTCCGATAAGTGCCAGACTGTTCAAAGATAAAGTGACTTGATTTCTTAATGAGAGCTTTCTCTGAAAATAAATGAGCAGACTGTCCGCAAAGGTTCATGTTGCTCACACAATAACTAGACAGTTCTTTCTCTGAGGATGCCACCAGCCATATTTAAAGCAGCAGCAATGAATGTATTGCTTCACATTTGGTTTGGTTTGGTTAGGTTGATTTGATTTATGACAGCTGTCACCACTGAGACCCTCACAGCATGTAATACTACACAATACAAACTGAATAATTTAAGATGGACAAACATGTGTAACGTGGAAAACAAACTGAAAACTCTAAGGCTACGTGCCCACGACAACGCTCTGAAGCATAAACGCAGATGTCCGTTTTTTTCCTCCACAATTTATCTGCGTTCTCACGAGCGTCTTGGGGGTGGATATCTGTCTATCCATGGGAACAGGGAAAACGTATAAAACTCATAAAACTCGCAGTTTGCCGATGTAGTATGCACACCCCGGACGTAGGTGGCAGTAGCACACGTGTGCAAAAAACGCACTTCTGCGTTTTGAACTGTTCCTACTGCGACGAGAGGTTGGAAAGTTTTCAAGATCTCCACTCTGGGGGGCGTTTGTGTTTTCTCCGTTTTGAACTCCTAAAAACGTCGTCGCCGTGTGCAAGATAGGCACATCTGTCGAAATGTTCTACGTTTATCTGTCGTTACCGTTGTCGTGGGCACGTAGCCTAAGTTTCCACCCAAACTTATCAGGGAGGAATTTGAAGAAGCACACATACAAATAGATCGATTCAACTTTGTGAATTTATAGATGAAAACCTCAATGTGGTTTGTAAAAATGCAATTGAAGCCTTAACTGAAACATTCCCATATTTTATCAAGCTACAAATTAGCCTTCTCAGCCAATGTCCCTACTTGTTGTTTAATTCCTACATGGTGACATGGAGCCCCTGTTCATTAAGGATGCATGGTATTTCTTCTCTTTTTGATCTTTGTTTTCATGGATTGCAGTTGTTTCAAATGAGTTAATTTAATCGATTCAAAAGGTTTAAGAAACCTCACTTATTTTTATAAATTGCTATAAAACCACACACTGTGGGAGGAGGATAAGCTCCTTAACAACAGTGACTCATACAGACAGTAAATACTGTGTGGACCATAACTAGCAGCCATCTCCTATATGTTATTCTTAATCAAAACAATGATGAGAAGAAAATAATTCCTAATTACAATAATTAGGTCTGAAACAATGTTCCAGGTTGTTGTATGTTTACATTATGCAATACTATATGTAGAGACTCAATTTTATATTACTCTCACTGATATCTCTCAGCCTGCTGCAGAGCAACAGGCAGCTTGACTTGATTTTCTCTCCTTGCTAATCTTAAGCCTCAAAATTACATCACTGACAATTGACGTCAAAGAAAACTCTCCACAAGCTTTTTATAAAAGTAGTTGTTTTTTTAATAATTATTATTTAAGGCAATCCAATACAAAGCATTTCACAACCCACCAATATGACAATAATCAGGTACAATAAAAACCCTTGAAATGTAAAGTAGGGAGTCATGCAAACAGATAAACTAAAAAAGTTCTAAATAATAAAGATAAACTGGAATAAGACCAAAATAACAAACAGATAACAAAATGTGTTAACTGTAACATGCAAAGTAGCTACAGTTTCTTTTTTAACCACTCGTGAGAAAATAAACTTTTCGGGAACCAGGCACAAGAGAGAAGAAATAGCTCACAGTCCACTGTTACTGCCATGTTTGGCACAGAAATGTATGTAATCTGGATGGCTGGGTCCCGTTTGTTTTCCCATATGGTGGTACTGTGTGTAAAACACTCTAATAACTCAAGAAAACATGCAGCTGATTAACATACTTATAAATCAGGGCTTGAAAAGGATTAACAACAGGAGCAATGGCTTGTCATAAATTTCCAAAATAATCGGTAGATATCTTTGATACAGTAATATTCCCAAAAATATATCAAACATTTACAATAAGCACTTATCGAGAAGATTAAGTGTTAATGGCTCCTGGGAGATGTTGGTCTTCGAGGCTCTCTGCCAAAACTGATTTCTGGTAGAAAGCCTTTTGCACACGTGGTAACTGTGGGAAAAGGGTTTTTTTTTTTTCAAGCTAAGCCTCAGTCTTTTCCTGAAACTTCTCTGTTGCTTAAACCTCACAGAACTGCAAAAGGTAAAGATAATCTGTAAAAGTTTTCAATAAATCAACTAGTCAAAGTGAAATGGCTTTAGTTGGAATTTGCACCTCAGTCTCATGGACGATAGTCCTGTGTATGATTTAAAGCCCTCTGGCAGAAAGATGTGAAGGTAAAAATCGAAGGGAACTGCAATGTTAACTGTATCAATATGCAAACTAGCTGTTACCATACACTTATCATTCTGTTACAAAACACAAGAACTGAACAAATTCACTGTTTCCAGTCTTGACAAATTTTCTCTCCTGCACATAAAAACCACATTCATCTATCTTAACTATTTTTCAGTACAGACTTAAATGTGATGGAGTGACTGCCTCCCAGATCATTAGGGCCTTTATAGTTTGCTACATTAAACTGTTTAACAAGGCTTTTTTTAACTGAGATAAGTTCTGCTTTTTCATGCATTTCTGCATTGATCTCAGTGGTTCTGTTTTAATTATTGTTTGAAGCCATGATTATAATTTCAAATACCCCCCCCATTGGTACAAAAGCGTTGCACCAATTTAAATGTGGACGTGATGATAGTCAAGGAATTATGGCTATAACCTCTTACGGAATCGTCAGACAATCATCAAATCCTGCAAGAAATGTAGTGAGATGACAGAAAGTTGTTGCCAAGATACTTCAGTGTCAGACTGACCTACATTCCCATTCCTAATATCAACATGCAAGTACGGCCAAAAATGGAACAAGAGCTGAGACTGCATTCCTCAGCCAAAAATGGCTGAATAAGGAAAAATAAAAGTGGATCCAGACGTGATTCAGATCTGGATCTGGACTGATATTCAAGAAAATTTTAATTTGTCCCTTTTTGGGTAATCTCTGGAACAAATAAACAATAATACCATATAAACAAACCCTTTTATCCCATGGAAATCCTTTTTTTTTTTTTACATGTGTATTGATGTTTAAAATTTTTGCCATCTTCTTCAAAATGAAAAAGTTTAGTTGTCATGTATGAAAGTGTAGAGATAGACTGCCCACTGAATGTCTCAGTGAGTTTTGAGCTTTTTTTCCACCTTACTCTACTGATCGAATGATTATTCTTAGCCAAAATTTAACTTTTGAATTGCTCTGCAGAGCCCTGCCAGCACTATTGTGCCAGGGAAAAATGCTGAATTTTGAGTATTTTGTTTTGTGTGGTATCACAATGCAAAAAAAATTTACACACAATACAAATTTTTGCAAAAAAGAAGTATTTCTCCTTGTATGATTGAGGAAATTTTTCAATGGGGAGCATTTGCATAGAACGTAAATGGTGACGTTTTTCCTCTGAAGACTTTTTCTGAGTGCTAATGATGCTTTCCTGAGCTATACACACTGTTGTTTTGTTAAGAAAAGGGGAAGCTTTTAGCATCAATTTTCAATGTGCTGTGCAAATGTAGTGAAATGGTGCATTAATACATCAATACCCAAAGTGCTGGGCTGACAGTTTATTTTAGCGCAATAAAACCAGAATACAAGCCTGCCGCACTGCCAGTCGTCCAGGGGGCGCCTCAAATGTTATTGTGATATGCCAGACCTCAAGCAAGTGAGAAGTGAAAAGAAACTGGAAAGCAAGGAAATGAGAAACATACCTGCACCAAACTTTTCCTTAAAGTAGGTGTTGTGATTCTAAGAGCCAATCTAATTCCTCCCCTTGGCCCTAAACATTGCACTACTCCTGCGTTTTGCAGAAGCAAGGTGTCCATTTTCCTTTTGAGATCAAGGACTTGTGGTGATGAAGCCCTTCAGCTGGGTTGCTGGTGGCCATTTTGATGGCAAAAAAATGATTATTTCTTGATCTTGAAAAGAAAAGGGGCACCCTACTTCTGCAAAAATGGGTAAGAAGTGCCAAGGGGAGGAAATTGCGATGAGCAAGTTGTGTAAGTCTGCATTACCTGCCCTCCAGCCTCCTTATAGTGAGTGCTTTATTTTGTTCATAAATGAACACTCCAAAATTATGCTGGATCATTTAGCTGTCAGTGACTAATGTTGCCAGTAAGGTAAATAATGTCAACATGATACTTAAGGGGCTGCATGGCGGTATGGTGGTTAGCACCGTCGCCTCACAGCAAAAGGTTTCCATATTCGATTCCTTCATTTCTATTTTGCTTTTCTGTTTGGTATGTTCTCCCCGTGTATGCGTGGGTTCTCTCCAGGTACTCTTGCTTCCACCCACAGTCCAAAAACATGCACGTTAGGGCGACTAGTGACTGTTTGTGTCTGTGTGGCCCTGTGATGGACTGGCAACCTGTTCAGGGCGTACCTTGCCTCTCGCCCAATGGCAGCTGGGATAGGTTCCAGCCCCCCCCTCGTGACCTAAATTGGATTAAGTGGGTATAGAAAATGGATGAATGATAATTAAATATGTATATAATGCTGTAAAATCATATCAAGCTACAGATTATGAAAAAAAGGATCCCTCCTTATCCTGTGGTGCAGATAGATTGCTAACAAGTTTTATAAATGTAAAAAAATAATTTGTCACCTACCTGATGGAATGAACAAAACTCTTGAAGCTCTGGAGACAATTTTTTTGTACTATTGGCCACCAGAAACCAGTGATGCATTGCAGTAAGGACAGCTCTATCTTGAAGGAAAATCCTTAGGAATGGCTTTTGACCACAAAAGTCATGTGGTTGCTGATGTGTGACCAGTGGCATTTCAGTGGAAATGTCTCCACTTCAAAGGAGGTGTATTAGGGATAGAATTGGATCTGGAATAACCTGACATTGGAGCGAAAAAATTTGTTATAGCCAACCTGGTTGACCTAATGTGTGCTGTGTGTCAGTTTGCCTGTGTAAAATGGTAACTCATATATAGGTAGTTTTTCCACAATGTCATTCTTGAAATTACCATAAAAAGACAATTAATGAAACTACCTAGATATATTTGCCACACAGAGACCCAGCAAACTTGTTGGTTACTTTGTCTGGTTGGTAATTATGTTTTATTGGATGGCCTTTAATTTCCTTTTTTGCATTTTCTGTGTTTTATTATTGGGCTAATTAATATTGTAATTGTTGTATTTGAAAGAAAAAGTGGATGACCGGGATGTTAAACTGACAAAAGGTTTAAATAAATTAAACACAAATGAGTTAATGCTCTACATGTGTAGCTTTATCTGTGATTGAAATGCATCCATACCGAATAAGAGCTTTGATTTGAGCTATGGCTGAATTGAAAAAAAATATTTGCTCTGCATTTGTACATTTTGCACTTTTTTCAAAATGAATGAATAGCAGCACTGAGAAAGAGAGAATATGATTAAACTGGTAGGATAATCATAATGGGACTGTCTATAGAGTTGTGCTTTTCATGTGTAGTCACTAGAAAAAAAAAATTGGTGACTGCTTCAAAGTGGATTAGGTTTGTATGGTTTTCAAAGCATATCTAGGAAATGTCCATGCCACTGTGATTAACATTTGAAGATAAATGCTGAGACATGGGACTTCAATTCTCATTCATCATGCTCTTATAAACAGTTACTTCTTAAAGAGACAGGAGGGCTTGGTAGTTAGAGAACATTATAACTGTTGTATTAACAGATGCAGGGATAATTCCCTTATATAAAAACTTGTTGGAGAGGGGAAAAGGTGCCTAAAAAATATCACTGTATTAGGCCACACCAATGACTGACGAGCAAGGTTTGGGTCAAAGTTCACATGTCCTGATACACTTAGAGAAACATCCACAGACAGGCACAAGTTTTAACCACAACATGACCTTTTTGAACCAACCTGCTGTCAAATTATAGATGTGAAACAGTCACTGCCCAAAACGCTGTCACCAACAAGTCCTGAAAAGTTTGGTTAGTCTCACTTAGAGAGAGACTACAATTGAACATATCACAGAAGAAACAAACAAACAAACAAAAAAACCCCCAAACAAACAAAAACACACTGCTCCTGTAGTCACTGGTCAGGTACAGCACAAAATGCAACACCCATTTCCTGTGCCGTCCCCTATTTACACCAAAAAACAGGAGGTAGAGAGTTCCCATTGGACTCTGAGAGGCTGCTGCATGCTATCAGTCCTCAGTGAGAAGCCAAGAGGAGGGCCTCAGATCTGTGTGTGGTGGTGTGTGTGTCCAGGTGGTGTGTAGGGAGGTGGTGCAGGATTAGGTTTGATCCCCCGGCTCTTCATGTAGGAGATGAACTGGTCTGGGATCTCTGCAAGCACGTCTTTAGCGAGCCGTGCCATGCTCAACACGTGGTTACCTGTCCGGTCCATGTAATCTCTGAAAGGAACAAACTGAGGAAAAGAATAAACAACATAAGAATGATTATAACTTTGTGTTAATATGACTAAAGCATAAAAAAACATATGGTTTCGCCTGTACAACAAAATACCATCCAGGATTTCTGGAGCGCTGGTATGATTCTTTAAACAGTGAAATCCGGGAGGCCCATGTTGAATGTCTGTCAATATTTGCAGGATTTTGCAAGCACGATATGGTAGCCCATCACTAATCCTGTGGTCTGGCTTTCCTCAAGAGTGATGGGAAATGAAAAAGCACAAGAGACAAAAAAAGTACGTTTCCCGCAAGAATTTGAGAATGTACTTCAGATTTATCTCTGGTTCGTATCATTTGTCACAGTACATTAAGAAATCCTTGAATAGCGGTGGTAAACCTCTACTGTATAAGACTTCAGGGAGCTCTGCACATCATGAGCTCTGCCCACTATACATTTACTCAAATTTTGAAACCACAGATGGATACAGATGAAAACTCACTGAAGCCTAAACAGCTTGACAGGTGTTTGTTTGTGACATAAGGTTTACAAGAGTAACATGAAATGCCAAACATTTTGCATGCTCGTACCCATGGGAATTTACAGGAACCACATGTATGTCCTCATCTGCCAGTGCTAACAGATGGTGTTTTAATGTACCAGTACATCAGTGAATGTAAAATGCGAATGTGAAATCATGGAAAATGGAACTTCAGTTGCCTATAAATTGCAACCCAGTCTGCCTTTGTTTTATAATTCCCTACAATGATGTGCAGTCAAATAAAGCTGAGAAAGAATAGCCAAAGGAACAATTCCTCCCCGTCACCATACAACTTTTTCTTAATCTTCCATTTTCATTCTTGCAGGCCACATTTCTTTTGAGGATTAAGAAGCTATGGTCACCTTTCCATCCAAATGGCCACTAACACTTCCTATCAAGGGATACATGACCACTCTTTCTTCATGCACAAAAGAAAAAAGGGTACCTTAACACTACAAAATAGAGGGTTAGGGTCAAGATGAGGATTTGGGATTGGTTCAAAGTTTTTACTCTCAAAGGCAGTCACCTGAACAATGTCTCTTTCTGCCAGTTTCCCTCGGGATGAGATCCTGATGTCATCACCATCCAGTTCCACCATAGCTAGAAGACACAAGATCACATGCATACACATATAGTGTTAGAACTCAGCAAAAACAGCTGCCTTTCGGACAGACTAGGATGAAACTTGTGTTAACATTTAGTTATCACACATGGCATTTATGCATTATCTTTTTGCACAGTATATTTGAAAGGATGTTGGGCAGTACAGCCTATGGGAGGTATAATCAACTAATAAGTAATTTATTATAGCCTGTGCAATTTAAAATCATCAGTACTAAACATTGAAACACAGCAATTTAACCTCAGCCATTTCTCCTGCAATCATTCCTGCATCCACCTACATATCCCCTTCCTTCCTTACTCAGATGAGCTTGTGTTGTAATTTTCTCAATGAATTAGTCCCAGGGACGTGTGCACTGCTGTATCCATAGATATTGATGTTTCAATCTTTTTAAAGCATACCAAGCAGATAATTCCTATTGGGGGAAAAAGAGACCTTTAGACCCCCTTGAAATGTGGTGGTATATTTCTCTGCAGTCATCTTTCACCAGCTTGTTTTTTCCTTGTTTCTTGATAGTTTGCTGTGTTTGGGGCATCTTTCAGCTGCAACCTTTGGGCAGAGTACAAGTAGACACCAGCAAATAATAGCATGTGGGTGTGAGGACTATAAAAACTTAGTGAGCAGTGAAAATCGCCATCTCCTTCCTCCTGTTCTGAGGAAGAAAGTGCCAGAGACACATTCAGGCTAAAATCAGGCTTGTTGTATAGAGGTGTTTTTAGGAGTTGTGTGTTATTTGCTCTTTAGAAAGTCAATACACTATAATTTATATATCCGATTTAATGCTTTGTCCTGCAGCTGGCTGCAGTCTCTTTCTGAACACTGCTCCTACATTTGATTTGAGTAGATGGGAGAGGAGGCCAAGTTTGAATGCTGCTTAGCACACCCTTAACTAAATTTCTATAGTTCAAAAATATGTAAAACCCACAAAAAAAATTTCCTTTTCAGTATCACCTATCATCTGATACACAATTACTTACACAGCTTGTTTATGAAATTAGTGAACCAACTAAGAATTACAAAGAACGACTGCTTTAGTCAATCAAACAAACAGACCAAAAAGATAAAGTTACCATACCGTCAAACTCAGCCTGACCCACTCCAACTATGATGATGGACATAGGAAGCTTGGCAGCCTGTGGAAAAATCAAAATTGAAGAGATGACAAATCTTTAAAAAGATAATTAACAGGTTCCTTTATCTGATAGCCAGTCCTCATCATATTGACCTGTAATGATGATTACTGCAACATTAATGGTTATATGCTCACCCACATAGACTGCAACCACACTAATGTTGTGCATCACCATTCCACTATCTCAAGACCCGTTAATTAAGAAAAGGGGGAAAAAAAAGTTTCAGAAACTGATTCAGTGACATTCATATAGAATTAAACTTATTGCTTAAACTTGTTGTTAGCTTCTCTTGCTTTTCCAGATACTTCATAACCCTTAATCCATTTTATTGCTATATGAATCCAGCCTATTGCTTATCTGGGGACAGCACTGTAAATGCTGGTTATCAGACTTTGGAGGTGGGATTAAACTCACTGCCAACAACAACAGTTTCCCCTAAAATGCTTGGACAGCAGGGGCCCGTTGCACAAAAGTAGGATAAGGGATTAAGCCGGGATATGTTGGCTATCCTGGATCAACTTATCCGTGATCCGGTTGCACAAAAGTAGGATAAGGGAAGTGGGATATGTTCAGACCTAAGTTACCATGGAGATTTATTCTGTGAAGCTAGCCTGCTCCAGACCAGGCTAAGTTCCAGGATCTATTTAATCTCATTCCTTATCTCAGTCAGCGGTCGCCACAAATGGAAACCAATATTTATTCCACTGCCTAGAACATATTGTTAAAACATTTAACTATACCCACTATCATTATTGAAACATTTGTGATCATTAATCACAATCATTTTAGATAACTGATGATTTTAGATGAACTTGCAATCATTAGATAATTTAGTTTCCCACAGACTACACATAAAGTACATCACCATATAAATATAAATACACAGAGAGTACCATGATGTTCCTTTATTGAACAAGGATGAATCAAAGCAAGTAAACCATCAGCTCCTTTCAAAACTGAAGTCACACAGTGCTCTACAAAACAAAAAGCACAGAATCATGCAGTTTGAGACAAACTGTTTGTAAAAATGGTAATACAAATAAAATTGCCTTGCCTATACAGCACAAAAATGCCTCTGCCATTGCAGGCCCAACTTAAATAAACATGCAATATTAATTAAAATAATTTAACACATATTGGTCTCTGACCAGCCGACCACAGTCGTCATCCGGGAAGATGGCAGGACTGTCCCAGTCTATGAGAGCTGGCACTCTGGGGGCCCTCTCCTTTCTCATTGTGGAGGACAGCACAGGCCACAATGATATCACATGCCCTGTCTGGGCTGACTCTCAGGTGGTTCAGACACTGAAAGCGTGCCTTCAGTAGGCCAAATATCATTTCGATCCGGGCCCTTGTTCTGGCATCGGCATGGTTGTATGCCAGTTGTGCCTCCAGAGGGTCTGCAAATGGAGTGAGCAGAAAAGGCTGGCAGGCATACCCTCTGTCACCCAGCAACACACCCAGGAATTCACCTGTGAATACAAAATGTTACCATCACAACCTCATAAGTAGTGACATTCTTAACACAGCCATGATGTTAAAAGTGGTTATCAATAGAGGTTCTGTGGCTCACCTTATGATAGGCGCCGATAGATCTCTGAGTTCCGAAACACTCGGGAGTCGTGGACCGAACCGGGCCACTTTGCCACAACATTACTGATCAAATAGTCAGCATTGCAGACCATCTGAAATGATAAGATGTTAAACCAATTAATGCACATCACAGGCAATGTACAGTGTTCATTAATTTACTTTATCAAAAGTCATGTTCACCTGTACATTGATGCTGTGGAAGTTTTTCCTGTTCACAAAATCCCCCTCATGGCCACCTGAGGGGGATTTTATTTTGATGTGTGTGCAGTCCACTGCACCAATGACATTGGGGAAACCTGTAATACGATGCAATGAGTATCTTACTCTGAATGTTAACATTGTAATTGTAACTGTAATTTAAAAAAAAAAAATGTCTTACCTGCAATCCTATAGAACTCCTCCTTGATGTCACAGAGTCTTCTATGCCCAGGGAAGGAGATGAAGATGCTTGCAAGTCCTTTAATTGCGTTTTTTTTTTCACTGCTAAAACAGTACAGGCAATGTGTGGGCAGGCACATTCTTAATAAAAAGTTGCTGCCATGTCCATTTTGGTTGCTTGCTTGCGCTTGACTCAGAGCGCGGATCACACATGAGAAGCTATACAGAATCATACGCGGCGGACAGCACAGCTTTATGCCAATTACGCACACAGGCTCCACACCTCCACACGCATCGCGTCTGCAATCATAACTCATCAGGGGAAATCAAATTTTGCCAATATTTTAGAGACCCCCAACATTTCCCAAATCATGTTTTTTTTTTGGGGGGGGGGGGTCTCGTGTCAGTTTCAGGGGGTCTCGGATCCCCCGAGTCCGAACACTGCCTAATTGTGATAGTTTCAGTGGAGTGGTGAGTGTGATTTGTGCACTACTTACGCATTCAGGCGGTCAGCAATGGTTTAACACGTTTGCTCCCTTTGTTTTTTAACTGTGGCCGCCCTTGTTGCCATGGTGAATCAGTGAATCTATGATCGATCGTGGGGTCTATTTAAGAAAGCCGTGTGCAGCACTTATCCAGGATCGCTTTCACCTGGCTTGATAAATCCGTGTCTGCTCATCCTGGCTTGGCCTTTGTGCAACCAACTAAGCCTGGGCACCCATGTTTTGGATTCCTTGAACCTGGCTAAGTAACTCATCCTGGATGTCTAAATCCTACTTTTGTGCAACGGGCCCCTGGTCAGTAGTTTTGACGCTGAC
Organism: Odontesthes bonariensis; assembly: GCF_027942865.1. NCBI lineage: Eukaryota > Metazoa > Chordata > Actinopteri > Atheriniformes > Atherinopsidae > Odontesthes > Odontesthes bonariensis. The sequence continues at coordinate 17,816,220 of NC_134508.1, read as the reverse complement.
ACTGTTTTGATAGCTACACAACAAATCTAACCATAGCTGGTTTCTCACATAGACTGTTTTCACACAAAAAAACATGACAATTTTATCTCATTATTCACATCCTGGGTGGGAAAAATGCCGAGCTGCAAAATTAACTGTGTGCCGACAAAACTATGAGAGGCTGGTTGAGTTGTCGGCATGGGGGAAGAAAAAGGGACAAATCTGTCAACAGACAGCTTAATGAGGTCTAACATGGCAGCAGATGGATGAGCCAGGAGAAGAGGAAGGGGAGGACGTGCCACTTTTAGTGGGTACAGCAACCGTCCACATTTACCCTCCCATCCACTCCCAAGCTCCATCATAAGTCAGATGGCACTGCAGTTATTCTTTCAAGTGTCTCCTCATACAGGTTAGAGGGGAAATCACCCGTTCCAGAAAGCTAGCATGCTCTTTAAAATAAAAATATTTGCAAATCCCTTAAATCAATATACAATTCACAAGCGAACATTTATCAAGATTAGAAATATTTCAAAATTTCACTGTAATTAGCTTATCTTGACATTTATGGTAAATGGACTGTACTTGTATAGTTCTTTTCTAGTCTGGCTGACCACTCAAAGCGCTTTCACACTACACGCCACACACTCATACAGCACATATAGTCCATACAGGCTACATATAAGCCTCCTCACACAATCTGTAAACATATGGAGACAGTTGCTGCCTAGGTGAGGAATGTTGTCCCATTGTCATTTGGTATAGGATTCTAGCTGCCCTGCATCCCTGGGTCTTTGCTGTCATCATTTGTCTTTCACAATGCATCAAATGAAAGGTCTTGATTGCTGGCAGGACACTACAGCACCCGGACCCTTCGACTATGAAGTATGCTGTTTAACATTGTCTTGCTAAAATATGCGGCTCTAAAGCCTTTATACTGTATACCTTTCAACATTAATGGTGCCTTTCTATAGACGTGCAAGTTGCCAGTTCCATAGGCACTACTGGACCCCCCACCAGAGATACTTTTGAGCTGAGTGCCGATAAGAAGCCTGATGGTCCCTCTCCTCTCCATGATTTCTAAAAACACTTACCTTGACCACAGAACAGTTTTCCACTTTGCCTCAGTCTATTTTATATAGATAATGTCCTCAGAGAGGACAGCAGCATTTCTGGATCATGTCCACATAATTAAAGCAATACTATGTAACTTCTCAAAAAGCCCATTATGGAGCTCCCCCTATAGGCTTGGAGGTAATGTACGGTTACGACACTGCCTCTCTCTTTCTCTTCCTTGCTTCATCAGTCAACGTCTTCTTTTGTTTCTTCGGTGCCTCTGCCATGATGATCGTACTGACAGTGTTGCGCTAGCTTAGCCTTATACCTGGGAGCGTGAGAGGGGTCTATTTGTTTTTGCGGTAGGTGTGCCAGAAAGCAAGTCGAAGTACTTCCGCTCAGCTCCCGGGCCGGTCCAGCAAAGTTACATAGCGCAGTTATTCCAACTCAGACCCCCGAAGGGCATAGGAGACAGGCCAATCGTAATATTAAAACTCATTCTAGCTGCACAATTTTTTTCAAGCTGTTATTTTAAGGTAGAAATGTTACATAGTATTGCTTTAAGTCTTCTTTATACCTCAGAGCTTTAATCTGCATCTGTAGATGGCAGGGGAAGCTGTATTCACAGACAATTATTTCTAAAAAGTGTTTCTGAGTCCATGCAGTTATTTCTGTGACAGAATCATTCCTGTTTTTAATGCAGTGCTACCCGAGGGCCTGAGGATCATGGGCTTTGATTTTCAGCCATGTCCCTTCCTCAAGGTGTCTCCAGATGTCTCCAGATTCTCTGAATCTTTTTTATCATACTATGCACTGTAGATGTTGAAATATTCCGTTTTTATAATCTTAAATTAAGAAATATTATGCTGAAATTACTCTATAATTTGTAGATACAGTTTATTGCAAATTAAATAATTGAATTCAGTTCATTTAATTCATATAGAGCTAAATCAAAACAAAGTCAAGCCAATTAAAATCCATTTTACTGTAATCCAATTGTAATCGAATAAATTCTAAGTCATTAAATCCTAATTAGTCTAATTCATACAATGCCTCTGCCCATCTTTACTTCTGAGAAACTCTGTCTAAGGTGTTCTTTTTATACCCAATCAACCTCATTAGTTATACAATGCTCTTCCAGCTGTAAGTTTCTTCGTACCACTTTTCCAACCTTTTGTTTCCGCAGTCCCAACATTTTACAATGTAAGATTAAATTTAAGATGAGCTGATATGACTAATGAAATAGTAAACTGTTTCCCTTTCAATATTTGACATGTTTTCTATGTTCCTCATAGAAATTCATGGTATATTGACCTCTGATGGAACTGCATTGTAATTTTGCAGCCACAATCAGTTTCACAATTAAGTGCACAATGGATGTCATGATGGAGTTGGTATATGATTACACAGAGACAGAAGATGCTAAAAGGTTGCCAGGATACACCTTGTAAAACAATTCCAGTTGCTCCAATAAAAGTCAAGTAATTAAAAAAAAGTATTGTTGGCATTAAATTTGAAATCATCCTTACCTTACTTTAATGCCTACAACTTGTGCACAGTACCTAACAATTCATGGAAGTCCATCCGATTTTTTCTCAGGCATTTCCCACAAAAGGGTTGCTGAAGGTAAAGGCTAGAGAGTTTTTCAAATAATTTAGCATTCATCATCTATGAACTATGAATATCTGCACAAAAGGTATGCGTAATCATCTTCCTGTCATCATATATTTTTACACTGTAGTTGCATTAAAATACATTTTAATCTTGGGGACTACATTTTAGTCTTTCCCTTACCGCTACAATGTTGAAAGCATTTCCATCGACACTTCCTCAGCAGCATTACAGTGCATCTATGCGATTATCAATGTTCAACACAACTCCTGACAGTACTTGTCCTCCCACGCACGTGCACACGCTCACATTTGCAGACACTCGTGTGTGTGTGTGCCTAGTCGCAGACAAACACCCACTCACATCAGAACATCAGATGCCACCAAAAATAAACTGGCACTCCACCATGCCCCACTTTTGCCATCTTCCTGTCATCCTGTCAAGCAGGAAAGATCCAATCTAATGAGACAACAAAACAAAGCATGAATCAAAACTCCAGCAACAGAATTTATGTGTGTTTCTTAAAGCCAGATGCCATGCATGTGTAAGCCTGGATGGATGTGGGTTCTTGCAGTCAAACACACATGCGCACAAAAATAAGTTTATGGATGTGTGTATATAGAGTAGAGACTGGGCTGCACACACAGTGGTCACCTGAGTCATCTCTCTTCTGGTGCCTTGGACAGAGGTTAGTTTAAAGAAAGGTCAAGCACATTTAAAACTAGCTTTCCCTGAGTGCAGACATTAACTGTTAGTTGTAAATTTTGTGTGAGAGTTGGATCAGTCTGTTATTAAAAAACATGCAAGCCCTCTATTGTTCACATGTTAACAAACTGTTTTTTTCACTATAAACTCACACAGGCCATTAGGATCTAAAATAGATTTTCCTTGATTTAGATTAAACATTTTTCTTTTTCTCCTTTTGGTATATCTCCAGTATGGAGCATCACAAAACGTAATTTGTTTTAAAATATATTCAACTGTTGTTCCTGCAAATAGTAGCAGACCAAGATCATGGTCATGGTATCTGCAAGCACTATTATCACCAAAATTTGTATCCTGCAATCCTGTGAAGACCAGTGGATCATGCAGTCTTTACATTTTGCACTTTTAGCCCTGCAACTGAAAATTTTTCTTTCTGACTAAAAACCAGAGAAAACTGGCAACTGAAGTGTGATTAATTGCAGTGTTTCAAAACCAAAAGCCTACATTTCATACTTTTCCCCATAAACCCTTTACACAGCAATTATCATCATTTTAGATCTAATTAAACATTAGGCAGCTTTTTGCACAACATATCAATATCAATACTACATATTAATAAACTTTTGTTTTTTTATGGAGAAGCAACAAAGTAAATCTGAGGGAAGGATTCTTTTGAAATCCACCAATGGAGCATATGGTTGTATTATAAAGATCCAGTAAGCCTAAGTGAGGCATTTAGTAGATGTCAAGCTGTTATTATTGCTGATATTATTTGAATCAGTGGTTCATAGCGCTGCAATCGAGGAGAAGATGAAATTGTAAGTGGAATAGGACAGAAGGAAGATTACTTGACAATCATGGCAGGAGAGACACATATACTGCTTCATCACTGAAGCTAAATGGTAGTATGTTGGCCAGGTTTTGTATCTATCTGAGCATCTGTTTAGCTATTAATTCATCAAGAGCAAATTTTTTGATGTTGTAAATAGAAAGAGTGTAAATGTACATTGAGAAATTGCGTTTGAGAAATAGCATTGGTAACAAAAGTTAACTATCCATGTTCATGGTTTTCCTTAGAATAAGCCATCTAGAGCTATCATGGAACATTATCATCTGGTTGCAAAGCATGTTAAATTACTTAACTGGAAAGTAATGGCACACACTGACATTATCTTGACGCAACACATTAACATGCAGCGTTTGTGCATACATCAGCCACCATCAGGGCCAAAGCCAAATTTCAGGATTAGTAAGATGCGATTGATGCCAATAAATCACCTTGACCTATACAAGTAGCTCTTAGATTTAGTCCACTGCAACAAACCAAATCATGCGTGAAATTAACGGTACAACTGATTCATACTCTGCCATCAAATACACATAGATTTAGTTCTGTCAACATTCCTTCTCCACTTTTCTTTATGCTGTGAACAGTAACATGTCTCTGTAAAATACAGGCTGATTTTTTTTTTTACAAAGAAATGCTGTTAATGGGACCCTAAACTAAAAATAATGAAATGCAAAGCACAGACAGATGATTGTTGGAAGATAAGAAAGGAAAAAAAAAAAAATCAAACGCGGCTGAGGATTTCTTTTATGACAGAATGTGGTGACGTGAGAATGAAGATGAAGAAAGCAGATGAAGACCAAGCGATTCAGATCTTTTTTCCTGAAAAATATGCAGGCAGACAGGAAAAGCCTTTGTATTTATAAGTGAAGAGTCTTCCAAAGAGGGAAATATAACTAAGCAGCAGAGGGACAAAAACAGTGAAAAGAGGAGGAAGCTGCTGGGTGATTGACAGGTTGGTATCTGTAGTGTAGCAGAATCTGTTGCGACTGATAAACCTGCTCTGTTCCACTGCGTGTGCATTGACAAAATGTCCTCTCACATATTACTGCATTGACCAAACACATTAAAGTCCACATGCTGATGCAGAGTTTAGTAAATTCAGGCTCTCACTTTCTCTGAATCTGTTTCCTAGGTCATTCTTGATACACCTTAAAGCATGAATAGTTATGAGAAATGTTTGTATAACCTCAGCACTGTTTCCTCCATCTGCCAGAACCCGTTGAGAGAAAAAAGATAGCAGTGGAAGCGGCAAGCATCAGTAGACCACAGGACTGGAGGCAGTGAGATAGCGCAGCAGGCAAGATCTTAAAAGGAAGGTGTGGCTGTTCTAATGTTTTGACTAACAGTCGCAAATTCCCTTTAAATCCAGTCTGCTGGGTGTTCTGTGCTTGCGGCGTGCTGAGGAAGAGTGAAGTGGAGAAAAGAGGAGAAAAAAGAGACCAAGGGAAAAAAAAGGGAAGGAGGACAGCCATCTGCTATTTAAAGCTGAAAAAAAAGGAGTGAGGACAAGTTAGAGGGAAAGCCCTGGGGAATAAATCATAGATTTCTGCTTTTTTTTATTTACAGAGGAAGTAACTTCTTTAAAAGTGCAGCATTTATAAATATTATTCTGATTGGAAGAGAAAAAGACATGGGCTTTGAATCTTTTTTAAATGATTTTGAAAAAAAGCAAATATGGCAGTTTCTTTGGGCAAAATTGTTTTGCAATAATTTTGGTGCTTTTGACATACATGTTGCAGGGCAGCTGTTACCGTTACATGACTCCTGCTGTGTCTTGACTGGTGTGACAACCACAAAAAAAAGGACTGCTTGAGATCTAGAGCTTGTCAGAAGTACAATTATGTTCCCACTAGTGCTTCACTGGTAATTATCTACCTAACAAAGCAGACAATGAACAATAAAATAATCAAGTAATTAGCCATTTATCAAACACTGACTTTAACATAAGCTTTTGAAATTTGAGGATCATTAGCTTTTCTCATTTTCTTTAAGCTACCTTGGGCGATTTGTAAATGCAGAAGGCAAATAATAATAATAGACAGTTCAGACAGATAGACAGATAACACTCATATGTCGTCAATTTGTTCAATAACACTTATAGCTAACAGTTGTTGTTCTTAGCTTAGCTTGAAGTCTGCAAAACTGGGTAATAACTTTCAATGACTATTTAGTTGTTGCGGTGAAGCAACCAGGCAACAAATGCAGAGTAAACATAATTGCTAAGAAAAGGCATCGCTTTACATTCAATTTATTCTACACAGATCACCAAACTACAACATGTACATTACAGTTGCTGGAAAACATATTTAGTCATCCATAAATAGAGCCAGATTTTTCAGATAAGCCTTCTTGTTCTAAAATCAAGTCAGTACAGAAATGCTATAAATCCTTGTTCTTTCTGGAGCGCATGGGGCGACTCCTCTTTAATTGGTTTATTTCTTGAGTAAAAGTTGAGTTTATGGTCTCAGTCAGAATTGATGTCTTGATGTTAGTATAGTTCCCTGCCCTGCTCCAATTCATAAAACTAAAACAGCTGAAATGCCAAAGAGGCTTCAAAACGGCTGCTCACAAACCAGTGACAACATCCATCTTTTGTGTACTGCCTATTCTCTTGTTTGGCATTTTTATGTGGAGCTACATTCTTCAACACAACACTATTGACTTTTTCATAGTATAGCCAAATAAAACAGAGCCTGTTTAGGTGCAGAAAAACAGTGTGCTCCCCCCCTCGCCCATTCTTACATTTACAATGGCTTCTTTGGTCTGGGCCATGTCTGAAATAACGCCATCTGTGATGATGAGGAGGACAAAGTACTGAGACCCATCCTGCACTGCCGCTGCATATCTGCATACACATATTTAATCAAACATCAGAGGATTCTTTATCATCTCTTTAAAATCAAGAACAAATCCAACATGAGTTGTTTTTCATGGACCCATCTAAACGAGCAGTGTGGAGATGTGGAATATAATTTCATAACAGGATATGTGGACATATTAATGTACCTCAGATGACACTCAATAAAATGCTTCATGAACACACGCTGATTAATCAGATGAAACAATGAAGGGTAGAACAAAACTGTCAGACTCTGTTGGATTTACAGATTTAATTTCATTGTTATGATCTTGTCTCGTGAAGTCATCAATATGCTAAATAGTACCTGTATGTGTATTCTTACAGCAATGGCTTGTTAATTTCATCAAAAAGACATTTTTAATTACAACAGAGAACTGTTTAATTAAGATGGGGAATTGTTTGAACATTGATCAAAAAATAAGATGCTGAAAGGGAAAAAATTACAGCAACATGTGAAGTTTGGTCAATCCAGTCAGATCAAGTCGCAGTTTGCATGTTTTTTTTTTAATGGTGGTTAAATGTGAGTTATTAGTTCATGTAAGACTACAGGCTCGTAAACTACATCTGTGATCGCTGTGAGTCAATAAAAATTGCATCCTCACTGCCTTTTTATTGTGTGTAGCTTGACAGATATTGCTTAAGGGGGATAAAGGCAGCAGCAGAGAAATTAAAGCCAAATAATACCAGCTGTCAAAAAATGTTGAAACTATTATAATTATTATTTTTTTTTTATCTTTGAAAAGTTGGGATGTGTAAACAGCAGTGATGATCACAGTCCTTATTGAAAAAAAATATAGATATCTCAGGTTGAAAATGATTAAATCAAGCATAACTACCACAGGTGCCTCTTGACATAAATTCAAAAATATAGATTGGTGAGCTGGGTGGATATCTGTTTGGGTTTCTTCGTTCTTATCAACATGTTTCAAATAATACATAAGTGAGAATAATGATATAACAACAAGCAGGTTTACTTGTCACAAGGTTGAAAGACTAATTAAAAATGCTGAACTAAGAGAACTAAGAGTTGTTTGCCAGTGTCTTACTTCATTACCAGCTAGATATAGATAAACTTAACAAACTAATAGGAGAGGTGGACGGTTCTTTCATCTAAAGATGGAATAACTTTTATTTCCTTGTTACTTTGTCATTTGAACAAAACAGAAGCTGTTCATCAGCATGCAATGCTCTCTCACCTGGCAACATGGTTCACCACAGGGGCAAAGTTTGTTGGCCCATACAGCTGCACAGTCTTCAGACTTTGATGGTATGCTTCTAAAATGCCCTCAATACCATTGCAGTAGGGATTCTCCATATTTCCATTCTAGACAGTTTGGAAATAAAAGTTTCAGTTTTATGGTTGCAAAGGATGCAGTGAGTCTATACCTGTCCACATCTGAGCACAATGTTTTAATTAGATATTATTTATGGGTCCTTACTCCCAGGTCACCAACAAGATCCATGAATTGGAATAAACAGAATAAAAAAGTAAGAATAAAAATTAAATTTTTGAGGAATTTTTGCATTTGGGATATAGCAAATCAATATGCTAGAAATAGTCTTGATCAACTGAATTGAGAATCCATTGGTGAAGTAGTGAAATGAAGATTTACCAGAGGAAACTCGTGAGAAACCCGCCCGTCTGGTGGTAGTTTTGCTCCAAAGCCCAGAGCTGGAAACATCTTGTCGCTGTCATAGTCCTGAATGATTTCCCCAACAGCCTTAAGGGCCATGGCATAGGCATTCAGCTGGTAAGGGTTCATGTAGTGTAGCGAAGTTGACTGGGAGGGGTTACCTGGTGACAAATGAATCAACAATAAGGTCATCACATTGTGAATGCTGTGAGGGTAGGACTTATTCGATGTATTTTTTGACGTTTTGGCAAATACAGAAGCTGTGTTAGCTGCAGTCACTGATCACAATTAACCTGATTCCTGTCAAGTAGAGCTGTTATACTGTGGCCCCAAGCCTCTCAAAGATTCCCTCTGTAATAACACATCATGAGGCCATATGGTGTTGACAGCCCAGGCATTTTGGATGTCTTTCAGAAAAAGCCATAATTTAACCAGTGAAATTTGTGGGTGACAGGTGCTCATCGTTTGATTACCTGTACCTCTGATGTTGCAGCGTAAAATATGACAGCGGTGTGGTCACAAAAATAATCTTGGTGATTTTATCCAATGCGTAAAAAAAAAGATTGACTGTCACCTAAATAGCTATCTAACTGATGTAAGTTAGCCCCTTGAGTTACTGCAAGATAGCATTAAGTTAGGGTAGTTTTCTGGATAGCTCTTCCCTCTGGCTAATTCTTTGAAGCATTTTTTTTTAGACTTGAACTAATTTGTAGCTCTTTTACTGTGGAGCTTTTATTGGATCATCTTGCCTGTTATAATAACTCCCAGTCAAGCCTAAAAAAACAGGAAATATTATCTCTCATGTCTTCAAGGCCACTCCTCCCTAAAAGCCCAAATTCTTCTTGGTCAACTTCCAGAAGCACACAGAGCTTATGAGCACTGTTGCATTCTATCACGTGCAAGCTCAAAAAGCAAACAGTAAATCTTCCAAGGAGCACAATGTTGTAATCTTGATTGGACATGACAGCTTCTCAAATCTATTTGAGCCTGACTTTCTGGAGTGAGGACAGCTTGAACCTCTGCAGCAACAAAGATTAATGCGTGATGTCTGTTTGGTAAATGTCACACACATTTTCTGCTTATTGTGTGACACAATAGTGGATTTAGTCTTTAAAATCACAAACAGTACATGTGGAAGTGAGCTAAAATGAATATTGGGATAAAAATGTACACTGTCAGGGATTACTTAAAGCAATGGCTCTTTTTGAAATGTATTCCTGTCGCTATCAAATTACTTTATTGTACCTTCTTTCTCCATGCTGGAGTACATTAAGTTTGAACAAGGTGTACATATATTCTCCGAGGAGACAGCAGCTTGACTGAGTTAGAGTGATGGAGCAGATGACATTATAAAGAAATCCGTCATGAGCAGATCTGCTTAAAAGTAGAAAAAAAACAAGCTAATATTCAGAGCATTTTGACTTACTTTGACATAAGTTTACCTCATTAACCCATTAAGACAACTGTACTAAATCGGTAATCTCATTATATTTATAGGTGGCTTCAGAATAAAAACTGGTCATGGACAGCATGAGCACCAAACATTGTAACACTGGAAAAATATCCATACAGAGAGTAATGATTGAGCATTTAGTAGCAAGAACTCTGCAGAAATGCCCCAGTCAAAGAGCAGGACCATCTATTCTTGCCCCCCCCCCCCTTTCCAAACATGCACTTTGATGTTAGTATCACTCACCATTAGATGCTGTGAAATCAATGGCCACAGTAAAATTGATCTGCGTCCTAGAAGGGAATTGGAGAAGAGGACATTGAAAAAAAAAGAAGAAAAATCAACGACAAAGACAAGCCAGCATTAACAAGATGTCAGGCCTCATTAAATGTGTGTGTTCTCGGACCCAGACACATGCCAACATACACGCGATTACACAAACAATCTGTGATACAACATGGTAAGATGGAAAAACAACAAAGCGCGTTCCATACATCACAAAATACAGTGATTATTTATTTTTCTCAATGTCACAACCCTCTGTGTGAAGACAAAAAACAGTCACTCAGTTAACAAACAGGATTTAGGTGATTACATCCCACGTGTCTGACTTTCCCCTCCATAAGCACAAGCAAGAGGCACCTCTGAGACACAATGCCTCGTAACAAGCAATCAGACTGATGGAGCACTTAAGAGCAAATCATAGTCCAATCTTCCCTGCTGATGAAGCTTTTTCCTCTTCTTGCTAATTTATGACAATGAGATGAAGCCTTCAGGGGTTCAAATGACAGCCTCTCATTAACTATGAAAGTCACCAGAGAGAACAGCAAAAGAATGATAGTAAAACGAATGAGTTAAAGATTCACATTAACCTTTCAGCTCGAATGGAGGGCAGAGAATATACCACAGCCTGACCCTGCTAACCCCAGTGCTAATTAAAACTGCATTTTATTAATTCATGAGGAATTTTTGAATGTATTACCACATCGGAAGGCAGGTTAGGAAACTGTACATCTGCTACAAGACCTTAAGCTAAAGGTCAGTATTAGAAAAAAATACATCTTCTATAAACTCTTGTCACTACGTTTTTTTTTTAATTGTTCCTCCTTTTCAGCGTAATGTATGACAACTGCAGAATTATTTATTACACTTTTCACTGTAAAAAGTGCAAACCATTAACTGTTGGTTCACTTTTACCACTATTTCGATAAACAGCAAGTGTTTTTGTTTTATTCCTGTGGTTTTCTTTTTTTGTTTCCTTTTTCCATTTTACAATGCCACTTCCTCCAAATTGAAATTCAAGGCTGGTAATAGGTCATGTCATTTAAATCATTAACCAGATACAAGTCCTCTGAACCATAATCATTATAAAGACATGGCCCTTCATTACATTCCAGGGATACCTTAACTGTCCCTGAGCTGTAGAGAGAAAACTCAACAGTCTGATGACTTAATTTTACCTCAACCCATGAGAAGAAGGGAATCCTTTAAGCTATTTAAATAGTCAATCTTTTCTTGTCCTTTATTGATTAGAGTGCTTGTCAATTAAGAAATAAAAGCCATCTGAGTACATTTTCATTATGAAGAATTAAGCTATAAAGCCAAATTTTTGTGGAAAAGAGTTGGTGGAGAAAAGATAGGATTACTCTCCTGTCAGGTGGCTGCAACTAGCTCGGACAGTTTAAGAGATTTTTTCCCCCTAACTTTCATCCATTTTGTACAATGTAAGATGCTCTACATTAGCAACAACCAATTCCGTAATAGGTCATCTAGTAAGTGCCAGGATAATGTTGGAGGGCAGGATGACTAGGATGATATTTTTCTGAAGTGAGGTCACTAAACCTTAAGGTTATTGTATCATAAATCAGCCAGAGCCGAAAACTGCCAGCGAAATCTGTCACACTTGTCAGCTCTGCCAGAGGACATAAAAACCTCTGTCAGGGAACCCACTGTGATGAGACAGTGGAGATCAAAGAACAGTCCAGCCTGCCTGGAAAGACAAACGTCACCTGAGAAATACTTGATATGCACATGTCAACCCCCAGTGCTAAAACTAAACTGAGGTTTAAGGGCTTGTGCCCTTAGTGAAGACAATTTAGCTTTAAGTCAATCAAAAATATATCTTGTCACTAAAATAGTACAGACAGAACCTGCTTTGAACTTACAAGTAGGTTTAACGTAGTTGAATGGGAGCACTCTACTTATAGTGCTTGTACATGAAAGATAAGGGGGTGTTATGTTATCATTGAAGATCTACAAATGTCCTAAGGCTCAAGTTGATACGTGTAATATGAAAATGTCTGACAACTTTTGGAATGTTTTTGGAAAGTAAACCATTAGAGGACGTCTGTTTTTTAAAATTAAATATAATGTGTAGTTGCTTTCAAAATTGAAGTCCTGATTGAAGTCTTGTGTAAACATTACAGCTGACAAATGAAGTGATCGGGCATCTTTTTCAACTATTCATTCTCTTCTGCATCTGTTATTAATGAAGTCATTTTCAAAAAGGATTTTGTCATGTCAGTAGAGCTATTATCATACACGTACTGCAGCCTTGAAATTTTCAAGTCACATTTCAGTCAGACTGTATCTAAGTGAGTAAATGTCCGCAAAGGCTTCACCAGAGTTTGTGCGGCTCAGCCAGCTGAGTCCAGGAAATCTCTAAATGAGTCCATGTGTAAATGCAGTGAGAAGTTCTCCAGAGAGGTCATGGTGAGTTTGTGTGCAGGCAGTTAACAGTTGCTATTTCACACTGTTTTCAACAGATCTCCATGTTGCTTTACATCTCTTTTTTAATATTGTGGATATGTATGCTGAATTACAGTAAAAATGTGGGATAAATAACATGCCTTGTCCACCATCATCAAAGAGATGTAAACAGAACTGTGTGATTCTAACAGCATACTTTCTGTATCATGTCCTGCCTCTACTCTGGAATCACTCGAGAGTATTTCCAGCTGTTAAAACAACAGTGACCTTCCTATGGTGTAGTACTTGTGTCAAGAGGAATCTATGGACATACTCCAAAACTAATTATCTGGTTATTTTCTGGTGCAAAAATAGCTGAACTATAAAGGCCATTTTATGATTTCTTCAAGTACTCAGATCGACATTCCTACTCACCCTCCTTTGATGTAATCTAAGAAGGTGAACTCTGACTCAACTGAGAACGAGAGCAGGGTAACCTATAAGTAAGAAGAAAAAAAAAGGATAAAGAGTTGATTAAACACACTCCTATTGATGTTTTCCTCCAACATCCAGCACCTCCATGCCTTGACATTGTTCAGCACTTCACGTTCTCACATGATAAAGAATGAGAGCGAGCTGTTGTGATCACTAAGGCATTTGCTTTGCCAGAGGACATGTTTGAAGAGAAGATTAGATGCATTTGTATGCATTACTTGCTCGTGCATACACTGCAAGGAAAGTTGTGTGTAAATTGGTGTCTCAATAATTGGTCGCTGGTATCACTCAAGCCTCTAATGTTTTCAAGTTCTTCAGTCTCTTTACCCTTATTTAGTTGCACTCATATGGCCAATTTTCTTCTTTACTAACTTCCTCATATGCACATCCTTCTCTTTTTGTTTGCTTTGGCCAAATCATTTATTTGACTGGCATGATGATTAATTAATAAAACAAATCACTTCATGTTTCTCTCTGATACAAAAATCACATGTGCTTTCAAAGATTAAACTCTTGACTGATGATTCAAGGTATAATTATTTTACAGGAGGTTTATGATTCAGGAGTTGTGTCTAGTGCCCAAATGAGAGTTCCCAGGACCGTACTTACTGTTCCAGAGTTGACATATTTCTTTTTCTTCATTTTCTTCTTTGTGTTAATCACCTAAGAAATAAAGAGTAAAAGGTAGGGATGTGAAATGCTAAAATATAAGTATTTAAATCACATTTTTAACAATTTAATGTCCTCACCAGAAGATAAGCAACGGGAATTATTAATTGATTTACTTTACTCTACTCTATTTATCTATTTCTTTCCATTTCCATTTCCAGTGGGCAATAAAAATAGGAATCAATGTTTTTGTTTTGGTTTTTTTAACGTGTATGATATGCCACTTCATAGTGAAATGATCAAAATGTGAAAAATGCCATGACATATACTCACTTTAAGAATTACATACCTAAGCTAAGTGGAAGAGATGGCTCAGGCAGTTAAACGTCCATACATTTCTAATAAGATACAGTATAGATACTGAAAAATGTGCTAGCTGCCCAACTAGGGACTTGAGGAGCCAACTACCGAACAATAGAGCAGGACATAAGGGGTTAAACTGAGGAAGATTTAAAATTCAAACCTGAATCTCAGGTCACAATGAATCGATGGGTGAGGTGGGCTTAAGGTGCAGAACTAACATTTACATTACCAGCATTCAAGCGGTTCAAGAAGAAGAGAAAAATGCCAATCGAGAGACCAGAGACGTCTCAGCTCATTACCTCAATTCTCAAAGGCTGCTAGGCATTAAAGTGACAGCCCCTAATTTAACATGGAGGGATGGCAATTTGTCTGACACACCGAACAATCTGCTGATGCAAAAACTAAAGGGCCTTTCAGGCTCCCTGGGAGGCAGAGAGGAATCAACAGTGGTGTATAATGGAGCTGACATCTAAAAGACAGGTATTTGTCCTTTGCTGAAGGCCACCAAACCACAGGGGCATGAAGACATGATATGTCCTCTATTTTTGGTAAGATTCTGACTTTTAACTGACACCCAGACATTTCAATTCCTTGAGAGGGATTATAAATGTTGCCTACAGACTTTCAGTCGCAAAACTGTCAAGTATTTCTCATGAATTAATGCAATGAATTGTGAGCACATCATAAATGGTGGTTATAATAAACATAAAATAGAATCTAGAATAGAATCTTGAATCTAGGATTCAAGGATAAAACATATGAATTAGCTGCGTTTTTAACTTGCATAGAATTGTTGCACGTTAAGATGTCTCCTAAGAAACACAGAAAATAATAACGATAATTATTTCAAAAATTTTGAACTGAACACCTATTAACCCTGTTTCATGCTGCTGCTAATAGTTCTATTTATAAGCTTATCAGCATGCCAGTGATTACCGTGTCAAGATTAAGCATGAGCGGGAGAAATGTTTGATTGGATACATAACTGTTTGTGGAAGGTGGGAAAACATGAACAAAAGATTAAACGTGCAAGGTTGAACATGCAAGGCCGACAAATGAACAAAGAGGCAGAGTATGGTATAACTTTCAATATTTTTTATTTTTTTATTTGTGACAGCTCAAATGCACTCATTCTGCTGCAGAGGTAGAGAATATTCGTGTCGAGGAAAGTATTAGGTATGTGGATAACAATGCAAAGCTGATGTCAAAGACGCAAATGTCAACCGCATAAGAAGTGGTATCTGGATATAAGCCACCCAGGGATTTCAGAAGCCAACAGACATGTAGTTGAACTGTGAGAACATCGGAATGACTCACCTCATACACATTGAATTGGCTCTGCCCTCGAGCTAGCTCTCGGTAGCTGGTCGTGAAATCCCCGATGAAGTCGTGGCTGGGGAGGAGAATCGAGCACGAAAAAAAAAAAAATCAGACACAAGGTTTGAAGGAAGGAATTTGGGACTAGACGTTGAGTTTACTTGGTTGAATGTTCATGAAAAATGTCATCTCGACTTCAGTGGATTTCTGAGTTATTTTTGAGTTATGTTGTGAGTTTTTTCAGTTATGTGTCAAACAAGTCATATCCTGGCAATCACCCTCACCTGCCATCTCGGTCCCAGTCGTACACCTCCACCTTGATCGTTCTGTTGGAACAAATCAGAACAAACAAACAATAAATAAACATTCCTGCTTGTAACTGCAAAGCACTTCCAGTGTTAGAGATTGCCATTCTAAACAGGCAGAATTCCCTCTGTTAACATGGATCTATAGATGTTTGCAACTTTTAAACTTATGCAGATATGAAACTCTTAAAAGAGTTTGTAGATTTGGACATTTGAACATCACCTCAAGATTACATCATCTGCATAGGAAGACAATGCAATCGGATCAAAATGGATGGGCAATATTTTTTTGTTTCCAAGGTTCAGTTTGGACAGTCTGGTTGTTGGCACTAAGGTATCATGGACCCTAAGAAGCAGCCTTAAAAAGTCAGCAACACTAACTGACATTAAGTACTATGAGTAACCTGTGACCAAAATGTTAGGAAAAAAGCTTTCACTCCTCACCAACAACTTGATTAAGGCTTTCATGATTAACAATAACAGAATACAACACAGCTGAAAAACAAGAGATTTTTCAAGATTAATTATTGGTTGCCCAAAAATCTGTTATGAAACACTTCACTTGATACTAAACCTGGATATTTGCCCCAGTTTGAATAAGGCTGAGCAGCAGGGTTCCTTTTGCAAGAGGAAAAGTCAACTTGTACGAAGCACTTGCTCCAAAAATTCTAACCCTTCAGCAGCAGCACACGTTTACCTCCAGCATTCAAAACATCAAAACAAAAGACACACTAAGGACATTTCACAAATACAGGAGAAAGTACTCCTGCAGAGGAAAGGGAGAAAAAAAATAACTTTTTCCAGGCTACATCGTTCCTGAGGCACATTGATCTCACCCCCTATATCTCCCCTTTCCATCTTACATAAGCAATGACACCTTCTAGATCCAAAAAGAAAAAAGAGAAGCAAGTGATACATCATAGATGCTTTCCTGTCACTGAGGAACTGAAAGATGCCTGATATGAAGCCCAACTTCCTCTCTGCCATCTGGCCCCTGTCGTTCCACAGTGAAGGTTTAGTCTTTTGATGCTGTGAGCCAGTGAAAATGTTTATGTCATCTATGTGGAGGAAACACAGTGCTTGTCCTCCAACATGGGAAAACAGAGAGGAAACAGCAGAAAGAAAGAAAAAAAACATAAAAAAAAGATAATTTCATTCCTCCCCTGTTCACTTTGATAACAAGAATAACTCTAATGTAAGTATTACTGTTTTATTGCACTCCATGTTCTCCAATAAAGGACCCAGACGCTGTCATCATGCTGGCTCACGGCATTTGCCATAACTTTATTTTAGATCTCTGGATCTCAATTTGCAACTGTATAAAAGGCCTCTGGGGCTCAGTTCCTCTCATGGCTCTGGAACTTGCAAAACAATAAACCTCCAAAACTAATCTGCCACAGATAACTTCATTTGCTGTTTTCAGGCATCTTTAATGATCATGACTCAGATTCAGTAAGTGAGGTCCAGATAGTTTGAGTGAAAATACAGGACAAGTTTTCAGCTCCAAGATCTGCCGGTGATTTCTTTGCCAGCGATGAAAATAGATCTTGAAGTAACCCTGACCATCATGTTGACGAGGAGGACTGGATTCTTTACTTATGTGTTAATGGCTAATTACCACAGAACCTTAGGTACCACTTGCACTAATGGAACACTATTCTGAGTGGAGTCAAGGATGAATATATAGTCTTTCTATAGTTTTTCACACATTTCTTTCTGAGCAAATTCAAAGCGCCTCCTGCTTCCGCAGTTTCTCTTCACGCTGCGTCATCTTCTTTTCCTTGACTTCTTTTGTTTGTTACACTGCAGGTATATTCTCATTTGTTGCCTGTTATGTGTTACTCTCATTAGTCTCTTCTCTCTTCTTGAGTTCCACGCCATCTGGTCTTATTCATGCTCCTCATTTTCCAAAATGTAGTCAGCTGCATCAGTTTTAGGAATTGGACACTTGCTGGCAGGGTGCTCAACTGCATGCTGCCACTTGAAGGACAGTCCGCCTAATCACCAGAGATTTATTTTTTCTTTCTCTCTTTATTTTCTTCTATTCTTGACTGTGTGTTTGAAGACTACCAAGTGATTTGAAAAAAAATGCCCTGGCACAGATTCAGATCTTGGACTGCCTTTTGTTGTCCCCTGGCAATAACAAGCAGGGCTTTCTGTAGACCTGCAGAGGTGCAAAGCGATTTACTGCGCTGCTACTTAAAAACAGACATAGTTACATATCAGTGCACATATTGCAGAGTAATGGACTCAAAGATCCTGATCTTTTATGCAGCGAATATGGTTTTCTGCATACAGACTGGGAGAGCTGCTATATAATGAAAAACTTTGGCAACAAATATGAAGCAAATGTGTTCTGATTGACAGGGTGGCAAATATTGACATTTTGTCAAATTTAGTAGCACCTCTGAGCTCAATATGTCTGTAGTAGCTTGCACTATCTCCATTTGTAGAGCATTAAACCAATCTCCAGCTCCCTGAGCTATAGAATGAAGCCTACACAGAAATTCCAAACTCTGCAGTTTCTTGAATAGCCTGAATGGGCCAACAGCAAAATTGAGTCAACATCTTTAAAGCTGTTAAAATTCTTATATTTAAAGTAGAAAGAATGTTCAAAGTTTTTTGCAAAAACACAAGGGGCTTTGGTCTAATAATGAACTGGCACTTGCCAGTACTGTCAGATAGTACAGGGAGGTGACATTTTCTTTATAAAAACAAGATTGAGAAAATAGTATACCACTGCATTACAGTCTCATGTGAATGGTTCTTGATTAAGTGGGGGCATCTGACTAAGCTCCCTCAATGCAATTTGAAACTTTGAAATACACTTTAGGCCTTGTAAGTTTCAACCAGTGATTAGAGGAATAGAGTAGAATTGGACTGATGCTAATGGCAGACACCAACCTAACAGAAGTTCTCAGTTTTTCTTTTCAGTCTTAAAATATGCATAGATCACTGCAAAAAAGTGTTGAATTATATTTTTCTTTTTTTCAAATTAGCATGCGGCAGAGGCTACATATCTTGTCTTAACAGTAAGTCAGGACTAATATGTCTGGTGGTCTTCTTTAGGCTTTACTATTCTGGACTGCTACATTGCTGCTTTAGAAAATATGGTGACTAAAAAAACAATATTCTTGAAGAATTAATCACATCATTCTGTCCCATTATTAATACTGCGTATCAGTTCAGGGCATCTGTATGGCAATAGAAAAAAAAAAGAAAAAAAGAAAGAAAAACATACACACACATACAGTAGCATGTTGATTTAGATAACCAGTTTCCCGATTCTGTTTGACAAGCTGTGGTCCCACCAATACCAAACCTTTTTCATTTCAGAGTTTTCAAAGTTTTAAAATCTACAATGACAAGAACCTCATTTTAAAAGTGGCCTCCCACTGGTCTTTCCAAGTAGTTCTAGCCTAGAACACATCTAGCATCACTTTAACCTGCTGTGACGTGAAATCCCAATACTCAGAGCTATCTGACTTGAATGATACAGATCCCTTAGCCTTTATGGCTGCACCTCCCTGTGTTCCTCGTTGCCTTTTCACACTTTTCTTAAGGGGCAATGGGGCTTTTGATTGCATTTTTCCTAGGATAAATGGGGAGAGGCTGCATCTGAGCCAAAACAGTGATTTGTGGAGAGGGATGAGAACACACAAAAGGACTGCATCTTGTAATGGGAGACCTGCTGTCGTATCTTTTTAGTTTGTGCACTCACGGGGTGTTAAAAGGTTAGTTTCATCCATTGGTTGTGCCGAGGTGCCATCCCCCGGTGGCAGACAGGCAACTACATAAGCCCTCAGAAATTGCAGGGAACATTGGACAGCTTGGTGCGACTTTGAATACTTTTTTTTTATGAAAGTCACAAAGTACTCAGAGCAGAAGATTCCAAGATGCCAGAATAGTCTTGAAAAAAGAGAAACAAATCTTGCAAGATCGAACTATTTAAGTATAAGACATGATGCATGATTTTGTCCCACCCCCAGCATCTAACTTTGAGGCGTGACAGTTTCTTTAAAAGGATTTTGAAGAGTCAAGTCTGAAATGCTCTGTCTCTCATACAGAAAGTTGACCACCATGAGAAAGCCATTAGATTTAACATTTTGAGTTAAGTGGAGGAATAGAGTGCAGCACTATGTTTTTCTAAAGTGCCTACCAGTTCTTATTTCTTCGGTTTGTCAAAGAAAATCATGCAGCCATAGAGGGGACTTCAGACACACTGTACCCTTTACTCCTTTAGAGATTTCAACTGAGAGAGAAGCAGAGTAACCAGCTTGAAAGTAAGTGCCCTTCTTTTCTTTTTCTTTTACTTGCTCCAGCCTTTTCTTTTGCCATTCGGTGCCACTAATGAGAGGAATACATCCAAACTAAAGCCCATCTCTCATTAAAGCAGTGATCCAGCAGTGGGTCATCCACTGACATACTTGAGCAGGCTGGTACTCAACAGATAGAGGTGCCTTGAAGCCCTCTCCAACGTATGCTAGATTCGGAGTGAGAGTCTGTCGAGTAGCTGCCAACTAACAAGTAGCTAGAAGCAGAGGCACAAACACTTTTCAAACTCAACAACACCTATCAAGGGAGACACATTTTGTAAAAGCATTCTCCATTTTTACATCATGTGTTAACTTGTTTCTAATAATTCTTTTTAGTGACATTTTAGTCACTTTAATCAATAGAGTTGTCATTTCA
Organism: Odontesthes bonariensis; assembly: GCF_027942865.1. Lineage (NCBI taxonomy): Eukaryota > Metazoa > Chordata > Actinopteri > Atheriniformes > Atherinopsidae > Odontesthes > Odontesthes bonariensis. Next base: position 17,795,609 of record NC_134508.1, on the reverse strand, counting down.
GGTTGACTCGCATTGTAGACAGCATGGAAGGTTGAAGAGCTGGTAGTCGACACTGTCCACATATGATAGTTAACTTTGGGTTATTCAAAAAATATCTTGTCCACTAAGTATATCGTCTATTCAACTGTTAACAGGCCGCTACTGATATTTTAATATATATTGATCAATGTTTTTGGTACTATCCCGCTATTCATCTGACCTAAACTTGATTTCTACTCTGGTATGATTTATCAATCATAAGAGTTTGGCCGTAAAAATGATTTACTTGATATTGATATTAAATTGATATTTGTGTCGCTGGGTTGAAAACAAAGAAAGGAGGACACCGACAGATATGCAACACAGTATCTATATATAAGAAGTGTGCATAACTACCATTATGTCACCTACCGGTTTGTAAGTTGGCTTTTTTAAGCCTCAAGTTGAATCCAAAAATACATATTTTTGTGGGCTGATTTCCATTTTACAATGGAATTGTTATTAATGTGACCACTTGAACGTTGATCAAAAGAAGTGAGCCTAACTAATAATATCATAATCATAATAACTTGTGGGGAACTTAGTTTTACATGAGACGAGACAAGTTGATGCTTTCTAAATGGTAGCCAGTTGAGACAAGCTTATTTTGAAGCCAGCACCAAGAGGTCATCAATCATATTTCTGAATCAGCTTTAAAGCAATACTATGTAACATTTCTACCTTAAAATAACAGCTTGAAAAAAATTGGGCTGCTAGAATGAGTTTTAATATTACTATTGGCCTGTCTCCTATGCCCTTTGGGGGTCTGAGTTGGAAAAACTGCGCTATGTAACTTTGCTGGACCGGCCCGGGAGCTGAGCGGAAGTACTTCGACTTGCTTTCTGGCACACCTACCGCAAAAACAAATAGACCCCTCTCAAGCTCCCAGTTATAAGGCTAAGCTAGCGCAACATTGTCAGTACGATCGTCATGGAAGAGGCACCGAAGAAACAGAAGAAGACGTTGACTGATGAAGCAAGGAAGAGAAAGAGAGAGGCCGACAAAGCAAGAGACCGGACTAGAGTTGCTCTCGGAACAGCCTGTAGGGGGAGCTCCATAATGGGCTTTTTGAGAAGTTACATAGTATGGCTTTAAGTCTGACCCTGAATGACTACATCCATCATTTAAATGCATCTCTGTATATATATTGAGTCTGGAACTGTGACATGGTTGGCATAAACCAAGACACATGTCAGGAGGTACCATAGTGCCTTCATTTAGAGAGGGCATACAGACAAGACAGAAGAGGGAGAGGGAATAGAAGAAATAGCTGCCAAGGAGCAACTTAAGCCTTTTTCAAACATGAGATGTGTAAAGTTAATGGCTTCATCGGTTTGCTGAAGCGAAGGCATTCAGTGTTTGCTTCAGCACAGACCAGCCTGAGTCACAGTGCGTGCACGATATTTCACTCGCACAAGATTGGACAATACATAACGTGAGGTATAACATAAAAAAATCTTTAGACTAGTTTTTCTCATAACAAAATGGTGTATCATAATAATACTACATATCAGCACCCCAAACATGCAGTAGTGGTGTACTCTTGTGGCTCTGATTGTTCTACAAAAAAGGTTTGGCTGTTATAAACTCCTGAAAAACTCTGCACAAGCACTCCTGTTTGTCAGAGGAGAAGCCGCAACACCACTCAGAACTCTATAAGGCCTCATAGTTGCCATTTTTGTCCACAAAATGTCCACATGTAGTTTTACCGCAGCTAATTAGGTAAAACCACGAAGCAGGAAAGTTTGGACTCTTTTTCTTTATTCAATCTGTTAGATTCCTCTGAACATCTGATCAAATTAACCCACCATCACTTTGAATGCCTATCATCACTGTCACTGTAGCACTTCACACGTCTGCTGTTGAAAGTGATTTATATCTTACAAGGTTTAGCCAAGTCACGCTGAAATCTAAAAATTCAGTTACAACTAGATTTATGGAAACATGTGCATTTCTGGGTGTTTAGGACTCTTTCCTATCCTCCAAGCAGGATGGCACTGGCATCACTGACACTTAAGTGAGAATTTGTTAAAATTTAATCATTTTACTGAACCACCTTCCTGCCAACATGTGGCAATGAATTTAGCTAGAACTAGGCGATCTTTTTACGTATATATATGTAACAAGGGTTAATTTGGCTTGTTTATAATTCCACAAAATTATTGTTTTTAACCTAACATTTATAAGACTAGTCAGGTGGAACTTTTGTTTTCTTTTTCTGTTTCTGTACATTCTTTTATGGGGGAGCAACACCCGCTACAAAAGACACAGTCCCGTTCCTCAGTCTTCCTCTTTTTTTTCTGATGTTCGGTGAGGAAAGGTGAGCCCCATTTTGTCTTTAATATTTGGCATTTTAATTTGTCAGGTATGCTCCATGTTTTACTTATTTGTGCTAATGTTTGCGTCATTGTAAACGCGATGCTCTTTTTTCTGATGTTCGGTGAGGAAAGGTTGAGAACGAGCTTCGAAAGAGCAGCGGTGTGGTCTCCATTCGTACAAGCCTCAACACAACGCAGAGGTTTCATACCGATTACTTATACATATATATATATATATATATATATATATATATATATATATATATATATATACTGACAGTTTTAATCATTTGGAAAGTTTTGATAAATTCCCTTGTTGCTCTTGACCTGGCCTTCATCCTCCACAATTTACCTCGTGCATATTTTGGCTGACACATATAAATGGAACATTTTACTGTGCATTTCAAGCACGTCTTTGTACTATGTAAACAATGTCTTCTGCACAAATTGTAAGTATCAAATCAGGATAGAATCAGGAAAGTCCTCTGAAAGATTCAGTGAAATAGCTCATGGGGTCATAAAATCCAATTAATCTCCATGAAAGCGTTATGGAAGTTATGTCGAATGGAAAATATTTTCCTCTTGTGTCAACCAGTCCTGATGAGATGAGGGTGAACATGTCACATTACGTCTGACAGGAGTTTGAAGGTTGTGTCTGCAAAATGGAGTGTGTCGTTTAGGATTTTACAGTATTTTTAATATTTGACATGGTGACCAAATGCTAGATTAAAAGTTTATCTTTTCCGAGTTAATCTTGCTCTAATTTAAAGCAGTTTGGGTTGAACACATCTTTCAATTACCAAAATTATCTTTAATAACTAGAATTATGTGAACTATCAATCCCCCTCCCAAACTCCAACCCCCATTACTAAATTTTTGGTTTTGCCTTTTGATACATGTAATAGAAATTTAATTTAATTGGATGTTTTTCTCTGGCACCTTATCACCACTTAAAATCATTCAAAGCTTTCCTTCACTTGATGGACATAAACAGCAATAATTACATGGCTAAAAAAAAGCTGACAGCCTAAGGAGCTGTGCTTGATGCATAAACACAAGTAGGATGATAACATACTGTCAGAGGTGGAAAATATCATTCGTCAAAAGAACTCAGGAATTATATCATTAAAAAGCCAGAACTCCCAACATGTATAAATATGGACACGAAAAAAAAAGCATGCCCTGACACTAAATATTTTTCTCACCTACACATGTATATAACTTGCTTATACTGCTGTCTTGATGATATTTCAAGACTGTCAGAACCTTAGTCTGTTGCAGGTTGTGCCTTGTCACATTTCATTACACTCCGTGTGTGGACATGTGTGCCTGTGTACATGTTTCTTTTGACATAACAACATTTCAAGAGGTTCCTTTTATGCCCTGCTCAGTCCCTTGGATATGACTGGCTCTGACAAGATAGAGAACACTTCTTGGACTCGTGTGATTGGCTGGCTGACAGATTTCCCCTAATATTACTGTTTTAAACCTACTTCTGAGGTAATCCCATATATCCATAAAGTAAACCCATCAGTGGTGCTGTTCCTGTGTGTCTGTTAGAAATGTATCTCTAATTTATTTAGCTTTCTTTGTGCACAGTCCAGATTCTCAGCAGTCTTTGTAATTAGAGTTTGACTGCATACAAACAAGATAGGACAGACACCTTTGAGAGCAGGAGATTAGACAAATGGGAGAGGCAGAAAAATAGATATAGCATTTCTCATGAAATATTTCCATGAAAATAGACAATCTGTCAGTCTGTCTATCCTCATGGGCCTTTATAATTTATCCTTTTTTTTTCACACCACAGGCTTTTGAATTAAAAACGTGCAGATAAACTGTGAGGAAACTGAATTCTTAATCTCTCTGACTCAATATGTCTGCTTAAAGTATATGCCAACTGGGATGGGCTACCATTTTTTGTGTCATGTAATCCTGTGTTTTCAGGGAAATACTGTCGAAGCAAAACAATTCAAAATTGACTTAATAAAAAAACAGTAATTAAAATTGTGCATTCATACAAATAATTAACCATCTTCTCATCAAATGTTTTACTGTTTGTTTTTGTTTTTTCCTTAACCAACCATTTGTGAAGGTATTTGGTTACAAAATATGGGTTATATATTGCTCATGGAAGTATTGCTGAGTGCATTGCTGCTGTAATAGCTAGGTTGCAAAATATCCAGAATTCAAGCAACATTTGCAACTTTCATTTGAGCTGAAAATAGTGCTGTTTAATCCAAATGTTATGCTTTTGCACAACAAAATGAGAAGCACGTAGGATGGGAAGTCATGTGTGAAATAAAGTGCATCCTCTTTTAAATCTAAGGTTTTCTATTCGGCACAAAAAAAGTCATCCAGCCCTTAACTGTTATTATCAGGTTAATAAAATCTCACATGTGGTGACATATTTCATCGTGTCATCACATATTGAAATAAAAAGTCAAAATGCAAAAGCAGTATGTGAAAAACTAAGTACATCCCATGATTCACTAGCTTGTAGAACCTCCATTAGCAGCAATAATTTGAAGTGATTGTTTGCTGCATGATGTTATCAGTGACTCACACTGGTGCAAAATAATTATGTCTCAGTCCCTTTTACAACATTGCTTCATGAGGCCACGCACATTTTCACCACCATGCCTGACAGTTGGTCTGTATCTACATAGAGCGGGCAAGCTCTATGTAGATAAAGTACTTCGAATCGCGTTTTCCCCAACGCCAGGCCTGCAAGCGGAAATTACGTCATTTTGACGTCACGTCCGCCGAATGGCTTATTACTGGCGCTAATGGTAAATAGATTTTATCTCGTAAATTATCCCACTAATAATGCATTGATTGTTACCAAACTTCTGCCGTAGTACACATAGGCTCTTAACTCACAAAACGAGGCATTAGAAAGTTTGTAAGTTTACCAGGAGTTTATTTAAAAGAACACTTTCCAGATAGCAACTACACACTGCTGCTAACGCTACTGCTGCTAACGCTACCGCTGCGTCGACGTCACTTCCGGTAACTCCCGGAATATGACTAATTGCATTGCTTGCACACCAAAGGCTATGTCAACTTATGTTATCTGACATGTTATCTGTCATCTGTAGTTATAGTGTTATTGTATGTGTGTTATGTAATCCTTTGTACTGTGTGTCTTGATGTCTTTTTGTTTGTATGGACCTCGAGTCTAAACTTATAGCTTCTTGAATCTTGACACATACCGCCTGCCGTAGTTCAAGAAGTTGCAACGTACATTTGAAAACGTGAGGCGCTAGAGAGCAAATTCATTCGACTTTGCAAAATAAAATTGCACCACTAGATGGGGGAAGAAATTACATAATGTCCCTTTAAAGACATAACTGAAAGAGGTTGTACTTATTTTTTTCAAATGACTGCCGTATCATCTCGCCAACTTAAAATCTCTTTCCTCTGCCTTTTTTAAAAAATGTGTTAGCCTCGAAAATGTTGAGGGATCGCTTTAGAGTCAGTGTTCGTTATTTTCACTCAGCCAGTGTAGAAACAGGGTGGTGCAAGATTTTGGACTCCATGGACACAATCATGGGTGTATGTAGATAGAACTGGCTATTCTAATGTGACACACCTACCCATTTCTTTTGTTTTTCTAGCATGCATGTCCAAACGTTTGAAATCTACATTTTATTATGCCTATTATAACTGCACATTTTTTTCTCTTTGTCTTTGATTGTCTCTGAGGAGAAACCTGTTGATACAACAAAAAGAGAAAATGAAAAAAGAACAAAAAGGGCAGTGGGATTAGAGAGGCTGCATCTGACACGTGCTTTTCTGGCTAAGATCAATACAAAGGGACGTACGAAGCAAATGGCTGCTTTGTGATAACATGGCAGTGGAAATAATGGGAGGCTTAACACTGCCCCATGTTGAATTGGTATTGATTTGTGCTGGTTTAAAGTTATTTTCAAAAAATTATCTCAGGTTGAATAACTGCTGTGCTAACTTTGTCAGTCAGAGACACAAATTAGAGCCGTGACAGGTGTTGATATATTGAGCCAACAGAAATCGGTAATAGCAGATGTCATTGGAGTAAACATCATTGGCTATTCGAAGCGTATGCATCAGTATCTGTAAATGGGTAGTGATTGAAGGGATAAATGGCACCAAGTCTAACACTGAATGGGCAAACAGCTGCTGTACGGATCAGAAAGTTTCAGAACATTGAGACGTTGCATTGTACCTGTCATAGTCTCCGTTGCAGAGTGCTCGTACTGGGATAGTGAAAGGCTGCCACACTGGATTTAATGTGTTCTTCACCACCTCTGTTTTGTGGCAGATAGTAAACCTAGAGTCAGAAGAGGATGGATATTAGAAAACAATATGTTGAGGAGGAGGCAGAGTCGAAAATTGATTCTTTGGCACATACAAAAGCCATAGAGAGATAGATATGCAAATAAGGGGAGGAGCATGAAATTGAAGAGATAAAGCCGACAGGACACACAATTCCTGCAGTCATATCCTTTGTTCTCAGGAGAGTTACTTTAAAAAGGGCTTTGTTTTCTTCTTGGCTTGTGCTTTAGACCAGAGAGATCGGTTTAATATTCCAGTCTGGCTTTTAAATCCTTTCCCTTTAGGACTTTAGGTCTGACAATGACCTGCAAATGGATTTTCCTGATATGTGAAATGTTTTGCAGAGCAGATACCACCCCAAATTCCTTTTAAAAAGCAACAACATGTAATGCAGCGTTTGTGTCAGTTGTTTTATCCAAAATGTTGGATTAGGTTATTTGTGCTCCACCGAGTTCCGCGAGCCTTTAATGCCCTGTGAGCCCTTTAAACACAGAAACCTTTCATTTTGACCTGCACTTGGCACCAACAACAGATACTTGTTAAAGGTCTGGGGAATCTATTTCTCACTCTGTTATGTATGATAGATTAAAGACTCTGGGAATCTTGGACACATCTTCTGACAGATGCACTTAACAGTGCCACAACTGCCACAGCATGATTGACACTGATGATATTGGAGAGTATTTTGCCTTTCTATGAGAAAATGATTGTTTTTTTTTTCTTATTATTAATAGAAAATGCAGTCTTTTCGCCATATTTCTATGCCATTTACTTTAATTGTCTCTTTTGCATGTTTGGTTTCCTGAACTAATTTAAATGGAAGACTTAGCCACGGGAATTGTGGCTGTTGTGTGAAAAGCTGTTCACAGCTGAGGTGCTTCCCCTTCATGACCACTGCATCTCTCCTCTCAAACTCACCATAGATATCTCCTATATTGTATCTCATCAAATGTTGCTTGGTCTCTCCCTCTTTCCTGATTTTTTTCTATCTGAAATGTTTCCATGTTTCAGACATATTCGTAAGGCTTTAACTTATCCTTCTTGAGGAGATACAACCTAATGATTTTACTGCCATAGAATTTGGAAAGCTGTGTTGGCACAAATGCTGACATTTTTGGTGTGAAGTGTCACTTCTCAATGCAGTTAGTTCACTGAACTGTACACTGGTGTACTGTATTACCTCAAGCCATTCTAATTGCCTTGGAGTCAAATTAAGCCCTTTGGCATCTCATAAATACACTGAAGAAGTTCTTCGGTGGTGGAATAAATCATAACACATCTGTTTTAAAACATCTTCTGGTGGAGACCAAAATGCAACCAAAATGGGTAGCTTAAGGCATCAAAAACAAATTGAGTGAAGCAGGAAATCTGGTCAGGTGTAGTCACCAGAGCTACTTAATAAGGCTTTTGTAAAGGTTAGGAAAAGCTTATGGTTTAGCTCACACCACATCTTTTTGCAGCATTAACCCTGCTTCTTGAAAAAAAAGATGCTAAAGTATACCCGCTATGATAGAGTCTGACGCCATAGGTCCCAAAAAAGTGGCCGTTCGAGATGTGCTGAAAGAGAGCATTAAATACTCAGAGCTGTCTAAAACCCCCACTTTTTTATTTCTAAACACTTGGAAAGAGAAAAAGCAAAATCCCATCATGCACTTACGTTCCATCTTCATTGCTTCTGTAGAAAACCATGAATGGGTCTGATTTGCCAAAAAAGTCCTTTTTGTCCAGCTTGTTGGCACAGAACTGCATAGTGGCACTGTCCTGCAGGCATGAATGAAAACGTTGAGATGAAGAGTGGGAAGAGAAGGTATCATAAGGTCTTTATTACATTATATATGCTATCCTATTTCAGCCTCCTCCTCTACTTTTATATTTACAGCTTGCTGTAGGGCAAACAAATGGATGCAATTACTGAATACTGCATGATGGGAATGCATCATTAGATCCTTTCCAAATACTGTATGTTTGTACCAATGTTAGTGTGTACATTCATCTTTATGTAAAAAAAAAAACAGTCAACGATGTGATGTACAAAGCCATTTGTGGGCATTTTTGCAGACAAAATTGGTATTTTTCTTCTTACTTTGCAAGAATTTAAAATAAGACACATTAAAATTCATGTAAACCAATTTATAGAATCTGCATTTGTTTTTTCTTATTTTCTTCAAAATTTAGACAAAAACACACTTATTCTGTGAACTTGTTAGCTGATTTTCTTTATCTGTGCAATCAAACTAATCCCAAATCATCCTATCAAGTGTCATCAAACTTGCAATTTTGTTTGATTTAACTTAATTTGTTCCATTCCTTCTATGTGAAAAAGTGTTTGAGATAACCCTCTTTTTGAAGGTTGGGGGGAGGGTGGTGTCCCAGCCTCCATCAAGTGAAAGGCAGGATACAGTTTGAACAGGTTGCCAACCCATCACAGTCTCCTTAAATCTCTGTGTAGATTTGTCTTGAGGTGTCCATATATACACCCAAAATTGATTTATGCTCGAATTGGATCTAGTTTATTTTCAAATCTTCTTATTTCAATTATCTAACTATTTGAAGCTGCTTGCGGTTCGTTGAAGCTCATTACACCCACTTAGAAATGTGCAATTTTTTTAAGAATTTTCAAAGAAGTTGGACATGGTGCATTCCAGTTAAACACTTCAACTGATTGGAATAAGCTTCCCTATTTTCCAAAATTGATTATTTCTTGCTTTAAATTGTCTTTTTGCTCACAAACTACTCAATTTAGAAATCCATGGTGAAATGAAATGCTGCTATTTTAATCTCTGTCATAAATAAAAGAATACAGCAAGTTAGGAATGTTAGCTTTGGTGGGACTTTAAGTATATGCTTTGACTGTCTTGAACATTCTCTCACGCATATTCAAGTGTAGATTGAGCAGTGAGCACACATAATTCCACATAAAAACCCAACATTGTAGCTAAATATACAGTATATAAAAAGAAAATTGAAATAAGTTTTTTTAATGAATTATATGTAAGTGTCTGACAAACTTAATACTCATTTGTATGAGGACAGGTAATAGAAATGTGACTGTTCATTGTTTAAGTCTGCTATGTGTAAATGTCACTTCCTAATGTGCTTTTGCTCTGTAAACTACTGGCTTTCAGCCATAAAAAGACTCAAGCTTTATCTATAAACACGACCTTATGGTCCAGTATTTGTACATGTGTGTGTGAGAGGAGGTGTCTGCGTGAATGCACGTGTTCATGCATTTTCATTTTAAACTATGACACAGTATCAATCCACCAGCAGTCATGCTTACATTTCTGGCAGCTGCTTACCAAGTCTAATTCTAGCATGAGTAATAGTCATCAAGCTAACTCCTTCTGATACCTGTCATATCATCAGATGCTTCCAGTACATTTCAGCCTCAGAGAAACATCAAACACAAAGCACAAAGAATTCTTTTTGTTTTGAGTGTTCTCCGAGAGCTGCTTTGCTCCTTCTTTTTGCACTTATTGTCCTTAAATCACGTGCACTTTTTAGGAGTCATTTAGGTTCAAATGTTATGTGATAGATATGAATAATAACTTTCTTCTTATGTAGCTTTCAGAAGAAAAGAAAATATTCCAATAAAAATCAAGTATTTAACAGTGTTAACATGACCGTATGGTGTTCTCTTAGAAGCTGAAAGAGATATAATGAGCAATATGAGTAAACGCCATATCACAGTTAGAACTATAATATCACCTTGATTCCTACAACACAAAAAAAAGACTGCAAATCACATCAGTACTATCTTCAGATTAAATGACTAATTTTGCCAAAGTCATTATCATTAGATGAGCAAAAATTTACAAATGAACAAGATTCTTTATGGAGACTAGTGCATGCTAAAGAAAAATGTGCTGTTTGTAAGTAACATAAAGCTAATATAAATCAAAACAAATCACAAAAAAGCACAATAATATCACCAATAAATCAAAGGCCAACAGGAGATGAGACAAACACTTTAACATCTTCAAAAGCACAGCCAGTCTCTTAATAAATAAGCCTGATTGTGCTTTTTCTCCTCAAGATGTTCATCATGACATGCTGTGCTTTTCCAGACTCAAATATAAATCACATGCCTGCTGCTGACGCTAGCTTTACAAAGACTCCTCCCTGCTCTGTTGGGTCTCCTTGTGTGGTGGTAACGCAGAGATAGAGTCTGAATTATCCCTAGCATTTGAGCTGTAACTTCTAATCTCTGAAACACAGTGGGTTCATTACAGTACATTAACATGCTAGAACAGTATAGGTTGGAGCTGTTGTTAGAACTTGAGGCCTTATGATGGCCAGCCATGGCACCAGTAATGATAGCTTAATGGCTTTATAATGTTGCACCTCCTGTTTAGCTTTGTGCCAAGTGGCAAATCAACAAGGCAACGTTCAAGTGAGTGTGTCTGAAAGTGTTTCTTCACACACATGTCAATTTTCATTTTTTGTAGCCTACCTGTACGGGTTTTGCAATAGTGTCTGCTCTGTGTCTTTATCAGACACAGCCAGACACCACACGAACACATCACATTCACTCAACTGCAGTAGGAAAAGAGGAACTTTATCTTTATTCATGCCTTCAGCCCGAAGACACATGCACTTTACATGACTGGCTTTTGACACAACCCTCCCACGCAGATCTCATGCTCTTACAGCCTAATTCTCTTGAAAACACCCTCTTTACCCTTAGGGAGACTGTGGGCTTCCACACCACTCACTGACGGATGCACAGTACATATTTATGTCACCTGTACATGTGGAGGAAGAGAAAATAAATCCTTTAAAAACAATCCTGACTCCAACAAACTTCTTTCTGTGCTTGAGAAGAATAAGGGAAAACAAAAATCTGTGATTCGAATGTCAATTACATCATTATAAAGTGCTTACTAGGAGGTACCCTCCTCCAAAAGGCAATGAACACCTAGAAAATCAGCATTCGAGAGCTCCAGGAGACCCTTTTTTCACAGACAGCATAGGACTGATATTATAATATGACGTGTTGTTTAGGCAGCACAACTACTTACTGAACCTTTCCCACAATGTCAATGGCAGCTATGTTACATGCACTTATTCCCCTGCAGGGGACCAAAGTGATGTTGATTGTTTTCTGTTTATCTGTGATCAGACTGTATCAGCTGTTCTTCTGGGAGGATGAAAATTCAACCTCAAGCCCATATCCATGAGAGTGATAATAGATGAAGACGCTGAGTGAGTTCAAGAGAAGCCTTACTCTATATCCACAATATGGGAACATGTATACATAGTACTAATGGAGGACTTACAAAGGATCTACACAGAGTGTCTGAAAATACAGACAGTTCTACTGCGATAGCATGTCGATCAGTATGGAGACCGTAACAGTACGCTGTCTACCAAACACTTTTTGTAGGTTTATCAATTATGTCACAATATTAAAGCAATACAATGTAACTTCTCAAAAAGCCCACTATGGAGCTCCCCCTACAGGCTTGGAGGTAATGTACGGTTACACTGTCGTAAATACAACACCCTTTCGCTTTCACGTTCACGTTTGTTGACGAACCGGCGAGGAGTCAGAAGGTGCAAGCTATGTCGACCGAGAAGGTAAGAGTAATCAAATGTACCTGGGAGCGTGAGATGGGTCTATTTGTTTTTGCGGTAGGTGTGCCAGAAAGCAAGTCGAAGTACTTCCGCTCAGCTCCCGGGCCGGTCCAGCAAAGTTACATAGCGCAGTTTTTCCAACTCAGACCCCCGAAGGGCATAGGAGACAGGCCAATCGTAATATTAAAACTCATTCTAGCTGCACAATTTTTTTCAAGCTGTTATTTTAAGGTAGAAATGTTACATAGTATTGCTTTAACTGTAGCTATCTGTTTTTCAGAGTTATGATGTTGATAATCAAGTTTCCCCAAGTAATTTAATTAAAACATAACAAGTGGACAGCATCATGGGTATCATTGCAGACACCTGCTACAGAACTCTTTTTGCAAAACTCCCCAAGTGAAGACTGATTTGTCATGCTGCCTTATAAATACAATCATTCATGTTATGTTAATCACAGCATGTGTAGAACATCCATTTTTAAAGAAAATAAACCCAACAACATAGACAGGAATACAACAACTAATTATGAATACATGTGAATAAGCAAGGAACTTTGTATAGATATGCTGTGAATTTAGATAACAAGTCGTCATGTCTCTCCTTAGACCTAGTTAGACAAAAAGAGATGCAAGTATCTGATATTAGAATTATATTTGTTTAATATGGAGCTCATTAACAACTTTCAATTGAGCTTCCTCTGGTTTGCTCAGCAGGAATAAAATGGACTTTTGGTGACTTGCTGATCAAGCTGATCACAGATTGAGGTTTTTGAATTGGCAGACTTTGGAAGCGTTGCTGCTCTGAGACAAGACACACCAGACTATCTCTCTGTGGGGCTGATAGGGACATAAAAGCATTTATGGTGATGGAATGTGTTGGGGATATTAAATATGCATCTGCCCCTGCCTCATTAAAGTTCTGTTGCACGCACACACCCTCGCAAAGCTCTGTGATCAACAGCCATTTGCTAATATGGAGAGATTCAGAGTATCAATATTTAAAGAGGGGGCCAGGCTAGGTAGAAGCAGATTTACTCCCCCTGGGGAGAAGTGAAGGAGTGTTTGTGACAAGAGAAAAGAGCTGTGTGAGTATGTTTCTCAACAGAAAGACTTATAGTGAAACTAATTAAGACATATATAGCAAGAAGATGGAATTAGTCTGAGCTTGTGTTTTCTGTATCTGGGGATTAAACAGAAAAAATAGCAAAGACAGGATGAGGGAAAAGAGAAAAGTAACGAATCAATTAAGGACTAAATTGATGAAGTTGGGAGAAGAAAGAGGGAGAACGGAGATAGTTAAGGTGGACTTAAAAGGGACAGACAATGATAAATGAAATCGTGCTGATTGCATGGTTTCTCTGTGGGCAGTGTATGCATGAGTGCTCAGTTAGATTGATGAGAGCAAACAAACGATCTCCACTGACTGTGCGACCAGTGTGTGCATTTTATGTGTGTGATTTCACAAAGAGGAATTTCCTTATTGGAATTAGTTCCCCCTTTTTTTCTTGTTTGAGTTCCTATGCCCCCCAAATTGTTGTATTTCGCACTTATGTACTCTGTTGCCAAAGGGTGAACAACACTAAAACGGGGCAACTTTTGCATCCTCTAATCGCTCCACATCCAGCCACTCCAGGATTTTATTTAATATATTTGATATTTGCTATCTTTCACTTGTTTTTTGGCTCACATTGGCAGACAATCTGCTCCAGTGTGTTACACCAAATGTGGGGTTTGCTGCCCTTCAGATGTATTACATAAAATTGAGTGAAATTTAGGGGCATCAAAGAGGACAACAAGGGAAATGGAAAAACACTAAATGAAGCGAAGAGACGAGGATCTGCTGTTTGAACTTCTGCTCAAGATAAGAATGTTTCATCTCAAAATTTCGTGGGTTTTCAGATGTCAGAAATGCACAATAATTGTTTTCATAAGAGAATAAGGGGTCTGTAGGAAAAAATATTCCTAGTAAGTTTTGAAATCATTCCATATGAGCTGTCACTGATGGACAAAAAAGGTCGCATCTCAAACACACAATTCATTTAATCCATCCATTTTATATATCTGCTTAATCCAACTGAAGGGGGGGCTGGCATGAGCCTTTCCCAGTTGTTATTGGGAGAGAGGCAGGGTACAGTTTATCACCAGTCCATCACACAGAGATAAATAAGACACACAACTACACTCACTCCTAGGGACAATTTAGAGTCACCGGTTAACCTAACATGCATGTTTTTGGGAATTGGGAGGAAGCCAGAGTACCTAGAGAGAACACACATACACGGGCAGAACATGCAAACTCCACACAGAAAGGCTCCAGCTGGGATTTGGACCAGGAACTCTCTTGCTGTGAAGTGATGGTACTAACCACCACAGCACTGTGCAGCCCCAGTTTATTTCAGCTTAATTGAAGCTAAATAAAAAGCATTTGGATTATATGTGCTTGTTTACATGGTGGAAATGTCTGGAAGCAGTAAAGAACATAGAAAGATGCTTTGGGCAAACACATGCTGCTGACTCCCACTTTGTGTTCGAAAGAGTTTCCATGGACATGGACCACAGGTTAAGAAGTCGTACTACATTTGTGTAACTGAAGATTTACAAATTCACGATTTGAAAACTTTTAATAACCAGCACACCAAGTTAAAGAAATTTTAATTTGATTTCTGCATGGCTCATGAAAATAATCAAATTGAAGAACCATCTTTTCCTATTCGCCAACTCCGCTCCTCAAGCTCTCACTAGATTTTGGCCATATCGTTTAGATTCATCAAAGTCAATCCATGGTGGAAAACTTAAAACTATCTTAAGACTATTTCATCTTGTGTAAAATTTGGTTGTTGCATCTGTAAAGCATAACTGAAAAATTGAAAGCAAATGAGAGGGTATTCCAGTCTTATGACAGGGGTATTTGTTTCAGTATTTATTATTAGTCTGTCTGACAGTTACATGCCAGACAGCTATTGTGGCTTTACGGTAAAATAGGGAAAAATTGTAGTGTAATGGTTTGAAGAAATTCCCTCTGATTTGGAACAGTAAACAACTTGGTGACACCGATAAATTTGCAGTACAGAAATTCCATTGTTAGTGTAAAAGTAAAATTGACAATCGCAAAAAAAATTATTTGTTTGAAAATTGCATTACTCAATGTAACATGTTATATGGGTCAGTGATGGCTGTTTGCTTTTACTTTAAATCAGAATCTGAATTTCCACACTTTATGCGAGGTGCTCCCCATCAGCTTTATGTTTTGCTACGTTTAATTAAATACATGATATCTGTGGTGGTCTTGTCATCAAACACATACAACAAAAAGCTTATAACCACCTCCACTGCAATTGATATTTATTGTTCATTATCACTGCAATAGAAATTGCCAGTAGGGGTGCTTATGGTGGCTGCAACAATTTTGTATGATAAACTGAGATGCAACCCCTGCACTGCGGAATTGTTGCTGTTTAACTTACATTTTAGACTTCTCGTTTGCAGTTGCTGTGTGGTGAGGTCTGGGGGAGAAAAAATTAACCTTTCACACAATGTCACCTGTTTAGATTTTATATGCACCTAATCCAACAACTTTTGGAGGTTACCTTTGTAAATTGTATTGCTTTCTGTGATCTAGTTGTCCCACTGAGTCCAGTAAGAGGTGGAGAAGAGCTCCTTCAGACCATATCAACAAGAGTGATAACAAATGATGATCTTTGTTAAATGGGGTAATAACACTCAAAGTGGGCACAATATGTGTTTATCCATCATCAAAAAAAAAAAATTACACAGCTTATTTTGCTGCATCAATTATTTGTTCACTATCACGTGGTTCCTCAAAATGAGACATATTAGATAGAGATGGACATATTAGAGCTAAAAGGGCTATTAAGATACACTGTTGACCAGTGTCTGTTTTAGAAAAACGATTGGATGTGGGTTTGTGAAATCTAAGCTTAAATCTCAGTCTATCTACTCTCTTACTCCTCCATTTTGAAATTTGTCTAATTGTCCTTAATTGTACTTTAGAAATATTTCAGCAGATTAATTTATCTAGGGACGTCTGGGTTTCTCTGCTCAAGCTGCTGCCCCCGCGACCCGACCCCCGGACAAGAAAGATAATGGACAAGTGGAAGATAATGGATGGATGGATGGATAATTTATCTAGATTTAAAGTGAAAATGTATCTAAGCAAGTCTATTAACTGTACTGTATATAATTGACTTTATATTCTGTTTCTGAATGCCTTAAGAAGAAACCAGCCAACTTAAATCAATGAAATCTGTTGGGTTAATAATTGCAGCAGTTGTATATATATTGTTAAGCAGGTAACATTATTGACTTGCACGAGTTTCAGTTCCAACGTCTGTTCCCTTGGAGTACAGAGTTTGCAATCTTGTCAACTCACTTTTTATAAGAAACTAATTCATGGTACGTCTGGGTTTTAAACACCATAGCAGTTTAAAAGGCTTAACCCAGATTCTTTCAGGTTAGAACACTGTTGTACTCATTTATAGAGATGGCTTCTGAGTTTCTTCATCTAAAGTGCTCTTCATTTCTTCACTGCAGTACATGATCAAAAAGACAAAAAATGAAATAAAGTACAGACACACCGCCTACTCACTTCTCTTGAGACTACATAAAGACTAGAGACTGGTGAACAATGTGAGCTGACGAATGCTAAAAATATATCACCCTCAATAACCCTGCTAGACCCTGGCAGACTATTATGGCAAACATGTGATATGAGGACAGGCTTTTCTCAAAACCTAAAGAACTTTATTCTTAATTCTAGTCATGACCTGTAGATATCAGAATAACAGAGGGAGAGAACAGCATTAATAAGAAAAAATATTATATAACTGAATCAACTTTTTACAGTTTCAGCAAAGTTTTTGAAGAAAAGAACATATTGTTTCCTACCCTAAATAGGATATTATGGCTCTAATTTAAACATATAGGGTAAAATGATCTCAGTTTACAGGAGCTTGTGCATTGCATATTTATGAAGTCCCATGATTGTACAATAGATGGACTGAACACAAACATGGTAAAGAAGAGAAATGAATGTAGCTGGGTTTGAGTTTTTACCAACACTCACATACCATCACATAATTTGTAGTTGCAACATATAGGTATGGTGACAGGTGTGGGCGGGGAGTATATAGTAGGCTTAAGAAGTGTTTAACCTCAGAGCTCATTCCAAGGTATGTTACTGAAAACAGTGACGTGAATGCCAGGATTTTTAACCAAAATGTGAGATTATGTTGCACTATTTCTTTTTTATCTAATAATATAAAAGATAGTAAAGACTGCTAGCTTATATCTAGTTTTGGTTGCTTTACCTTTGCTAAGTTCTTGACAGGGTAAATTCAACAGGGTAACTGTGTTTAAAACATCTGAATTAGTGGCACCAAATAATTTCATAATTGTCTCTTTATAGCATATCTTAACCTCACACATATTGCAATTTTTGAGTTTGTTTTTTGCCACATGTACGAACTTGTTAGCATGCTTGTGTGTGTGTGTGTGTGGCTTTGAAGTTGCAG
This sequence comes from Odontesthes bonariensis, assembly GCF_027942865.1. NCBI lineage: Eukaryota > Metazoa > Chordata > Actinopteri > Atheriniformes > Atherinopsidae > Odontesthes > Odontesthes bonariensis. The sequence continues at coordinate 17,777,846 of NC_134508.1, read as the reverse complement.
TCTTTGTTGCAGTTGAACTCATGATGTAAATTCTCCTGCAGCTAATATGTGCAAATCTGAGTGATACAAAATCTGATATATTTGGGACCGGTTACTAGTCATCTTTATGAAGTGAGGCAGATGAACTTCGGCTACAGGTTGTTTTTAGGTGTGATGAAAGTCAACAATGACATATTTTTTATTCATGACAAAGATCAGCATTGATGCTTAATGCATCCACTTTATCAAAATTGGGGAGTATTTCTTAGTTGAAAATAGGGCAAAAACTTATTTTGGTCTTTGTATCTGTTTCCATCTGTTCGACTCTCCCATCTGTTATCTTCTAGACGCGCTCGAGCATACAAATGCCTATTTTCCTCCATCTTGTCACATCTTGTTTGTTCTCCTGTTTTCATTGTTCCATATTTTCTTCTTGATGCCCTCTTTCTTTTCTTTTATGCCATTTACTCGCTTGCATTCTCTTGCTCATAACCTCTCGTAATCTGCACGCTTGGAGCCCAGAGTAGCATTCAAAGCTTTACACCAGCAAGCTGGTTTAAGGGGCATTCAGCACTCACCCCACTATGTTCCTGTGCCATTTCATTATGCTGCAGGTCAGTCCACAGAGTGAGGAATTCCTAGTATAGTTTTTTTGGTGCAAAACCCATGTCTGGCTTGTACATTGTTACAAATACATATTTTATCTTTACTGTACGTTTGTATTATTATGTGTTATGGAGCACACCAAAACACAATTAGGTTGAATGACTCTTTAAACCAAATTAACCAAAGTAATTGGTGCATCAAATTAATTAAACATAAAATAGTTATACGTGATTTATTCTAGCACATACGAACAAAAATGCCAGCTGAAGTCACAAAAACAATTGAAATGCAAAATGTAATATCAAAGTATAGGAAATTGAACTTTTGCATGAACAGACAACTTTCGTGACCCAAAATGATAATTGAATAAATATCAATGGCATTAGAAATGTGTTTTTAAAGGAACCAACGTAACAAACACAAAAGGAAATTTTCTTGCCTATAAATGCATGTATTCTATCATTGACCCTTTTAAACTCCCATTCTGTTCAGTCCACTTTAGTCTGTTTAACCAGGCTTTGGTAACAGATGTTTGCCTGTTAATGTGTTTTTGGCACAGGAGATCATCCTACTCACTCGACAATTGCTTAATTCTTCTGCAGACAGAATGATAGTGCCACATTTCTTCCCAGGGATCCCTCTGTGGAGGAAAGAGAGAAAACAATAAAAACTTAATAGAAATCACAGGAAAACAACTTTTCTATGTACCCACTATTGGCTTTTAACTGATCAATTATGGCTGCTGTGAGAATTAAGAGATGTTAATTTTCTTATTGTCTGTTACTTTTCGTGATTGTCCTCTAAAACTAAATATCAAATATTTTGAAAACTAATGCATACTTTTAAATTTTACTTTTACTTTCTACATAATCAAAATATATTCAGGAAAATATCTAGATATTCGTAGAATTTGGATATTGAAGTCAGAATAAAGCAAATACAGAAATTTGAATGGAAGCATGCTGTACATGGTAGACAGTAGTTATTGTTAAAAGGCAGACATCTGTGTTTTACTGAATTGTGAAATTAGACTGTTAAATATTTTTTCTCTGATTGTCTGCTCAAAGCAGCTCTTAGACAAGGTCTAAAATCACAAATCCATGATGCACGGGTACAGACTATATAAGATGAGGAAAAGCCGACCCCACCCCCAACACTCAAACATTATAAATAGACCTACTACAATGCCTGAGAATAGCAAATAACTAGCACTGTTCTGCCTTCATTCTATAAATTGCTCTACACTGGATGTCGAAACTTGGGTTGTCTGAAATGCAGCACCACCACAGACAAAAAGTATGGTGGAATGAAGGGTCATGTTTACCATCTCATAATGTGGTTTTTATGCACTTCATGAGTTACAGATGGTGATTTAATCTCAGAAAGAGCCAGCACCATAACTGTTACACAGATACACTGCTGTGACTGCCACTGTCTGTTGCTCCCCCGTTGGCGTGTTCATGCTTTGCCAATATTTTGTGTAAATACTCTGCAGCTAGGACAAACCTGTCATGAAAAAGTAAGATGAACGATTTAACAATGTTGATACCTTCATCCAAAACTGGAGGTGACTGAAATATTTCATACCCTTGTGTGCGTTTGTGATTTCGCATCAACAACAGTTTGCTTCAGTTAAAATAAACCCACCTCCGTTGAACCAGTTAGTGTGCTTCATTTGAGCCGATCTGAGATCTGTCGGCCTGTGTGTTGTGTGGACATGCCCCCAGTGTCTAAGAACAGAGAACACTGCTCATTTTCCTGTCATCCATTTAGCAGCTACATACTGCACTTTCAACCATGGGCTTTGTGTTACACGATTATACACCCAACATACCTTCCATCACAAATTTACCTTACGAAAACACCTTTGTCACCTCCTAGTTGGGTTTGGACAATAACGGCACTTTGTGCATAGAAGACAGTCATGGTTTGGGCTAAAATACATTCTTTTTACAATGCGACTGTGACATCATGGATGTCATTTTGCTGGTTGTCTTGGTTACATGTAACTACAAAATGCAACAACAACATGTTGCCACTTTCTGGTGGGCTTTTACAAAATAACAACAGAATCAAAAATGCTTGGGCAAGGTTAGAAGATAATTATGGTTCAATACTAGTGAACAGCCTTGGACACCATTTTAACCGAAGTTTCAGTTGAATTTGATTATTTAATTGATTGATGGTTTAATTAACTTTCTTCCTGTATTTATCAAGAGTTGTTATTTATTAAAAGAGGTTAGAGTCATAAGATAATGTGCAGACATGTTCAGCGTAAAGGAGGCACAGATTTTAACCAGAGCTCAGAAAAAAATCGTCATAGTCTTACTTTATAAACTAGATGTTTGTTTCAGAATGTCTTTTGTTTGTTTATTTTAATTGAGAAATGGTTAATGAAACAACTGACTGCATTTCTCAGTGATCATGCATTTTATGGAATATCTATTTATCTTCACAATATCAAATAGTTGTCCAATTGCAGATTTGTAAAAAAAACATTTGTCTTTTTGATGACACTATTTTAATGTCATGCATAAACTCTGAGTTCTTGTTATTTTGATGTTATATTGGTGAAGATTGAGTAGCTTTTAAAAAACTAAAGACTTCTGTCGATATCTTCATATCTTTACACCTAATCCTTTGCTGTGTTATGATGTAAAGTAGTATGTAGTTATGTGCTTATTTACATTTGTTTTAAATTAATCTTGATCAAATCTAAGATTCTCACTTTCAAAAGAGAAATAAAAGATGGTAAGATTGGAAAATCAGAAAGGCCATTAAAAGCATAACTCCCCCATCTAACTTGTTTAACAGAGCGCAGATGACAAAGGTCTTTGAAGCCCCCACAATGTTTTTTTCACTTCATGTTACTTTTGGTTTCGTCTTCTCTCCTCAGATTCTTACGTATCACTCTTGTATTATACAACACAAAAACTATTTGTTTTTATGTTTTGGTAATGTCTTTGATTTCAGCATTCCTGTTTTCACAAACTTGAGAAATAAGGCCAGATTTCCTCAGTCCTTAGCCCTTTCAAGATGACAGGCTGAACTGAATTGTCCTGTCAGGGAAATAGTATTCATACATCTGGAGATGAGAAGTTATGAATATGATATAAAAGAGGAAACACTGTTAAAATGAATCACTGAAACATCAAACAAAACTTGAATTTAATCGTACTTTTTTTAACACAATGACATTTATATAAATCATAAAGATTCAAAACATTCAGTTGTAACGCTGAAAGAGCGATTGCTTGATTTAGCTCAGTGTGAAGATATTCCTTCAAAGACATGTTTCTGGTGAGAAAAAATGTGGCCTGCACTAAGGCACAATTTACCATCAAAGAATGTTTCATGTAGCCTACAATTCTAAATGGAGCAGGCCGGTACTTTGCTGTACTATGTTGCAAGCCCAACATTAACATTGTTGTATTTAGAAGCGAAATATTCAGCAAATTTTACAATGTCTTACTTCTTTTTTTTTCTCACACACTGCACAGCTTCTGTCCAAATAACCCAATCAATAAAACTACAGCTTATTGCCCCCTGCAACCGACTGTGTAGGTAAGAAGCAGAGTAGAAGATTACAGTTACTAAGTTACTAAGATAGGGAAAATGTCCCTAATGCAGCCACTAATGGTCATCATTTGTCTCGGTCAAGGAATGAGTGATCCCCAGCTACTTTTCAGAGCATGGTATTTTGTTTTTGCCCCAGAGATGATTTGGTTGTGAGGACAAGATGACCCTTTTCAGCTTCCACTAAGGCCCGACTATCTTGGATCCGTGGATGTGGTTTGTGTTTCCAGGCCAGCAACACAGTTTAAAAAAATTGTTTAATTTAGAATTGTTCGTTGCTTACACTTAATTGACGACAGTTTTATGAACAAGGCCCAGTACAACGGAAAACTTGCACCTAGACACAAAAAGCAATTAGACGTGTATATGACGCAATGTAATGTTGCACAATCGCAGGCACTCAACACATTTGCCAAAGAGAGACGTCGTGCTGTAATCTTCGTTGTGACAGTTCATCATGCTGCTTACTTTGATGTTCAGGATCCGATCCTGGATTAGGCAAGTACTACTGGATCATATGGTGTTGTCATGCTTGAAAACATGGGTTTCTTAAAGTTTTTTGTGTGTCTTTGTGTTGTCATAGTTTTAAAGCTGGCAACTGGATTGGTGTGGATTCACTAGTCACCAACCCCCTTCCCCGCATTTGAACAAACTTTCAGGAATTTCACCAATCAGAAAACATTTTAACCAGATCCTCTCGTTCTCGTTTCTGAAGTTGTATTCATTTTCTCAACTGTGTATGATTGTATCCTATTGTTGTTCTTGTTGTTCTTGTTTTAGTATAATAACTATTCTGAACTAATTTATATTGCATCTGAGGATTTGTTCGTGGCCTCATTAATCATCTGTATGCATTGTTAACGGTTTCTTTAATTTCTATAACAGCGATTGTACTGTTAAAAAATGATTATGCTAGGAGTTATGGGTCGCCTGCCAAACACTACTAACTGTGTTGTAATTGTCTGGTGATGTTCTAAGTACTTATTAGACTCAGACATATTCAACTTCTCCAATCACACCTACTTTGTCATCATCCCAGAATCCAACTCAATGCGCATTTGTGAGGTCAGAGTAGAGAAAGAACTGGGGTAAATAGAGTGCAACCTCTGTGTCTAATTTCATTTAAAAGGAAAAAGTCCATCACCCATATCTTTATCAAACTCCTAACATTCACATGTTGTGTTTCAGGCTATAACACACATCTTAGTTAGTATTGTTCTGCAGAAAACATGAGACACCACCACATTAATAATAAGTTAACAGTGGCTACAAGCTGACTTACTCGAATAAGGTGAGTAACCTACATCTAACCCCCATGAGTGTAAGCTGAATACTCCTTATGTGACAGAATATAACACAAGGAGTCAATCTGAATGTTCGTTTGTATTAACATGGTAATTGCCACATATCGGTTTCAGTTTGATCGCTCATCTAAGAAGCATAGAATGTTAAATATTTCCTTCCTTTAATTCACATTTCAGAAATTCTTGTGTTTCCGAACCTTTTAAACCCTTTCGGTTTACATGAAAATAAGAATTTTTCAGTGGAGTTGCTTTCTAGCATCAGGCCAAATACAAAGCATTGCTTGTATTTGATTTGGTTTCCCTTGTTTTAGCTAAAGTTTTGCTAAAGCAACCTAAAGATCTAAGACGACGATCTACGCCATAACCTTCATGCTGCACAAGACACTCTCCCACGTGGACACTAGGATGGGGAACTATGTGAGAGTGCTGTTTGTGGACTACAGCTCAGCATTTAACACCATAGTCCCCTCCAGGCTGGTCACTAAGCTGTGTGATCTTGGACTGAACTCCTCTCTGTGAAGGTGGGTCCACAGCTTCCTAACCGGCAGACAACCGCGTGGGTTCCCATAATTCATCCCCCCTCACACTCAACACTGGATCCCCTCAAGGCTGCGTGCTAAGTCCTCTGCTGTACTCCCTGTACACACATGACTGTGTGTCCAAATCAGACAGCAATGTCATCATCAAGTTTGCTGATGACATGGGGTTGATCTCAGTGGCAGTTGGTCAATAGAGGGCGCTAGAGCGCCGCCCCTCCCGTGAATCAACCATAACAAATATGAAATTAATTATACATTTGTACATTGCGTTTTTCCTCGGGCAGTGGTGTGATAGACTCTGCTGTAGGCTACATGCCACTGCCAGCAACCATTAAATGCTTTCAACTTTAAGCTAGGCTTGCTATTTGCTATTGGATATAAAGCCCTCCTCCAGGTCAAGGGCGCCGGTAACACTGGAGTCTATGAGAGCTAGCAAACTTTTTTACCGCGAACAAGCAGAGGCAGCTTTTCATTGGCGCATGAAAAATTTATTCTAGTTCGCATCTCTGTGCGCCCAGACCAATGGCAGAGTTTTCCATATTTTTAATCTTAACGTGATTGGACAATTCATCGAATCAATCACGTCCATCAAGCAAGCATCCGAGGAAGCGCCGGGCTCTCGGGGAAGAAGACCACAGACAGTAGGATTGCTGCAGAGGTGAGTCTCTGTTGTAGAAATTAGTTGTTGTCCATTTTTCAGTGCAGTCAAGTCAAGTCAGCTTTATTTCTATAGCACATTTAAAAACATCAGAATTGATCCAGTCTTCTATATTAGTCCTCAAAACATTAGACACACCTAGCCTACCTTTTAATGTGGTCTTTGTTTTTCCTGAATATTTGTACATTTTGCAATAGAATAGGAAATTCAGAACCATCATCCCTCCCTACTATTATGTTGTGGTTATGGTATAACATGTGGTCTATTCTAATTACAGTAGCCTATATTTCTTTATCTATTCTGTCCCAAAACTCTTTATTTAAGGTCAACAATATCCAAAGTATCTCTCTAATTGTATTAATACTTGAACAATGGTCTAGTTTAGGTGGTTTTTAGAATTTGTGTGTTGTGTTCTGATTGTGAGGTGCTATTTGACCCGTCACGCGCAACTGCGCCCCCCCAACAAATTGAATCACCAGCCGCCACTGGTTGATCTCCTATTATAAGGAGGAGGCCTACAGGATGGAGGTCATCCATCTGGAGAGCTGGTGCCGGGACAATAACCTCCTGCTGAACGCCAGCAAAACTAAGGAGCTGACAGTGGACTACAGAAGGAAGCAGCAGAGTGACATCCGTCCACTCTGCATCGGCAGGTCTGAGGTGGAGAGGGTGGACAGCTTCAAATACCTCGGTGTGACCGTCACACAGAACCTGTCCTGGTCACTGCACGTTAACAGGACTGTTAAAAAGGCCAGGCAGCGTCTGTTCCACCTCAGATGCCTCAGAGACTTCAGTCTCCCCCTCAAGGTGCTCAGGAACTTTTACACCTGCACCATTGAGAGCATCTTGAGTGGGAGCATCACCACATGGATGGGCAGCTGCAAAAAACAGGACCTCTTGGCCCTTAGGAAAGTAGTCCGCTCAGAGCAACCCTACCCGACCTGCAACACATTTATGTTAAATGATGCAGGTCGAGAGCTGAGAAGATCCTCAGGCAGCCCCATCACCCCGGACATTCACTCCTCTCCAATGTTCCCTCTAAGCTGCGCGCCTGCCCAATCGCATACTGCTCGTACATTCTCAGCGCACAAGAAAATCTATGCAGCGCATAAAATAAAATTCACCATAAACGTATTAATTAATATCTAATACTACCTAATCTAATCTAATCTAATTAATTATACCAATAATGTGTTTTTCTGTATCATTTTTCAATATAACGCAGTGAGTGACAGGTGTTCAGCCAATTATACGGTTTACTTCCGCTATTCAGCCAATCATAGCATTGATAGTGCTTTCATATGTGCCCTGCCCATACGCGCCGTGCAGGTTAGCTAGATAGCTTTTGAACTTTTAATGCATGTATATCTGTATGGTTTTTAATTGAAATTATGTGATGTATTTTGAATTAGGACCCCAGGAAGACTAGCGAACTGCTATGGCACAAGCTAATGGGGATCCTTTAATAAAAAAAATAAATAAATAAATAAAAAAAAACAACAGTGCAGCGGAGTTAAGAGGCGCCAGGACCTCTTGGGAGAGTTAAGAGGAGTTAAGAGAGACGCAACCCCTTATCATGGCTTGCGCCAGCGACACATCCACTCACCAAGCCAAAGTAAAAAAGAAATGCGGTTCTTTTAGGATGGAATGGCTGTCTGAGTATGTGCAAATACAAGAAGAAGCGGTGAAAATGGGTGAATTTTTTTCTTTTTCGAGTGAGAAAGGTCTACTCTGCAAAACTCACATATAACATATAACATACTACACATCTCATGAACAACAAGATTTTTTTCTTTTTCATTCTAAGTGGGCCAAATCACTTATATTAAAAATAAACTAATGAAAATTGCTGCTGTGATTTGATTCTTTTAATAAGCCATGTAACTTGCTATGATCCAAGGTTTTGAACAGGTGTGATACTGGTGTGTGGCCACAGCATGCACATCTGACGTTGCTCACAGTGGTCCTCAGTGTGCTCAGGGAGCTTGTGTGTATGCCCAGACACATGAAAAATTAGAGGGAACATTGCTCCTCTCCCTGCTGCCTTCAGGCCGTCGGTTCCGCAGCCTGAGAACCAGCACTGAGAGGATGAGGAAAAGTTTCTTTCCCCAGAACATCCGTCTGCTGAACAGTGAGCGTTAAACTGGACTCCACTTCCTATCCGTTAATACTGTTAATACTGTATATTTCAGATACCTTATACATTTTCTTTTATTCTTATTTTATATTTTTTATTCATTTTTATTCATATTTCATATTTAATTTTAATTATCTTTTTATTGGTAGCAGGACAAGGAAGAATTTCACTGCACATTGTGCCGTGTATGATTGTGTATGTGACAAATAAAACTATCTTGAATCTTGAATCTCTAAAGCAATAAATATACTATTGTGACTCATCAGGCTCTGGGTTAAATATGTCAGTGCGTAGCTTGAGGCAGGATGTGTCACCCCTTTAAATTACCAAAGAAGCAACCATTTCGCCAACCTGAACATTTAAAGTCAACCATTTTGGCAATCTTAAATACAAAAGAATGTCAGATTAAGACACAAGTATTAGAGGATATTCCAGAGAAGATACAGATACAAAAGGAAACTAACAAGATTTTGACAAGGTATTTCTTTCTACAAGTCGGATTCTCTGGGCATATGCACATAAATTCCTATAGTTAACATTCATGTTTCAGCTATAATTTTCGAGCAGTTTTTGTAACGAGTAATGCTTTTGACATGATGGTCTAAGGTTTTGCACACAACATGCTAAGGTTAAGAGCATGAATAGAGTCCTCTCCAGCTGAGATAGAAAGTGCTGTTAGCACCACTGTCAGGATTGAGTGTTTTAAGAGGTAGATGGGAACCTTTGATCCACACTGTGAAAGACTCCAATCGATCCTCAAATGGGAAAACCAGTCTGCTTACATGGGCGACTGATGCATGAAACTGTGAGAGCATTTTTTTATTTAACCTTTTTCTTTATCACCTTACGTCTTACATGCACACTCACAGACACTTCACACCCTGTCAGTCACAGGCTCGAGCACACAGCTTACAAAAGACAAATGACTCCACATCTACGTCCGTCTCCATTCATTTCTTCCTTCACCTCCTGTAACTGAATCAATTTTTTCTCCTAGAAACAGGCCATTATCTTATGGCCACTAAGAAGTCAAAATCAACAGACCAAAGAGTTTAGATTATACAAGAGATGGTGTACAGCAAAGCAAAACTGTATACTAACGGATATATTGTACTGTTAGCACAGTATGGAAAACAGTGTTTTTGCATTTGTAAAATGTGAAATGCAAAATTAAGGAAGATGATCAAAATAATAGAAATTTGGTTTCTGTCCATTTGCCAATCACTTCAGCTTACTTTGTAGAGTTTCTATTTTTACTCAGTGAATCTATATTTCTTTTAAAGATATTTTGCTATTTGTATGCAAGGTTATAAAATACCATATTTTAGAACTATAACTGTAATGATTCCCTTCCATGATGAAACACGTAGAAAGGAAAACAGATCAGGTGGTAATAAACTTCAATCTGCCTCCTGTTGTGTAAAGTCCTTCTTTTTTGGCTGTGCATGTTAAAATCCCCATCCGTCTTATTTATTAAGGACATGTTATGAGATGGAAATGAAAATGATCAAATCTCATTTGCAGTTTGCTCTTGATTTGAAAGCGAAAAAATAACAATAAGAGAGAGTCCTCCCGAGTGCAAGACTCCACTCCTTCGTTTTAGTGCAAAAAGGTAACGCAGAAATCTAATGAATGTGTCTGGCAGTTTGTAAGTTTAATTTTCACAACTTCACCTGAGAAAAATAGAAGGATTTCTCGCAATAACTTAAGATGGGAGAATTAAAGGACTTTTTTTTTTTTTGTCTTTTTATCAGAAACACTGAAGAGTCAAAGCAACACTGCATTAACACAATACTTCAAAGACCGACAGGCGTTTTTCAACTTCCGATATTAAACAGAGGAGGGCTGTGTATTAGCAGAATTGGATGCACACTGAAAGATGGAAACAAATTATTAGCCCTTGATTTGAGATAGAAAGTGTACACAGATTTTTTCATTGTTCAATATTTCAGTCGCTAGCACAAGGTCAGCTTTTTTTATCAGTTATCGCAGGCTCTAATGCTGCTGCATCAACTGGCTGAAAAGCAGATTGCACTCTCCACCACAGATGTATAGAAGATATATAACACATTAAAAGACTAACAATTTTGTAAGAAGAACAGTTTGTTCTGTCACATTTTGTGACAAAGTTGCATTTCCAATCTAGTCTGCTGTCCATCTCAACATCCAGGAATTTGTCGTTCTCCACCACCTCCACCACCTATTCTCCCTGGGTGGAATCAGTGTTTGGCTTATTCCTGGTCTACCTTAAATCCACAATTATCTCTTTTGTTTTGTTTTTGTTCCGGATTAGATGATTACAACAAACAAATTATAAAAAAGATGAGCTACCACAAAGTGCCTGACCAGTTCCCTGACTTGAGCCTGTTATCAGTTTCTAGGTAACAGGACTCCAAGTTGTACTGGAAGTGTGAGTTGTACAGAGTGAAGAGTGACAGTGAGAGTCCAGATCCCTGTGGTGCTCCTGTTCTGCTGACTACCCTCTCAGACACACAATCCTTCAGTCACACAAACCGTGGTGTGTTTCTGAGGTAGTCAATAATCAAAAAATCCACCTGTTGATGCCTTGACGGAAATCTTGTTGAAATCACCAGCCGAAATCTTGAGAGACTCAGAGACTCAAGTCAATTAACAGACCCGCTCTGAATGATTCAGATTAATTCCATTGTGAGGAGCGCTATCAGAAACAGAGATGGGGAACTGCAAAGAATGGAACCAAAACTATTCTCTCTTTTCTTTCCAGATAAAAATGTGTATCTCCACAAAGAGCCCATATAATTAGTCGTCACCTTACTGTGTGTTACTACAAAGAAAATAACACACTTTAATGTTTTACTGTTCAACCCAATAAAGGACATGCAAAGGTACTGTATATGTACTGTATAGCTATTTGTAACATTTAATTGATCTCATTTGACTGATTTTCAAAAAGGGAAAAATTGATTACCATTTAGTGTAGGGTTTCAGATTTTTGGATTAAATACTCAAAGTTTAACATCAAGAAACATTTAAATATTCCAAACAGGAGTGTACAAAAAAAGTAGCTTGTAAGACTTGTGTCTAAGGTCAGTGGCTATTGTACATAATTAGACTTCTTGAAAGTGAAACTGTGCTGGAGGCCTTCCAGAAGAGCACTCTGCCAAACAATAGCTCCTCATTGATTCAGCCAGAGCAACAGGTCAACTGAGAGCCTGGAAAATGTACTAGATATCGGCACAGAAAAATAAGAGGTCTGACCTGAGGGAAAAAGGGCAAGAAGTTTACAGAAAGAAAAGAGTCCTTAAGGGCAGCGCAATATTGTTTGGTGTTTTAGGCTTTCACAACTTCCAGATGTAAAGCTAAATCCTTCAGACCTTAATAATAAGCTAGAATACAAAATACACAATGGAAATAAATGTGAAATGTGTCATTCATGTTAAAAAGCTTTAGGAGGGTGTTATTCTAACCATACAAAGTGAAAAGGAAGCCTGTGTGCAACTGAAGTTCAACCAGAGTTTAAAAAAAGAAAGAAAAAGAAAGAAAAAAAGGCTTTTTCAGGAGAAAGAGAGTCCAGTTTTGGTTATCTATTTTTCAGTGAAGCAGCGAGGTTGGTGCACAATGACTATAATGTATAAAGTACATACTCAAATCCCTTGAAATACACATTTTGCGAAGAGAAAAAAAAGAAAAGAAAAAAAGATTATTTGATATCATAGAATTGAGCTACCAGGTCAGACCTCTAAAGCTGTCCTCTTTCCAAAGTCTTGCCTCCGACTGTATCCTCTGCATTTTTATACATTCAGCTTTTGTCAAGAATTCATGCTCAACCCCAAGACTTCTCTCTCTCAAGTGCAATGAAATAAATATAAGATTCACATTTACTACCTTACTTAAAGTGTTAGTTCACCTATTTTGACATTAAGCTGTATGATATCCCATACTAGCAATATCGTTTATGAACATTGACTTACCCCCTACTGTGTACTGTGAGCCGAGTTCCAGCCAAGTTTTTGGTGTTGATGAAGGTAGTCCGGCTAGTTGGCTGGGGTTTAAAAAATAAAGCGTTTTGCTTCTCAAAACAATATGCGTTCAAAAGAGTAATACATTTGCATCAAAAAATCGTTGTCCAGGAAAAAGTCAGACCTCACAATCGCTTGGCGCTATTTTCTCTCCCTTCGTATCACTGCGTGCTGCCGCCTGCCGACAGCCGCGCCTGTTACGGTGTTAACTGCTCGGAAGCAGGGGACTGTTCGGTCTGCACTTCGGTCTGCACGGTCTACACAGCACGCAATGATACGAAAGGAGAGAAAATAGCGCCCTATCCCTTTAAGTACAAGACTACAACATTCTTTGATCTTCTGGGAGACAGGTTATCTGATTGATCGAAAGGAATTAATTATCAATAAAAAACCTGGCCCACAGTACACTTCCAACTCAATCTTATCTCACAAAAGAACATTTCTTCTGCTTTAACTACACAAATGGCTTCGCATCCCTTCACTCATCAGTTGAACAGTTAACACATGCAGGTGACATCTCCCGTGTGGACCTCATCATTAAAAATGATTAGTTCATTCAGTGGAGACAGACATCTTATTTTACAAGGCAGGCTTCCATCATCACCTTCAGCTAATTTTCTGTGAAGGATTTCAGACATTCATAAACTTCCATTAGACAGCTTGTGCTAATTTACGACTGGAGAGCAGTGGTTACAGATGACTCATTCATGTAATTGTGTTCCTTCAGATCATCATCTGTGACCTCATCCAACAAAGTGAGGACATTTTGTTCTTAATCAGGAAATATAACTTTATTCTCACACAGTACTAGTCCAGGTTGAAGTAGTAATAAAAGGTATTGTACAATTAAAATGATCTGAATGCTGCTCATGTTCCTGTGTTTTGTTGCCTTGTTACAGTCACTGACTACAAATAAGGACCTGCGTTACTCCAGATTAGATAAAGATGAAGCAAAGTCTGCCACCAACCTTATAAACAAACATCTGTTGCAAAATCCCTTCATTGAAGACTGGATGAAGATTCCTCACACATAAGATGGCTTCATTGCAAATGCTGAATGTTTTTACATTCAGTTCCCTAAAGGCTCAACATTTCTTCCTCACCATCACAGAGAACCATCTGGAGACAGATGCTGGCTGATTTAATTTATGCAATGGATTACATTTTTGTGTCGTACAAAAGATTCTGATCGCTTATACAGACAGCCTTATATCTTAGTGCATTACTATGAAATATTGTTTTTTCTTTTTTGTAAATATGTACAGTAAAATTAGAACAAGGAAACACAACATTTTAGAAGTACTTTACAAGTTAGACTCAGACTGCAGTCAACGTTGTGCGCTCCACATTTGTCAGTGAATTGTCCTCAGGCTGCACCAGTGTTTGTCTCACCACCAACTTCCCACCCACTGGTCACATAAGCCATCTCACTGCACAGCTATGGTCTGAAATGGTGATTAAGAATGATCTTCAAGCAACAAATGGCCCACTGTGACTGAGCTGTGTAGAAAGCAAAAAAGACAAAAAAAAATCTCTCTAGGGAGGTTGCCCTTTAGGCAGCTCATCTAACATGGTGCTGACTGGCTGCAATTAAAACGAAAAAAAAATGTTGTTTAAATCCACATGTTTTCGAGAGCATACAGGTTAAATGGGTGGCGAAAGTGGGGCTTGTCCTGATGACTTAAAGTAGGTGCTCTTGTTACAATTTTTTTTAAATCATGCGCTTGTAGAAGGCTTATTCTATGGCCACTGGTCCTGACCACATTCTGTGAAATAAGTTATCTTTTGAAGAAAACAATAAACAGCTGGGGCCTGTGGTTATGCAGTTTTTGAGAGGTCATTTAAAAGTGTGCTACAAGCATATTGACAGTTTAATTCTTAGGAACAATAGTATTGTTTAATGAAATGCTAAAAAGTAGCACAGAGTAGCACAGAGTGTTGAGGTTGAAAATGTCACAAACAAAAGCGGGTATTTTCCGAAAAAAATGCACCAAGTAGAACAGGATGTTTTTAATGTGTGTTTATAGCAGAGTACAAATATGAGTGTGCATGTCAGCATAAAATCAATAACTTGACCAATTGAGTAATTCTAACTTAACTTACTCAACTCATATCTTATTGTCAGATCATTTCAGCATCACAAGCAGGTCTCAGCAATGTCAGGTCAGATTCTCATTCCTCAGTCTCATAAATCAAACCACATTCATGGACGACTGGGATTGTAAGTGATACAAAAGTTATGATGTGTAGCCAAAAGTTTGTCATAATCTTTGAGGTTAACTTAAAATTTAAGCAAGAATCTCAAAGCTTTGAAAGATTCTAAAATGTCACAGTAAATTTGAGACAAAGGGGTGAAAAGATGCCAAGAAGAGCAATATTTCATTTTAATGTGATTGTGCATGAATAAAACAAAACATTTTGGATATAAATATTTCCCTTCATGCTTTAAAGTCATAACTGCAATGAAAGTGTGGAAACGTATCCTTTCGCAGAGGGTATATGCAAGATCTGAACTTCGGGAAATATTAGGGACCTGGGACTTTAAGGCAATGTGGAGAAATAAAGTGACACCTACATATGAAAAGTATAAAGTCATAGCCAAGGGTGGTGTGTATATTCTGGCCAGCTGCAGCTGCCCACAGAGGCAGTGTCATTGTTAAAAACCAAACATGTAGGTAGCTTCCACACAGGATGCTAATCACAGTGTTGAGCTGGTATGACTATTGAAGCGTCGGTTTTAGACATTTGTCAGAGACAGCTCCCCAATTCTAATGTTAAAAAGATGTGCGGTTAAGCTATTTAGCCTTTATCTCGCTCTCTTGGATTTAATTAAACCCCTAAGAACTCTCCACTATTCATCAAATTTGCATCTTTTTCCAGCAGACACTTTATATTTTAATTCATGCATCTCTGTGCCTTATTTGATATGTTTGAGCAAAAGTGTAAAATAGACCTTGTAGTTACGTGCTGCTAATATCAGTTAAACCTTGTTTCACACCACAAGGTAACTGTAGGAGTTCCTTAAGTTTTGTTGTGTAGACAATTTTGGTGATCTGAAGGTTTGTTTGTTGGTATACAGCAGTTCTGAGGTGGAAATGCCATGGTGTTGACTGACCTCTATTGTCCCCATATGCAATGGGCTGATACTCAATCACAATTTCTGGCAAGTTTAGTCATTTTTTAAAAGAAACAGAAAAATATCGGAATGAGAGCAGCTTTATTGAGAATTTGGCCATATGTGTTTCAAAAGATGGAACTTTGGGTCATGCACAGAATGCTTAGGCCCTCCTGAATCTACAAAAAGATTTGATCCCAAACCTCATTATCTGGGTATGTCGGTTTGCTTTGAAGAGGCTTGATTTCATATGATGACAGTCAGACTAACTTGTGCACACGCATTTTAAATGTTTGATTGTGGTGGGACTAACACAAGAATTAGTTTGAGTGTCATGTAAACATGCTTACTAAGATCTTTCCCCTATCTCAATCTGACCAAGTGAATGTCTGTCTTGGATTTCTCTTATCCCCATTTAATTGCTTTGGTGATGGAACCCCCATCACAAAATGATGGTGGCTATGTTAATTGGGGAATGCAGAGAGACAAGTGTTTGGCATTAGACCAGATTTACATGGATGTTGCTCGTAATGAGACAAGTTCTGTCTGTGTACAGTATATTTACCTTACAATACAATACCCTCTCAATCCCTTCTGAGAAGTATCGTTATAACATGTAATATTTAACCTAAATCACTACTTAAGTTGGATACTGGGTGTCTGTTTTTCCCAACTGTCAGTTTCTTTAGTGAAAGCAATGGTTTGCTGTTGAATTTCAAGTGAGGAAATGTGTAAATGAGGAGGACCGAGTGAGTGCCCCTGTGCCCACTGGGAATCTCTCATTAAAAATAAGATGGTAAACATCTAGTGACTTGGAGCGGTAATAATGGGCGGCATATTAATCAAGCATGAAACTTTGAATACTAAAACCAAAAAGTTACATCTACCTTTACAAACAACATTATCAAAAGCCTCCTCACATTGTCTTCTACATCCATTTGGTGTAATCGTTGCACAACTAAGTTTTCCCTTTCACAACAAAAAGTTAATTAGTATTGGTTGGGAGCCCATTGCGTTTTTCTCAGACTATGAAGCCCATTTACACTATACTTAGTATTGCAGAGCCTTTACTTGAAAAGTTTTTTTCCTTTTAGCTTTTTTTTTTTTCTCCTCTTCCATTCCTACTTTTGCCACAAAATCTTACAGTGCAATTAATGAGGGAGTCAGGCTATTTAAGTGTAAAACAAAACACTGTCCAGGAGACAATAAGTGTTTAAAGGACTAATATTTAATAACCAATTAAGAATCTAATTTGATCGATAATGAGAAAAAATAAATAACAACAATCAGTATATGTGCAGTAAAAATGATTTTTTTTTTAATCGTTTCCCATCCATGACAAGGTCTCTGTCTGGCCTAACATGATCTCATATATGGAGAAAATTTCATTTGATCTGCACTAAGTCATGGGTTTAGCTTTTATAATCAATATTTTAGTAATAGTCTAGAAATACTTAAACGCTGTAACAGATAATTACATGCATCCTCAGAGGCTTTATATTTTACCTGGTAATGACTAACAGCACTTTGCCTCCGTGCAAAATGTTTAGTTATTTAAATATAGTTTTAGAATGAATGTTTTCATGATTGTTTAAGTAGAGAATGTATAATTAACCAAATGTGACTGGAAAACTGCACTGAAGACATGCAGCACTGCTGCAGCTAAACAGAGATTTTGTTTATTCTTTGTTTTAGAAAATATATGAACCAGCGAAGAGATGAACATTTCAGTCATTGACACGAGAATAGAGACATAAAGTTTAAATGAGTCACTCTATTGGACTGTCAAATACTGACCCGAAAAAAATAATAAAAACTCAGATTGTAATGTCAGAGATGACGCATTCATGAGTTTCTTCATGGGTTTGTGTTATTGCAAAATGGACTGAATTTTAAACAGATCCATCTCCCCAGAGGGAAAAGGACTAAAAGGATTCTGCAACAACTATTACCCATTAGCTTTCCAACTAGCACATTTAAATTCACAGACAATCCAATATTGCTTGGTGAAAAGAAGGATTACAGGTCTTGGGGAAGATTTCTCTGTGAATTCCATTGGCAATACACACCGTGGAAAGACAAACACGTCTCTCTGACAAAGAAACATTGCTGGTCAAAGGAAACACTGTGAAGTACACTGTTTTAGTCATCACTTCTCTGTCACTGCATTATTCAGGAGACAAACTGTGCACACTGTGATGTGTTCAGGGAGGGATGTTTCTTACACACCACCAGCTCTGCAACCTTTAAAACAGAGCATGAGCACAACCTTCCAAACAAACAGCGATGTGCAGTGAAGCACAATCTCTCTAACACAATTACCGTCTTCACCAACGCAGCCAAAGGGAAAAGTGAAACAGTGTTTTATTACTGTAAGAACACAGAGCCCCACCTGAGACATCCTCCTCCTCAATTACACAATGCTGATTCTACAAAGCTTCAGCCATTCGAGACCTCATTTGACTTTATTACAATAGCCACTAGAGAGATGGTTCCATTAATCAAATAAAGGAAGCAAAAACTCAGCAGCCACCCAGGACAGCAGAGAAATGAACTGCAAAGGCTGCAGCAGTGTCTCTGTTTTACGTTTGCCTGAGAGAAAGAGTGTGTGACCCAGCATCCATCATTCCTTAAATGAAGCAGAGGCTGCATCAAAAGACAATGCTGCCACATCTTTCAAGGCAGTGCAGCTGATGCTTCTGGCTTCTTTTAAACCTGGACACAGAGGAAATTACCGACTGAGCAACTTGACGTTTAAAAGACATATCATATTGCTTTAGATGTTTGATTCAATGCGACTCAAAAAAAAGTGACAGTTCAAAAGTCTGTTTTTTTAAAGTAGGAAACATTAAGACGACTTTTTTTCGAGCAAATGTTATATTGCAAACTCTTCATCACCTGCATCATATTTATTGAGCTCACAGGTTACTGCTGAATATGGATGTACACTCCAGGCTCATACTGCTTACATTGCTCGGACACAGCCAGTAGCCTGTATAAATGAGCTTGTTGCACAACATGATGACACTAATACAATTTATATGTAGATTATAAAACTATTAAAGTCCATGAATATTTATGTTTAAACAGAGGGTGTCGAATAATGTCAGTTGTTGTTTAACAACCAAATAAATTGTTAAATAAGATAATCATAGATTAAGTTTACATTTATAGGTTTGGACACTGTTTTTAAATGTTGTGTAGGACCAAGAGTGTTGAAATATAAAATTAAGTTAAGTTAATTTCAAGTTAAACTAAATTCAATTCAATTCAATTTAATCTAATAAAACATGTATTTTAGAGCTAATCTTGCCAGCTGTGTTGAGGGTAACAAATAAATGAGTTTGTTGATTGGTCTGTGCGTTGGCAAGAATTTTAGCTCATTTTCAGAACTAAATTATAAATGCAATGTTAAAATTCTGTCTATTCCTTCACAGGCACAAACCAATATTTGGTGATTAGGCGCAGCTGCACCTGACTGTCTCCTATCATTCAGTTTGGTGTTAATATTTCATTTTACTCCAAAGGGGGGCACATTTTTGCAGATGTGATTTTATAAGCAAGCCAAGCCATGAAAGCGGTCAAAACTCAAACGAGAGCACTTTAAAACAAGCTTGACTAATTGGATTACGTGTGTTTTTTCTGATCTTCCCTCCATCTTCCCTTTGTTTATTGGCACAAATGCAGAAATTGAAAGGAAAAACAAAGCCTTTTTCTTGGAATGAGTTGAAGATGAACAAATGACACCACAGGCAATTAGCACTGAAACAACGGTAGCCAATCTATATCATGCTTTGTTATCCATCAACGCCAATGAGTCCACTAATTCATTTTGGGGGGAAACTCGAAGCTGTTTGCCAAAATAGTTGTTACCAAATGTTTAAACATGCTGTACTTTTGTGGTTCTGTGGATATGTTGATTTCCAGCCCAGATGACTGCAAAGTTGAAGAGAGTAAAATGCGCTCTAACCCGATGAAACAGGTCGTTCTAAAAACAATGCTTTAGATTTCTAATTTAATCCAAGAGAGCCTCATTTGTCAGCTTGATTGATTGCTGCAATTGAATCCACGATGACAGAAAAATAGTTTTTCTAACAGATGGCTCAGCTTGGATAGTGAGAGCTGTGATCAATTGCTGCCTGCTGGAAGAGGAAATGGAGTTCTGCACAGAGATATTAGACACCAGGGTATCAACAGTGGGTGAGCTCTTATAAAGACAACACCCTTTTCACACCTAAGCAACAGTGCAAGGAAAATCGGTTCATCATTCATGGGCCTGTGAATATAAATGGGTCTGCAGGGGTTGTCTGACCAGTTTTGGGAGCCTCACCACAGTCAGTGCTCAGACTGACAAGTGCAGTTTGGGAAACAAATAAAGTCCTGCATTTCAATGTAACACATGTACACTCCACTGGCACAGTAAAAGTGAAATAACTATAATTCTGCTGTTTACTTCACAATCATAGAGGTGGATGATAAATTGATGGATGCCTTGGTAACTCTACAGAGTTGTATAATCTTTGTTTCATGGCTTTTTAAAGCACATAATGGTGTTTTTATGTATGATAATCCTTTAGGATTCCACATCTGTCACTCAGCTAGCAGTCCTGAAACATATGTATATATCAACTCAGCAGCACCTGCAGTGACACACCCACTCAAACAATGCCCGCTGCTTTCAGTTCTATGCAGTGCCATTTAAAATCTAAGCACCTGTTTACTGTATTGTAGAAACCCAGTGGGGTACAAACACTGTCAGCAGTTCTGCTTATAGTATACTGGCGTCTACAAATGAGCTCTAGGGCCTCAGGGACAGCAAAGGCAGCATCTGCAGTATTGCTCAAATTTTGGTGTAATTTAAAGAGTTGCAGATTTGTTTGGGAATGAGCACTACTAATCGATGTATTTATTCAAGTGACCACAAACATCTGGTCAAAGTGGTACCACAGCCAAATGTTGCTTAGCCTCACATCAGGTTGATCAGAGCATTGGGTTTCATATGCAGATCTGGCCCCAAATGTTCATAAGTCAGCATGAGCAACATTTTGGGCTGTGTGTGAACAGATTGCATTGACCCTCACAAGTCAGCTCGTAAAATGTACATAATGGAGGAACAAGTGAACGCTTGGTGTTATGCAGAGGCAGAAAGTATTATTAGAAGTACAGTGTCAGCCATGCAGTTACAGCTGTTTATTCTTAAACTGGACAACAGAACACAAAGTGCAAGACACTTAGTCTATGTTATGTCAACTGATCACTTCTGATGATAAGCACCGTGAATCCTTAAAAGCATCCGTGTTAAGACTGCCTGGAAGAATCAGCTTTTTTGCAGCTTTTGGAGTAGAAGCCTATCAACAAAAAAGCACCTAAGATCTGAAATTCATATCACATCCAAAAAAAAAAAAAAAAAAAAACATTTTGCAAATTGAAATGTCATCCCTGCCGGATTCCTGGAGATGCATCTCAGTCCTGGTAATCCAACTGCTTGAATCAGATTTCATAGGCTCTTTTGCATCACTTGCAATGCAACTCGGAAAAAATACATAAAAACCAGAACAACAGCAGTGCAGAGAAGATTCTGTGCTCTGTAGGCCTCCGCTCTTTGTAGTGGAAGGAATGGAGGACAAGACGAACACATGGAGTGCAAGTTTCAACAAAGCATTACCTTTGAAACGCCATTTCATAACAATTGTAACTATGTAGTTACTGACACCTATGGCGTTACCACGGCAACCTATGCAGATAGGTTGGTAATACGAGGACACACAAATCAGATATGATCACATAAAAATCACAGTGTGGACAATCTGTCATAACGTCTTTTGATTTCCCAGCAATCTAAACACAGCCTATTACTGTACACCAAAAAAAAGTTGTCCTGGTGTCTAAATATCAAGATCTATTAAAACATTGTTACCAGCTTCAATAGCAAGCCTGGTATTGTTTTCGCCCTGTGAGTCTGTTGCTAAATCTAGGCGTGTGTGCCATCATCGCAAAATATACTCCGGGAGACACCTGTCAGCAGGAGATTTCTTAAGTCGGTTTGGAGTATTTTTCCTGGTGCTTATGTGCATGACACAGTCTCAAAATGTTACCTATTCTTGGTTTTTAAAGTTTAAAAAATGGATATTGTCTAAATTTACATAACTATACTGTGCCTGAATTAAAGGAGCTGATGACACCTTTCCATTTTAAGCCCCTGTGTGACATACTTTTTTTAGGATAAAGACATTGATATTGAAGACTTTTAGCTATGACTTAGTGTAGCTTAACAAACCTTATTTTGGTTTCAAGTCATGACTTACATGATGTATACATTATAAATGTTATAAATCCTACCAACTAGACCGTTTTTAACTCACAAATATGTGCCAGAGTTAAACATTAGAGGGAAAAAATAAAGTTGAACGAGGACTATCGAATGTTATCAAATATTTTCCTTGTGCTATAAAGTACAGACAACACTTGTCATTTTTTTCTATGTGTCACTCCTGTATCATATTGTAATCTTTATCTGGAAACATTTTTGATAGTTTTATCAGAAAAAAAGCACAAACGTTGTTTATCTCAAAAAAAGTCTAACCTCTTACTTGAGGATTTACTAACTGAACACTGTAAATTGATGAACACTTGTATTCAGAAGTTTCATGAAATGCCTATAAATAAGTATATATATATGTCTGGTGTATATTGTGTTTGTAACATGTTCTCAAAATGTTAATACCGTGTTCATTGATGAACCCGAGGTTTATAAGGGTGTTTAAAAAACATCCATGGTTATAAGGGTTAAAGACATGTCAAATAGAGGTCTTTAATAGAGCAAATAAAGTTTGCCCAGCTGTATCCCTGCTAATCTTCAGTAGATGCTCTGTCTTTCTAAATTTGTGTGTATCCACTTAATGAATGATGTATGTTTGATTGCTAACACTTTTAACACTTCTTTGGAAGCTATTAGCATTTGGTTAATAATCATGTGCTTACCTTAGGGAAGTTTGTCACAGTGCGCTCTGTTATTATTATGGTTACTCGCTTGAAATGAGGGATGACTCAGTTTTGCATTGAGGTGAATGAGTCAAACTTGGGGGCAAGACAACAAATTAAAATGAACAGCCAGACAAACAACTCTTATTATTTCTGCTATCAAATATTCTGTGGTTTTATTTTTCTCATGGTCCATTTATCTATTTAATTCATTTTCAGTTTCAATCCTTTTCTCTACCTCTTTTTCTGTCATATTCTCATAAACGTTTGCCTCATGGAATTATCATTGAATTCAGTCTCTATTTCAGATTTTCTAGATTCATTCAGATACCTGCAGTCAAACTTAAGTGGACATACATATATATACACCCAGGAGCTGATTTCTAAAGGTATGAAGAGAGGGATCATATGTACAGCTATGTTTTCCCTGTTGATATAAACTCTTATTTATTCAATGTTGTCAAGCTAAATGTTTTAGGCTGGAAGCATTGAATAAGCAAATGTGAATACATGACTGTGCTATTTTTCATCTCATAAATATCAAGTCACCTAGCAAGCAGAGTGTGTGCTACCTTTAACTCTGTTTTTGACATGTGCATAAATGTACTGTATGCTGTCATGCTATAAAAAAAACTCTAGACAGACTGTGCTTTGGTTTAGGCTGTGTTCATGTAAGAAATCTGACAGAAGGTTGGTTCACATATGCGGCTCCCAGCCATGTGGTCAGCTGGATGTGCCGCTGCCACTGAGTAAGCAGGACAGATAAAGACAGCAGGAGTCAGAGGAAAAGCAAGTCATCATGCATATGGGGCTGTCGTGACAACTGTTTTATTGGCAAGTACTTACATTTGACCAAACAAAAATCACAAGATTTAGAGGGTGCTTTTTTTTTTTCCCTAAAAGAAACAACTGTTGGGTGCTGACTTGCTTCTTGGACTAGAAAATGCCAAGGCGCTCAGTGCATGCTCTGCAGTAACAGACTCAGAAGTAGCAGAAGTTACATAAGAATAGGCATAAGAACAGATAATAACCACTAGCCATGGTACTATTTTGCTGCCAGCTTTATAACAACGAAGCTCAATAATAACTAAGTGAAATTGGACATATCATAGTTGTCTCAGACATACTTGGTCAATAATTTGATTCTAAAGTATAGTATTCCAACTAAATTGCCTACTTGAGTGACAACATAACACTGTGAATGTACTGAGAGAGAAGTTGTACTTCTATCTGGATTTGCCCACAAATCCTGGGAAATGGGCCAGCAGGCCTTCCTGATAAGTTTGAGATATTTCAGATTTCAAAGAGGTAAATGAGAACTTTCCTTGGTTTACTTATGGATGATTTATTGCTCTGTATTTTTTTATTCTTAAAATTCGTCATTTGTAGCTTCTAACACATCAGGAAGTGGAGTAACTTAACATTGTTCAAACACTCTCCCTTTTGGTGTTTGCTGTTGGTTCAAGCCAGTGATGGGTTAGGCCCTATCTGGAGAGCACATTTTTCCATGGAGCTCTGCACCCCTGAACTATCCGTTTCACTTCACCTGTTTCCGCGAACATGAGGAGCCCTGGGCGCCACAGCCGTCACTTTTCATCACAGCATCACAGACATCTCTGTCAGTAAATGAGCTGGAGGGGTTAGTGGAAAAATATTTCCTCCCTTCTTCCTCTCTTGTATATTTTACTTTATTTTATGGAGATAGTTTTTTTTTAATATCAAGACAGAAAAGGCAGTAACAGACTGCTGAAACAATCATTGACAACATACAGAATCTACAACACAAAGGCGTCCTGATTTTTTGTCAGGAAAGAAAAAGATAAATGTTAAGAATCTTCTTGACAACTACAGTGGCCTGTGACTGACACAAATAATAAGTCACAAAAATCTGATTTTGTGTGAAACCCAACTGACTCCAGTTTAATGACCCCTCCACTTACTTACTTATTTATATTCTTGCAAAATAAACAATCAAATTCTGTATCCACAGTTTTGTGGGTTCTTTCTCCAGAATATCCATGCAAGTCATCTCAACAAGGGAAGAATGATTTACCATTTATTGAGCTATTGTTAGACACGTGCTGTTAACAGTAGGTGGATAGGATCCTTTTGGATGTAAAAGAAGGGTGCAGAAGGGAGGGGCTTTTACAACTAACGTTCCTCTACCTTTGATTTAGTGACTTACTTCCAAATTTACCTCAGATATAACTTTGTGACCTGTTTTTATCAAGCTATCTGTGGCCCTTTCCCCCTCAACCAAAGAGCTGCTTTAACCATGCTGTAGAGCCTCCAGAAGGCAAAAAAGCAGCTGCAGCCTTACAAAAGACACCAACCAAATCTCATCAGCGAAGACCTTTAAGAGAGTCAGGCAGAGCTTGAGGAGGGAAAGAGGTTAGGTACTTGTGTGGAAAAGAAGCCCTGAGGTAGTAATTACACTTCCAGCCATTAGTTTTTCTTGACCCTTCCCCAAGGAAATAAGGCGGATCCCTGATATTAACTATATGATCTTTGTCTTAAGGGAAACCTACATCTGCAGTGTAGTTATTCCCAGAACAGATATTTCTCTTGTGACAGTTACCCAGGCCACCAATCATGACTTCCCTGGAAAGTAAGCAAAGCACTGCCACTGGCTCCAGTGGAATGTAGTCTAATCTGGGAGGAAGATAAATGTGTGCCCCTCTGTGTGTGTGTGTGTGTGTGTATGTGTGTGTGCAGGGGGGATAAAGAAACACATTCTAAGTGTGATAAAATGAAAGATACATGACTGAATAATACAAAGACGAAACCTTAAATAGCTGCTCTCATAGCCTGAGCTGAGCATCTAATGCATTTGTCTGTGATAAATGTGTGCATGTTGTGTGCAAGCATGTGTGCGCACATCTGTTAATAGACAGAAATCCCTTTGTGGAAGTGATGCCAGTGGAGAGATTTGATTTATCGCTGTGTCAGTTAAAGACAGGAGCAGGGAGGCATAGTTTTATCAGTCCACCATACCAGACCTCCATTAGTATATCACAGCTGAGGAGAAAAACAAACGGATGTTGTGTCTTTAGACAATGTGAAGGATTAATCCTAGCCAGTGTCTTATCATTATATGCCTACAAATGCTTATGTTTAGAGATCTTATATTATAAATCTTTGTCTTCCCTTTTATTTCAGCATTTTCTCTTTTTTTTTTTATGTTTCATACAGATTTCTACGATGGAGACAAGAACATAAACGGTACTTGGCCCGATCATCAGGAAGTCCTTGCCATGTCTGTCACTTCACTGTTTTTCCATTTCTGCTGGGACAGGGAGGAATTTATAGAACTTTTTTTGGTGCTGTTTAACCTATCGCACGATGAATGGTACATAATATCTGTGTCTCCCACTTCAACATCTGCCGGTACAGGATGCAAGAAGTACCTGACATTTAATACCAAGACTGATAGACCTCATATTTATGGAGTGCAGCTCATAACAACCAGCATTAAATCTGTCAATGCCATGTGTGCCTTCTGCTATTTTTGTGGTGTTTTCCTTTGTTGCTATTTTTCACAAATGCGGCTTGATAGATCTACAGCAATGAAGGACAAGACACTTTCAATCCCAGCAACAACGTTCAGATTGGCTTAGAATTTCGGTATCCGCAAGAAAGAGTAGCATCCATGAACATTGCGACAAACCATTGAAAAAGTGGAGATGTGTGCAGCACATGGAGAAATCCCAGTGGACTGTTTCCTCTCTGGACTACTTAAGCAGCATGTTATACAAGAAAACAAGAGAAAGAGAGATGAGTCGCTGGCTCACTTTGATTACGCACGAAACCTAATCCTTCACCTCAAGATAGGGAGGAATGTTTAATTTCAGTCCACAAAGAAACAGCATTGCAGTTAATGAAGGGACTAAAAACAAGACTTTAATCCTCAAGACTAAAGTGCGTGTCCAATGTGATAGCAAGTGCGTTGGCATAGTTCGTTATTAAGAAAGTCCATCTGTTTTGATTTACATAAATACAAAATTAATCAGTGTGTTTCTTTGTGTCTTCTTGAAACATACAACAAGCTTCTTTTTAGTTTTTTACATGAAAACACAGCCTTTTGCAACATTTTTCTTGTCAGAATGCTGTGCTTCTGGATTGATTTCTGCTAGTAGTTCTGGCACTCTTTAATATCTATTAGGATGCATAATCATTCCAATAGAAAAGTTATTAAGGTGTGGAAACAGCTGACTGAGCTTCCATCAAGTGATGACTTCCATCTCGCACATAAATGTTTGTGACCAAGTGTGAAATGACTTGGTGAGGAATTGGCGCCTCCAAGTCTGATGCCATTTTTTTCAGAGCAGGGGAAGGGTGGATTACCAATTCCATATTAGGGATGAGATGTTGCCTTATATGAAGAAGTTTAAGTACTGCTGTAAGGAGTGATGAGCCGGTATTGGTTTATTTGCTGGTACATATATGTTTATATGTGCATGGTTTGGGAAGGGGTGGTTGAGTAAGAGCAGTTTGTTGGGTGTAATGTTTTCTAATCAAGCAGGGAATAAATGCCCATTATTACACAATAGCAGCATAGTGCTAACTGTTACACCAAAATCCAGGGAAAAAAACATATAAATAAAAACCCACTATCACTTTCCATGATCACTTCCTGTAAAGTATACTTCATCACTATGGTAACACTAAGCACCAAGCATCTGACAAAGACAAAACTGCACAAGTTTCTGGACTTTTACATACACCTCCACCTGAATCATGCAAAATAATTCAAGCACACAAACAGCAAATATTATTAAATCCAGTGTTCACAAAGCTGAAAATTGTATTCCTGAGCACAGCTTCCAGAAGCCAGACATACAAGAGTCTTATCGCACAAAAATGTCCCGCAGAGAAGGAAACCAACTTGAGCTGCCTGTGTTTGTGTACATCTGCATATCCCAGATAGGTATAATGAGGCACAGTGAAGCACAGCACACTGAAAGCGTGGGACGGGAATATCTGGCAGACACACCAACAGAAAGAGATGTGTAGTTTAATGACAAGCGAGGTGAGTGAGAAATGAAGGGAACTTAGAAGAGAAGCAGAAGCGTCAGACAGACATTGAGCCTGCAGAGAGAATCAAACTGTTCACTTTTCAATCATAGTGGAGGAGTCTGAACAGATAAAGTGAAATAACTCCCTCCCTTTGATGGAAATCTTGTTAACTGATAACGGAAGAAAATGAAGGAAACTCATATTTTAAGCAGAAAAAAATTGTTGACGCGTGATACCAATGACTACAGAGAAAATTAAAACTAATTAAAACTATGTAATGCCACTGAAGATAATTTTCTTTGCAGATTATACACATTAAAACACAGGGCTTAGCCATAACACTGGAACTGAAGGAGCTGGAGCTGAAGCTCATACGACCTTGTGTCCTTTCGACAGCTGCCGCTGGGGAAAGGATCAGCTTGATTGTATCAAAGATAGCGTAGCAATCCAAGAAACACACACTGGAAATGATAAGAGTGCCTGAAAAAATTCCTTCATACTGCCCAACAGTTAACACTCAGCTGCTCCTAACCTAAGTCCTAAATCCAAGCAGTCAGCAGAGCGATAGATTGGCGACTCATAAATGTCAGTATGTATTGCTACATCCACATGAATACTGAAGCATCACAGGTCTCTTGCTAACACAGGCATCTGAAAGAAAAACTTGACTTGACTAAAAACTCACAGCCTTAATTATAGTCCTGAACTACATCTTAGAGTTTCAAGTCTACAGACTCTTCTCCATGAACACATTAATCGATTCTGTTAGACTGGGAAGAAAGCCAGTAAAATGTATTATTCCGAAAGGTGTAAGTGGATCTTGGGGGTTCAAAATGGGTTAAAAGGACAGAAAGAAGAGGATTTGATTTAGGAAACCACTTGAAGAATAAAATAATACACAAGGAACTGTTTCGGAGCAATTTCAGGGTTGTAATGATTGAAATTGAAAGAATATATTTTAAAACTAAAAGTCCAATTTTGAACTGAAAATTTGTATACAAAATAGTTATTTCATTTTAAATTTAAGTTTCATTATTTTTTTCAAAACATATTTTGCACTGTTTCAATTAAAAGTACACTGAGTATCCCGGTGTGCAGCCGCCTACTTGCTCTGCCAAGGAAGCTAGCCGGCTGTGACGCCTGCTGACCGCCTGGTCAATGCGAGTCTACCCCGGCAACCACAGCCTCATCTCGGCTGGTGGTTCTATCATTTGCCGCTGCCTGTTATGGGTTTGTAGTGTGTAAACATGAGATATAAGGTGTTTGGGGCATATTTAGGAGGGGATTGTGCATTGTATAACATGAATATGTAGTTAGTTACCAACAAAGCTCCAGAGAGCACAGTCAAATTGATTATTTTTATATTAAACTTTGGTATTTTAATTGAGCGCTCCCTGCGTGATTTTGAGCAGTTTGTTTGTTTGTGTTTATTCTCCACTATACAATTTTCTTTTATTACACTTGTTACATCAGTTGAGCTTGATGCACTTAACCCTGTGATCATCTGCATCTTCGTCCAAGTCATCCTCAGCTTGTCTGCCTCCTCCTTCTCTTTTCAGAATTAAAAAAAAAAGAATGAATTGTTGATCTTGTGTTTGTAAGATGGGTTTATGCAGTGTAGTGCATATTATCAATAATACACCTGTTCGCAAACTGATGACAAATTTGACGCCTATATTCATGTGACCACCTCATTCCAAAATCACCTTGATCAAAATACAAAAAAAGGATATATAAACAATAATCAACATCAATATACCTTCATAAAAACCTGTTGTGAAATGAACTTAACCCAAATTCATGGCTCTTAAAAAGAGAAACTGCATTTCATTGTGGTTATAAAAACCTCACGGATTTGTGTAGCTAATGAATTCTAAAAATGTACTAAATTGTAATCAGATTTTAATCAGCGATACAGAGTGCAGTACTGCCTGGTTACAGTTAGTTGCGAATGCACTCATAGACAGCTATGGAAACCAGCACACTGTGCTTGGTCCAGAGTAGAAAACCAAGTTTTGGTCATGAGCAAAAGACTTTTGGAGGCACATATTG
Source organism: Odontesthes bonariensis (assembly GCF_027942865.1). Classification (NCBI taxonomy): domain Eukaryota; kingdom Metazoa; phylum Chordata; class Actinopteri; order Atheriniformes; family Atherinopsidae; genus Odontesthes; species Odontesthes bonariensis. Next base: position 17,747,885 of record NC_134508.1, on the reverse strand, counting down.
TTTCTCAAGTGATTAAGAATATATCAAATACAAAAATACTTGTTAAGAATTAATGTATCAAACAACAGTTCAAACCAAACATTCTGAACCGTATTGCATCAAATACGTTAATACAGATTGTGTTTTGGGCAGGGCGTGTAGTCAGGAAATTCACGAAAAGCAGTTCTGATTCAGAACATATCTACACAGCACAAACCTTACATCAAAAGCTATTCACCGTGTTGGATATTGCTGTTTATATTGGATTTGAGATCCATCTGTGCAACTTGTGTCACAACCAGTGAATGTATCAAAGACCAACTGAGGTGATGGATTTTTGCTTGTGCACAATATTTTAAGAAATAATTGATCGAGGTTTATTAAAATCAGTTTCTATCAAAGAAATAGAACCGAAAGCCAGAGAGGTCAGTCTTTAAAGAAGGACTAAGACAAGAAGGAAACATAATTTTGAGTTCAATAAAAGTAATTGAGGCAAAAAAAAGTTTAAGAGGCAGTGCTTATTTGTAAAAGCAAATTTGCAAGTTAAGATATCCGAAGAGAAAGTGGTTTTAGTAATAGTTGTGCGACAAAAGAGATGCGGAAATCTGAGACTTAACAACCAATCACTAAATCTCATAAAGTACAACAGTGAGCTCACTGTTATCATTCTATATGTAACATCCTTAATGTAATTATACTCCATAAGTGGAATAATATATTTGATTAAAAGTTTATATAGTTGCAGATATACTGCAGTAATTGTCACTTCATCCAAGACTACAATATTTTGGTCTTGTGGCTGTGGTGTTGAACTTCTTTTGTGACAGTACCCAGCTGGGTATCCTGCTTCTGCATACTTGCCTGAATTGACATTCACAAATAATTTCCTGTCATTTGCATTCTATAAGTATAAGCAGGCATTCAGGAAAGATTTAAGCGGCAAAAGGCCACAAACGCTTAAACACAATTCCATCATGTAGACTGCCACTCAATATGTTTGCCTTTCCTGTACTTTAAATCAAGATTGCCCTTTTCAATCTTCTTTGTCTCTTTCCAGTCTTTTAAGTACTAATTCAAGTCTACTGCATCTCCCTGTCATCAGTGGTCCCAAAAAACATGGAACAAACTCTATGGTGTTAACTGCATATCCTGAATAGCCACCAATTTGTTGATATTTTGGTAATAGTATGATACAATATTGTGCAGAAATCAAACAAAATTGTACTAGGGTAGCCAGATAGGGTTAATTTTAGAAGTTAAATTATGCAGTGAAGGACTGCTTGTCTGTCATTAGTGTGCCCCTGATGGAGCCATTTATGTCCATCAGTTGTTGTCAAGCTGCTTTTTGGACTAAAAAGTGTGGTGTTTGTGTTTATTTCCCAGATTGTTGTAACTGTGCAGATACAGGCAGATTGAAGTGAAGGGAAATTTATTTATATAGCACTTTTCAGCAACAAGGCGATCCAAAGTGCTTTGAAATAATAACTATTTGTGCACAGTCAAAAATGTATAAAATTAACAATGATGTCACAATTCATCATAGATTATCTTCACCAAATGTCATAGTAATCCATCCAACTTTTGTTGAGATTTCCCTTCCAAAACCACAAATGTCATCCTCATGATTCATACAGATAAGCAAGAGTATGGTTAGTTTAAACAGAACAGCAGCACATTGCTGAATTGTCCTGTGGGATGTTTGGGTAATTGATGTCTTACTTCTTATGGTAATATTATGGCCCATATTTCCCACTCACGGTGAGGTGGTGTTTACTCTAACTGCAGGAAAACAGTTTTGTTTACTTAAGACACACACAAGTGCACACACAGACACCAGGCTCTCCTAACTCTCAACGACAACCTCTCATAGTAATTATGTCTCACAAGGGGAAAATTAAAAATGGCTCCTTGCTCCAGAATAAGATAAAAATTAAACCTTGCCTTGTCAGTTTAAACATAAATGCCATGTCTTCAGACCTGATTTCCACATGTAGTTAGCCTGGCTGTCTCGTCCACAATCTCGATGAGATGGTGGTCTGGGAACTAGGTGTGCATTTTCTCGTATTTGAGGCGTGGTTTACGAATGCCTAGAGCCGTTTATTGGGCGCTACGAATGTCTATCAAATGACGTCAGGTTCTTCCCATGCTGCTTTGCGCGCGATTCATAGCCAATTGTATCACTTTATACCAGATGACGACAGAAATTCGAGGAAGAAGAAAAAAATGGAAAATAAAAGTAAACTTGCGCTCTAAGCTACTCAAATTGACAACAAAGTAGGCCTATATGCTATATTCTACATGAATTTTTATGTTGTAGAGTTGTGAATTTATTTTAATAATGGAGAAATTGAGCAGCCTTGCTTTGTTGTCTACAGTAGTAGATCAACCCTCATCTTACTTTGAAGCTCCCAGCTCTCTGAAGTGACGTCGACGCAGCTTTAGCTGCAGAGAAGCTATCAGGCTTGTGTTGATGATAATAATAAACTCCTGGACTATGTACAAACTTCTAAATGCATCGTTTTGTGAGTACAGACCATATTTGTGCTACTGTAGAAGTTTGGTTCCATGACATGTGATTTTAGTGTGGTAATTTTGGAGATACTGCCAGGGTCCGTTAGCGCTTGTAGCCTACTAAGCTATTCGGGATAACTCTGTAACTCAGCTGATGTTCAGCCAATATCGGAAAAACTTCGGGTGGGCTACTTGGCTGGATGTCACGGTTCAAATGACCCTAGGGTGAATCTACTCCGAAACACTTTCTAAGGCTGCATTGAACGGTAACGTTGTGTCCGCTGTCATGTTGGATTAACGCTCTACAAGCTTCGGTGTAGCGCATAGACGTCGTCATCGTCTTGCTGCCCCCCCCGTTCTGTGATTGGTTCCCAAACTCTAGCAAAAATAAGGGCGGTGGTTTCCAGGCTGACTTTGCAGTGAGAATGAAATCGAGCGCAAAGCAGCATGGGAATTCCCAGGCTAACATGTAGTGGTATTTGAGCATAAATTCACATTGAATCTTTTGTTTTCTGTCAGATTTTTTTTCAGCCTTAGATGTGTTATTATAACTCACAGCGAAAGGCCTTGAAGAGTGCCAGAGCAGCCACTCTTGTATCTGACTGTGTTCTGAATGCGTTACCATTAAGAGCAATCCTGCTGCTAATTATGTTTTCATGGCACACAGATCTGAAACGTTTTACTGTCAGTAATAACTGTAAATGTTAAAAAAAGCCTGAAAGCAACATGAAAGAAGAGAAATAAAACACTTTGAATGAGGATTGTAATCAAGTACACAAAATTTGTTATTTTGATTAAATTAAGTAAATGTAAGCAGCTTTTAATCAGAGCAGAATACCAGCTCTTTGTGTCTCTTACTTACACAATGAAAAGTTCTGAGTGAGTAGAACACATTTAAACATATTGCCAGTCAGATTTCCTACAGTATATATTCTGTGTATCAGTTCATGTGTGGGAAATGGTGAATAAATGGTATGGTACATACGGATATAAATTATATCCTAATGAAGAGGAAACCTATTTTAATTATGTAACACGTATAGCATTCAACTTTTAAGCATTTGAGAATTGAATGAGAGCACAGTAAAAACAAAAACAATCATAAAAGAGCAAAGCTCCTTTGATGTTCAGATGAAACAAATGTCTTTGTCTGAATCTCTGTGTCTCTCTGTCTCTCTGTCAGTCACACACACACACAATGAATTTCATTCATTTACACTTTAGGGAAAGGTGAAGTTGTGTTGCATCTGATCACAGACACAGTCATGTAAGAATAGGAAACAGCATAATGTTATGATTATCAAGCTGTTTAAATAGACAACATATATGTAATATCATACGTTTTACTAGATATCAATATAGGTTGATGCCAGATAGATTATATGCCAACTGGTAGTGACATTAACAATGCCCCTGTTTCATTAAATTACCTGCTTCAGTAGCAACAATGCACAGTCCAGAAACATGATAGATTAATTATTATTATGAATAAGTAAATCATTTGCCACAATAAATGTTTGCTGGTTACTGTCTTTCTAACCCTAAAATAGCCGGCATTAGATTCAATAAGCTTCAAACTTAATTTTTTTTAATGATCAATCAGTACTTCCACCAAACAGCTTCTTATTCCATTAAACCTAAATAATGGCTCTTAATCATAACTGTGTTAAACTACACCTGCTGAATGAATGACTGAGAAACGTTAGTTGGATGTTACCAAGGAAACTGACTCCATTTAGAAGTCTTTGCCTTTGTTTTTGACTACTTGGCTATATTCTTAAGCACCACAGCCACAGAATTTTATTAGATTGAACACAATAGTTAGCATGCCCATAAAATCATGATATTTCATGGTTTGTCTGAGGTCTTTTGCAGGGCTCATGATGGATTTATTTGAGAATAAATGAGCATTTAGAATAAATGAGCAAATTTTGTCTATGGCTTGTGCCTTTCATCAAGGGTTAGAGATCATGTTATATATAATTTAGATAAGAAACGTAGTCGAATATTCCTCTTGTCCATATTGTAACATCATTCCTTTGTGTTAAAATTGGCTTTGTTCTTAGACATTATGAATGAAATAAGTCTCAGTACTTTTCCATTATGACCTAAAGTGAGCCAGGAGTAGAAAGACAAAACAATTAGGAAAGCCTGGGAAAGCAAGGGCAGATTCACACACACACATTATTTGGGTTAGTGTGCATATCCAATCACATTTGATCAACACGGGATCCACCGTGGGAAACTAGAAGAGATATATGCAACTTGTTACCGGAAATCATGGCCAGTCTGACAGACTTCCTACGGGAGCTCTGTTCCACTGAGCCCAGCGCTGATATGCTTTGACGTGTGACTACCAATAAACACTTCATTTTCACTTGAATTACTTCGGTATGTTCTTGAGCCTCCTACTAAAAGAACCGAATCTAACACTTTGTCATAGTTAATTTCCTCTGCAGTATCCTAAAAGCTTTTCAATGAGCCAACAGACACAATAATGGAGGCCAGCTTCACGAAGATATACACCAATCTGTAGTGTTATATCAGTCTAAGTATTATCTGAGATTATATCAGAGTCATTTTAAGTCTCACACCCAACTGAGAACCACGTCTTTGATGAGCAGTCTCAATGACATTTTGTACAAATGGAGCATCGCGGTAGTTCTGGCAGACCACGTAGTCAACGCGCCCTTGCCTATTGGCTGACGCCGACCCAACCCCTATGGCTCCACAACCAGCTGCGCTCAATGGGTAATCAGCTCCTGCTCGCAATTGGATGCTGGCATTTGGGGCGCTTCATTTAAACTTGGTTTGCTGTCACTGCTCTTTTTTGCTTTCTGCTTGCACCCACCACCTCCCCTGCTCCACCGATTTTTCATTGCCAACAATGTCATACTGTTGTTCATTGTTGCTTGCTCTGTTCTAGGGGGTTTGTTGCCTTTACAGCAAATGGAAGGCACTCCACCTGAGGATGCTGCTGTTCCCTGTCTGGCTTCCATGGAGCTCATGGAAAAGTCGGGAACTTCCTCCGAACAGAGCCATACCGCCAAACACAAATTGTATGCATTCAGAATAAGCTTCTGAAACTCATCTCTGTTTCTCGTCTCGTTTTGACGAGAGTGGTTCTGACAGAACTGTAATATTTAAATATTTTTACACATTCACTTTTAAATGTTTCTGATCTTCATGCAACAGATAAAGCATTAAGACATTCAGAAGTAATTCACCTCAGCGAAAAGAAGTTTGTGGTGTCTGAGCATCTCAATGTCCTCCGGTTTGGCTGTTTTGGCTGTCTGTTTTGAAAGGGATGGACTCAGGTTCAGGTCAGACACAATTGCAATTAGGTGCACACATCAGGTGTGAAAGGTAATTGTATCGGAATCAGTATACAGCTGATGAAGATACAGGTCAACATTACTCCACTATTTTCAAACATAGAAGAGCATTACTCTCCATTGCCTGCAGATCTCAACACTCATCTCTGCATGAGAGACAAGGTTCGAAGGTAGGTGAGCATGTCAAGTGCCCTCCTTGTGTGGGCATTCAAAACAAAAGCAGCAGTAGTAAAGCCCATTTTTACAGTGTGTTGTGTGGATAATCCTTGTGTGAGGACCATAAACATGATGTGAATGTAGGAATGTGTGGGACTTCAGAAGGGGGCAGTTGAATATGGGTAAGGTATAAACCATTTTTGCCTAAAAGAAGGGGAAAAGTATCTGACAAGTTTTTAAAAATGACTCAAAATCCTCTGTAAGTGAAAAGGAATTTAAATAATTGTTGCTTTTTTTGTGTGCAGCGTTAATTCAGTTAACTCTTCCCATCTGTCTACGCCCACATGCGCCTTTTTTTTCATAATGAAAATCACAATGGCTGCTCCCTGATTAATTAAGCACTAATTTCTAGAAGATTAAAGCCCTTACAATTAGCCATTGAAAAGAAGGCTCTATATTAAAATACATGTATTCATTAATAAGTCACTTAAACTGGACATGGGAATAAATCAATAAATAAAACATATAAGATTGTAAATATGAGTTTTGGTGTGTACTCACACTTGCGCATACTGCATGACAAAATATGTTTGGATGCTGAGTAAAGAAAGAAAACCCCAGATTTACACTTTTTACACATTATATTTGCATGTGCTATTATGGACTGGATTTCCCTCATGATATAGTTTATGAAAGCAGAGGTTGTTGTGTATTTGAGATAAAAATTTATGTGCGAAAAAATGCCTACCTTTAGGTAGGAAAGGCAGTCAGAGAAATCTCAGTTAATTTATTCCTTTTAATGTTTTGTATGTTCTGTTTGAACGAGAAGCAAAGGTTGAATTGTAAAAAAGATAAACAAATGCTCTCAAGCATTTTCCCACAGGGTCAGCACAGTTCACACAAATGCTTTTAAATTTCCAAGCAATGAAATATGAATTATTCTTCACAGCCACATGGAAATCAACACCAGCGGGGAGTATATCTGCCAAAGCATGCACCGCTGTGTTTGTGTGTGTTTGTGTGTGCGTGTCTTTACCACACGGGTAACACCCCACCCAAACCCCAAAGAAGATGAAACAAACGTGGTAATCAGTCTCTCAAGTATAAACTTGAAAAGTTGCTGATATACAGTTTTTTAAGTCCGCATAAACATCCAGTGCAGAGCGCAATCACACCGGGGGTTCAAACTTGAAAAGAGGAATAAGAAAATTCTTCCACATATCCACCAAAATCACACGCTCATTCCTCAAACTGTTATTGGGAACTGAATGTAACCAAACATCTAATCCATTAAACTGTGCATACCAACAGAATCAACACGTTGCACCTGATCAGTCATTATCAGCCATAACATGAAAAGCATAAAGCATAATTGGTGGCATTTCAAAGGCAGACTTTCCCTGCATAGACCATACAGAGACCATATAAAGACAGATGAAATGAAAATTTTGTTTCAGATTGATGCCGCAGTAGTTGATTTCACAGTCTTTTGAATAACAATTAAATACTTCCATAAGAATACAATTTGGCAAGCAGTTGTGTTAACTCTCAGCTGCATGAGGCACAATTAGAAATAAATCCTTTAACATTCAACTTCCTTTTCTGATCATGCCATATATTGTCCTAGCTTAGATATAAAAGGTTTGATATCAAACTCTTGCTGACATTATGAAGTTCATGCTCTCAATACAGAGAGTTGAGGTACACATATATTTGAACAGCTATTGTCTCCTGAAACGACAAGAGAGGAGAAGAAAATGTTTTTGCTGCAGTTTTGGAGATCTGTCTTTAGCATGGGCGTGCTAGAGGAAACATGCATCTGTACATGATCAATATTCAGTTGAATGCCTCTTGCATAGATCTGACACATCTGTCATTTTACCAGCACATTCATGACTGAGATGTGTCCCCTTGTAGTCACTTTATATAAGCTTGCCACAACAAGTCTGCCAATGCTTTTCGTCCCATTGAAGAAAGTTATGAGCACTGTTGAGCAGATGAAAAATAATTCGAGGGTAAATTTACAATTTGGGCATCATGATAGAACACAGCCAAATGATTGGAAAGTGGCAAATGTCCACACAGGGAACAGAAATGCAAAGACAGTATTTCCACTATGTAGAATACAACGCAACACATAATAATAAAAAACACAAAAAAAGGGGAGAACAACCAAAGGGGATGCCTTTTGCAGCCCAACAGAATCAGCAGAAATCCCTGCATTTTAATTTTAAACACGCAGAGAACAATCTCACTGCTGCTGGACATTATTTCACTCATATTTGCTGGATGTAGAGATGACAGAGGTAGGGATTTGATGTGTGTCTACTAGTTTCTTTTTGTATTTGAGCATTTAATCTATTCTGTACATGCTTAAGCATAATAAGCCCAATAGCCCAATTCTATACATTTGTTAATCAACACATTGATGACTGGATTAGTTAGAAACAAATTGTGTCAAGCTGAGAACAAGCTTTTAAACTGTGAATTGTTCACTTATCCAAGAACTTGCAAATAATACATAACACTTTCGGAAGACACATTGTACTGAGTGCAGCGATTAAATGGCTACACCTGAACGACAAAATAGTCCAACAGGCTGATGAAGATGACGGTGGATATCGGAAGCAGAAAGAGATTTTTAGGATACCCCATTAACACTTCACTCTGCTCAGCCAGTGTAAGGGCACAGGCTGAGGATAGGAGCTATAATTTGGGTAATTTTGCTCTGCTTTTCTCCCCTTTCTTAATGACGATAATTATCTGTGGAAAACATCTGTAGATGTGTTGTCTCCTTCCTCACTCCCCTCTTTCTTTGTCTGATCAATGTCTTTTCCTCACATCTATGTCTTAATCACCCATGTGCCTTTTATTCCTTCTTCTCCTCCAATCTTTTAATCTCACACTACCCTTTGTCTGTGACTCATTGTCTTTTCTCCTAAATTAGCATTTCCTTCCATCTATTTCTATCAGTCTCTCAGAATTATTAAGTCTAACATTTAAACATGATATCCTGATCTACTCCTGTTGGCGATTAAAGCATCTAAAAACCCAATGAATAAAAATCTGTTATGGATTTGATCACATTTCACATGCCATGATCCACCGTGGTCCCCGAAAGATAGTTATTGCTTCTGAAACCTTTTTCTTCAGTTTTAAACTCCCCTCTTAGCACATTGAAGTGTTTCTATTCACATTTGGAGTAGGGCGGAATGAGAAAACTGCCTGAAACTCTTACTCACCCCAGTGGTTTTTCCAGTCGACTGGCTGGTGATCCAACAATCTCCCCAAGAGTACAGAACACCTGACCCAAAAAGTCCTGGAGGGAAGGAGGGAGGGAACATTGAAAAGAAGAAAGAAGGCCAGGGTAGTAGATTTTAAGCAGAAAGGCAACAAATCAGTCAGACAAAAAAAATAACTTCCACTATTCTACTTTCACTTGAATCTGTGCAAATGCAAAATTCAAGCATCAATTTCTTCCAAAAAATCTTGTTCAGTCATGCATATCCACATGGGCAAATCAGACTTAATCATTTGGCTTGTGCATCAACAATTTTGTCTTGCTGTACATCGTACTTTGGTGTGACATCCTGTTTTAAATACTAAAAGGCTTTAGAGGAGATTATGCAGGTAAATTACATTTCTTCCTGCGCTTGGCAGATAACTGTACCTTTTAGGCTGGTGTGAAAAATTCACTTTCTGCTTCACAAACTCAAATCAAATCCAGTTTTGGTGCGAAAATATAAAGGATGAAGTCAAATGCCACCACGATGCAGGAAAGATTATACTAAATCTTTTTAGTATGTTTCTTAGGATAACAAAATGCATGAATTAATGTGGGCTGTATCATGAGATTCTGTTGCTCACCATTAACAAATGACCAAGTCTCTATGACTTTATGTGATTCGTTGACACCTAATAGATCATGAGCGTATTTTTATTTTTTTAATTTTTTTAATGTAGTGCCATATAGTGTAGTTTCTTGCAAGTGATGTCACTGTTTCTGGAATGCATCCCAATAAGGCACTTTAACCCAAAACCATAGTATTTTCATGAAACCTAACTCAGTAATTTAGTTGCCAATACATAACACGGCAACACACAAAAAGAAAGGATAAAAACGGTTGTTTGAAAATCCAGTCAGGCTTCCTGAATCGAAGTTAGACACTAATTATTCTCAATGCACCAAACACTGACGTTGTTAGTCATTCTTAGACATCACCTGACAAGATGCAGCTGTAAATCAGATGTAAAATATGCTAAAAGGGCTCCTAGTTAATTAAAATATGACAGCAAGAAATTCTGACGGAGTGTCAGTTTGTGATGTCTTGGGATGACGGATTTATTGTCAATGAACCAGCACTAAATTATTCAAAACAAGTTAGAAACACTAACAATGTGCCTGTAATTTGCTAAAAACATTGGAATTTTTTACCAAATTAGGGGAATAATCCAGCAATCAGGGTTTATCAAAGTATAACATTCACTGTTATCAGACACTGAACTTGCATATCTGTCTGATCTATACCACATTCCAACACAAAACAAGTTTTATACTGTCAAAATAATTTAGCTCAACTTGCAGAAATACCATAGCCTAAAACCGACATTTGGATATTTTACTCGCCAATGACAAAATCCTTGCTGCACACGAAGGCATACATGCAAACCGAGGGACAGGATCACACAGACTCCCCAGACTCCTGATTATGCCTCATATCTCATTGCCTGTATCCACTTTTTTTCTTTCCTCAGGAAACAGGTTTTGTTTTTTTTCCAGAATTTTCCTAACAAACGTAAATGGGAATGATGCACCATCATGGACAACCACGTCAATATAGAGCCATGATTTTCTTTTTTCCCTCCATGAGTTTGCAGGACCTTATTGCTCCCCCGTCACTATTTTGTCCTTCTCAGAATTAATCCACGGTTTGACCACAACCCACCTGTTGAATACTGCTGCTGCTTTAATGAATTAAAGAGGATAACAGGCAAATGGGAAAAGATGGAGTAATTCAAAACACCATGAACAGTGATAAGAAGCATTATTATGAACAATGCGGGGCACAGCAAAGACTTCTCTGAGAAAGAGTGACAGTTTCAGTTACAATCCTATATTTCTTAGGACAGTCTCTCAGTGTCACTCATTATTGATCTGTCAATTAGATCAATATTTTGACAGGGCTGGCAAAGAATCTCGGATTGTATTTGTCTTTAGCATTTAATTACGAGGCAGTCCAAACCAGAGGTCCTTAATTTTGGCTTTAGCAGACAAGGCCTGCTTAATAATTCATCAGGCAGAACAGGTCATGTATTTCAGAGAGTCCCTTCTTTGTTTTGCCTTCTGTTTCCACTGCATGGAAAATCTCAACATAGTTGTTTACAAAACCGCTGAAAAGCATAATGACTAAACATTTTGCCCACTGTAGAGCTCTCTCAGACAACAACAGCAATTTGGAGCTGCTCAAACTGCTTGCTTTGACTTTCAGCTGTTTTATTCTAACGAGTGACACCATCTTTCCCTCTCAGAGGCGAATCGTTAATGTGAGGCAGTGGGCATGCAGTGTCAGTGTGAGAGATATGCAGGGACCTACATTGAGTTCTGCGGGCTTCCAGAAAAGTTGGGCGGCAGCAGCAACAACAATGACAGCAACAACAATAACAACAGAGCACATCATATACAAAGACACAACACTACCATATACCTAACACTCCTGGCGCTGTTCAAAGTGAGAGCAGAAAGACAGACATGCTGTGGCAGAACCAAAACCCAGAAGATGCCATGATTGAACTGAAGCAACTGATGGAAAAACGCAAACCCCCAATATCCAAATACTTCAAATAATCATCTGGAATGATTATTTTGGTTCCAAACTTTTGTCAATGCTTTTTGTCAAGATAGTTTCCCGGTTTAATGAATAAAAGTCAACATACGGGATCCAAGCTAAACAAAATAATACTGCACAATGTATTTGTAATATATCACTTACAATGGAAACTAACAGGTAAAAGCATTGCATTCTAAAAGTTTTTTCAATATGATTGTATGAAAAATTATTCCACAGTGCCTATCACTGCTCTGCCACTACAACTGAAAGGTGACAGTGGAAGGCTAACTAACTGATTGATTGCACATTTTCATAGTAATCAATATACCCAACTGAAAAAAATCTCAAACTAACTAGAGAGAAAAATAAACATTTGTATTCGGATGCTTAAGAAATAAAAGGGTTTTGCTTTATTCCATTGAAAAAAAAAAAAAACATGCTACAGGCAACACCCAATTCAATCGTGCAGAAAACATAAAACGTTAACCCTCCAACGTTAATTCAAGTCAAACTCCATCAAGTAATATTTGTTTTTTTCCCTTTTCAGAGTACTTCAAGCCAGCAATTCAAATTTTAGTCAAGAATGCATTCCATTTATCTGAGGTTCAAGGTAAAAAATGAGTATTCATTATGTATGCTCTCACATGTTTAGACAGGTCTGGGCTTTTGGAGTCCACATCATACCTGAAAGGGAAAGAAATAAAAGCAGAAAATCCATTTTTACTTGAAAAATAAAATATGAAACCCTATAGTTGTAACAGTTTGACTAATCCTCTTCAAGGAAAAAATTTAAATAAATCCAAATAAACTGGATGATTCGGGAGGAAAAGGGATGTACGCTCTGTATAGTACACCTTTTTTGGGGCTTTTTATCTGTTTATCTTTTTTTAATTTTAATTTCTTTAAAGGTTAAAGACACGCTGTCATAAACAAGCAAAAAAACAGTACAGTGATAACTGTGGGAAGGTATCATCTGAAATCCAATAAAAGCAGGTGAAAGAAAGATGACAAAATAAAAAACAGCAAGATCATATTTTAATATGCTCTATTGACAATCTGTGTGCGATAAGGTGGGAAGACATCATGCGAGAAAATAAAACAAATGTGACAGAGGGCGAGATCAAAAGAGTGTAGATCTGGGGAAGGGTTCAACAAGACCTTTTTCCCTGTGAGGTGGTCCTCGTCGGATTTGCATGTCAATGAAACGCAATGAAAGTGGGGGAAATGGAGCATATGCGATATACCAAGATTAAACATCTGACGAAACAATGGATCCCGTTCACCTCTTGAAACGATACAAATACAGAGTATTATTCTCAGTCAAAGCCCATATTCATGTTTTGTTGCTGTTGGTGATGGACCCCACCATCATCATTGTTTCTGCTTCTTGGACTGAATAGCAAGATCTAATTAGAGAAGTTGTTGCTGTTTCCAGAGCATGATGGAATGACTGAGAAGGAAATAAAGGTAGGCTGTGTCTTGGGTCATTCAGTTAAAAGAGGTTTAATGCTTGCGTGACTTTAAACTGAAATCAATTTCATCTACCAAACAGCAGCAAAAACTACAGCCAGAGCTGAAAAAATAAGGTCTTTTTTTTTTGGAATGCCATAACTTTCAGAAAAAAATTTAGATGGACGTAAAATCCCAGATGACAGGCAAAAAAAAAAGGTAATGACAGTGATCAAAATAAAGACGGTGGCCTTACTGTTAAGCCCTACCATCCTAGTTACTGTAGACAAGTGCGTCCTGCTTTTCCTTCTGCCAAGGCGTGTAAGTTTTGTTTTGTCTTGTCTAACAAAAGCAGTTGAGCTGTAGACAAGTTGACTGATATCATGGGACAATACTTGTCAAGAATATAATAGATGTATGGGTATCGGCATAAATGTGCATATACTACTAACAATATGTATGTATATTCTTGATGTTTAATGTCTCAAACTTTTATGTTTGAGGACAGAAAGCCTTATTAAGAGGTCTTTAGTACTGTAAGTGCACATTAGCTATGTGCATGTTATTATGGAAAAATACTGGGGCTACATCTACAAGTCCCAAGCGAAAGGGAATATAGAGTTTATTAGCTCAAATGTAACATTTGGATGGATTGTATTATCATAAAAAGTGCACTATTGATGTCATATTTCATTTTCAATGCATCAGTTTCACTTCATTTTCACAATCGCATCAAGAAAATACTACTGTTTCTTCAATCTACAGAAGCTGAGAGAGGCCATCATTCTCTTGTGATCTTGAGTAAATTATCTGATAATCTCGAAATACCACTGACGATGTGTTAATATGTTTTGTTTGTTTTGGTAAATAAACTTCCCTTCCTATCCCCTTTTCCCGATCTGCCTGAAGGGCAGATTGTGGCTGAAGTGGAGCAAATTTGGGTATTCTATATTCAATGCACACAGATGCAAGTGTCTGTGCTTAAGAGCAGATGTTTACTAACCTCAGCAGAAAAACAGAAGCAAGCAGAATTGCACATGCATGCTTTGACCTGATATTATAGATCCTCTCTGACAGTCATGACAGCGATGTCTATGCCCTGTTCTCTCTCGTTATATGGATATACTCGGATCTCGAGTGATCTAAATATCTTCCGAAGGACGCCGACTTTCACCAAACTGTTATCGTTGAGTAGATGAATGTATTTTAAAAAAAACGAACTTCTCCTTTAACTTGACCCAGTGGTTTAGGAGTTTGAATCTATTTGAACGTAAAGCAAAGCTGAAGTTTAAATCTAAAGAAGGTGAACTGCATCCTCTGAAAGTCAGGTATGTAACTATACCACCGAACCCCACTAGTGTTAAAAGGCACTGTTAAAACTCGTAATCGCTTATCTTGTGGCAGTTTCACCAAATGTTGTCAGAACATTTTCAGACTAAACTAAAGGCAGCGAAAATCAGCACAGAACAGGGAGAATGACGGAGAGAGGGCACTAGAGGTGATGATTCAAAATCACTCACAAGTCAAAGCGAAGGTTCTGCTTTTCTTCAAAAAAGTAGTCCAAGATGTACTTTCTTACAAAGTCTGGGTTTAGAGTGTTGTCTATCACCTCTGTTCGGCCAAACTGTGGAGGGCAAGACACAGATTTAGGTCAGGAGAGAAGAATGACGAAAGGAGAAGCAAGAAAACAAAACACATAAATAAACAAATACAATATCAAATACATATATAATAAACAAATACATAATGTTGTCTGCTTGCTCTTGAACCTTTCTCTGCATTTTTACTCTGCCTCAGACTGATTCACTTCCACGACTTAACATAAGCATAATTAATGGTTCTGATTTCATATGCTGCGGCTGTGCATAGGAAGTGGAGTGTGTTTCCCGGTTCCTTGATCCTTATCCCCATGCTCACATTAATTACAGCAGGATAACCAACTCATTAACCCCACATAGGGGGAGAGATAAAGTAAGGGATGAGGAAAAGGTGTATGCAGATAATCAAGACAGGCAGACTGAAAGAGAAAAAAGACAAGGAATTAAAACTGGATAAAATGTATGAAGAGCAGGCGTACGAAAAGGTTGGGGGGGGGGCAACAACTTTAAACAGAAGGGGAGGTGGGAGGATGGGAGTGGGAAAAGAGTAGGAAGAGAAGAGGAGGAGTAAAGCAGTGATTAAGGCTTTCTAATTAGTGAGATTCTCACTCCCAGAGTGCCAAGAAATATGCCGGAGAAAGACTCGCAAACACCCAGAAACGCCAAATGCATGAATTGTACAATAAGCAGATTAAGACTTTCAGATATAGGAAACAGTACATACATAAATCATTATCTCCCCATTGGATGTGTATTTAATCAAATACTCCTTCAAAAGAAAAACAGGTTTAATTCTTGAGGAGAATATATGGGATTGCACCTGAATGACGGCAGTTTGGTTGCTTAGGAATTAAATCAAACAGGGACACTTGCCAGGTGTGTGCAGGTGAGACAACTGACAGATTTTTATCCAATTAACCCTTTTCCCATTTTTATGTGTAATCAAGTGAACAATAATGCCTTTGACCATGCTGTATGCTAACATTTTTCCACATCCCAGCTGTTTCAGACTGTTGCTGTTGGCAGTTCCTCCACACATGAAACAAATGTTTTCAGGGGCAAACGGTGCGGCGCTAAGCACGGCTACTCAGTTTGAGTAAAATCAAGAGTGTTCATTATCAGTTTTCTGTATGTCACCAAGTTTTGGCCAATTAGATAAAAAGCAGCGGAGCACAACAGTGACCCTGGTGGCGTCATTGTGGCACGTATCTTCAAGTACAATCAAATATCTTCAAAATTGTTTGTTTTGTTTTGTTTGTACTGAACAACTTTGAACTCAATTACTTTTTCGACCATTTTTTCTCACGTTATTGAAGACAGGTTCTGTAGGATATAATAGTAAGAGAAGCAAATAGAGATCATTGTGCACTCGTGGCAACAAAATGACAACAAAAATTATACCAAATCATTCACTTCAGAATTGTTGAATACCTTATTCCAAGGCATATTAACTCAAGCACTGTATTCTTTATTCTTACATCAGCGAGGGAGAAAAGTAGAGGGAAAGGTTACTAATATTGAGTCTGTGCAGCACCTAGAATTTCCAAGAGACCCGGAGGTGTTGATGAGGCTGTGAGCACATGTTAGTAAAGAGGCGGGTGATGGCAAAGATGAGCTCCGTAATGCGATTTCCCCGCTGAGTGGAAGAGACAATACTGTGCCGCAGAGTTCATTAGATGCTTCTGGGCTGCTGGAGTTGGCTAATAAGAATCTGGCATGAATTCCCTGACCTGCACCCTCGATACTTTCACGCACATACATACACACAGCAGTTCGTACAGATACATTGTGCATGTGACGAACTGAACTCTTCCGTCAACAACTAGACTTATAGTGTCTGATATTGAAATGTGAACATGTCCCCAAAACTGAGTAACTGCAAGTGAGAGCAAGCATTCGTGAAGTCTCTAGCAAAGGAAAGGGATACCGAGATGAGAGGATAATCCTCTACTGTCTGTGATTTTTCTGTCCAAAACCTGACTGAGATTTCATTATCTTCTTCCCTGGAGCACACACAAAGCACGGCTGGGGATTAGTGCCATCCGAATGTCTTGTAGCTCTTTGGCCAGCACGGGTTGTTGGTTTCCACGCAACATGTTCAGTAGATGGTAACATGGTGCTATTATAATGAGCTTGGTGGTGTCTTGTGTTTTCACAGATAGAGGTAAATGACACTAAAGTGCATTAGTGTGAGACTGAGCTTTTTTCTGCTTTGGCCTTCAGTGAAAAGCACTGGGGTGTGTTTAACAATTTCCAAATGCCAGTGAAGAGAGAAACATATTAAAACACAAAGAGCAATGAGCAACTTCCCAGGAAAGACAGATTTAAAGGTATTAAGTCATTGAAAGGAGAAAATGCCAAATTACCACACGGAGCAACGCATTCCATACAAATCCAATGCATGTGAGTGTATCTGGCTTTATGGCAAAAGGAATCCCAGGGTTTGTTAGAGCTTTGAGCTAGAGAAAATCTTAACATATATACACACAGAGGCAGACCACACATATGAGGGATTGTCAGGGAAGTCATTCAGAATTAGCATGGGTACACACATTTGAAACTAAACTCGCTCAAATACCCTTGCACACGTATTAGGAATACTCTCTCACATGTGCAACTGAAACGCTCGTACACAAATGAGTAAGAAGCCCTGCAACTGAAAAAAAAAAACTACTGAAAAGCTTACACAGTGAAATTTTCACATGTACACAGATGAAATAATATTCCTCTCACATACAAATCCATTCATACCCTGAGGGGTTCTCATAAACACAAAAAAACATTTCTCTACAAATAATATTGAAATATTCTAAGAGAATTTCAGTATGAATATTGTACATATGTATGAAATGCAACATCTTGTGTGTATTTATCTAAAAATAGGGATTTTGAGTGATCTCTTCAATAAAACTACCAATCATTACTGCTGTTTGACTGCCATTAAAATCTACTTGGTCAAACCAGCTGCTCCCGAATTTTTGGTATGCATATATAGGATATAAATCTGAGACCATGGTCCTCGGCCGGAAAAGGGTGGAATGCCCTCTCCGGGTCGGGAATGAGATCCTTCCCCAAGTGGAGGAGTTTAAGTATCTCGGGGTCTTGTTCACAAGTGAGAGACGAATGGAGCAGGAGATTGACAGACGGATTGGTGCGGCGTCTGCAGTGATGCGGGCTCTGCACCGGCCCGTCGTGGTGAAGAAGGAGCTGAGCCAGAAGGCGAAGCTCTCGATTTACCGGTCAATCTATGTTCCTACCTTCACCTATGGTCACGAGCTGTGGGTAGTGACCGAGAGAACGAGATCGCGAATACAAGCGGCCGAAATGAGTTTTCTCTGCAGGGTGTCTGGGCTCTCCCTTAGAGATAGGGTGAGAAGCTCGGTCATCCGGGAGGGGCTCGGAGTAGAACCGCTGCTCCTCCGCATCGAGAGGAGTCAGATGAGGTGGCTCGGGCATCTGGTTAGGATGCCTCCTGGACGTCTCCCTGGTGAGGTGTTCCGGGCCCGTCCCACTGGGAGGAGGCCCCGGGGAAGACCCAGGACACGTTGGAGAGACTATGTCTCTCGGCTGGCCTGGGAACGCCTCGGGGTCCCCCCAGAAGAGCTGGAGGAAGTGGCTGGGGACAGGGACATCTGGGTTTCTCTGCTCAGGCTGCTGCCCCCGCGACCCGATCCCCGGACAAGCGGAAGATGATGGATGGATGGATGGATGGCATATATAGGATTAGAAAGTCATGACTTCTGATGCTGATCAATTTAAACGATATTATGTTGAATTGAGGAATATTCTTAACCTTTTAATATTCTGCTTAGCTGTTTTGGTAAAGAACATTTGAATCACTATATCTTATCAAGAAATTTGTAGAGTAAAACTGACTTCTACCTGTTTAAGTATGTAGACCATTACTCTCACTGGCGTGCCACAGACACTGATGTGTCATTGCTTTTTTCCTGCATGGCAAATTTATCACTTATTTACCTACACATGTACAATTGCTATGCCAAAGTATACTGTGTACATCTAACCCTTTGTTGCTGAGAACAGGGTCTGTTTTAGTTATATTTGCCAAAATATTGTTGTTGGTTTTTTTGGTATTTTTCATCTTGTTTTCATTTTTCATTTTGTGAGGGAGTAAATATTATTTTTAGCCATGGCCATGGCCACCACCTTCTTAAGTCTGGCCATCCCTTAACAAGAGATCAATTATCTGAAAAGATAACTTGTATGACATTGAACAAATAAATAGTCAAATGTGTCTAACACCAAGACTGGAGTTCAAATGAATGCGGCAGTTATAGACCATAAGACGGTGTCAGTGAAGTGGCTCAGTGAAAATTGTCAGCAGCAACGTAGGCTCTGTTCTGGACATTACCAATCGTGTTATCAACCATGTATTCAACTCGTGCATCAGTATCAGAAAATAACTTCCAAACAATAAAGAAGGTGCTGAATCCCACCACTCTGATGTTTAGTTACACTTCACGCTCCCTGAAAAAGTGGGTAATCGATAGCTCAAAACCTTAATACACCATCATTTACCATCAAAAGACACCCACATGAGAAGAATATAAAAGAGCAGGGGACCGGGGGATCTATGTGTGAGAAAGCAGATCATCCTCTCTGCTTAGTTCATCTCAAAAGAAATATTTCTCCCATCCATCTTTTGATGCAGCAGCACTGCATTCACCCTAGAAGAAAAGTGGCCTGTTTGTCAACAATGTTTGGTTAGAAGGCTCTATACACATTCTTTAAGGTGGGATCATAATATACACCAAACTATATGACATATGCTGTCATAATATGTGCAATATATGATATATATATAATACATAACATACCCTGGCCTGTCATGAACTAACCTGTAAAAGCATGCTCAGTGTGTACAGGAGAATGTTCTACTGAAACTCTGTGAGATTGAGGATTTCCCTCCCAAATGTTGCCATTATAGAATAGGTAATCGCCATAGCTACATGCAAAGTTGAGTCAAGCAATGACTGACTTTGTAATCTCATGAAAGAAAAAAGTAATAAGCATGTGTTTCATCAAAAACCACAGCTTGACTAGTATGCTACAAGGTCCTGTCAGAAAATGTTATTTAAAACTCTCTGATGAATCACCTGTTTGGCTTTGTTTATTCAGTCGTTAGTGTGCAATCTAGTTCACCAAACATGACTAGAAGCTGCATTCAACACCCACAACTTCTTGATAATCTGATTATAAATGCGACAGTTTATCTCCACGAGGAGACTGATTTAAATATTTCTTGGTGAAGCGGACAGTCGAGAACAATTTGACTTGGAAATAAACTTTTTTTTGTGATCAAATTTTTCTTTATTCGACTTGGAAATAAACTGAAGAGTTTTTGCTATTTTTCATGCCCTTCATTGGATAAACAGCCTGCTCTGCAATGTACCTATAAAAATAAGTGGGAAGTACGGTAAAGAATTTATGATACAAGGGCCTTTAAATATCTATAGTCTATGTGTTAATTATATACACACTACTTCAATAACATTTGAATGAAAGCACCCACACAGCCATCTGTGTGCGTGGGTGAACATAAGAACAGCAGATACGGGTAGCGTAACTGTATAAATAAATACTTATATATATATATATATAAATATTTATTTATACAGTTGGAATTTGGTTTTATATATATATATTTCAATAAATTCCACTATAATGTGAATTATTGAATTTCTACAATAGAAACCTTGTGTCTTTTCAGTAATTTTGTCAATTATGAGGGTTTAGACAGGGTTTAGTGGGAACATAACAAATTTATACTACATACAGACCATATATTTGTGTATTATAATTCAGCTAATAATCCTTTCTGGGAATTGATCAGTGGCACTCCCCCTTTTTTGTTAGTTAAAAAAAAGCTCATCCTCGTACATCAGTCATGGTTAATACCCAAAGTTTCTGTTGCCTCCACGGAGTCTGTGTTCTTGCACAATGAAAATATAATGCTCATTGTCAATTTTATCTTTTTTTCTAGGTTTCGAACAATCTTTCTCTGATGTAATCAAATTTGAAAATCCCCAATAATACCAATAAGATTTTAATTGACTCATTTACTATTTAACATAGTAATATAAATCCCACAAAGTGATCTGATAAAGAAAAAAAATGCCTGTGTCAATCTCTCAGTTTTAATTTACTGGCTCTTTACTCTCACCCCCGTTCAGTTGATTCCTTCTGAAAACATCAATTCTCAAAAGCAGGTCACAATTATACATCGTGTCTGTGTCACTGCAACAAAGTAGCACTATTCCAAATTTAGACTTGGTGTACTAGTCAGTATTTATGACAAAAGGGGGACTACTGACTAAAATAATCGACAGCCCCTAAGGGTTTGGGATGTAGGAAACATTCACTAAGAACAACACTGTGGCTTTATTTGCATTTCTAATAGGTTTTGGATAATAATGGACAGTAACAACATGAGAAGTACACAAAATTGCCTGCACACTTCACTAAATAGAGGTAATTTTCAGCTTCATTATCAGATTATCATTGACATGTGCCATATTTGATGATTCCTGACTCCTGACTGATGATTCCTAATTTAGTGGACGGTCAGCATCCACACAATCAAGTGATAATTCTGACATTATTTCCATTCCTTTATCTCTACTTGTGAAGGCAGAAATCTAGTAGTCCTGACTAAAGCTCTAATAATTAGTTTATTCGTGCACAATTTAAAATTGATTTGCTTTCTGGTAGATCAGAACTGAGTTTACCACTCCATCACCATAGCTGTTTTTGTTTTTTTTTAAATTTGGGGGGTTTTATGCCTTTAATGGATAGGACAATTTAGAGAGACAGGAAGCAAAGAGAGGGGGAACGACATGCAGCAAAGGGCTGTCTGGTGCAGGACTCGAACCGGGGCCAGCTGCAGTGAGGACTATAGCCTTTTGTACATGGGGCAACTGCTATACCCACTACGCCACAGACCACCCCAACATAGCTGTTTTTTGTTGATGATAGTAGCACAAACAATGGTCAGATGATAAGAGAGAAACTGTGGTTATGCTGAATACAAAACATACACCAAGCACGTTACAGTGAGAGTTAGATCAATCCCCCTCTAGTTTGCTGCTCAACATGATGATCATCCTATTGTGAGTCTTTTTCTTTATTACTCATTCTTCTTTTCTTTTAGTTTGAAGCATTCAATTAGGGAATGTTTTCATGACAGTTTCGGAAAACTGATAGCTGAGCAGCTTTAATGAATTCATAACACTATTCATCAGCTGCATGCTCTCAGTAAAAATATAAACAGCAGAAGAAATTAAAAGTCTTATCCAGAGCGATACAGCTTATTAAGACAGAAGTCCTCTCTTCTTTTTTTATTCATATGAATATGTGTGCGTGTGTTTTTTGGGTGTTTTTTTGTGTGTATGCTCACCTCTCTCCACTGTTTGGTTTCAACACCTTGCGTATAGAGTACGCACACTGTGAAAAAAGCACCAGACAGAGAAATCAAAAGATGAAAAAAAAAGAAAAAAAAATCGAGAGCAAGCGAGAGAAAAAACAGAGACAGGATCGAAAAAGCGCAAGGAAATTCAACGGCAAATCATTGAAAGAGTTTTAGCTCCAGTACGGTGAACCATCGAGCAATAGTTTGCACAAAACTGAAAAAGGAACAAAGCATAGAGAACAAACACAAAAGGCAACACTTGAGCCTGATAACAGCAGTATTGTAAAAGGGTAATGATGAATACAAACACTAAAGTATCTCTAACATACTTACTTGGATCTGACTTGGAGAATGTGTCTTTATCCAGCAAATTTCTGGAAAATATAAAAGAAAGACAAGTGTTACTTATGCTGATAAAGTGTTGTGATGTGAGCCAGGAGGGATGAAGTCCAATTCAAACATTCATTTTTTACCTTGAGGAAAGTATTTGATTTGGAATTATTAAAGATATGATTTTTACATTATTTGCTGCCATTTGTTTTGCTTTTATTATAAATTGAACCATATATACTACTGTCTGCACCTTTTATTTGTACCCTTACTGCCTTTGATAATGTTATTTAATTTCCTTGTATTGTTATTGCACTGCCACTGCACAGTCATTGCATGGTCAACAATCTATTCTTTTTGTCTTTGCATTAATAGAATGAACTTAATTCATTCAAATCCTGTGCCCTTGATATAATGTTATGTTAGAAATTGGCGAAAGCTGTTATTAGTTAACAGAAAGACTAGTTGTTTTTCATTTAGCTGGAATTTAGATAAAGTATTTCTTTTTTAATTTGTGGGTTATGGTAACACTTTCAGGACATGTTTTTTGTTCTATTTGTTGTCTTCGTTCTCTTTCAAACTAATGGAATATGCAAATTTTTTATCTGTTGAGTGACTGCCGAGCTCTCGCTCTCATCCTAGATTATTCAACATGAAAAAAAAGCACAACACTTTTCAAACAACTAGAGGAAATGGGGGAAAAACAGCAACACAACTTTGAATAAATCAGATATTCCCCAGTGTGTAACAGGGGAAGAAAAACAACAGACCATCATACCTTTAACAGCATTCATTAATATTGGAGTCTGTCGTGCGGTCTGATCATTTGTTCAGTGTCAGAAGGGGTTCAGATAGAAAATAAAATCTTAAAGTAGCAGACTTTCACATCGGTAGTTTTGTCTCCTATTAAACTAGCACAAGTGTTTTCAACTAGTTGATTGGACCATGTGGACAATGTGGAGAATCATAGCTCTTATTACAATAAGTTTCAAATACAATTTTTTTTTAAATTCAGCTATTAACAAACAATTTATTTGACTGAAAATAGCACAAAAAACAACATATTTGGTGTTAAAACTGAGACCTCCTGTTGTGTTCTAAGAAGAGGAATGTTTGTCTATAATTTGAAGCCTTGGACACATTTCTAATAAGATGGAACAGGGCCATGTTTATAGTGTCATATTAACTCTTCTGGTCTCAACACTGTGTAGGAATTTACAACTGAAAATTTTAAGATGAAATATATACGGTATGTTGGTGTGCATTCCCCTCCTTGTTCTTTGCCTGTTGTGAAATGAAGTATTCAGTAATGGTAATTACATAGTTAGGTTAAGAGATATGTAATGATTTGGCCTGAATCACAATGTTGGTGATGTTAATGGAGCCTTAATGTCATAGTTGCAAGTTTGGGACAGATTGTGGTCATGAATTAAAAAGACCAACACTTAAATTTCAGTTGGGAACAGGGCACAAACAGTAGCTTACCCTGTTAAATGCCAGCTGAAATTGCATTTAGACACTTGGACATTTCATTAGTAAAATATGATTTTTTTATGTATCGCATTTTTTTAAGGATCCATTCTGAAATGAATAAATCTTCGTCTGTGGAATTGTTGATGTTGGTGTTGCAGACATGGAAAAATTTCTTTTAAAATAGCCATCTGCACAGGATCATATTTGGTAGCATTTTGTTGAGCGGTCACAAAACTCTATACGTCAGCAAGACCTTGTCCAGATGTAGACAGGTATATTTAGTTAAAAGCGTACCCTTGTCAAATTTGATCTTTCTTGACTCCTCAAGCTTCAATCATGCATTTATTACCATTATACAATCAACCTTATACTTCATGCTTGCACAAGCATGCACGTGAATAAAGTATTCGTAGATTCATGTAGTATACTGTATATTTTCAAGCATCTGGACGAGGATAATTTTCATTTTGATTCGCTGTTTCGAAAAGAACCTGTGTGTGTATGGACCAGTTGATGGTGTTGTGAGTCTCCCAACTTAAACAGGTGCCACAAGGTTTACACTGTGCGGAAGTGTCAAAAAGAAACTAATAATATACAGTTCCCAGACTGGAGGTATAATTGGACAAAATAAGTAAAAACACCTGAGCTTTACTTGAAATTGAAATGTAGGGTCAACACAAACCAGTATACATAATATTCTATACTGCAAAATTAATCCAATGTCAGAGCTGTCCTTTAAGTGCAATAGCACTATATAAAGTCAAATGTAAATCCCTAACCAAACCACAATGTTACCATATAAAGTGGGTTGAAACACCTGCCGAAGAAGTTCGGAAGTAGCTGGAAATAATAAATCAAGTTCTCTATCTCTAGCAGAAAAAAAAGCCTTTTTTTTTCTCGAGCAGGCAGGTGTGAGTACACGTGAAAGTCGGTAACATGCACAGAGAAACATGCTCCTGTTTATGTTCACAGTAGACACAATGATCTGCCTGCCTAGCATGAATATCTGCACAGAAAATTGTTGGGTTTGAGATCTTGTACAATGGCAGCCTGATTGCTGGCACGTCTCTGTGTTTACTCATCTCATTTGCTCATCTCCTTCTCTGCTCTGTCTTTGCAACAGAAAAAGTCACACTTTTAATGGATGACTTAAAAAAAAAAAAGAAAAGTGCATTTAATTATTCATGTAAGTTAAGCATGGTGTGGACTTTCGATTCAGTCATTAAAAAACAGTTGGTGAAATTGCAATTAGCACCCTAATGCATTATACAAATGGTATTACATGTAATGGAATAAGTGGTTTGTAACTGCTAAGTATAGCAGCATGCAAACGTCATCATAATTCAGTATTGAAACTATCATGGATGACAAAATGAATCTTCTGAATCTGGAGTCTGATTAGTGCCTGCAGCATTGATTTACACCAAAGGTTACAGACAAAATTATAGACTTGCATACACAAGAAGACAACAGAAAAAAGGTCACTGTCATTGTCAAAGTTTTCTAGCATTCTCTGCTCCATCTCTGTCACAGTCTGTGAAGTATAGTCAAGTTTTTGTTCTCTAAATTCCAAATTCTGTTCGAGAAGAACTATGAGCTATGTGACTCACAATGTTCTCTTTGAAATACTGCAATGAGAAAAACCAGTATGAAAAAAAACAAAAAACACACAACTGACACGGAAAGAGGTCTAATAACTGAAGAAGTAGAAGCAGTGCAGCAGACAGTGACACATGTATAAAAACAGATTTTTTTGTTTTTTTTCTTGCTGATGTGTTGTTGGAAGCATCCTAACTTTACCTTAAGTTTTCATCCTGGCATCAAAGTTGATGTTTTGATCTTTAATTTAGAGACAGTAAGTGTCAAACCATACAATGCCCTGCTCTCTAAGTCAGTAGTGCACTTTCATCTGAGACAACAGATCGAAGCTCGACACTATTTGGCCAAAAAAAATTCTCCAGTTTGCAAGGCAAACATTGCCCTTACATTGACGTGCAGCACATCGATGGTTTCATGCGTACACGCTGAATGTGTGCACAATGCTAACATGATCGTCTTTTCTGTTGTTATGTTTGTTTAAAAAAAATAAATGAAAAAAACATTTTGAATCATTGTTAATGGGCTTTATGTAGCAGCTTGAAGCAGGTTTTAACTCTGTTCTTTATATTTGTTTTCTTGCTGTTTGTTTCATGCAATTTCCGATTTCACTTTTTCCATTTGGTTTGTGCCTGATTTTTTTTATTCATGTCTTTCTCTCCCCATCTTAATCTCCACCCATGTTCCAGGTGTCAAAGTAACACTTCCATCAGGCTTGCTTGACCTTATCACAGCGCCTGCCAGGGGCTGCTGTGTACCCAGTACTATTACCCTTCTTGTTTTCTTTTGTTCGCAGGGTCACTACAGTGACATAAGAGCCCTCACTCGAGGTGCCAGATCCTGCAGGCTTCTCTCATTCTTTCTAGTTTCTGTTTCTCTGTTGTTTGATTTTCTTCTGTTGCCATAAAGCTTCAGCTTTATTCGTATTTGCCTCAATCTGTTTGGATTTGTCCTTTGGTCCGCTATTTTCACGTTTCTCATTGGCAGCTTTAAAAAGAACTCAGAGAGCGATATTACAAATAAAAAAGAAACACATGAAATACTGATTTTATGTTTTTCATTTCATGTTCAAATCTAGTTTCAGATTTTCAGGCTTACATGGAAAAATATCGCCCGAAGGCATTGTTCGTAATAACTGGGTATTTTTGTTTCATTTGGGCCCTTTTCATACACCAACCCTAACAGGATTTGGTCTAATTCTTCTGACAATTATGAATTTTGTAGACGGTTGTATTGCAATCTCAAACTATAAGAACAATAAATCTAAATATTACTAATGTAACAAAATTATACAAGAAATTTATCAAAAATGACAGTAAAGTATATTCCCAGCTTCCAGAAACAAAAGTTACTGCAAGTGTTTGTGCTCTGTAGTATTTCTGCAGCGTTGAAGGACGACATCTTAGGCATCTTTATTATTAAGTGGAATTCTGTGATAAGATATGGTTGGCATTTTTTTCTTTTCTTTTTTTGGAGTGGTAAGTAGTACCACATACTATATAATCATTTTGTTTGGTACTACTTCAGCCGAGCTTCCAAGTAAGCCAAGTTGATATTATTACAGTGAGGTGGACGCCCTGCAGAGCGCCGGTTGGTCAGACAAGATCATCCCTTGTGAGTGTGAACAACTTCTCCACAGCAGCACACACAATAAAGACACAGTGTCTTGTTTCATAAAGTTATTTGAAAGTCATGGATCGCATTATGTTTTCATAACTAATGAATACACAAGCATGTTTATTTTGTTTCTCTACTCACCGGAACTGAGCTCTGCAGCACTCAATCGTTACTGAAATCTGGTAAAATATATTTAAACCCTTCTGAACTAAAAGCCTATTGCAAACTGATTCAGTGAAATAACTACTCTTTACTCCTTTATAGTCCTCACTAGTAAGTCGCTTTGGATAAAAGCATCTGATAAATCAATGGCATGTAATAAACTGGGACACATAGCGAAGTCACTGGGCCACAGCCTCACACACGCTGCGCTGATAAACAGCAGATCATGTGCACAGTGAGAAGATACTGAGGGTACCTTATGGGCTGCTGCCCCGCTTGTCATAGATGTTTCCTTGCTTCAAAACACCTGGCCCAAATTAAAGGGAAATTAACATGCTTGTGCAGAACTTGAGTCCATATTATCCATGTTATGCATATGGACTAGTTTAATTTCAGCTCAGATTGTATATACTGCTGCTGTCTTTTTTTCATCTGCTGTGTTAGCGTTGGGAAATATCTCAAACATGCAGGGCAGTAGCCCCAGAGGACCAGCGCTGAGTAACACTGTCTTAGATCTTCCATACAAGACTTTAGACAGACTTTGAACAGACTTTCAAAAAGCTTAAATCTGACATCCTCATGAGTCAGTAATAAAGCAAACCTTAGCACGGACTGGGATCTTGAAGGGCTACTATTCACAAGACTACAACTAGATTACCACTATGCTTATGTGGAAGGTTATTAAACGAAAAACAATATTGTTTAACAATAGGTATAAAAAGAAAAAAGTACAGACAGACACGTCTTCTCTTTATTCATGATACAGGAGAGCCAAGTTTTTTCCCGCTTTTGCACCTCTCCAGTTTGCTTCATTAACTGTCTATCCACATCACGGTTTGCTTCCAGTTTGTTGCACAACATTTGGTTGTTGACAACATTCACATGATTGAACTTCACACTCTTTGCATGGCACAAGAACAAGAAAATATCAAACATCTCTGATATTACCACAATATCAAAATAAGAAACAGCCTGACTCCATACCACGAGGATTGAGTTTTCCAACCATCATACAATAAGCAGTAAAGTTAAGAGGGCAGAGCTACTCTGATAAAAACACATGATTTTAAAGATTATTTTATTCAGATATGAGAAATTTGGTTTTGGTAAGCTGGTTTGCATTAGATTTCTCCATATAAAGTCTCCTTTCTAGTGGCATATAAATAAAACTGAGACAAAATTAATAGAATCAAATGTATTGGAATGTTATCATATCGTATTGTAATCTAATTTAATCTCCTCCTATTGGTCACTTACAAATACTAAATCACTATCATTTATGCTGTTACTGAGTAACTTAGTTTACTTAGTTACTTAGGTAGTAATTACTTCTGAGTATCAGCCTATCCTTGGGCATTTGCAAAATATAGCTAATTAGAGATTTATATTTTTATATGGAAGAACAAGTTTCTCGATCCTTCGTAAAGAAAAAGATGAAGAGGTGGTAAAGAAGGTTGCCACTGTTCCAAATTCATTTCCAAACTATCTTTGCAAGAATAGTGTGGGAGTCTACATGACCTTTCATTTATGTGCATGTGCGTGTGGGTTTTCATACTAAACATTAATACTTGGGGGGGGTTGTAGCAAAGAGTTCCAATTGTGTGAGAAACACGGAGTAGTGGGACTTTAATGAAGTTGTAAAATGGTTCAAAACATATTATTTCAGTACAACAGTGGAGACCATATCTTTAATATTACTGGATGTAAAGCATTATAAAGGAAGCACTAGCACCTAATTCCATGTAAATGTCTGTGTGTAAACTGTACATGTGCATGCGAAGATACTGTCACCTGACAATCCAAATATTAACTAGTTGTTAGTATTCCCTCTAACAACTGTCTTCCCTCTTTTGCAAATCTAGTTTTACCCATTCACTCTTCCAAATTGAATCAGCTCATATGTCCCCCACTACTGCCTCCTTTTTTATCTCTGGTATTTCCACCTCCTGTTTATCTGTTAGGCTGTATATTATCCTCTAATGTTCTCACCACTATCTCGTTTGCTAAATGTAGCCTCAAACAGCTTCCATCCCTGTGCCACTGCACGTTATTGTCCAACATCCAGTCAGTCCACTCGTATTTTTTTTTTCTGTAACTACCAGTACGTTTAAATCACTTCATCCCATTTAGCAGATAAATATCAACAAGCACATGCTAAAATCTCAAAGACTACATGTTAGTGTAGAATTTTGCAAATGTGTAAGAGATTAATAGTCATGGATTAATAAAGCCAATGTTTCCACTTTTTATAGTACAGTGCTGTTAGTACTCTGCTGCTGTGTGCACCAGCCAGTCCAATGCAAACTTCATTTAGAGGTCATTCAGGGTATACTGGAAAAGGCCAATAGTTTTCCTAGCAGAGTTGATAAATAAGTGATCTCATTTCTGTGTTTTTAGAGTCCACTGTGTAAAGGTTTCCAGCAAATACCATTCACAATATATCTGTGATCTAATAAACTATGACAGAAACCTGTGTGAACAATAGAAATTATCCATGTTTCCTAATGCAAAGTAATTGTAACACTCTGTGAACACCTTCTTTGTGTACACAGTTTTTCTTTTGTTCAGGGACATACTGTGCAAGCAGGTTCAAGCCTGTGACTCTGCGCTCTGTGATTGACGCTGTCACATTTTGTGATCGAGAGTAGCTGAGGCTTGTTTGATACTGTTGAATTAGATTACATTGCAAAATATTATAGGATAAGAACTGGAGTTAGCACGCTGAAGTACAGTGAACTCTCGGTATAACGACTCACTTTTCATGCTCAAAAGATTAAAAGAATCATGGTGTTGCTACAGAAGTCTTAGGCATTCAGTACAAAAAGTAAAGCATAAAACACAATCACAAAGATCTTCCTTGTTACAGTGTAAATTACTTATCTGCTGCCTTTATCTACAGGCAGTATCTTCAGATAAATACCTGTTATGTATGGTATGTATGTACACCATTCATACCATACGTAATCAATTCTCAGACAGTAACTTTAAAATCTATGTTCCAAACATCATCTTTGGTCACAAGTTGTGGGTAGTGATGGAGAGAACAAGATAATGCATACAAGGATGACTAAGATTTCCATAAGAGACAACGTGAGGAGCTCAGTCAATTTGGGAGCTACTTCTTTTCCACTTTAAAACGTGCTAGCTGAAGTAGTTTGGGCATCTGGCTACAATGCATCTCTGACACCTCCCACGTTGTAATGTCTGACCAAAGAGGAAGCCTAGGTCAAGCTGTGTTAACTAACCAACTGGTCAATCTGTCATTCACATTAACAGTCCACCAATCATCTGTATTCCATTTAAAAAAACATTTACCAATACACCGTTCATGCATAGAAACAGGTTTACTGTATATAGTATTTCCTTTAAAGACACTCACCTAGGATGTGGGACACAACCGAAGCTTCAAACGCCAGCACCCAGCCAGCAGGAGCTTGAATGTGAATTCAAAAGTGGGTCTACTGAAACAAAACCTCCTCAAAGCTTTTCTTCTATCACCATGTCAAGTGCAGCCCCCACAGCATATGCTTTTCCAACACACCAGCCCCAAGTCAGCAATGGTGCTGCCCTAAATCTGAAAGTAAACCTTATCCGAAATTTCTCCTGACAAAGTGCTCATTTACATACAACAATACAGAAATAAACACACAACATGATACATGATACACAACATATTGGTGGATGGGGCTCTAAACTGAGCCGATGTGAAAGTAAATCTGATGTTAATGACCTTAAAAAGGCAGTGACTGAGACTTTGGTCTTGAGTAGAATGCTGTATTTCTGCAGGGAGACTATAGTAATTACTGTAAAATAAAGTACCTTGATGCCAAATGAGATCTTCTTATTCGTTCCCACAAGCAAAGAAAATAATTTTAGGTCACAGCATTTTGTAAGTAAAAAGACACGCCAAAGCACTGAAACTGCTTAAAAAAGAACCAGTTTGCTTTTCACAATTAAGTCAATTAAATGTCTTTAAGTTTCACCTGTGACTGCTGCTATAACACAATATGTTTACATTGTATCAGCTGAATTTACACAGGGGGTTGCATAATCAATTTCAAAGGGACTGACAATGCTAAGGGATTTTCAAACCAACTTTCCAAATCCCACCCCCTTATGTAAATGAGACTATATGAGAAAGATAAGAGATGCACAGACTCGGTGGGGGCAGGATTTTGGTATGTTTGTCTCTTTGCACAAGGGAAGGGAAGAAATTTTTTCAATCAAGAGAATTAGAAAAATGGAAATGGAAAAAATGTGTCAGGGAACGTGCGAGTGAGATGGAGTTTGAAAGAGGGAAGGGAAGGAGGTCCTTAGAGATTATATCAGAAATAGACTAAGAATAATAGAGTTCCTCTTGTGCAGGGAGAAGAAACAAGTGCCTGTTAAGCAGTCATGCAGATGCTGGTGACTTTATTTACGGAAATGTGACACATACTATAATAATTAGACAGCTCCTTTGAGCTAACCTGCAGGAGCTTCCACAGCTCTCAAACTCTAACTGCTCTGAGAGTAGGCTGGAAGAAGGATGATAAATATCTAGGGAGGACTTGCTCCCTTTGAAGACTCGCATATTGAGCTGATGAGATTCCTGAC
Organism: Odontesthes bonariensis; assembly: GCF_027942865.1. NCBI lineage: Eukaryota > Metazoa > Chordata > Actinopteri > Atheriniformes > Atherinopsidae > Odontesthes > Odontesthes bonariensis. Next base: position 17,715,826 of record NC_134508.1, on the reverse strand, counting down.
TTGGAACAAAGCACAAGTCAGCATAAATAGGCTGTCACAGGCTTGCAACTTAAACTTTGGAAGCTCATGTATGTACTTTTCAACGATAGATTGATTCCAGAGCATATGTTCATTAGCACTGTTGTCGTACATTATTGTCCTGTGTTGTAGCAGAGCATACATGTACCGACTAATTTCTTGAAACTGATATACGTCGAAATTTAAATGCAAGCCTTCGAGAACAAGTTCTCCTGTTGTTGAGATATGACTTCTATTCCACACATTTGAATAATGTTTCCAGCACAGTATTCCCTGGACATTTTCACACAAGAAAAGACTGGGAATGCATGCATGTATAAAGGTGAAAGGCTGGCATTGAGGGTGTATTTTTCTGGTGCAAGGAGGGAAGTTTGTGGGTGTAAAATGAGTAAATGTTGAACTCATACAGCCCAGGCTCTATGCTTGACCTGTTGTACACAATGCAACACAGCTCAAGGAAAGGGCGTTATGTGTGTGCATGTGTGAGAGAGAGAGAGATAGAAAAAGAGAAAACAGAAATAGGTTTCAATCTCAGGATTGCAGAGTTGATAACAGCACAGCTGAAATAAGATGTGATATAAGGCTATCTTTATATCTGTCTCTTAAGATGTTGAATAGAATGCACTGCAATAGTGACAAATTGAAAGTGAGTAGCTGAAAGGGGAAGGAAGGAATTCATGAGGAATGAGGAGGGAATAACGAAAGGGGAGCACAGGTAAGAGAGTTGGAAAACAGAGAAATATGAAAGAAGAAAGGGGTGAACAGATGGAGAGTGGAGAAAATAGGTAATATGAGCAATATAGGAAAATGTGGAGGTGGGCGAATGAAAGTAATCTGTTTACAAGCAGCAGAGTGGAGCACTGGATAAACCATATAGAGCACAGTGTTCTTACAGCTAGATGATGTATCAAAACACCTTTCAGCAGTTTTCATCTTTACCTGTCAAATAGCACAATTTTGTCATTTGTCTCACTTCTTACTTGGCTGTCTTCTTATTCCCTGATTGTAAAACTGAATGCATTATGTGTGTGCTTAAAATACATGGCAGCCATTTCAACTTCTGCATATTGTAAATTTCAGAACAACTGGAAACTCATTGTCTCCAAATGAGTTTCTCTCATCCACTTCACACTAACAACAAAGGTAGGAGCAGCAGCAATTCACAAGTAAAGCCCCCTTTCTAACCTTACAGAGCCTTGATCATCTGCGTTCAAACTGTGGCGCTGGCTTTGCTTTAGTGTCAGATCGATGACAGAACCAAGCAGGATCGTTTTTCTCACCAGCTGTTGAATTATTCAGGCCAAGATTTCCTCTTGGGAAGTTCCTGCTCTGCCAGCCAGATATTCACTGGGAGCTTGCAGCGTAGAAGGGAAGCTCAATTAGCTTGGGAATTCCTAACAGGCAACAGCACATACTGTCACAGGCAGTGACAAGATGAGATTCATAAAATATTTCTAGCGTCTCCTGCACGAGCTACTGAATGCTGATATCACTTTATGAATTGTCGGTTTTAATCTCACACAAAGCTTCCTAAGATTTTAATCACATTTTTTTTCTTTATTTGGATGCAAAACAAGGAACAACTTTTAAGCCCCTTGACAACTAGACAAAGTACCAGTACCAGAAGATTTCCAGCTATCTGTCTTTACAACTTTATTCTAGCAGAAAATGTAGCAAGGTTTTTGAGATGAAAGGCAAAATGGAAACGAAAGTTAGCTCAGATCTTGAAACGAAATTCCAGGGAGAAAAAGTTTGGAAACTGCATCAGCCTATTTCATTGTGAAATGTGTGACTGTATCAGTGAAGTGGGTCTCTGTATGATACAGTAGCAATCGCATTGTCAGGTTTCAACCTCATCTTGCCCCTAAGACATCCTCCTTCTGCTAATGAGCCCTTCTAGATTTCACAAAAACTGTAGATCACTCACTTGCATCAACAACATGCTGCAGTCATGAATAATTTCAAGACAAAGATTCTACAGCCAGGTTTGTGAATCTATGAGGCTATATCTCTACAAAGAGGTACTTTCATCTAAATGCTAATGTTAACATGTCACCGTGCAAATGTTTAGAAGATATCATTTACAAGGCTGACAATCATAGTCTTGCATGGTATTTTCCTCATTTGCACTCACAGTACTCATGTGCTGCCAAAGCCTTTTGGATAAGAGGTTTAAAAGTCTTAAAGAATAAAGAAAGGGAGTGTAGTTGCCTCTATTCAAGCCATCCGGATAACCATAACCTAGATGACTGAAAATCTACAACAACATTTCATTGAAGTAGTTATCTGACCTGAAACTTAGCGGATTACTTGACAGAGCTATGTGTAGGAATTCTGTATTTGTAAACCAAATTTTTACACAGTAACTACCTGGATATCCACCAGCCTCACTGGCCCCTTCCATGCCACTCCCGTTTCCAAATGCTCAAAAAGTAGCATTTGCCACAGTATAAATTGTGGGATGGCAGCACATCCCTAGGCTGCTGTCTTCTACAAAGGCAATGGGCATGTGACATGACATGAATTGTAAAACAGTGAAATGTGTAAGCCATATGCTTGTAAAGTTATCCAACTGTGTGTGTAATTTTGTTACATTTAGACTTTACAGTGTATGTTGATTTTAGCTTTTGACACCTAAAACATTGCGCTGGACGAGTCTCGTACTAGGGATGCCTTCAAAGAAGTTTCATGTATTAGCACATCCTGCCACCCTCGCCCTCCTATTTTAAACTGTTTGTGGCAAAATAAAAGCGCGATTAAAAAAAATGGATGCTGTGAAGTAGGAACATGTACAGAGAGGTAGCACATTGGTGGGCAGGGAACAGAATGAGGAAAATGCAGTAAAAAGTATTTTTTCAGCCTTCACTGTGAAACTGCAGTACTGAGCACCATGGACTAAGGCAGCTATGTCACATTCTGTCGTGAGAGCGGGCTGCCCAACACATAGAAGAAACAGCAGTGGCAGCTACAGACACTCCCTGGAGTCATGGTTTGTCTGGTTAACTTTAGGCAGTGTGTAGAATGGCTGGCTTAATGGAAGAGGATCCGTTTGTCAAAAAATATGTCTTGTTCTAAAAAAGAATGCTTATTGTTATTTGATCTGACATTAATAAAGGTATACTTATGAATTTTGTATTGCTTTGTGTCAGAAAATCACAGAAAATGTTTCTTAATGAAATTTTTAGTCTGGAGGATTCACCTTGTGAGCACTTTGACTGTTTAGACCAAATCTAAGGAAATCCAGCTAATAGACATCAACCTTATTGTGGTGGTAGAAAAATGTTTTATGTTTTAAGTTGATTGGATTCCTCCACAGAGAGCAATTAATCTGTGCACAATATCCCATGAAAGATAAGATACAAGACATAATATTATTTGAGTAAATCACAGTACAGATATTTAGAACATGGTAGACCAAGCAAATAGCTGATTTATCTCAGTATGTAAATCACACAGGTTCATAAAGCAGTTATAAATTTGACTTAATAATGACTTACTAAGAAAAGAAAAGCTGATTTAAAGGGGTTTCAGTCAGTTTTGGACAGATACGATAGTGTCACATCAACACCTTGGGATAAGGACTAACTTATTTTGAGGACTGATGGAAGAGTGAATTTCCAGCTATCTTTGCAGTTATACGTTTGAGATCAAATTTAATTCACAAGAATAACTGTCTTAAACCATCAAAAATTCAATCATATCGCTTTGAAGGCAGCAAGAAGAGCAAAATATTCTGTGACTCGCTCACACAGTAACACACATCGTTTTTTTGCACTCGTCACATAGTTCTCCCCGGGGCATTTCTAGCTCCATAATCAAAACCAGCCATCTCACCCACGCATTTCACACATCTCCGGCTTTGCTGTACCAAACATGACCATCTTGCCCAATCATCCCATACTGCACTCAGGGGCGTGCAGCCAGAGCCGAAATAGCACTACAGACTGAGAATACACGAGCATTTCCACATTTACTCTGAGGAGGGAACTCAATCATGCTAAATTCACTGCAAGATGCTCACTTAATCGTTATTGGTTAAACTGGAATTATTGGTGATGATAGACTGTTATCATTCATTTCTCAGTCACACTCTTGTAATAAAGATGTTTAATTAAAATGTCATACTTCATTCTGAGATTTTAGTGCTAAGTGTCAAGAGATTAACTTGTAAGTTCACAAATGTTCATTATGGGAAGGATTTGAAAATTAGTTGCCATCTTGAATTAACTGCACCCACGTTCTATTTTAAGAAAAAATGCAGCAATCATTCCTTTCATGGATATTGTCACACCAGTTTCCGAATAACCCTACTTTTAACGTAGAATATTGCATTTGATGTGGCTAAAGTGGATACATGATATCACTGCTGTGCAGGGACTTTGGACCGCTGAGTTTCTTCTCACTTGGCCCATCAAAAGCTAACAGGGAAAATACACTAATCCAAACCTGTAACCATACACCAGCAGCAAGCTGAGCTCATTAGCTCAGAGCACCTCATATTATTTCTAATTTTACGCATCACATATCAAATTTACGTAATATTATCAGGAAATTTGTTCAGATACGATGGATAGTAGTATTAGTACCCAAATATCCGAACAAGCATGGCATTTGGGATGAGCTGTAGCTTATGTGGAGAATTTGTGGGGATCAGACAATCTGTAGGCACTCTTACTCCACTAACAACAGGAAGTATATTTTCATTTGTGCTCATGAGCATTACAGGCTCATAACTCTGAAAAAAAAAAAACGTTCATTTTCGTCAATTAAAATGCATCACTTGCTGTGGTCTGCTGTAAGTAAGTATGAAAAAGCTCAATTTATCTGATTGCACAGCAATGGAAGCTGTCCACAGCTGTGACTCACCTTCCTCAAAAGCTCTGACTGAGAGCTATTAAGCTCCCATTGCTCCTTCACATGTGCTGAGGACAGATGCTTCTACCGCTGCACAATGGGGGCAATTCACACAGGTGACTGACTGTTCGTGCACCTGCATTCTTTTTATCAGAAGGCTTGGATGCAGAGAATTTTGGCTCTTTCTATTTTCTGTTTAATCATTTTTACCAGTATGTATGTATTTGAAAACATTATGATGCTTCTGCCAGGAAGCCTTCATGTCTATCACACATGGCTGACGTTTGAACTTATTTTATTCTATTTTTTTGCACTGTGTTTTAGTCTATTGATTTTAACTGCTTGGAACGGTTGCATTATTCACTTTTACCTTTAATGCAGCTTTTATCCTGTACAGCACTTTGGTCAACCTCGGTTGTTTTTTAAATGTGCTCTATAAATAAAGTTTGAGTTGAGTTGACGTGAATAATTGTGTGGCAATGTTGAGGTTAAAACAAACCTACAATTTTGTGAGTTTACAGATTTATGTATATTTTATTTGTCACCTTTATGGGGCAGATTTACAAGCCTGACCAAAGAGAGTGTGATCACAAATCATAAACAGCATCAATGGGAGTGTCCAGGTCTTGAGGTGAGGTCCTAAAACTGCGCAGATTTACAAACCCAGGCTCAACCAACTCATTTGTTAGATGACCGAAGCAGTATATTTGGAGCAATGCATATTAGTGAAGAGTTGCCAACAAACAGACTTGTTGATAATCATGGGCCAGTAATTGAACGGGTGCATCTTGTTTCACCATGTTAACATGAACATGAATTATCTGTTCAGTAAAAATGTTTTCTTGTTCTTTGGACTCGGATTTTTAAAACAAGTGTCAAATTAAATTAACAACTGAACTCTTTGATAAGAGTCATAAGATTTCATTTTTATGTTCAGCTGCACTCAAATTGTAAGTTTTAATGTTATTTCTTTCTTTTCAGCAGTTTAGGATTTGATAGCACTTGACTGAGGAGGAATAATTGAAGCCTAACAGGTTTGCCTGATAACAATAATGAGGAAAACGATTTGGAATTGCCTAATAACTATTGCCAAAGCTTAATGTCTCGCCCTGGGATATTTTAAAAAAAAAACACTCATTCCAGCAAATTAAGGTATTTACGCATAAACCAACAGGTGAGTCACTGCGTCTTTTTGGAAGTATTATAGCTTTTGCTGTGCACTCTGGAACAATGCAGGTGGAAATGTAGACAATGACGTTCCCTCAGAAGTTTGATATGCCCATTTAAACAACAAATAATAAAGACAAAGTGTGAACAAAACATGAAGTTTTGAAGCAACAGGTGTCTACACGACACTCTCTTGTTGGAGATCCCAGATCATCTTTGAGTTCTTTGAGTATTTTCTTTCTTGTTTGCGTGTGTGTGCCTGCAGAAATGACTTCTGTTAGCTTTGCTTGGATTGTCAATAGCTGCAAATGAAAAAACTAATTAATCCAGTTATGCACTGAAATAACAACACTCAGGAGTTACCTATACCAATCCCTCAGAGCAGAGAAACTTTGCTAAAATGCTAATCAGAGAGCTGAAACAAGCAAAGTATATGTGGTCAAAGGTTAATAAAGGCTCTTCCAGTCAGAGAAGCTTTTCAGGTGACCCGTCATTGCAAGGTCTAACCAAGCTTTGAAGACTATTCTCCAATGTTTTGGAGCTCTGTACAATATCAAAGTATTTAACAACTTTTGCATCATGAAAACTTCACAATCTTATGAATCCCTCCGAAAATGTGGCCATGAACTTCCAAGCTTCCAGTTACAATCAAGTTGGCTGTAGCTGCTATAGCAACATGAGCTTGGAAAAATAAACTCACTGCCAGCACATAGTCAGAGACTTCAAATTAATAGCAAGTTTCAGCACCAAGTAGTGGCCACAGCACCCTTTCCCAAACAGAATTTGGAATTTAGGTTACCCCTCCATACATGTTTACTTGTCAATTTTTTTTTTTCATATCTCGGACAGATGGTGTTTGGGTGATCCTCCAGACCTTCACAGATAAATCTGACTTTGTCTCCCAATGACTTCTCTGTTCTTGCCAGAAACCCAGTACGCCCTGTCAGCCAGAGAGCAAGGATCAAAGCCACGTCTCAGCCTCTCAGCAGCTAAAGCCAGCATGACAGTGAACCATCATTAACACTTGCAAAGAGTGTTACCCTTCTTCCTCTGGACTTCGCATCACTTATGTTCAGTGGCTGCCGTCCATGGTCTCACCAGACCATGTTTGCATTCAAGGAGGTTCTCACACAGGCGTAAGGGCTGCAAGATATGAGCTTGATGCAAATCTGCAAAACAGAGGAATTTGATGGCTACAGGAATGAGACAGTTCATCCTCAGCTGAGATAATTGATTATATAGGCACTGTTGTGTGAATATGCAGTAAAACCAATGAGTGTGACTGTCAGGGCAGAAAGGGGGGAGGGGGTTCTTTTAGAGTAAAGGCTGAAAGATAAAAATCAGTACATTATGTCATATTTCAAATAAAAGCAAAGATGGGGCAAAGCTTAATATATGTTTTTTTATCAATGAAAAACTAGCAAGCAAAGGAAAATATTGCTTTTATATCTGAATGCAAGCTCTTGACATGTGAACATTTTATCTCTTCAACATGTTCACAGTCCACTTTATTGATTTTCTGAAAGCATTAGTCACAGTCGGTCGATTAGAGTACAGATAACAGTAGGAAACAGAATCTAAAAAGCCAAGGCAAAAAAGGCAAAATGATAAAGGAATGCAACGAACTGTGAAATATAGAAATGGTATTCCATTTTTTCTTTGTTTTTGCCATCGATGATGCACTCATTCACCTTGTTCGCGAATAAGTAGGAGGGTAGAAAAATAATTGATCGGTTCTGCCGGGTCAGGAGAGGAGTGTTTTGTGTTGCATTGGCATCCAAATGTTCTCCTGTATGCACACTGCTGCACACAGACACAGCAACACAATCTGCTTTCTACAGATCAATGTAGTCCAGTTGGCAGAAAATGAAAAAGCCAAAACGACAACTCTGATTTCCTTTTAATATGTAAGAATGCTAAGCTTCAACGTGTGTTTTAATTTGACTCTCAAATTAACCATCTCGCAATTGAGGAACAACAGTGACACAAATACGCACGAGTAACTAAAGCAAGGGAGGTGGAACGCAAAGGCTGTGAGTTACTATCGCCAGATTTCGTATAAAAGACCTCAAGAGGCCAAGTTTGTAGATGGTTGGAGTCAGACAGGCAGCCTCATCAGTGTTGCAGGTGCGTGGTTTTGCAGTGATACCTCATCTTCAGCTTACACAGAGTGCAACTCAAGCAGTAAAGGGAAAAAGGAGGTATATCTCTGTTGGCATAAAAAGCAGAAGGGGGAAAAAAATCTGTTTCACTAAAAATGTCGGGCATAAGCTGTAAGAAGATGACTCCCACAGTGTTACTGAGTGTGTTTCATGAAAGAAAACTGTGCATAATGTGAACAGCTAGTAGGTACAAAGTTTATAGTGCAGCATTCCCTATAGTTGCAAAAAGCCTCAGGCAGTGGGATGTTATGTGCATGTTTCAGGCTTGAGTTATTTGTCTTGACAGCTTTCTTTGTTTTTGCTCTCTTATTTGATCTTGTTTTTTAAGCTGGCTAAGGGTCTCTGTTTCTTTCTTCTTTTTTTTTCTTTATCCACCTGCACATGTTCATCATAGCTTAATTAGCAGAATTCCCACAGCATTAAAAGGATAACAACGTTTCAGAGAAGGGATTGTCCAAGCTTTATCTAAATTCTACCTGATCTTTATAGCCTCCTAAAACCATCATAATGTAAAGCGGCGGTCCATTGTGTTTTCACAATTATATCATGCTACCATGTGTCTTACAGTTTAGATTTTCATCTTTTTCTTTTATAGTTCTTTTGACACAAAAATAAATGTAAGAACCTTCAAAGTTCTGAAACAGGATGGTTCTTAATAAACTGATAACCCCCTAAGTGGCTTCATATAGACAGAGGAAAGCCAGCATTACTTCCAAGACTATACAATAATATCATATGAATGTTCACCATGGAACTCTAGAGTACATTATGCTGTGGGGCTACATGTTGCTGTAAAATAAATTTGAAGCACTGTTGTTGTGAGTCAGTCTTGCATAGTCGGTCTATAGATTTAGGAAAGATTAGAGGTTTCATCTTACTTTGCCTTACGTTTGCCTTTCATAATTCCTATGTGTAAAACTGGATACTCGTGTTTGAAAATTCCATATTTCACAGAGTAGGGAACCCAATAGCTACAATTTTAATATTAGAATCAAATGGCTTCACTCTGTGATAAAACAGTGCCTCCTGTAATTCCATATCTTCTGTCAACATGGATCAATGGGTGACTCTTTATCTCACAGTATGACAGGTATGAAATACTTCAAGAAACCTGTGACATCACTGCTCCATAGAAATATGAGCAAACATTTTTTTCTTTCATTTTTGAGAAGTGGAGATATAATCTTGCAATAAGCAATTCTGCCTACAGTGATTTATTGGAAGGGGCTTTCCCTACCTAAAGTAATTTTCTTACCTTGTTTAGCGTCAGCTTTGTGTTTTTTTTAATAATGTATGAGGTGACTATGACAGTGCAAAAGGGCTCATAACTCATCTAAAGAGAATTATCACCAGAGTGATTATGTTTGTTTTTTAAAGGTGAAATAGACAACCTTCGAAGACCACTGGGTGGTGGATTAGAGCAGCTCCAAAACAAACTGAACCAAAAACTGACACTCAAACCTTACTAGGAGCCATTAAAACTGCTGACAAATCCATATATATTTGTGATATTTATATTAAAAAGTTTTTTAGATGAAAAATGCAACAGCAAAGTTACAGATTACAACCAAAGGAATACTTTTGACATCAGCTGCCACTTATATCAGGTTGTGACAAATTCCCCACTTCACCCCACCTTTCGGTGTGTAAAAAAAGACTCAAAAAGATCTCTTTAAGGCCATGTTGTGTTTTACCATTCAGGGCTTCTGCAGAAACATTGCAATGCAACATGGCAGACTCTGCGGAGGAGCACCTAAGTGGTGTATAGATAGATATAAATACTCATCTATAGACAACTGGCCTATTCTTAGATTTTGATATAAATATACACTAAAGACAGTTCTGCATATCATTATTATAGAAAATAATGCATTGCATTCACCAGACATATCTCTAAATCAATCATAATGTTGTTTTGACCTCCCAGGTTTGTAAATATGCAATTGTTTGCCAAAGATTTTATGTTCATCACTTGTTTTACTGCCTTCAAGTCATTATTGTGTGTAGCACCTCCCCTGTAATGCCTGATCTTCGGGGAAAGAATTATTGTTCTACTTACCTGTCATTTAGCTTTTGCTTCCATTTCAAAGAAATGTTGCCTCACATAAAGTACTTCTATTTAGTTTTATCAATTAATTCACTTCCCTGCCCTCCAGGTACCTTGCAATGATCAATATGCCCAGTTTAATACATTTCTCATATCAGTCTGCTTTTGTTTATCTGCGTCCTGAATGTTGTCTCCATCCCTGACTTTATCTCTCGCTCCATATCAGTTAGACTGTGTGGCAGAGTGCCCAGGTTTTTGTGCAACAAAAATAACCAACATAGTGGAGATGTTTGTGAACCAAAAACGGGGACAAAAAAAAAGGTTATCTCGCTTTCGGTGGTGGTAGGAAGTCATCTGCAAGATAACTATGTTGTGGTTTTCGAAGCCGAGTTCATGTTTTTTTACATGACACACTTCATATGGCTAATGAGCTTCAGTGGAGCTCGTTGTGCAGAACATATTCACACCAGAAGAGCTCAAACCTACTGACAAACCTTGAAAAAGCTTGGAAAATCAGAGCATTGGATCTCCTTTGAGATTTTCAACGCTGTGGAACATGCTTTCAGAACTGTCCATGAAAATCGATTTCATTTGCTGACACCAGGGTACTCACAAACTAAAATCTCTGTGAAAATGCAGGTCAACCAGACATTTAGGAGTTTAATCATAGCAACACCTGCACTGGCTACACTCAGGAAACAGGCTTTTAAAACTGACAACACTGTGATTAAGGAGCAATGCACTTACTCCAAGAATGGAATTATTATGTTGCAACTAGAGGCCACCATTGAAATTGAAATTCAGCAGCCACAAGATCTATCTTCACGAATTTGAAAAACATGGATTAGGTGTCATTCTTAAGAAAAGGACAATCCATTAATAGCTTAATTGGCTCATTGCTCTGTGTTCAGTCAATACAGCCTTTGACCTGATGCGTGTTAAAAGTCACACCTCACTCCTCACATAACCTCGTTCAGCCAAGTAGCTGCAAATGAATAAAGCAAATTTAGAGTATTATCCAGCATGCCAAACTGCCAGGGTGGTTATCACTTATTCCAAATTCCTTACGCAGCATGACAAACATGGCAAACATACAGCTGGAAAAAAATATAAAGAACTATTTTCAGAAACAGGAAGAACAAGGAGTTATTCAACAGATGCAACCATAGAGATGTTGATTTGCTTTTTTTATTTGTTAATCTTTAAGTAACTGACAAATTTAAAGAAAATAACAACATTAATTTTGAGAGCATGATCATTTTACATCTTTTCCCCATAAATGTTGCACTGTGGTCTACTTGTAAATGCCACAAATGACAAAAAAAGGTAAATAAATATCCATACTTTTAACACCAAAAACCACAATTAGGCTGTAATTGTCTAAAATGCTATTGCCTTTCTACAGTATGCAGTTTCATATATGACTCATATATATATGATGAAAGGACTCCTATATGACATCATCTGACTCAAAAAGTTAGGGAGTTTAGCATCTCATGTTAAAAGAAAAGGTTCATAACTTAAAAATATGAATGACTCTTCAATTCAACTAAGACAAAAAACTCTGTGACAGAATGGTGTGGGGATTATTGGTGCAAACATAGGTCCACAGTCATTAAATAGGAGCTTGCATAGTCAGTCTCAGCTATGTGAAATCAATGCTTTCTATGTAACTTTCAGCAGCCGCCTCTTTTTCATTGAAAGACCTACTCTTCAATACGGACACCACAAAGTCTCTCCTCAGCTGACTGGAGAGACTGACGAATGGCTAAGATGTCACATTATATGGATAAGTACTTCTTTGTGTTATTAAATTGATTACGACAGTGGACCAGAAACTTAACTTGGGATTGAAGATAGCTAAGTAAGGGCTGAATGAAGGACAGGCTTTGTGGTAGTATGATTTTTCCCCTCCGTTCTTCTGTCCAAATCGCACATTCCTGTGCCTAATGTCCCCATAGGAACTGGATCATTCACCGACAAGTCCTGTGGGAGTGTAAACACCAGTTTAAGAAAAGTCACCTGCTGGATTTTGGCTGAAAATCTTTTTCTTTCTGTGTGGTGTCAAACTGTCTGCCAGTTTTGTTTTCTTAACACAGCTACAGAACACCAAGCTGTTCCACAGATCAAATTCAAAGCACTGGAAGTTACACTTCTGACACTGTGAGAAATGTAACTGTTGACAACTTTAACCCAAGGGCACTTATCAATAAAGTATTGTAAATATTATGCAGCTAAAACCATCAAGTGAATGTTTGAAGAAGGTTCTGATTTTGAATTAAATCATGGGATAATTTGTATTAAGAATATAAATCAAATTAATGGATTTTTAGAAATGACTCCACCCCCCACCCCCACCTCCAATAGAATGTCAGATGACAAATTCCTATCATTTCTCCCCTACTCTTCCTGATCCAGTGCCCACCCAACCCTTTCTGTTTGACACTGGTCCTGATAATAGCACATTGTCAAAGGCAGGGGGTGTAGCCTGTAATAAGGGGTATTAACCGTCAGGGAACAGCTATCATCATGGTTTGGCGGTTTTATTGAGAACTTGTACATGATGACAAAGGAGTAACTGCAAATACAACCCAACAAAGAAACTCCTCTCTTCAATAGAAATCTGACTCACACACATCCAAATCATGGACAAAGGATTTTGGGGATTTGTAAGGCCTTGAACTGCTATCAGAGATGTTTGAATGTGACAGAAAGATTTAGAAGACTATTTTTTCTGCTTTGGGAGAAGCTGATACAGTAGCGAAGCGTTAGCTATTCATTATATATGGTAATTCATTGTTGTGCTTTTAAGCAAATGTATGTCTCTATCGCACTGTAATCCTGCAGATACGTGAAGAGGTGGGAGTAAATTTTTGGTTTTTGTGGATGGTTGAACAATTTGAAGATAAAAAATCAAAGCCAGGTGATAGTCTGAAATAAGCTCAAATGAAATAGCAGAATCAAACTATAAGATGGCAAAGCATTTTCCAGAAGGCCTTTTGCTCAATTTGTGAAATTATATTTTAATGGATAAGAGCATGAAAATTGTCCTGGGGAGCTGTTAATATGTTTGACTCCCAAAGATCTTAACAAAGATATAGCAGACTATAGAGGGGTGGTGCTGTGGTGTGTAAGGGATTGTCGCCTTCAAGCGGCCTATGTGTAGATGGTAAAAGAAAAACTCTGCTGACACAGATATGGTCGAACACAGAAGTATTTTATTGCCAACCAGGTCTGTCTCAGAATTACAAAATGATGCATCAAATCTGGAGAGATCCTCGAAGCCCAAAAGTCTGTATCATCTCTCCCCCACTGAGGGTGCTTCTCTCCTGATGTAGAGTAAACCTTCCCCTATTTGGTGACCCTGGGTGGGCTCGATAGTCAGGCTAAAAGATCTATATATCCCCGGTGTGGTTGTCCTGGACATTCTTAACTGAGGGAGTTACGCATGGGGTGTTATGGGGTGTTTCTCCAGATGTTTATGTTTACCATTATTCATCTTCTTTCTGGGCACACTGAACATGATGTCCTTCTGAACCTCTGTTAAGTGTCAGACACTACATTGCTCTGCACTCTGCAGCCACAATTGCATAAACCAACAAGTCCTCCAAGTGGCTGGATAAAGGAATTTAAATGACTTGATTAGGGTTGGAAACAAAAAGTGCTTGGTTTGGCTTGGAAAACAACTATTATTAGGGCAAAAGTAATACAAATATTTTTTACAAAGTAAGTTAAGCCTCCTCATGCAGCTGCTATCATGACCGCAAGAGATCCTTTGAACGTAAGTACTGCCCTATCTGCCTGCATGATCAAAGCTAAACAGGCACATTTTGAGCAGGAGGACAGCCTCACGGAAGACTCGTAGCATCAACAACTCAAGATTTAGTGTGAGAAAATTGCAAACAACAAAGAAGGAATATGGAGGAGGATGTCTTCCACAACAAGATAATGACTTGAGGTATTTCAAGCACGATCACAGCAGGTTCAGTGAGCTTAATTACGGTACAATTACAATTACTTTATCTTCCATGTCGTTTGTATTGAAAATTTACATGTTCTGCACATCAAATGTATGCTTTTTGAGGACAGACTCTCAGCATTTATCGCTCCATCTCTTGCAAATGCAGAAACAAGGTGCCAGGTAAGCAGCCCGGTAAACCACCGGCCCTCCCTTTTAGATAAGGGATTTCTTCCCTCCAAACTTTTCATGCTAGAATGATATACGCCACTGCTCTGCCTTACTGCCGCCTTTTTCTAACACACAGTTACACAGAAGCACACTAATACACATTAGAGGAATCATTTGCATAAATGCAGGGGGTTGTCAGGGTGGAACTCATAATTTTCCTGAATGGCGCCTAATTGCATCCCAGTGGTGATGTAAGCCCAGTCGCCTCATCTAAACAGCCTCAAAAACATAAAATCCCAAACTATGGGGCTTTGGTTGACTCACAAGCAAGCCCTTGACAAGCAACATTTTCTCTATCTAAACTGACTCTTCACTGAAGCCCAACATTTCCAACTCAAAAGTGGTTCATTCAGCAAATTTCTTGCAAGGGTTTTTTCTTTTTTTTTTTCACTTCGAGCCGAAAGATGTTGAAACGAGCTTCTCTGAAGGTCAGAGAGTCCATCAATAATGCACTCGAGGCTTGTTATAGCTCAAACTCGCTCTGCTTCGATGGCTCACCAACCTAAAACTCGGCATCAAAGACCAGACACATATTTGTGTGAGTCTGTGTGTCCGTGCCGGTTGCGCGCATGCCAGCACTAGTCTATTTGGGGTGAAAGGCGTTGAAAGCATTGACTTTAAAACCTTTCCTAATGGGAAATGGAGCGACTGTCTGTTATCGTTGAGAAAGAACTGTGGGGCGTTTCATCTGGTTGGCATGACGTCCTTTCTTTTTACTCTCTGAAAAAATGAAATATTGAAAAATAATAAAGAACCGGAGAAAGCTTGAGGCCAGGGACATAGGCACACTGTGAAGCAAACCTTTGATAATTTAACAGTCATGTTTAAAGGGTGCAGAAGAGGAAGGATTCAGGCTTTCAGTGCTGTGTTGATGCAGAAAGCAGCCAGATGCTGCACCTCAAATTATTTTCCAGCCGGGTAATGTGCTGTATGAGTAGGGGTGTTTTAGCCATAGTCAGATCAAAGTGACGAGTGATAAAAGACGTTGCATGGGAAACTGTGAAGTTCTACAATTTCTTAATACCACAGCACAGGTCAGGAAACGGTTTTTTTTTTTTCAAGTTTGAAGTGATTTTAGCTCTTTTCAACAGTGAATATGCGAAAAGGGAAAAAAAGGAAAAAAAACATCTGGGTGGAAACACCCTCCGCAGAAAAATGACATCAAACAACTTTCTAAGCGCAGGCTATTGTCAACATAAAAACTTGTATTTGTCCCCACACCAAACACACAGCTTATGATAAGTTACCTGCACTCATTTCGGATCGTCGTGTCACCAAACCAAATCACACACAAAGGTTGGGGCGCGTTCCCAACTTTCCCAAAGCGCATTCAGAACCCCGGACATTTCTGAATGTCGCAGACTCACCTGCAGGAAACGGTGATCTCTACTTTGGTGGCGGGAATATTGCCGGTGATCGGGTCGAAGTCGTACACCGATGACATGTCCTCCAGCTTGTCCATAACGTCTCCCTCCATCACCTCCATCGCTAGAGCTCGGGCTGGCTCGGGTGTGATCCGAGAGGCGGACAGCCTGGCCCCGACGGAGCGCGTCGAGTCTCCGGTGACCAGATCAGAGACCAGACGGCCTCCGGTCCGACCGGGTGAGGCAGCCACTTCACAAATGTTGAAGCTGGAGGGGATGGAGGGAGGGGAGGGAGCAGGGAGTGAGTGAACACCCGCAAAAAGCTAAAGCGCACTTAGTTAACTCGTCATGCAGCGAAAATATGTTCTTTTTTAATGCGGGGCCAGTATATGAGAGTACTGTTGCGCCCTCACCGACCTGCTGCACATCGCATGGAGAGGTGGACTTGACTGCTGTCTGATTTAGTCCTCAGTCTGCGCGCACAGCGGAGCGTGTGAGGAGAAAAGACCTGATAGCTACACTTAAGCCCACCCATCCTCCTCCCACACAGAATTATACTCAAATGCTGGCAACCCAGCCCATACCCCGGTGCTGCTGTTGTCTCCCCGTTAAATGCTGTGCAGTCTTCACTGAGAGCCTGTGATCGTGTACATGGCAATTTAATTAAGCTCTGATGTTATTTAGTGCTAAACACAATTTTTTTTTCTCTCAGGCGTGGCAGGAAATTGCAGCGTGGGTTCATGTAAAACCATTACAGGCTAAAGAGCAGTTTAACAGATGCTTATGTGACCCTAAGCATAAGTTGCTGGGCAGTTTTTTCAAACCTGATAGTCAGGACGGACCAGTGCGTCACCTTAAAGAGTGGAAGCGAGGAAAATCACAGTTTTTGGCAGCTAGGCCTACGTAAATTTAGTGAACTTTTTTTTTTTTGCAATTTTTGCTCATTGCTCCCATATAATGTTACGTCTTACTGTGCGTACTGTGAGGAATGACTAAAAGGATAACCACTATGGAGGAGAGACCGAGATAAGGGGCGGAGGGGACACTTCAGCACCGAAGCGGGACAGCTCCCAGAGCAAACCACTGAAATGCGGATAAAACCTCCTTCGTCTCTGAGGGGCTCATAAACATGTGATTCAGAGCAAATGTTTATTTGTTTGAAGTCACTGCCATCTGCCAAACTCCCCAGTAACTCAACCCTGACAACTTTACTTGAAGCCCCCGAGGTGTGAAATGGTCAAATTCCCAGCTCATCTTTATCTCGACATCCCTTTGTAGTTCAAATGGTGCTGCATTAACAGCAAATACGCAAATAAGCAGTTATATGGTTCACCAAACTTCATATAGAAATCAATGCCACACCAGGATTTCGTACAATGTCTTCTATCCTGAAGAGGAACTCTGCCCTCTAATTGAGGTTCTTTGACATATATTTTCAAGTGGAAATTAAGACTTTCCTCTGTTGTCAGCGTGTCCATCAATACAAAAATAAACTTGTTAACATCAGTTAAAATAATTCAGAAACCTGGATTTATGAAGCCAGTATATGTAACAAAGAAATATGACAGTGGCATTAGTTTTGACTTGAATATAAACCTGCCAGCTGGCTGTTATATTCTGTGGTGCGATGTTCTAACAACCTGGGACTCTTCAGTTTATGACTCACAACAGTAGCAGTGGTCTGTGGCTGAACTGCAGTCAAGGGAAATGTAATCATTTGAGAATAAAACTGCCAGTCAAGTATTCTCTATCAATTTGGTGGGTTCTAGTCTGATTTTGGTTTGCTGTTTGCTCTCGGGATATTTACTCTGCTCACATGGTAAGAATGCGCTTTAAGGGTTATTGAGTACTCATAGCTCAAAAGAGACAGACCCTGCAGAGGAGAGGGGTGGAGTGGAATGAGTGGGTCACTCTACTAAGATAATTTTTTAGTTGTTGTCATAAAAAAGGAGCCGTGAGACCGTCTTTCTGTGGTATTTTGACCCTGTTACAGGCAATTAATTAAAACAGGAAATTGTGTTAACTCGTGAAAAGAGGACATAACATGTCTCCTATAATAGTTATTAATAACTGTACATTCAGCAAGTTCAATCCAAATGAAATTGGAGTCGTATGTCCTTGGCATTTTAAGAAAGAAGAAGCCTGTTAGAGTCCGTTCATGTTGGCCGATTTGAAATCAATAACAATTACAAAGAGGGAATTACATACAGAATTAATGGCCACCATCCATCATTGGCCTGTTGTATGCAAACCGCATTGTAATGAATATGCTAAACTTACATCAACACATGCCAAGAAGATGATGGAATCGCATACCTTTGGATACTATTCCTAAATTCAGGGAGTGTTTCTGTTTTCCTCTTTTCTCAGCCATACTGTTTTTCTCTCTTTGCCCCCTTTCATATATAAACACAGGACACGCACACACACACACACACACACACACACACACACACACAAACAAAATTACATTAACACTAGTGTTCATGAATAAACCAAATAACAGCTGTTTCTCAACTGTTGCATTTTGTGAGAAGTTCCTTTACCCAAACTTAAAAAGCCTCAATTTGTACCTTTTTAGTCGATGTGGAAACAGAAAGATCAGATCTCCCGTGTCTTTGCTGCTGTTCTGTATAATTCTCTGTCTCATTTTCCCTCTTGGCAGGCGGGAGCAGCAATAAAATATTTTACCACCTTAAGAGGGTGCAGAGGCACACAGCTCTTTCCTGCATGGAGCATCTTCGCATCTGGATTCTTGAAATCAATTTACACCAGCACAGGATACTTCTACCCACACAGCCTGCAAGCTCAAGATCAGTAAACGCTCGATCAGTAGGCAGGACTGCGCATACATAAAAACAAATTATTTTCTCATGTGTTCCAGAACCCATTAACAGCGATAAAGAGGCAAACACATCTACACACCCCTCTCTCTCCAAGATGATGAATGTATTTTGAGGGCTGGCTCATCAGTGTGGGTGAGCATGTTATTGCAGATGTTCCACAGAGTGGGTTAACAGGAGCCGAGGCAGGGAACCACAAAGAATTTTAAAAATGCAGAAAAGGGGGAAACAAGACCTGCGCAACACCGATTTGGAAATGAAGAGCAACATCTGGTGTTAGAAATGTAAACATATGGCGTTTTGAATGTATACAAACAGGGATACTCAACATTTTAGATTCAATTCCCCCAAATATCTAGTTCACCTAAACTTATCTTAAAACAAATGCTACAGCAGTGGGACCATAAGTAGAAATCAGTTATCTTTTGACCTCTGATTACCGTTAATCAGCATTTTCTTACTTCTGCACTATTGAGGAGCCTCATTTTTTCTCTGTGTGCTACATTTTCAAATGTCAAGTTTGTTGTGCTTCATCATGTTCGGTCATCAGTAAAAGGTGAAAAACTCGGATTAGATTCATAACAAATAGCACTCCAATCAGCAGTTTACAATTCTAAATCATGAAGACTGGAAGGTTAACACTTGTAAACACTTCTTGCATTGACTGTTTCAGATATTTTCAGATATTTATGTCTGGCAGCCATACGCTTAGACTTAGACTGTTAGCAGATAACAAGGAGAGAAAAAGTAAAACCATTAGAAAGGATCTTTATTTTTGATTAATTGCACTGATTGGGGCTATTTGTTGTTGAATCATCAATCAACAATTACTGGATATCTCTTTTAGATGCCTTTGCCATCCATTGCAAACTACTGCCATTGCAAACAACCAGGAGGTGGTCAATCCTTTGTTCTGCCAGTGACATTAATAGTACCGTAGGGTATTCAAATGTACCCTTTCCTACATCTCAGTCCCTTTTTCTCAGCTTCCTGCAGTTTTCTGTGCACTAATTACTGTGTTTATTCTTACTTGCGTCATGCTGTCCAAAAATATTGCCTTTCTGGCAGCAATTATGCAAAAAGAAATAAATCCACTTTCAAGTAAAGGAAGCTTTGCATTACAACAAAAATATATGATTAATTTGGTTTTATTTGCTTCTTCAAACTGTTTTCTTTTAATCAGCAAAACCTAAATTTTTTTTTAAAAATTCAGAGATGATCCAATTAGTTAATTAATGTATTTCTAAATGTCTGATCTATTCCAAGCAGATAATTGGAGAATTGCTTTTTCAGCTGGCCTGTGACGCAAGTGTTGTTTTCTCCTCTAAGATTTGAGATCAACTTGTCGTGTCTTTGTCAATAGAAATGGTGTGGATGCAGCTGGATGCAATGAAGAGACTCACTGGTTGAAAAGCAAAACAGTGATGTGATTGTTGGTTTTAAATTCTGATAGAAGCATCGCTCACGGCAATCTTTTTTCTCCATCCTTTGGTTTTAAGTGGAAGATTGTTGTTTTTTATGTTTTCCAACTGGCAAACAAAATTTCATACAAAGAGAATTTAATTTGATTAAAATTATCATATGTCAAATATTGACAGAGAAGGCTGAATATCTGTGTGTTAATAGATCACAAATGCATTTGCTAATGAACCAAAACAGAGACACTTCGAAAAGAAAGGAACTTTCCATCAAACATTAACTCCAGTAAACTCCTTGAAGTCTGAAGGTCTTTAAAGTCTTTTTTAAACAGTTCAACTACTTTATCTTAGTTTTAAACGTTTCCTTCGTGTTATATATATGCTTCCACAGCCCAGTGAAGGTTTTGATAATCAGTAACTTCACAGAAATCAGCTGGTGTTTTTAAAAAAGTTCACCCTAAAATCTCTTCTTTGGCATGTTAAACTTGCATTAGCTACCATATCGAAGTTTAAAATAGCCGTACAATGTGATTTTGGCTAATGCAGTGCATGTATAGTCAAAATTGCTAGATATTTTGAGATGAAAGGAAATTATGTTCCATCACAAATTTCTGAGTGATTGCACTTACTCTCTCCATCAGAGAGCCTGATTAAAAGTAGTGTTCCCAAAACACCACCAGGAGCTGACAATACAATGTAGAAACAACATTGCAAAAGTGTGGCATGGTTCTAAGGGAACACCAATGACCTCTGATTTATGATTGAACTGAATTTAAGCTGCTGAGGCTTTGTGCTTCTCTCTGCAGGAAGCAAGTGTGTTCTTCACACCTGTAGAGAAGGAGGTGGTTTGATAAATCTAGTTCAAAGAGCAACATGTTCCCTCCCAGTGAGTAATCCGGCTATGTGGTGCAGTGGTTTAATCCCAAATCAAACCCCTCCTAAGGTGGCAAACACAACATAGAAACCTTCTATGAATGACTGCTCTGAGATTGGCAAACAAACAGAAGGGCACACACTGATGCAGCATTGACAGAGGGCCTTGGTGGCTGACTGGCTGGTTAATGTCCTGGCGCTCCCTCAGGCTGCAGTAGTAGGGATTAAAAGACCTCAATGCTGCCTTCCTGCCAATACCAGAATAAAAATAAACAAATAAATAAATAATCTTGAAGACTACATGAGATACGCAAGCTCTTAAAGTTAATTAGGAACTGTTTGATTCAAAATAGCTACTTATATAAAACTTTTAATGGTGCAGTAGTTCTTTTGCTTTGGGGAAAGTTGTGGGCTCTGGGGAAGCTGCTTCACTGTGTTTTTTTTTTTACCAGCCAAGCATGTCTTTAGGAGCTTTAGTTCTATGCAAATCAGCATATGTTGTGACTAAGTTTAAATGATGGCGATTAAGTGAAAATGGCTAGAAATGAATTTCCCCCAAAAGCAATGATTCCATCAGCCACTTTTAAAACATCCAGAAGGAACACTCATTGTCACAGATGATGACATAATTACACTTTGAATTTATTTATGTATTTTTTCCCTGAAAGCCCCTATGCAATTACAGTTGCATTAATACCAACATGAAATGAGCCCAAACAAGAATGAGTGCGTGTAACTACTGTTTGATATTAGCAGGAATGTATCCATCCTGGACACAGATAAACCTACACCTCATCTAAGTGCTGTGCTTGTTATCATCAAATGTGATTGGTGAAACAATGTTTTGAGGGCTTTGATGTAAATCCTGAAAGCTGCAATTTTTATATTAAACTTCTACCTACATTACCCAGCTTTAATGTAATAGTTCCTGATTTTCATAAAAACACTTGTTTGCTTTGTTACAGGAAGCAGGAGAAAAGAGCCAGCCTTGCCTTGATCTCTTTATCAGTGAGTCATATCAGTAAGTTATATGCTGGAAATACTCAAAGTTTCATCTTAACCAAAAAATGATTCTGTGACTCATGGGTGACAAAAACGATGTCCATTTACACTTTACCTTTTACCTGAGCACACTTAGGAGATAGATTTGAGCATGACGGTGAGATTTAGAGGTGCTGCTAAGCCAAAACCAGGGTGGGTGTTTCATCATGGTTTCAGTCCATTTCCTTAGGGCAGATCTATTTCTCAGCAGCACCTTCGTTTTGTATGAAATACATGACAGTGATACTAATCCTCTCATCTCTTTACATGACAGAAAGCAATCGTGTTCTAAAAACACTAAGAACTGAAAGATTGAAGTATATGTTCTGTAGCCAATTACTTGTGTGTTTAGAAGGCACTTCTTTCAGATCATGAAAAGATGATAAACGGTAAAAATAATGACAAAAAAAAACATCACACCCTCTAAATATAAGCTTCGGTTTTCACAGCATAATCCATTTACGAGTTTTCACTCCTTTACATGAGTCAACTTGTCTAAGTGCAGAATGAAAGCCACTGCGACATAAAAACTGTTGAGGGAAGCTGTCTTTTACGTGATACACATGAAAAAACAGTGTAATTGGTTTTGTCACGTTGAGAATTAGAACGAGGCCTTTGTTATCCTGTGGGGGAAGGAAAAACAAACAACATATTTTGCTGTGGTCGTAATAATTCTCATATGTCCTGATAAGGAGCCCAGTGGGTGGATAATGTTTGACAGGACTTTTGTGACCAAGGATCAAAGGTCCAAGTCTGTTTCTCTGCCACTTCCACCTTCACACATCAGAGGGATTTCTGTCTGCAAGAGCAAATTGGATCTGGGTGAGTGTGTGTCTGAAAATTCTGTTACTTCAGTGGATTTTTCAAACTACTTTCCAAGACACGTGTGCCTTAATTCCAAAGATGTTCCTGCGTGTGGGACTGCCTCCTCTTCATCGTAATGGTTGAGCTGGCCTTCTACCCTGCAGTGGCACTGATGTATTTCTTTGGGGTGATGAAAGCCACGCAGGACGACCGGGTGGAGCTGCATGACGGGGCGTCGATGAACGTTTTCTGTCTGTTTGTGTTGGTGCAGCCGTTGTGTCTTGTTATTGGAGGATACTCTGGCATGGTAACTTACCTCCTCACAGCTTTGGTTTCCTACAACTTCCTGCCATGGAGAAAGACAAAACAGCAGGACAAGGGAAAAGTATCGAAGAAGAAAAAGTGAGAGCAAGGAACATGTTGTGTGGACACACACTTGTAAATGAGAAGAAGATATGGATTTAAGTCAGTAAATGAAGGAATACATACACTATTTTACTAAACAATGTTTTGTGGATTAAACCTTTTCCATATAAGTGTTTGGTTTATAACTGAGATAATCTCTGTCCAGAGGTCACCCGTCTTCCACAGGAAGTTACCTGTTTAGTTGTTTATTTTTTATGTAGCACAAGATTCCTTTCAAAGAAAACTGTAAAACAACTTAATAGAATGTGTAACTGTCCAGCGAATGAGCATGACATCTAAACTAAGACTGTACGTATAACTAAAACTGACATTAAACCTTTTTAAGGGAGTCTGTTTAAATCAGTGGGCCAATAGCTACACCAGCTGGAGATCACCTTTCAGTACTTAATCAGTTTATTTTCAAAAATATGTTCTTAAATATTTCGAGAAAATAAATGCACCTGTTTCCTTACCAAGTTAAATTAGAAGATTGATAGACCTCTGAAATTTTGGAGGAAAATAAAAATTACTGCTAGCAACTAGTTAGCCAACTTTAGCATAATAAACACAGGGAGAAAGCAAGCCAGTCTCAGTTGAAATTAATGAGATTTGCTCATCATTGACCCTAACACTCACAAATGACATCACCTTTGCTTAATCTGTAGAAAAACTAAGTGGTAAGAATTGCAAAAACTGAATTTTTGGACAGTTTATATGCTGGACTTTTTCACTCTCCACTGCTGTCTTATTTACATGTGCAGGTCAGGACTCAATACACACCCGCACAGCATAGTTAACCACATGAAGTGAAGACATCATGTTACCTGAGGTTTACAGGTATCAATTAATATTTTGTTTATTAAAAGTTAATTGTTCCTAGAGAAGGTGTGCTTGAAATATTATGCGCGCCACTTTGATATTTTTAGTAGTATTTTAATAGTATTTAGTAATATTTTTAACATCTGAGGAACTGGGTTCAGGCAATGTCCATAGTTTTCCCGACACACACACGACGCTGGGAGGTTGTCTGTGTGCGATGCACTCGCACAGAGCAGACAGTAAGCAAGACAAATGCTGCAGAAATCGCAATGTTATGTTTACAACGCATCGAGGATGGCAGATGAGGTTCTGCCCTTATCTGTAAAGATGGCGCATTTGTAATAACAAATGGGCAAAAGCATGAAGCGCAAGACACAGGCAACCAGAAAAGTGTACAATGCAGCCAAAATTGGAGCTTTTTTTTTGGCAGTGGATCAGTGAATCCAAAAGAATAACTATCGTTCTGAAATTCTCTGAACTTTATAGATCAAAACTGGTTGAGTAAACTCCCAGCTCTATCAGAATATGTCAAGACGTTTGCAGGGCTGCAATGCATGAACGGTGACATCAAATGTTCTTAAAGTAACAAAATTCAGTGTTTATCATAATTACGTTTGGGACATTTTATTTATGAAATGTAAAAGAGACTTAACAAGATAAGAATTTTGAATTTGCTGGTTTATGTAGATTTTGTTATTGTACTTTCGCACTGACTCGGGCTCATCTGTAATAAGCTGAAATACTAAATATACAGCTAGTGTTGATATTATTCAACTCCACACTTTCCAAAATAAGAAATCATTTCACCAATTTTTTTCCATCCCTAAACTTTAATTGCATTCTCATCCAATTGAAATCTGACTGCCAACTAAGTTACTTGGTGGCAAATGACAAAGAGCTGATTGCCTCCTCTCATCCTTGACATTACAATAAATGCCTGAATGTCTGACTGACTTAAATGTCCAAAATGAATGTTTTTCCACTGAACTTGCTTTTGACTTCAGGACACCTCTACGGATGTGACAGATGGCTCAATTGAAGACATTTTTTTAACACATTATACACTCATGATGAGTGTATAATGTGTTAAATGTTTCTGCAAAGAGCTCCCATAAAAAATATATATATTTTTAAAATCAGTATGTTTTTTATTTATCCACCCATGTTCATGAATGACTGTGAATCCCTCTGATGTGCTTAAGCCTGGTAGCACACAGTGTGTATTGTGTGTGTAAACCCAGACTCAAAGAGAGTGTATAATGGGATTAGACTGTGCTGTTTGGTTGATAGTCTGAGGCTTTGTTCAGCGTCCGTGCAAATGCTCTGTGTTTATCCGAGAAACAGATTTTTTTTTTTTTAGAAGACGAAAAGGAAGTTTATGACTTTCCTGAACATTAAAATATTCCTTGAGTTTGTGTCATACATATAGTTTCTGTGTTTCAGTTTCTTAGAGGGCCTGTCACATTTCTCTTTTTCAATGAATATACATCTATCGTAAACAAGGTGATATCCTTCAGTAAGTATCAGTCATCCGCTTTAAAGGTTGTATTTCCCACTTTATACCTAGAAAATGTTAATGGTTTGCTTTCCACATTGGTTGCAGTATCTCCTATTGGAGCTATATGATTAGTTTTTTCCCTTTACCTCAATTAATGTCACATTCCTCATCTTCATTATTCGGATATTTAAAAGTCTGCTGCTGCTCACTGAATGCCTCTTTCTGCAAGATTCTAATCACTAGCAAGTCACTCCTCCTGTGATTCCTCATCTATCCATCTTTATCCTTCCACACATGCCTGCACATTTCCATGCTGATTATCGTCAGCTTACCAATCAAGGAAAATCTTTCCAAATAATAAAGTTTCCATCTCATCCTCACCCACTTCTTCCTCCTTTTACAGCCCAAAGAAGTTGGGATACTTTTGAAAAATGTGAATGGAAAAAAACCTTTGCTCGCCAAACATTCAATTGAAAGTTGCTTGTCTCGTGTGTGTGAGCAGTCCACCTTTCAAGCTCGGGTCCTCTATAAGAGGCCTGGGGGGGCTTGAGAGTTCCAAACAGTATCTTAGCTGTTTCTAGGACCATCTGATGCGTTTTTCTTTCTCTCATACGCTCTTCCCAATTATTTCTCAAGGTCAGCCCTGGGTGGGTTTATTTCTTATCTTTTTGCCCTGTCACTGACACTTTTGATAGTTGAAAGGAGAATGTCTTAAAGAATTTCAAATTTTGATGAAACAGACCATTTCATCCATCTTTTATGAGTTTAGATGAAGGTGTTAACATAAATCTGTGGGAGGGTGCAACTGCACTCACTCACAGTGGTTTTCAGAGCAGTTGCACTGTTTTTTCTGCAGAATCACTTTTAAAGTAGTCCTGTCTTTGGTCGTGGCCATTCAATATTTTTCTGCCCTGTCCCTTGCGTGTTGCTCAGAGAGTCCTCTGGTTTCTTTTAATCTTTTCGTGGTATTATGAGCTATAGATGATTAATTAAATTCTTTTTTTATTTTGTAGAAATCTTATTCTGAAACTAAACTATCTGTCTTTCAAAGAGTGGTGAATGACTCCCCATCTGCAAATCAAAGAGTTGTGGATTTGATCTCCAGCTTTCCTGGAATACACGATGAAGTGTCCTTGGGCAAGACACTGAACCCCAAGTTGCCTCTAATGTGGCTAGATCTTGGCTAGATCTTCTTTAGTAAATCACCAAAAACCTACCTGAAGACTCTGCGATGTTTTATTGAGAAACTGTTTAACTATCTGCCAAGTTAGAAGTCAGCCGCATTCTTGAGAGGGCAGAATATGAACTGTCTATTGACAGATTGAGCGGCCTATGGAAGGATGGGGACTGTACACTTGACAAACTGACATTACCTTTCCTAATAAACATTTACTCATGCTGTGATATTTTATCTAAATTCCTTTTTATCATATTCGTCAGTTAACTTATTACAGAAAGATTGTAAGTTACATGGCGACTGACACATCAAACAGATCATACAACACAAACTGTTTAGCAAGAACAGATTAAATGGAACTATTTTAATGAAAGAGATGTTGAAGTGAAATTTAAAGAATTTTATGTAAGGAGTAAGCAAACGGAGCACACGCAGCTGAGATATGACAGGTGCCGTGTATAGATGTTTGTTTGCTACTGGCATCTTCAGATGGCTTTTGCCTCCTCTGAGGCGTTAATGGCCATCGTACATCACAGTGCTTGCGTACCCCACTGTGGCTGAGACAGGCAGAGCCTGACACAAGTTAATGATCAGCGTTTGCAAAGGAAATGAAGATTGATGAGTTTTGAACCTGAATTTCTATCCCTGAAGTAGAAGGAAAAGCATCTGGATGGAAAACACACTACCTTTACAGGGTGTTTGTCTGTTTATCCTGAATGATAAAAAAGGCAAAGGATCATTTTTCATCTGAACAAAACCCATCTTTCTGTCATAACAAAAAAGGTCTGTCTTTTAATTTTTCAATAAATTTGACATTATTTACATCACTGATTAATATGAATATTACTTTCTTGGCTGATCAGTCTAAAAAATGTGAAAAAAAAAATGGGAAGAATGCCTATCATATTTGAGAAGTTACAACCAGCAACTGTTTCATCTTTGCTTTAAAAATTACGTTTGAACTAATTCAAATAAGTTTGTTTAGGAAAATCACACACCAAAGTGCACAAGAGGCAGTTGCTCTGAATTGATTTATTTCTTGTTTTTTTTGAGGGAGCAATGGAATCTTCATTAAATACGTATTTACATTATTTACAATCAAAACATCTTACATGGCTTGGTTGCATGCACATTGTCATATATAAAAAAAGAAAATATATATATACAAACATTTACACTCGAGAGGGAATAGTCTGTGCAATAAAAGGCACAAATTACCTTTGACCCTGCATTTGTGTCCCAAGAGTACGTATTTCACAGACATTGTCACATATCGTGTTATCACACAATGCACGCTGAAAGAAAAACTCCTGGAGAAGCTGGAGAGAAGATGTGTGCTGGAGTGTGATGGAGGTTCACTGCCAAGCGGTAAAGTGCTCTCTTGATCAAGAGCCCTCAAGATTGGGTCTAAATGAGAGCCCATCCCCTCAGCAGCCTGAGGCAAGTTGAAAGTCTTTTCTGCCATAATGATAAGGCGAGAACAGAACTGAAGGGCAATCTACAATCCTACAGTGTGTCCGTTACAGACTCAGAATTTTTGTTGAATTATTATCAATGTCCTTCATAGAGAGACTGTTTTTATAAGGCAGCCAGGCCTGTTGGGTGAGGCATGAGGCTAACACTGAGATGATGACTGCTTTCCTGATGGTTATTAGATGGTCAGTTAGGGAAAGAAGTACCAAAGGTGCTAACACACAATCTGTTTCACTGGCAGCTTCACTCTCCAGTATGTTCTGTGCTCCTATGCTGGAACGGTTTGCTCACGAATATTTAATTTAGCTAAATTGACCATTTATTAAACCACACTCCCAGACTACAAGTAACCCCTTACAGCTTAGCAAATGTAACTGGGTATGACAACCCTTTTGAATTGTAGGACTTCTCAACATGCTGAAATAGAGCGCAGCAGAACCTAATATGATCGATATTCCACACACGCAGTGTTTGGAGGGTAAACTCTCTGTCATCTGATATAAATGCAGAAACCAGTCAATATTTCAAAACGCATTAACAGCAGCTTTGTCCTGATTATTATTTGGCTCTTGGATCTTAAGCAAAGAAGGAAATTAAGGAATAAACCTATCCACTGGGATGGTTGTCAGCTTACAATTCTGTAAACATTTACATAGCTTTTCCACTGATATCAATACAAGCTGCACGTGCCTTGTGAGAGTGTGAAGCTTGTCAAGAGTACCAACAGCAACTCAGGGTGGTGAGGCTTAGTAAATAGTAAATTCACTGGTTCCTGCTACATGTCTGTACACATTGTTGTTAACATGTTTTCATTTTCTTTATACAACTGCTTAGGGCACCAGTGCTGAATATTTATACACACACACATATGCTGTATATGAAACTGCCTACTACACAGTACAAACAATCTGTAAATCAGTCTGTTTTGCAGAATGCTCTGGCAGACTTGCCCAGTGTTGTGTAGCATCACTTTATGGTCTTTAGAAAAGAAGAAGAAGAAAAAAAAATAAGAACTTGATAGGTTGTTTTCTGGCATTCCCACACTTTGCATTGTGGGATGCAGTAAGTGATGTAGACTGCCCCGTCACAAACAGATTTTTTTTCCCCCCTGTATCTCAGTACCTTATATCAGTATCTCCTGCTATATACTGGAGATTTAGCTTTTTGTGCATGCTGCATATTGCTGACTATGTCTTTATCCAGACTAGTTTGGGAATTAAAGTGTAGTAGGCAGTTTCACATGCAGCCAAACAATATGAACGGTTTGTGGTCAGTTACATTAATAAAACACTAGAATGCCAGCAGGCAACTAGGGAAATAAAGACAGACTCTCCTGAGCATCTACAAAGGTTTGCATGCTGCTCTGCCAAATATAACATTCTCATTCTCAGGTACTACAAATGAGGACTTAAAGGCAGCAGTCTTTTTTTTCTGAACTATTGTCCTACATATCATATTAGTAGAAACATCATATGACTGATTTCTAACCTACTGTAAATCTAGACAGATGTGTTCCTTTCATGTCAGTGGTTTAAACCTTTTTTGGGACTTATGAATATTTTTTTTGCAACCCAAGTCTAAAACATGGCTTGATTCATATTTGGAAAACAGCAGAGCATAGAGCGTTCACGTCAGTGTTCGCTTTCCAAACAAAGTGCATGTAAAAACCTAACTAAGAGATCAATGCGAGGCCAGCTGATGGGAAAGAAGTCAGTTAACCTCGACAGCATCTACTCTGTAATATTTAGAAATGTATGACACAAGTATTTACACATCACCAATAAAGTGGTGCTGTATTGGGCTTAAATACGAGCCTCAGAGCTAGAGGCAACCTTAGATGTGGCTGACCAGAAAATTATTTTAATGGCTTCTGTGTAACCATAGTAACTTGTTGAGTGAGGCAAGACTCAGCTTCATGAAGCACACTCATTGCTTTTTGTTGACTGTCAATGCTTCAGAATCCAAATACATTAACACATTCTTTGAAGGATAGAATAGCAAATCTACTGTTAATCACTTAGACTTGGCAATACAAGGTCAAATGATTATATATATCGCCCAATGGACTGCAAGATTTCAAGATGTCCTATTAACCAATCAGCACTACTGGGATTATGCGTCATTAAGAAATCATTTACAAGCATAGGGCACAACAGTGAGTGCCTAAAGCTACAGTACTACAGAATCTTCTCTAACATTAAGTAGGAGTGTCGAGGAAAGAGAAAAACAGAGATGAAGCCTGTCTGTGCAATATTACCACATAAAACATCACTGAGGTGGTGAGCAGGGTCAATTTGGTTAATTGGCACAGATGAATACAGTGAAGGGCCCAGTGGACTCAAGGTCAGAGTACACAACCCATTACGTTATAGAAGTTAATTTCCCTGCTGACCACTCTTTGTACCAGTCACCCCAGTTTTATAAGCAAACTAAAACACAGAAAGCATATCTTATGCATATTTTAAATCAGTGCATATCTTCTTTGAATTGCAAGGCTTTCAGCTTTGGCCAGATTGAGAAGATGTCGTCTAAAATGTGCACATTTTGTACACAGAAGCACAGTACAAAGATAAGTAAAGGGAATAAAATGCAAAAGCAAAACATGGAAATCAGTATTTCACTAAAGGGAGTGAAACATGGTAGTACCATTTTTTTTTCTCCTTTACAGAAGAAAAAAACAAAAAACTGACGAACAAGGCATTTGGTCAATTTAAAAAGCTAGCTAAAATTCACAGGGTCAAGTTATGACTAAAGTATGACTAAAACTGTCCTTCAACCTTTACCTGAGTTTCTAATCATAGTAAAACACAACACCAAAGAATGCATCATCAGATTAACACCATCCACATGTTTGCATTCATAACTATTCGCAAACCTCCAAACAGAACACTAAAACCCCTAAAATTGCTTTTGGCGAGTTTAAGCAGCTTCAGACTCATGTTGGACACATGAAACAGCAGCAGAGCATTTATCAAAGCAGAGTTTAGGGAAATCTTGTTGGAAAGTACTTTTCAACTTTCAGCGGTCTTGAATGCCGTTTTATGATCCAAGCATCATTTAATTCAACTACATACTGTACGTCTCTGGGTCTTTTATGAGGAAAAGTGCACAAAATCAGCAAAATGTTATTTCTTTCAGAAGTGAAAGTGATAATGCTGAGCCAAAGAAAACTGAACTGTTATCCGAACAGACATGGATTGGGTTTTTAATCAAGCGGCAGGACATCTGCGCGACAAGAAGCTTGAAAATGCAGCTCGTCATTTTGAGGTGTTGAATAAAAAGTCTGTGCTCATGAAGTGATGGAAAACTATTGTCCGTATTCGGATGTGTCAAACAACAAAAAGATAACTGAACTGACTTTTAAGACTTTTTACTGCCTGCAAGTGGGTATGAGTATGTGCGTGTGTGTGTATGTGTGTGCTTCAGTGGAATGCTGAATTTGTTTAATTTAAGAGACACTAAATCAACACAGTGAGGGATGCCAAGGCTTATCAGACAAGACGGATAACCAAAATATCCACTCAAATCTTGTATTTATACGTTTGTGCATATGTGCATGTTGCCCACACACACAAACAGATTCATACATCAGTGCACGGGGACAGGAAGTAGATTCCCACTTGTAAGTGTAGCAGCTAAATAGTGGGTGGAAGAAAATTGGAATTTAAAAAAATAAAAATAAAATAAACACCCTCTCAGTGGTGAGTGACCTACTTTCACCAAAGTAATCTTGCCTGAAAAGCAACTGGCAGAGCTGAGCTCTCATTAAATTGCCTTCCAAGAGAGGTTCAGTGGCTGGGAAAGAGGTGGACTCCTCAGTAAAGTCTGACTCTTCCCCCCTAAAGATCAGAGTGGATATGAAAACCGGCAGGGCCAACCTGTGGGGGCTCCTGTTACCATTGGCTTGAAGGATAAATGGCAGGTATGAGCTACAAACAGTATACTAATGAGAACAATCTGGCACTCCGGCCTCAATGCAGTACTTGTCTTGCAATTGTGGGATGAGTGTGTACGGTTTGTATCACCGGCATCTGCACAGGTGCTTTCTTATTTCAGCTGCAGATGGCATTTTATCGAGCACATAATATGTTCCAGTAAACGATCCTCCGGGATCAGCACTCTTAGTTGTGCTGCTGGTCGTATAGCAGCCAGGCGGTCTGACAGCCACAGACCCACAGAGGACACATCCTCATGGAGATGAAGAGGCCGGCATTAAATCATTTCAAAACGTAACGCACCAAGTGTTTGTACACAGAGACCCATTACAAATGTCCCCACCCAACTCATGCCAAAGTCCTAAACAAATGAGGTAGGGGAAACAATAAATAAATAAAAATTCTTTAAAAAAAAAAAATTGATAACGATAACAATGTCATGACTTGTGTCTTTACTGAGGAAAAAAGGATAGATGGTAATTTGTGTTATTTTCCAGTGATATCTAAGCCGAGATCAGCAACAGTCCACTGACCCACTGCCATGAACACATAACATGATTATCCAGTGTGTTCAGTATCAGAACAGCCACAAAGCTTGTGAAACCGTCCAAGATAAAGTAACAGAGGTCCAACAGATACACAAGCAGATTCATCTCAGCCTGTCAGAAACCTCAGTTAAAGAACGGAAGGACACTTTCATTTAATACCAGGCTGTTTTCATGTCAGGTGACAAATCATTTTGCCTGGTGTTTGCACCACCCAGCAGATGTAGTTGATCTTTTCCAAGTAGCACCACAACTGAATGGCACTTTCAAAATTGGCAGTAAAAAAAAAAAAAAAATTCTGAAAAGGCATATTTTTCTTTCCCCTCGATTACATAATCCACACCTCGATTGCTTGGAAACTGTGGCTTTAGTGTCACGTCTTGTTGCCTGAAGTGAGCAGGTCACAGATTAGCGGCTGAAGTTGCAGCAAGATGGCTGAAGGATCCGCAGTCAATTTGGATCTCACCTCTTCCTCCACACCTTTGACAGCCAGATCTTCACCGTCTTGTCACTGGAGAGGAAGAGAGGGGGTGGGATGATGAGCAAAGGAAAAAAACGAGGAGAGCACAACAAAGAGAGAAAATGACAGAACATCAGTCAGCAGCCCTCCCTTTCAAAACAACTCATTGTACATCAGACGCAACACAAAGACACTGACTTCAAAGTGCACTTCACAAGAACCACAGCGACCCCCCCAAACCCACACATGCTTCATTAAAGACTCTTCTCCACAGTGTGGTGTGAGAAAACCTTGCGCTGGTAAATTAGGTAATGCACCATACAGCAGCACATTGATCCATTCACGCTACCCAAGGAGGCTGCGCATTTCCTGGTGTGTTAGGATATGTGGTACATCACCACTGAATGTCTTTTTCAGAAACACACCAATGGCTTTCTTGCTATGAGTGCATGAAAGCATCGATACCATTCTCATCTCCGTACACTAAATATAAAGCTGCAGCCTAGAGGCCAGATCAGGTTAGAAACACCTCATGTGGCTCTGTTCAATCATAGTTTTCATCATAAGAAAAATCAACAGCACTAATCCTCACCAACAAGCTATTATCTCATTTATTTAATCCCTAAAAACTTAAGTTTTAATTATACTAAATGTAATTTTTCCATCACAGTAGAGCACACACACACACACACACACACACACACAGCAGACCACTTTAAATAGAGTACGTCAGAGCAAGACTGTTATTCAAAGTAGAGCAGAGCAGTCAAAAGAGAAGCGTTTGTCTTGGTAGAGGGTGTGATTTGCAAATGAACCATTAACAATGATGAAAGTTTAAAAAGACAGAGGCTAAATGGAGCCAAAGAGAGCAGCATATGTAAAGAAATAAAAAGAGGGGAAGTGGAGCAAAAATAAAAAATAAATGGGGTAATAGAAACAGAGGAACAAAGAGAAATAGCGCAGATAACGCCCACCCAGATAGATAGAAGAAAAAACGACTCCAAGAAGGTAAAATATTCACAGCAGGGAGAGAAAATGATTGGTTAAGAGAGTACCAGAGGAGAGGAGGGTTGGTGAGCAGAAAACAGGCAATCATGGGAGGCTGGTGGCTCGGCCCTTGATAGCCAGGACCCGACGAGGAAGACAGGGGGTCAAGCCTGGCACATAGTTCCACAACTTCACCCTGCAGTCACTGGGGGCAGCAGGATGGGAGGGGGGGGAGGAGGAGAAGGAAGGCATACTTTGAGAGTCCAATAAAGTGGAAATGTTTGCCCACTGAGAAGATGGTAGAAGAACAGGAAAACAACAGGAGACGGTTAAGTTTAAAGATGTGATGAAACCACAGAGTGAGGAGAAGAGAGGATGCGGAGGGAACTTGGTCAACTTCAGTGAAAGCCAAACAGCTGAATCAGAAGTGAGAAGCAAAATGTTTCACTCAAATGCAGAATATTCTTTGCTTGATGTGGCTACAGACAAGATGTAGTATTATCCTCTCTGAGTAACTCAGGGCTGACACATACCTGCAGGGTGATTGAGATGAAGCCAGAATGATTCAGTATTTCACAAGTGTTTGTTTTTTTTCATGTAAAGGGCAGACAGTTCTTTCCCATCGTTACTAGTTTTAAAGAAAAATAAATATATAGACTAGCATTGAGTCATTTGGCTCCCATCTTTTAAACCATTATATAACCCTTTCACAAGGCAGGAGGACATTTCTACCTCACAGATCTGTAACAGGACACAATTATTGCCCACTTTTTTTTTTCATTCATATTTACCTGGAAGCAGTAAAGATTTGTCTCGAGTTGGTGCATATGGCATTAATGGGGCTGTCGTGACCTCTGACCTCTCCTATAGGTGTGAAGTTTTCTACGTTCCACACCTTCAGCACGCCGCCCCGACAGCCGCTCAGCAGCATGGGCCGGCCAGGTACATACGCCAGGGCACACACCCAGTCCTTGTGGGAGTTTGGGATTTGCTGTGAAGTCAAGGCAGAGAGACATAAAGAGTCAACATCTTAAAATTTGCTTGTATGCACACCAACAAAAGTTATCTGGTTGCACGTGTGTGTGTGTGTCATATAGGTTACTGCATTCTTTAAATAGCAGCATGTAAGCATTCAGTGCATGATTGGCGTTTCATTTTTAATGGATCTAATTTTTCCCATCAGTCCACCAGCATATTCCTTGAATAAAAAGTGCAGTCGATCGTTGCTAGGCAACATAAATGTACAAGTATGATCGAGACTCACTTTGAGCCTGTTTTTAGATTCAGTGCTGTAGTTATTCTTAGATTGTGGGTCTGAGCACTCTGCATTTTGCAATGGCTTCAAACAGAATTCATGAACTGTTAATTTTCCGTTTAATGTTAACCAGTCACATCAACATAAAGCTTGAATTCAAAGGACAGCAGAAGAGGGAGCTAGTTTTCATTTGCAGAATGAGTCAAATATTTTTCTGTTTATTTTCTTTCAAAATGACAGAATAACTAGTTATGAAGTTAATCTTAAACCTGCAGACAAGTCTAGTCTGGTCTGGCGAGACTCCCTTTAGCCCCATTCTTCTGCTGTGAGGTATAAAACATTTTACTAAGAGTTTCTGACAGGGTTTCATTTGTTGTAATGTATTTGCATGAAATGAATGAAAAAGAAAATTCAGAACAGAGGAAACCACGTCTGTCAAAAAAGTAAAAATAAAAATCACTGAAGGGCTGGAATGTTAAATATAGAGAGTTGATCCATTATGTTTTTTTTTCCCTTGAATCAAGAGCAAACATACAGAGAGCAATTTAGATTTTATGCAGGGCTTTATTAAACTTTTATGACTCCCACAGCTTTGGTTTTAATGTTGCTCCATTATTCCATGTATCTCAGCCAACTGGGCTGCACATTTATCTAGCTCCAAGACATGGAACACATGAGCAGGAAAGATACCTTTTATTACGCTAATCTACTTTTTTCCTATTCCGTTTGTTGTTATTTTCATGCATATTTCAGATTTACTAAAATCGAAACACAGCCAAGTCCATATTTTACTGTTTCAGAATAATCTTAAATTGGAAATATTTTTCTCCTCCGTCTCTGCAGAACATTGTTTTTTTGGAGTGTTTTGTGAATTTCTCAGACATATATAGTTCTAAAAATGCCCACTTAAAGGTTCCACAATCCAAAATAAAGCATGTTTTTACTCCTCTTTGGCATTTCCTCAGACAAGCTGACCTTCAGTTAAATCAAGGCAATATTTTGTTAAAACAGAGCTCCAAGGCTTTTTCTGTTAAGTGATTTGACAAAAGTCTGAACTAAGACTACTTTAAATATTGTGATTGACATTTACCAAATTGGTATAATTTGCTCCCAACCTCATACTCTACTGCAGCTATCAGATTGCCTCGATTAAACAATAGTGTGTATTTCAATACAGCGTGACTCAAAAGCCATTTCCTGTTGACACAAACACAAAAAAATGGACAGAATTGCCTTATCCTGCTGCCTGTTAGACAACGATGCTGAATGCACCTGTAGACCCATGCTGCTCACACAGTCAGACGGACTGCATGAGCAAGTCATCCTGCAAAAAATATTTCATGAAGAAAATTGTCCTTTTCACACCCTGAAACATTCAAGCGTGTCAGAATTTTATTTTTTGTTGTTTTTTTGGGTTTGCTTTTTTCTGTATTTTCAGTTTTTTTGTCTGAACAAGTCATTATGAGTGATTACATTCCTCTTAGCTTTGGATATAAGCTAATTTAGATTATCATAACATCAAAAGCTTACGGAAGATCATCTCTTTATGTTTACTGTGAGCAGTCTTGTTGCTGTTGGTCATGCAACACTGGAACCTATTTTTAAACATGAAAACTGAATTTCCCACATGGCTGTCTTTCAGCTTCCACTGCCATCAAAAACTATTTTCATCTAATGAGACCTGAGACATCCACTCTTCTGCTTTTATCATTTATTTGAACATTATAGTACACATATCAATAGCATACCATACCATTAGGCATAGAATAAAAATAAAGGTTATCAGGTGTTTTGTATAATATTGTGTATGTAAAACACAAAGCGTAAAAGCGTATCATGGCATGATCAAAGGAGATTTTTGAGGACCCCAGAAAAAGAGATGTTGTTGCTCATCATCAAAATAATTTCTCGAGAGCTGCTGATGCTCTCTACGAATTAAAAGTCAGGCAGATGCGCGCAAACGGTGGAAACTCAAGACTATTGTTGCAGTCCTCTTGAGTGGTTGACCAACAAAGACCACAGTGGATCCCAGTGTGCATGAAGAAAGGCGATGCTTTCCAAAAAGAACACTGCTGCCCATCAGTGCCAAACAACCCTAACCATAGAGGCTGCTGTGCAGACGAATTAAGTCATATTCTGCAACAGGCAAGTTAAGTTCATGACCTTAATCTAAAAGAAATATTGTGGAAGGACCTGAAAATCCCTTCTTTATGGAGGTTATGGAGGTAAGAAGGTCGCATCAGATACTGCTAACAAAGGCTCACACACAGTACTATTTTACTCCCACAAATGTAATACTGGACCAATTGCCTCAATAAATGAAGACTAAGCAAAATACTTCTTTCTGATCTGATCCGATTTTATTTTTGAGCAGCATTCACGCAGAATGCAAATAGAACTTTATGAAGGTTTCACAAATAAAAAGCAGGTGTGGTGTATAATTACTGGGTTGAGGCGATTTCTGTCATGTTGAGGCCAAGAAAGGTTGAGGGATACAGTGCGACAGGAGCTGAGCGTGGGGACAGATATTACATCTACCAAACTATCAGTAACGACTTCACACATGAGGGTGAAAATGTGCCAATGCCATCCGACACCTCATAGGGAGGAACAATACACGGCACCAACCGTTGCATAAGTACATCAGAAAACTGGTAAAACACACAAACCTGAAATGTTTTTGGAAACTACATTAGGAAATTTATAATGCAGGTGAGAATCTCTAAACTGCAGCGCACGGTAATTGCTTCACATGTCCCTGAAGGAAAAACATTACAGAGTATGCATTTTATGGTAGTGGTCAGAACAGAGCAGCTCCCAGCAGTAATCCTGAGGAAAGCAGAGTTTGAGAGTGCACTATAATATATTCTATTATACCCCGAGCCACAATTTGATCCCATTACATAATTAGACAGAGACTACTGAGTTAGAAAAGCTGTAAGATGGATTGAGCCTGCTACTTCGCAAATGAGGTTAAGGTCACAAGCCACGGTCCACACAAAGACTAAGCAGATTTAATACCCCCTTTGAAAGGAAATAAAAGTGTTTTGTTCTTGTTTGTGTCTGTTCGCATGAACAATAGGATAAACAGAAGTTATGCAAAAACAACCTGAGAAAATAGTGTGCATGCAAATGAGTGCGTTACATCCACCCACAAGCTGGATTATTATGCATTATTAACATATGCAGGCAACAGAGAATACACAAGAGAGGCCACAGAATTCAGCATATGAACACAGAGGCACACTCGATAAGTTTCTCCACCGGTGCCTGTCGCTGTGTTGTGAGCAGGCTTCAACACCCCGCTGCTGACACACTGCTTTCCTGCTACATTACACATGACGGGACTCTGTTGACTTCCTCCGCAGAGCAAGCACTGGGTAAAGGAGACATGAAGGAAGCACTCAGGTGGCAGGAAACTGCCCTCCAACTGAGCGCTCAAGTGGCAGCACAGCTTTTCAGTGTCATCGCTGAGCCAGTTTCGGAAAAGGAGTCAAATACAATTTCCAGTAGCATGGGCGTAGACAATGGGTGCGTGAACAGAACATAAATGTGCGGCTTAAAATCAGAAACGCAACTGTAAATTAACTTAATATTGTGTCGGTCAAAACCAACAATCTTAAGTTAAATGTTAGTTGTTCCTCTGGCTTGTGTGCATTTGAGTAATCTTTTCTTCTGTTCTGGTAACCTTTTGTAAAATGTCCATGATAGGGTTATGACTAACTGATCTGTTTTGCCTTATTTATTCATTTAGCTTGACACTGGGTTCATGCTGTCCCACTTTCTTACAGGAAAGGGGGTTATCAGTAGTTAGTTATGTTTCCATATCACTGTCACCATTCAAGCAGTAATATTTCAGCAAGTCTACTTACAACAAGTCAACTTGAAGCAACTTGGCCACAATGTTTCTAAGTGGCTGAATGTTCAAAGACATCAAACAGGTAAAAAAACTGATGTGAAATCAAATTGTAGATGTGGGTAGAATATAGAGGTCTGTAATCAGATTAACTGATAAATATATATATTTTTTTATCATTTTGAATAATTAGTTGTGTATTTTTATGAAATGGGAAAATAAAACAATGTACTATCTTCTTACTTATCTTCTAACCCAAAAGCTAAAGACCAAAAGATCTGTCATTCATAAACACATTTATAACAGAGAAAACCAATTCTTCTGACTCCTAATGTTGACCGATTTTCTATTCATTTACTGTGGAGAAAGAGTTTTGTAAATTCATCATCGTCACCGACAAGAAGGCTCTTACTGCCAGTATCTATCAAAAAAAGTTGTTGGCACTTGCCCTGTGTGGACTATGGAAAAGAGTGACTTTGCACTAAAGAAGATGCGGGTCAAAAGATCGTCAAATATTTGCTTTTCAGAAACTTTAAGCAGCAAGCTGGTGCCACAAAATGTAAAGAAGGTACGGTTTGTTTTAATCTAACCCTAACACACACACACACACACACACACACACAAACACACAAGTGTTACTACAGCCACCTGCGTGAGCTCCTGCTGCTCCAGTTCCCATTTCTTAATGCCGTTGTCTCTCGACCCGCTGAAAAGTACGTCTCCCTGTACAGCCAAACACTCGATACCATCATAGTGCGGGGGCTCAAAATTATGAGCTGGACCTATATTACCCAGAGTTCCCTCTGCCACGTCAAACACCTAAGGAGAGGATGGAAACATAAAGCAGTTGTTTGAGTTAACATAATTACAATTTGACACACAGGTATGGTTTAAATGGTTTTTATGGTGTGTGTGTGTGTCACCTTGACATAATGGTCTTTGGAGCCAGTGATGACTTGATCTTTGCCCAGCAGAGACTGTCCCACTGTCAGACACATGACGGAGCCAATGTGGCCCGTCAGCTTCCCCGTTGCTTGCATCCTACAGGAGGTGGAGCAAAGGTCTGTGAAATTCATTACTTACAAGAAATAGATTTTCATGGTGGCAGTGTCACAAAATTAAATCGCATTCTTTCTCTCAAGTGAATCAAAACCATTAAGACACAGCAATGCCACAGGCAGAGAGGATGGAGAGATGTTCAATACATCGATTTTTCATTTCTGATTTGGGGGGGTTCGTACGCATCATTAAATAGTCTTGAGCTCCTCAGCCTAAACTGTCTGGTCCAATCTGTTAATGATTTCATTCTAGAGATGGGATGCCAAAAACTGGTACCTTATGGAAAACATGCTCATGGGGATGGGTCAGATTAATAACCCTGTTGACAACCTTTTAAATCCCTTCTGTCAGATGCTAATACCTGCATGAATGAGCCATTTATGAGTGTGAACACTGAATAAATAAACCAGTAAAATAAGTAATGAATATTTTAACGCACAAATGTCTGCCTGAATGCTTAAATCAATAAGTGGAAATGCAGATCAATGAATAAATGAATCTGTGAATAAATTAGACTGAACAAATGTACCTGTTGAGGTCCCATATGCGAACAATGTTTCCAGCAGCAGCGTAGAGGACAGATCCTGACGGGTTGAGCGCTATCTGGTTGATCTGACACTCGCCCTGAGCAAAGGTTATTGTGCGGGTGGTCGTGCCAGCGCATGCGTCCCCTGAAACCACCTGCCCCGATGACCTGTCAGGGTAAATAGGGCGGACAGTGTAGGAGAGAAGGTGAGGCAGCGGGACATGACAGGAAGGATTAAGCAGGAGAAATGGGTAACAGCTGTCGAGAAACCTTTCACTGTTTAATTTTTCACTTGAAGCACATGACTGAGCAGAAAAAGAATCCTTGAAAATCACTTTTGTCAAATATGTCATCAGCTGCAAAAACTGCTAAAAGTCTTCCATCTGTCCAATTCCAGAGAGGGAAACTTACGTGAGTGTGCGGATGCACCTGGCAGAGTCGCGGATGTCCCACACCTTGATGAAGGAGGTGGAGACCGAGAAGACCAGACCCGAAGAGGGGCAGTACTTTACCGACACCACGTTGTTTGGATGGCCTTTCAGTGTGGCGATCTCCTGACCCGTTACCAGGTTCCACATCTTACAGGTACGATCTGGACGAGTGAAGTAGGGAAGTTCAAAAATCACAGTGTTTGGTTTGGATTCGATGCTCTACTGCATGTCATGTATAACCATGTGTTTGAGCCGTGTTGGTCAATTAGTCAGTTTACAACTGTATATTGGGCCAGAATTAAATCAGCATAAATCTTCTGTATCAAAAGGTTATTTCATCTTTTTATTTATTCATTTATTTTGCTTTAATAAGGTCCCTTCGATGATAGTTGGACAGCAACTAAACAACATGTGTAATAAAATAATTCAGTACTTTAGGATATTTTTGTCTACTTATGAGATGAGAACATCAAGCAATCGAACAATTTTTACATAGTGCAAGATATGATTAGATGGAACAAAAGAAATTTAAAAGGGTATGAGATTATCTAGAAATAAAGTACCTAAAATCAACCTTCCTACCAGTAGTACAGCAGAATTTGGGAACAACTAGGATACAAATACCAGAGGATCTGAGATAGGTTGGAAAATTATGATTCAATGAACAGAAGTAACATTCACATGGGATGTAGAAACAATAATCATTAGTTGTTGCATACAGTATTTATTGTAAATCCATTCCCGTTTTTGTTAAAGTTGCATTAAAAAGGTACAACTCATTGATATAGCTAATTTAGGTGTTGGGACTCTCATGAGGTGCCAATATTCCTGATGCAAAGTCAGACCTATCACCGCCAGGCTTCAAATAACTATTTCATACATGATGCAATATTAATCTGCACTTCTCCCTTTTTAAAAAAAAAGCATATTCAGATTTCCCAGTTTTTTTTCTCAATTTTAAATGGTTCACACTTTTAGAATTTACAGTACACAGCACATCATACTTTTTAACTGTACGTTGTGTGTTCCTCATTCACCCGTTTACACACACACAAAGAATCTGAGACATCTTATTATATATTTGCATTGTATGTAGAGCATTTCTACTCTACCATTACACACTGGTGAGAACATTGGAGGCAATGTCGGGTTCAGTGTCAGTGAAGATCAAAGGACCAATCTTCAAATAAGCAGATAATCAATGATGGCGTCACTGAATTAGGATAACAGACTCTCTATTTAGTTTTCTGTTTTTTTTTCTTCTTCTTCTTGTTCTTCTTCAAAGAGCTTCAATATTTGCTTAAAATACATTTACAGAGACAAGCCAAGATTTGATTTAGTATCGTGTATACCTTTGGATCCAGTGAACAGCAGCTCATCTGTA
Source organism: Odontesthes bonariensis (assembly GCF_027942865.1). NCBI lineage: Eukaryota > Metazoa > Chordata > Actinopteri > Atheriniformes > Atherinopsidae > Odontesthes > Odontesthes bonariensis. Next base: position 17,673,236 of record NC_134508.1, on the reverse strand, counting down.
GCATCCACACACAGAACCGGCTTTGAGTGACCCTCAGCTACAGACACACACTGCAGGGGGGCCGTCCGACCCCCTTTCACACCCCCGATGGGATTGATCACACCCCTATGGTTACCAAACACAAATACAGTGTCACATTCTTCTCAGAGTAAGTCAGTGTAGGCACCGCACTGCAAGACAGTTTTATGACAACATGCACACTGAAACATAGATAAATTATATCTAATATAGAAAGAAAATACAAAAACATACAAACCTATGTAAGTATAAAGGGACAAATTACTGTCACTTCAGATGCACTGAATTACAGTTATTTCCTGGAGACATACCTTAACCATTTATACAGTAATATGAAAAAGAAAGTACAACCTCTTACTTGCTATGAAGTTACATAAGAAGACATAATAGAAAAATTCTTTGGATCTTTATATATGTAAAAAAAATTGGTAGATGCTACCTCAGCTGAACAACATGTGACATATGACACCTTACAAATCCAACAAAAACTAAGGCTACGGCTACACGAGAACGAAACGAGGTTTTTTTTGAAAACGGGTACGAAAATTCTTGCGACCACACGGAAACGCGCTGCTGTCCAGACGAGAACGGATGAAAACGATGAAACGATGCAGTACACACGCCGCTGTGTCACGCCAGCTGTGAGACAATAGAGAAGTGTTAAAATTGGCTCACAGCGTCAACGTGTGACTGACGCAAAAACGTTTTAGCTGTAACAATGGAAACGAAACGAGGCCGTTTTCAAACTTTCCCACTCTGGAACCCGTTTTCAAAAACTATCGTTTTGGGGTAGTGGGAACGCCGGCTCCGTGTGGCCGCGACAGCGAAACGATAAGAAAAAGTATCGTTTACAGTGAAAAACGTTTTCGTGTAGCCGCAGCCTAAGCCAAAATGCAAAATCAGTGTCGAAAACGACTACCAACCTTACTTTAACCATAAGAATTAAAATCGTGAGTAGCAGCCAGGTTCTGCTTATCGACTAATTCATCACCAGTAAGTGCGATCACCTCTATAAAAGCAGTAGTTTGCTGGTCTTGAGCATTGTTGTGTTTGTTAACACAATGCCAGGGTGGAACAACCAATCAATTGGTTCTGCTCATGAAAGGGTTATAAGGCCACTTCCAAACAATCTAAAGTTTCCAATCTTCCTAGGAGTGGACGTCCCAGCAAGTTCAAACCCAAGGAACGACCAAATAAACTGTTGGGGGAGAAGGAAAAAAAACACCTCAAAAGCAACCTCTAAGAATCTACGGGCCTCAGTTAGCATGTAAAATGTTAACATTCATGACATTGCTTGGAAGGTTTACAGGAGAAAGCCTCTTCTCTCTAAGAACAGCATTACAGCAGAGCTCAGGTTTGCAAAATCACATCTGAACAAACCACAAGACTCCTGGAACGATATCCTTCGGTCAGATAAGACCAAAGTGCAGATGATGCAAGGCACCACGTTTGCTGAACACCTAACGCAGCATATCAGCACAAACACCTCATACCAACTGCCAAGCCCAGTTGTGGAGGAGGGGTGATACGGGCTTGTTTTGTAGCAACAGGATCTGAACACCTTGTAGCCATTGTGTCGACCATGAACTCTTCGGTACATCAAAGTATTCTAGTGTCAAATGTGAGGTCATCTGTCTGACAGCTAAAGCTCGCATGAAACCATGTCCTGTAACAAGACAATGACCCCAACCACACTAGGAAAACTGCAATGACAGAAAGAGAAAAGAATCAAGTTGTTGTAATGGTACCGTCAAAATGCAAATCTAAACGTGATTGAAATGCTGTGGCAGGACCTTGAGAGAGCTGTTCATAAATCAATACCCACAAACTTTGATTAACTGTAGCAACATTGGAAAAAAATGCTGTTAAAGCTGGTTCAACCTGCTGCTGACTCATGGGATGTTCTTAGTTTTTCCACACATTGGTTCTGCATTTTGGCTTAGTATATGCTAATGACACAGTGTAATGTATTTTGTGTTGTTGTTCATCTGAGGTTGTATTGACCTAATTTTAAGAGCTGGTTAGTGTGTACTTTCTTTTTCTTTTCAAGTTCAACCACAATATCAGTTATACAAGTACACATTCTGTCTCGTTGGTTTAAACCCGGTCCCTCCATCTCTCTGTTCTGCCTCCATACACGCACATATGCACGCACAAACATATCCGCACACACTCCTTTGGAGCAGTTCAATTAATGTATTACAACAATAAGAACTGTTTTCCTATTGAACTGGTTTCCATCTCCCCTCTCTTTCTCTCAGACCCTCGCATACACAGTCACACACAGCTTCTTCTATTGTCAATCTCTCAAGCTGGACCTCTGCACCATACTGCCTACTGCCCCCCCCCCCCCCCCATTTATGTCCCTCTGACAGGCCAAAGTCCCAAAGTGCCGGTAGAGCAGTTGGCAGAGTGAGACAGAGCAGAGAGATGGTGAGAGGAAAAGGGCGGGTTGTGGAAAAAATTGGTCCCTGGTGGGCTTCATGGGTCGTGGTTACTGTTTATGTGAGAGCACATGTGTGTGAGAGTGTGAAGGAAAGCGCTAAAGACAGAGAGATGTGAGGAGGGAAAAGAAAACTGTGATTGCACACAAAAATCAGGACAGATTTGTTTCTGCACAGAGCGAGCAAAATACAGAAGGGCGTGTCGAGGGTGGCAACATGCTCCTCTTCTGTGCTTACTGACCTCCAAGCGTAAAAAGAAAAAAGAAAACAAACACTAAACCATAAATTCTGTGTCTTTTTTGCATTTTGTCAACATACAAACCAAAATCAGAAAATCACCGGACAATGAAGGCGGCTACATGCATGTTTGCCAACTTTCACTAAACACACACACGTAAAAAAATAAAAATAAAGAATTGATCCGCACATAACAAGCTCGAAAGCGTATATTTACAACAGCCACAGCCTGGAAGACCAGCTCCACAGACAATAAACCCCAACACAGCATCCTGGGTTGTCATCATCGCCACATGCAACATAATGTATATTCTCCCCCAACTCAGGAGGGAGCTGACCCTCAGCACCGCCACAGCCAGCTGCCTTTGGGGCCCAGGGAAAAGGCATTGAGGCATATGTGTGTTAAGTGGAGAGATGTAACAAGTTGATAATATAGTCAGATCATCAGCTTCTGCAGAGCTATAAAACCAGACTGCTATGACCAAAGTGTGCTGTGAACTCCGTATCATATGCAGCCTCTCCTGCCTCTTTTGACGCTTTTTCCATTTTGCAAAGTTGGATATAACTAGAAAATAAAATCTAGTTGGAGGAGAATGAATGTGGGGTTGAAAATAAAAAAATAAATCAGAAAGAATGCTGGGTGAAGCTTAAGTTAAAGTACCTTTTGCACTTCACATCTTTCAACCAAGTTTTGTTGTGTGATTAAAGTCTTATACTCCGTTCTCATTGATTAAAAGAAATCCAAAGGGTGCCTAATCATACTTTGGAGCTGAAGCAATTAAAGATTTTAACATTATAAAAAATCATGTATCCTTTTATTTATCAGCACAATGTTTTCACATAAACACATTGCTTTTTTTAGCTACCAAGAAAACTATAACCCTGTAATAAGTATGGACATTTTCTTAGAAGTTTATCCCTTTTTTTTTCTTTTTTTTTTTTTAAATAAAAATTACCAGCAGAATACACTGTAAAGGGCTTAATGGAGCACTTTATTTCTTACAACAGTGTAAAGCTACACATTCAGAAATTGCTCCAACACTATCGGCATCTGTGGAGGATATCATAGTGTGCTGTGTTATGCAGCGAGTACAAGCTGTTAATGGATGTTGGAGGGCCAAGACCCACGAGACCAGCCCTAATGAAAACGTGGGGGGAGATCAGCGTCTGCTCTCTGCAGTGGACAAAAAAACAGACAGAAGGGTCTTGGCGAGGGGTGCATCTATTTCTGTGTATGTGTGTGTTTATTTGTGCAAGTCGAAAATAGAAGTTAATTAATACAACGACGAGGGGACATATTCTATGAGTTTCACCACTTTCTTTCATCATTTTGAGAAAAGTGTGATGTTATAGCTATTTCCAGAAGCTGGTTCATTTAGCTTAGCATGAAAACGGACATCATACTTCATTCTTCAGAAATAAATATCTGAGTGAATGTTGGGGACATTAGCCTTCTCACATGCAGCCCACGGGCTGCAGTGCACTGACACTGCATTCCTCCCACTGTCCAAAAATATGCATGTTAGGTTAATCGATGATTCTTAATGCATGGTTGTTTATCTCGTTTGTCTCTCTGTGGCCCTATGAGGGACTGGCGACCTGTCCAGGGTGTATCCTGGCTCTGGACTTCTTTTGGTAACCAGTTGTCGCCCCCTGCTGACCATCACAGCGAATGCAGATTTAGGGCACTTCCAAACTAGCTTTAATTTTTACATTTCAGGTGTAACACGCATCTTTTTTTTTTTTTTTTTTTTTCTAAATACTGCCTATGAGAAAATATAGTTGCTAGCTGCTGCTGCAATGTATTGTTGGTAAGTTACTTAACCTGTGTATAGAAAAAGTTGAAGCACAGCTGAACTATTGTGTTGCCGACAGTTAAGCCGTTGAACACAATCGACACTTGTCCCCGTTTCACTTTGGCTTTTGTACCAATTAAACAAAACAGGATAAAAACATCTTTGGACTGATGCAGGCTCACCGTTTTCTCCTCCTACACTAAGTCACACATTGACTATTGACTTACAATAGAGGTATATAGATTTTCTACCCTGATTCCAAACAAGAGATCGAATTTTTTCCCCAGAATTTCAAGCTATTATTGTAAACCATAAGCATTTCTAACCCTTTATCAATTCTGCAGTCTTTACACATGTTGTTGCATGTTTAGAAAGAGACTGACCACAAACACCATACAGGTGATGAGTCGTTCGTATTTATGACATTTCATGTCTGTGTCTACAGCCTGCGAAAAAAAAGTGGTAAGCTTGCTTCAAGTCCTGCATGTGCCCACAGAGAAACATAACATTACAGAGATAGAAAAGCTCCCTGTGGTTAGAACATGCACCACAGTGGCCCCACCCTTGAAGGACTACAGGATGGGGTGGGGTTGGACTACCAATGGAGACAAGACACCATGTGAGTTAACAGGCAAAACAGAGAGTGACAGATTCCTCTACCTGAGCACCTCGGAGAGCGAGGAGTCGCTGTCATCCGACCTGGAGGCAGAAGAGGAGCAAGGAGAAGGAGGGGTGGGGTGGGAAGAGGAAAGGGTTAAGCACGCTAAGAAAAGACAGAAGGGTTACTGGCAAAGGGTTAAAAAGGGAGGAGTGACTAGTAGAAGGGTTTCAGACATAAAGCATTGCACAAACTGGCAGGGAAGCTCAGTCAACAATAAAGCTTGTCCAGTGATAATCAGGCAGTTTGCCATAAAACGTGTTTCCACTCAAAGAAAAATCACTGAACAGGCTGCATTCTTTGACCTCTGTCTGCAGATGTAACACTGAAGGTACACCTACACTTAGCATTAAGTGGACTTATTCCAGTTGTGTTAGAAAAACATCAGGGGTGAAAGCTCGGAGGAGATAAAAATATTTGGGGAAATTTTTTTTTACTTTCTGGCCAAGAGTTGAGAGGAAAAGACTGATACCACTCAATTAAATTACAACCAGCAGCCAGGATAAGCAATGGAAACAGCAGCAAAAACAAGCCCGACTGTCTAAAGTGAACAAACTCTGCCTATAAAAAGGCACCTAAAGCACAAATCTATACAAAAAATAATATACAGGGCTTAAGAGTAAGTTCTTTTCCCAAAGCGATTTTATACGGATCAAATCGAAACAATACAGTGTAACACATTAAAGTCTATTACCTTGTAAACCTTAGAGTGCTTATAGGTAGGTTTTCTCTTTTTTAGTTTCATTCATCTATTTATTTTTTGTTCCCCTGATAACTGCAGCTATGAACCTAAGTCAAGCTAACAGCTGCTGGCCGTTGCCTCATACTTAGCGAACAGTTATAAAAGTGGTGTCAATCTTCCCATTTAAAACTCTGCAAGAAAGCAAACAGGTGTATTTCCAAAATGTCAAACTATCAGTCGGAACAAAACAGAAACAAAGACACAGAGAAAAAGGAAGGTGGCCAAGGAGGAGACGCTGATGCCAGGATAGTCCTTCACAAAGATCACAGAGCTGGACATGTACAGCTTTTACAGGTTTTTGTTCTTTGCGTCTGACTATGGAGCCAGCGTACCCTCCAGAATGAACTCTTTCCAGTCAAATCCAGAGAATTAGTACAGAAAGGCCAGAAGGGATGACACACAGGGTTAACAGAGAGGAGATTCCAGTTGATTGGGGAAGAAAGGAAAAAGTCCACACCACACCCATACCGTCACAACAGCTCAAAGGAGAATACCAGCATGTGTGTCACGGGTCACTAAAATTGTTATTAAATTGTAAATATTTCATAGCCTCTGATTTGTCACCTTGAGAGCTTGTGCTGCTCTCTCTGAACATGAAATAATTAAACTGAACGTTCTGGATGTGTTTCAGGAGAACAGCAGAGTTTAGAGCGTGATAGCAATTCCTCCATTTCTTGTTGTTTACTGTCAACTACGGCGGCTATTAGCATAAAATTATTAGGCTCTCACCACCAAATCCTTTTAAAATTCATTGGTTTTTGCGAAAGTACAGTCAATTTGAAAAAGGATCTGGGATTCAAAGCCTCTTTATCCAAAAGATAACAAGACAAATTTGTTGTAAATTTGTCTTCTTCACTCTCATCTTGCGTTCCAAATCTGTGTCAAATGCTTGAGTCTCACAGGCAACCAAACTATTTAAAGATGAATCAGCGAAAAAACAAAGGCAGAATAAAGTTTAGTCACAATCCCAAAATCATCTAATTGAATTTTAATAGGTTTTATGAACTTGTAAAAGAAGTGAAGATCATTACTATCCTCTTTCTTTGCTTCTCATCCGAGACACAGTTGCATGGAATTCATAGAATATTCAGCTGGCTTTATATTTTAAAACATTTGCCAGATTTACATACATCTAAAATAATGTATGCTTGTGATAATGAATTAAAGGTGAGCGTTAAGTCAGTGTAAGCAATGATTGGACAATGAAACAAGTAAAATTACATTTATGGTTAAAATTATACATTTGAGGTACCCAAAAAAAAAAAAAAAAAGTGATTTACCCAGTGATAACTTATGCAAACAAAAGACTTACAAACTTCACATACTACAAACTCACATTTCTCTCCTTCAAAATGCAAAAACACAAAAACTGCCTGCAACCACCGTCGAAAAGAAAAGAAAATCATTCCATCCTGCTGCATCATGACGGGAAGCCGTTTCCTGTGGCAACCTCACAAGAGACCGTAAACATAAACAGCCTCCCATACTGTTTATTCACAATCGACTACAAACCTCAACAGCTGCATGAGAACATGGCAAGAGCCATCTCATTTACCTACCCCTGGTCTGGATAATGAGGAGCCACAGGCTCCCGCACACACAACACACGCCGTTATTAACACATACAGCCCACATATGCACAATCACACCCTAACTCCCTCTTTCACAGCATCACATCCCTGCTCCCTGCCACCAATTAGGGGTCTATGAAGCTGAGAAACGCTGTCTTCCAATAACAATCACAAAATGAAGAACTACAGGGCAAAGGCAAAAGTTGGTTGACAACGGCTGACATTTGTCAGAGCGGAAAGTTGGAATTGACTGCGAGCAGGAAGGGAAGCAGGAAAACTCTGTCGGCTGACACGAGTCTCGTACGCACATTGTCCCTCAGTCTAATGTGGCAAGATTGCACACTTACACACCCAGAGGCACTCAGAACGTTTTAACTTTATGTACTTTATTAAGATGAAAAATATGAAAGGCCTTGTCAACACCACAACAGACGGCAGAAACGGTCTGATATAGAGTCAACAGACTCACATACTGTCAGGCAACATTAATCACAGAGTTGTTTCAATCAAATTATATATTATTGCACAAGCTGATTTTCTCCTCTGTGGCCAAAGCAAAGGCGATATTAATCATTGTAATGCAACCACAATTGCTCATCACAGTGAAGGATGATGAAATATTTGGTTTGACACATGGTTATTTTTTCCTTTGGATTGGAAACACCACTGTGATTAGATCACGTCGTCAGCATTACCAAATGTAGGTCTGAAGGGTTTTGGGTTTGGACTCCTAATGTTTTTACCAACCAGATTCTATGTTTGCACCATTTGTCCCCACAGGACCTACATTAAAGCCAGAAGAAAGGTGAGGTAGCAGATTTTTTTGCACTTTTCTCTCAAAAGGCCTGACCTTCACTCCATCTACCAGACCCTCAGCCATGGGTGAGAAGAAAAGAAAATGAAAGGCAATGGTTTGAAAAGAAACGGAAGTAATCAAATGAGAATGTGGGAACAGAAAGGACACAGTGTGTGTGTGTGTTTCTCTGACAAAACTGCACTCACTTGTCCAGAGCAGAGCCTTGGGTTTGGTTGCTGGTGAGCCTTGAGAAGACGTTGCGGTCGTTCCTGGTCCTCAGAGGAGGGGAAGAGGGGGGAGTGTAGCCATCAATGGGCCTGAGGAAGGTGGGGAATGAAAGAAATTTAAACAAAATGGAAAATGAAAATGCGTGTGACTGAAATACTTAACTTAGTCAAACAATGTGCTCCACTTGCAAGAAAAATACCAGGATTTTGAGAATGACATGTACCTGTATGCACGGTCGTAAGACTTCCTTCGTGTTATTGGGGAAGTGTCATAACCCCGAGACTGCCTGGGACTGACACACACAAACAAAAGCAAGCAAACTAAGTGGAAGTTCAAGGAAGCACAAAGGTGATGTGCAAAAAAAGAAGAGGGGAACCTATGTACACTGTTGGGAATCTATGAGCTTGATTTAATGTTATTTAACAGCGCTTCTACCAGACCAATTTCTTCAGATATCAAAAAATAAACAAGACTAAGACTATGCTCCCAGAGGACTGGACCTTACTTAAAGAAGATTTATAGACAACAACATGCTTTCCGTCCTGTGATTTCCGGTGACTTTTTACATGTTAATGTATTTCAGAGAAATGCAGAATGTGTCACCAAATGGTCCTCAGGTGGTCAAAATAAACAAGCAAAACTAATGTGATAATGGTTGTGTTGCTGACGAAGCGCTGCAAGGGCTGATACATATCAAAAACAGATTTGGTCCAAGCTACATATCTGCTGTCGCTCTAATCTGTCACTATAATTAAAATCTCAATTACTTACAAAGTGTGTCCCCTAACAGGCAGGCTGATGGTGCGGGACGCCCTGTCCCTGTGGTAAGGTTCCCGCAGGGCCAGACTGAGCCCCAGACTCCCTGGAGCGAGACTCAGGCCGTCCTCTTGGATGTCCGTCAGTGACGCCAGAGACTTGGTGATGTAAGGCTGTTTGCTGCCTGATGAGGGGTCCAGCATGGGACCGAGACACTCAGCTGACACAGCCTTCATCTGGGCCGACAGACGAGGCTCCATCTGAGTGAAATGTGTGAACCATTTGTGTTACAAAAGGACAAGAAAAGAAAGAGAAAATGATGAGGGAGGAGGGCAGCGGCATAAAGATATCTGACATTGGAAAAAAGGTCTGAGACTTAGGCTGAATTTAATTGAGACGATGTCTGAAAACATCATTGAGGAGGGAAAAAAAGCCATGAAAACATGAAAGCAGTTACACAAAGTTAGAAGCCATTCTAGGTCATCCATTCAAAGGTCAAACAAAAGCAGGCTGGGGGAACATATAATACAAACAAATATATAAGGCATATATATATATATAAATATAAGGCATAGCACTAACAAAGGACAAAGGGGATTTGAGTCAAATCTGTGATTATTCCATCACAAGGTTTTAGGAGGGAGGATTTATTATTTTTATTTTTTTAAATGAATGGTTGTACTGCCACCCTGTGGCTGCAACAAAGAACAGCAGATACTCTGAAAAACGAGGGCTGACGGGCGGGGTGTTGAAAGCAAAAATTCAACCAAAGTGCAACATTAACAATGGTAACGTGCAGTATCCTGGCTCCGACAGACATTGAACAGTTGTACCTTTACTTTGAAATCATCCTGGCTGTTGGATTCCTTCATCTGAGATACACTGAAAAAAGGCAGAGGAAGAAATGGAGAAATGTATTGATTGAACATGTTGCCCCTTTTCTTTAAAAATAAAAAATAAAAAATCTAACAACAGCAGATCCTTTTTTTTTTTTTTTTTTTTCAAAGAGGATCTGGATGAGATGTGCACGTTGCTCAATGTGTTTTTTGAGGATTTTGTTAGGAGAAGCACGCTCACCTGCTGTCAGATGCTTGGCTGAACTCAGAGGGCTCCTCGTCTGTACTGGCATAACCATTTTCTGGAATGACATGAAACACACAACCTATAAGCACACATGACACCAAATCCTCCAAATTCATATGAATAGATTTTGTATAAAGGAACATTTCTGCTTTTTCGAAAAGCAGTTGTTAATTTTTAATCTGATGCCAGCTATAAATTTAAAAAGGTTGGAACAGAGGCGTGTTTACTGCTGTGTTTGGAACTGACAGGACTAGTTACTGCAGATTCGATAGTAAAATATTTTCCCTTGCTTGCTTGATCAGCTGCTGTACAATTCAGAGCCTCTTTTGTTGTTGTTTAACACAAAGTTGGCTGTTTGGCTATTTGACTACCATGTCTTCAAGGAGGAATCAGATATGATTTCACATGTACTTGAGTACAAGGACTTACAAGGACCACTGAGCCATGCCATTGTCATACATGCAGAGAGTATTTTGACATCGTCTTCCTGAAATAAGGCGGGCGAGTGGAAGGCAGCATACGTTGCTCCAAAATCTTGACAAAAGTGCAAGCTACCCAAGTCATGTGCACTAATGGAGCTCCAGAACACCATGGGTACAGCTTAGAGCCCTGCGTCAGACTGTTTTCTGACCATTGCCATTCAATTTCTCACATTCTGAATATTCAAACAATAGCTCCATTCATTTGATCCAGTGTGGTCAAAGCTGGCTAATTGCTGTATTGGAGTCACACCGGGGCAATTTATTTTCTGACGGCTCTTTCCTGTCTGCAGCCAGATTAAAATAGTTCACATCAACTCCCATGGACCCTAATCCCAATGAAGTTCTCTAATATAACAGTAATTAAATTCATACTGTCATTTTCACAACATAAGTTATTGTTCAGATGTGAAAATTATATGTAGAAGTTTAATGTAGAAATGACTGAAGCCAAGAGAAAACGACTGACAAGCCTCTTTAAAAGATACATCCATTATGTGCTGAAACAATTTATAATTCTTCAGATTATTATTATTCTGTCCTTCACCGGCAACAACAGCATTGTTATAGTTGATAGAGTATTAAAAAAAGTCTGCACCTGTGCATGCTCAACAACTAACGAGCATGCACAGGTGCAGAAGCCCTCGTTAATATTCCTGATATTAGAATTGCATATTGAGGTATATGTTTATGTGTCATAAGTCATTTCATCATCACGATATTCAACAATGATATCGCATGATTTCTTCACACCACACGGCCCAAATGCAACTTGCATCTGGAAAGCCTGATTAGTTTGCAGACTGAAAGGATCTGTGAGATATCTTAATTATATGCATCTATGTGCACACACACGGTGCATCCATTGCAACCCTAAAACAACAGAGCCCCTCCACAAAACAAAATCCCAATTTAACCCCTCGTTTGAATGTATTTGAAAGGGAATGTATATTCCGCTTTATATTTTATCACTATGATCCTTCCCAACATTAAGACCGACTTTGAGAAACAGTAACATTTAGAAAAAGCCTCTTGCACACATCGGACATATCAAGACGTAACAATGTAGTGTAATTAAACAGGTAGGAAGGAAACTTGAATGTTATGTCCATCACAAGAAGAACCAGCAACTAATGACATGGATGAAAGAGAAATAGAGCCGGTTTGGAGGAGCAAGTTATTCCTCACTCATCGTCTTATTTAACTGTTCGAAAACTGTCAAGTGTAGAAATTAATCTTGGAAAATGCTGTCAGTGTACATCATTTTCAGTGTATTGTTCTTTTTACAAAGTTTTCTCTTTTTAGGATTATTTAAATATCATTCCAATGTCATATACATAATATATATACATTAGGTAATCCTAACTTTTTTCACTTTCATACTTACAAACACATTTCAAAACCTGCACTTTTTCCATTTTTACTTTAGCAGGTAAATTCAATTAGAAATCCCACTTTTAACAAAGTTTTCTTTTTTCTTTTTAAATCAGTATACATAAAAGTACATGTAGTTTAGTAGAAGTTGCGTGTAGTTTTGCATCCCTCACCCTGCTGGACATTGTGGATGAGAGCCTGGAGTTCAGGGATGTATTCAGCCTTTTCACGTAGAGCGTCCAGGATTATGTGATTGTGGGACGAGCCGATCACATCGCTCTGCCTCAGCTGGCCCTCCAGCAACCTGATCTGAGCCTCCCTCTGAGCCACCTGTAAACTCTGCACACACAGAAAGACTGACCAATGTCAAAACCTACAGCACAGTCCTATAACACTAAAGTGTTAGAAACAGGAAATGCGTTACATAATAAAGACTGTTTTATGATTGCATTAGGTATGTTTATTCATCTTTTGTATGGAGAACTGCATCCCTAACAAAGCCATGCAGTATGAGGAGGCCCCACCAGATAGCATTGCAGCAGTTAATCCACATTTAATACAGAAGACTACTGTTTGATATATATGTTTTGTAGTTATATCATTCGAGTCAGTAACCCCTTATTTTGCCTTGTATTTATGTCTTTGTTTTCTCATATTTCCCAAATGATAATTTACCTTTTCTATGGAAGCTTTCAGGAAGTGATCCAGCAGGTGGCGTGCTTCAGCCAGAGAGCAAGAGCTGATCACTACTGACGTATCCACAGAGTCAAGCTCATCCTGTAGGATAACACAACACTGAATGTCAATGGGGGAATCCTGCTGTGCATTTATAAGTTTGTGTCCGTCTTCATACCTTAGTCTCCTCTATCTGCACAATGGTGGCCTGGCAGTCTGACAGGCTGTCATTGATGTAGTCTATATTCGCATTCAGAACCTCAATGTCCTCATTAATCTCCTGAAGGAGGCGGTCCTCAGCCTCCGGTCCCTCCCCATCTGCCATCAATACCTCCCTCTTATGAGAGAGCGCTTCCTGCTGGACCGTCAGCTCCTCTCGCTTCTGACTCATCAAAAACACAAATGCACGCACAGCAAAAAGAAGGAAAAAATGTCAGCGCTTTCTTCACAAAAAAAAATAACTGCAAATGTAAAGACTAAACATAAAATTGGGGGGGTTTAACATTTGGACTTTTTCTCACATTCACTCTGATAAATACTGTGCCATCTTTTTATTTAAACCAATGAGACTAAAAACTGACAAAGAGTTTGATTGAGCCATTAAAAAAAAAAAACTAAATAAATAAAAAATCCAGGAGCCCCAAGAAGGCCTTCAATTTGTTTGAAAAGACTACTGTTCCTGACACATTTTAACATATATGAATCTATAAGGAGAAGAAGAAGGAAGGGTCACTCACTTTGTTTTAGTTCTTAAATGCTAATATGAAGTGAGTCAAAAAAAGCTGCAGATGTAAATCCATCACCTACGGTGGAGAATTATTCATTGATGCCTGATTTCTGATGATCACTTTTCGCTTGGGCTTATTGTGTCGCAGCAGAAAAACTCATTCCAATTTACTTCACTTCCACCAAACCACATGTAACCAAAAGTAGACAAAATTCCACACAAGTGCCATTCATACTTTGATGAGACGATCCATGTCAGATTCTACGTTAGAAATGGTCATTCTCTGCATGACAATGTCCATTATCCGACGCTCGAGGGCTTGCCACTTCTGACGGGCAGACTTGGAGAAACTGTTGGCTCTACTTCCAACTGTGTTGCCCAGTCCTGCTGGCTTCCGCTGCAACTTCTTTCTGCTGCAGGAAAGATGAGATGAGATGTTCCGAGAGGGAAGAGAAGAGAAGAGAAGAGAAGAGAAGAGAAGAGAAGAGAAGAGAAGAGAAGAGAAGAGAAGAGAAGAGAAGAGAAGAGAAGAGAAATAAATCAAATCCCTGACATAAACAATCAGTGTTTCCACCATTAAAAAGTTCTTTAGCTAAGTGTGTTGCTGACTGTCTAACTGACCATTGTATGCGGTGTGTACAGTAGCAGTCCAATTTAATGATTTTGTAGGTTTATAGTAGAAGCCATGTAGAGACCACATCAGCTCATCTTACCCAATGACTCTTGTTCCGTCCATGCTCCCCTCGCTCTCTCCCAGGTACCCGTGCACATTGTTCTTGTTGTTCCACTGCCGCACCAACCCGCTCACAGTCCTCCCAGTCTCCGGCTCAGAGCTACTTGCTGTAGTGCTGGCTGACAAATCGGCTCCAGAATCCGTAACCGGAGGAGTCTGGTTCCAACGGGCCACACGTCCAGCCACTCGATCCGACATGGGTTTGGCCAGGCGCCGCAGGGCCGTCACCTCCTGGGTCTTCCTACGCAGCACCAGCTCCTGCTGCCGCTTCTGAGACTCCAGCGCTCGAATCTGGTACTGATGGGCGGTAATGCGTAAAAACAGTAGTTATGTTTTGTAAAGATTATGCAGCGTTTATCTAAATGTTTTATTCCACTTTAAATGTAATTTAGAGTCCTAAGTTGAGTGGGTTTACTTTACATATAACTGGCTTACAAAGTTCTGATCATAAAGGGATTTAATACTTAAAATGAAGCCCTGAATAAAAGGATTATGACTGAAAGCCAGAGCATGACAGTAAAAATTTTCATGCCCATTCCTAATCCCTCTTCTCCAAGGAAAACAAAGAAAGACGGAAGTTAGAGCTTGAAGAATATGTGCAAATATCTGAAACATGATGGTCAGATGCATGAATCAGGTTTTCATAGCGTCAGGTGGACAAATGAAGGCCTTTCACTAACAAGCAATCTGAATGTTAACACTCCGGGTATGGATGACTGTCTAAATACAGTAAGGAACACCGGGTTTGGACCATGATAACAAATCCTGTAATGCAGCTCAAATAGGATGTGTATAACTCACACTGGTGTCACTTGTGCTCATTATCACATTTCAAAACAATTTCCCAAGAACTCTATTTCTGACACCACAGCAAACATGTAAACATGTATGCAAAATGTCTGTGATCACAACAGTACACTGACATTTTGTGTGAGTGAAAATGTTATCCATCAGACTCGCTCCACACACCCACGCACACACACACAACTACTTCCCAAATGCTGCCTAACCTCTTGTCGCCGCTGCTCCTTCTTGAGCTGTGCGATCTCACGGTTCCTCTTTGCCTCCACCATCCTCCTCCTCTGCTGCTCCTCCTTCATCTGCTTCATCAGCACAACCTGAAAACAGCAGAAAAAATGTCTGGTCAAACTAAATATCCTTTGGCCTTGCTCCCATTTCTCCCGCCTGACCCTCCTCGCCGTTCCCTCACCTTGGCTTTCTTCATCTCGTTGACCTCAGTCTGGAGTTTCTTCAGCTCCCGTTCATACCTCCCCTGGTTTTTGAGGAGACGCGCGTGCTCCTTCTGCGCTACTTGCAGCTTGAGAAGATCGCGGTTCATCTCCTTAAGGCGCTTCTCGTACTCCTGCTTGATCCTGTTGGCCTTGTCCTCTGTGTAGTTTTCCATGGACACTGCACAGCCAAGTGGTAGCATTAAAAGGCTGCTCAGGAGACTTTGTCTTAGAGTCAGTAAACAAACTAAACTCACTGAGATTCTGCAGCACACGGTCTCTCTCCAGCTGTGTGTCTCTGATCTTATTTTGCAGGAGGATGAGCTTCTCCTCATACTGCAGCTTCAGCATCAGCAGCCTCCGCTGGCTGTTTTCCAGCTCGTCTATCAACTTCTGCTTGATCTCAATCTCACAGGTCAGGTCAGCCAGGTCTGCTTGAAAGTTGGCTGCATGTTGGAGGGTTGAGAAAAGTTTTCATTTTGAGTATCTTTTTGGGGGTAAAAAAATAGATCAACTCCAAACCTTTAATATTTGGTAACTCGTTTTTTTGGGGAACTATAAGTCTGCAATCACATATATGCTCCTTTCACATAAAAAATATTACCAGCATTACAGTAAATAGTACATCAAACTAGATTATCTCTTACAGGTATCCAGTAGATGCAGATAAACAGGACAATATGAGAGGGAGCATGACACAGGGGGGAAAAAATCCATTCATTTTATTGTAGCAGCTGCCTGAGAAGCACCTTTCTCGTCTGAGTCAGAGTCAGAATCCACCAGACTCTCGTCACTGTCAAAATCGTCCTCCTCCTCCCTGCCCTCCTCTTCGTCCTCACCCTCATCTTCATCGCAGCCACTCTCCTCTTGCAGTGGAGACATGATGTCCTACACACAGGGACGCATGTAAGCATCAGACTTTGTTCCTTTTGTCCAAAGACTTAAAGCCGAGGCCTTACCTCGGTGTAATTGTCATCTGAGTCGATCTCGCCATTCAGTCCGTTTTCGCCACCTCGTCTGCTCTCTCCGTTCTCGTGAGTGTGCAGTTTCACTCGTTTCTTCAGACCTTTCTCCAACTCTGGACTGCAGAAGAAAAAAAGCATGTTAGTGTAAAGGGTAAACTCCGGCATTTATGTTTTAATTCAGTCATTTAGCTTCTATTCAAAGTGACTTACAAGTGAGGAGCAAAGTTCAAGCCTTTACTGCCTTGGTGCAGTAAAAAAAACACTTTAGAGTACAAGTGGAGCAGGTGCAGCCGTAGAAAGTAAGTGCAGAAGTGTAAGTCATTGTAGGTTAGATGTATTAGGAAGAGATGAGTCTCTCCATGAGAGGAATGCAGGAGCAGATTCATGAAATCCATCACTACATTAAGATTGACCCCCAAAAAACAAAAACAAAAAATACCGGATCAACCTGCAATAATAATGCAGACGGCTCTACCCCTGAGAGAGATGGCACACATTCTGAACATCCACCATTAGGGCTTTGGGAGTGTTGCCAAGTGATGTGCTTGTGGCAATATCAGACCTCAACAGTCCCTGGCAAAGTCCACTTCAGTGCATCAGCTTTATTACCAATTTTACTTTCCCCTTTGCTCTCTCTTTTACAGTGCTTATCACCCATTCCACTTCTAAAGTCCCATCTAGAACCATGTCTATGCTATTAGACTGCAATTAGCCTGTTAGGTTGTGTACTCATCTCTCCTATGACCCAGCAGCCAACTGACTGAGTAATTTTTGTGTCCAGGCCAGCGTTGCAACTAAGCACTTTTCCCAAAGTCCCAAAGCCATAATTGACTTGTGATGTGGCTTTTAAAGAGAAAAGTAATGAGGAGGAGAAAGTGTGTGTGCAGAGAAAATTGGGCCCTTTCACCTTTCAAAATATAGACAGGTACATAGATATAGACTTAAGAGGACGAATTAAAAGTTAATTTAACATAAAACTGCGCTCTTCACATTTCCTGTGATGTCGTTCCTATTTTTATACAGTAAAACGTTTTTAAATGGATAAAAAGTCTATGTCCCCTTCTCCTTTCACCTCATCCTTCTCTGCCTCCTCTCCTTCTTCTTCAGCCTCTCGATGTCCATCTTGGCGCGGCGCAGCACATCAGTCATCTCGGCCTCCATGGACATGGGCATGGGAGACGACCCAGGGGGGTGGCCGGGGGCGGGGCTAAGAGTGGAGGCTGGGAAGGGGGAACGAGAGGAAAGCCGAGCCACCTGCCGCCGCAATGACTCATTCATGGCTTCGCTCTCAAGAAGTTTGGATCTGACAGAGGAGGAAGAGCAGGGGAGAAAGAGAGAGTTGAGATTCAAGCTGGCTGATCAAGTTACAAATTTGCTTAAGTCTGGTATGAGCCGTAGCATATGGTCATTTATGTTATCACGGAAGGTTGAGGCTCTCACCTAAGTTCTTCAACCTCTCGGATATATTTTTGAATTAGAGTCCCGATTTCCTCATTGCCTTCACCTAAAAGGTAAAAAGTAGACGAATCAAGTTCAAGACAATTTTAGGAGCCTAAGAGCAGACACATCTGAACAAATCATGCATCTCTCTCACGTACTCGACTTAGTGAGCAGAGTGTTGACCTCATTGGCCAGCAGGTGTGTCACACGGGTGTTGAGATGGTCAATGGTCTCTTGCATGGCCTTCACTCTGAGCCGCAGTGTGTCATTTTCTCTCTGCATCATGGCATTCTCTTGGTACAGGTCGCTGTAGCCCTCTGAACCATCCTCACATGCTACACGCTTGCCCTGCACGGAGCAAACATTCAGCACCAACAAAACAAATGTTTGAGGGAAATAAAAGACAGATTGACGCTGCAGCCCAACCTAACACAGTGCGATTGTTGAAATGACTCCATCTGTCTGTGGCTCTTCAATCAGCTATTGTTAGACTTTGAATACTTAAGATTGGAAAAAATCCAGTTGACTAAGCCTCGAACAGAGCACCACTATCTGATCCAGTCACAGCTCGCAACACTCCATTACTTCTAGACTCCAGTCACATCACATCCCTTATTACTGCAACGAGGTCAGCTTGAAGTCTCTCGTCATAGTCACTTCACTTTAGTAACCATGGTAACCCTCTTAATCTAACAAGAATCTGACAACCGAGGTGAAAGACTGGTTGTTTCTTACAGTCCAGAGGTCAAAGATGATGAAATAGTGGAGACTCTAAACAGAGCTCTCTTTAATTCTCTCTCAACATACTCCACATACTTTGCCTTCGATACATACAGCTGAATAATCAGATCATCTCAATATTACAGCGTAAAATACTGCATCTTGTCAATTAATCTTCTCAATAGTCACACTGCACTATAGACAAGGCATAAGTGGATGTGCGTGGGTTCAACTAATGGTTTCTAATACAATATAGCCATCAGCTGCAGCAGCAATAAAGGCCTCTGCAGCATCATCTACTCTTATTCCCATTAGCGTTGTCTCTTTCTCTGACCAGTTACTGTTCTCAGTTTAATCTCTTGCCATCCCATTCAATAGTCTCTTACAGTGTTATTGCATCAGTAACGGTGACAGCCAATGTTTTAGCACTCTCTTTCAACTTGTCAATTTCTATTTCTCAAGTCCTTCCCCCTTCTGTTCAAGCCTCATTTTCTTTTTCCCCTCTGAGTTCCTCCTCTTTGCATTTCTGTCTCCAACAATGCTTCTTACTCTCTGCTTCCCCTCCAAATATCCATCACTCACCGCCTTGTACTCCATTAGTTCCATCTGCAGTCGGGCTATCTCAGCACGCATTGCACTGATCTGCTGGCTGGTCTTGTCTTGGTTCACCACAACCTTGTTCTTAATATTTCGGGCGCGATTGGCATACTTCAATGTGTTGAGCGTCTCCATAAAGTCCCGGTCTGACGGGCTGATGCAGGCGATCATCAATGTGTGGCTGGAAAGGAGGAAAAGACGGACAGTGTAAGCTCATACAGAATGAAGAGGCATTTTTGAGTTTATTCCAGAATATCTTGTATTGCTTTTTTTCTTTTTTTACCTGTTGCCTCCTAGTGAGTCTTGTAACAGTCGGGTAAGTTTAGAGTCTCTGTATGGGACGTGTCCTCCCTTCTTGCACTGATCACCTAAAGCGCTGATCACATTTCCCAGCGCCAGCTAGCACAAGGTAGAGAGACATGCATTTAAATACCGTATACCAAAAGCAAAGGGCTGAGATATTTACAGCCACATTGTTGCTTTGCTTGTCTGACTCACCAGTCCACAGTTAATAGAGATTCCCTCTCGGGCCCTCTCTCCTGTGGCCCCTGTTCGTTTGAGTCTCTCAGAGCCAGCCAGGTCCACAAAGTGAAACTTGGCCATCAGCGTCTCATACTCTGGCTGGGCGATGGCGCTGGAGTCTATACTATTCACCTCCCCGTTCTCCCCCCCTCCATTCTGCTGGTGAGCGTCGATATAAACAATAGACGAGGAGGCAGAATCAGAGGCAGGGTTAAAACATCTTGCTTGTAATTGCCACACTGTTTCATCACCTTGCATCCGGCTATGTTTAAACACAAACTTAATGAATTATGTTCCTCATGCATGGTCAATAATATATTTTTTCTAAAAACTCAATACATGCTTTTTTTCTAAACCATATTCATTCTTTCTTACCCCTTTCTGTTTAATCCCAGTAATAGCTGACAGATTTTTGGTGAAAGAGATGCAGGTGAACGTTAATATCAGTCTCACCATTTGCAGCTGTTGGCAGACTCTCATTTGACAGAGGTGGATGGTGAAGATGGCGTGCGAGCGTGAGCTTTGGGCATTCATCTGTGTGCTGGCTGTGGTGCGGGACAGAGCGCCCAGCTTCAAACACTGCAGCAGCTGCAGCACACACACAAAAGATTTCCGTCACTTGACGAAAATGGCACAAAGAAAAACACGCAAAAAAAATATTGCATGCTAATTTTATTTCAATGCGCTCGATCAGGCTCATGCTTCTGAGAAGATCTCAACATTTGGCATTTTTCATCATGATGAAAAAACAACTTCATGTGGTCGACTTTAAACTCCCAACAGAAAAGTTCTTGTCATCTCGGCTCACTGGAATATCTGTCAACCGCAAGAGTTTTCATTGCCTTCTTAGTCTGTGAATCCTCTCCCCGCTTTTTAAAAACCCTGCCTCCTTCTGTCTTTCTCCAAAGACTCCATCATTGCCACACTTTGCCTTCCTCATCCTGTTTTGACATTTTCTCTTTTCCATCTCCCTTTGTCTTTCAGCTGTTTGATTTTTAGGAACACACTGTACAAATAAATTATCCAAAAATCCTCTATCCTGTCCTTTTTCTGCTTCCTTTCAGAATCTGCACGCTTTTTCCTGTCTACTTTGTGACTTATTTAAGAAGAAAAAAAGCTGAATAATGCCGCACATTTGATCCCCTTCTCCAAAATCACCAGCAGTCTTCTGTGTGAACCTTTTTAGAAGACATTCTTAATGTACTACTGACCTCCTTCCTCTACAGTGTCACTGTTAATCTCTTTTGAACTATCAATCATTCCACATCTGTGGCCGTAAACAAGCCACAATCTGGTAAAACAACCCAGATTGTTTTGTAGTTGAGAAAAGACAGCGAACAGGAACAGTGGTGGTAAACTTAATATCTAGAAAACCAAGAAAACTGTTCCTGTGATTGCTTAAAAGGCTAAACAACACCTGGGATGATGGCAGAAAACCTTCAAGAAGATTTAGCAGACTTTGGAGAGGTGATGTGCTGTTCTGCTGTGTAGCTGTATAAACACGACAATCATAAGGGGAGTCCAGAAGAAAACCTTTGTTTCCTCAGCACACAATTCAGCAGTAGAAATTTGCACATTCATATCTTATAAATCCTAATTTGGAGACAATTTTCCTGGACTGACGTAGGTAAATAAAAGCTAAAAGATCTTCTAGGCAGCAATGAAAATAGGATCAGTTGGGTAAATGAGGAACAAATTCATGAAAACAACATCTCTTTAACTGCATGTGTTGCTGTCAGTCGCACATTGAACATTGCTGCTAAACAGAATAATGGAAAAAGTCTTAACACAAGCAAATTCTAAAGGAAAACACCAGTCATGATGATCCTAAATACACTTCAAAATCCACAATGAGAGGGATAAGCTGTTTTCACTATGACCCCCACAGTCTCCTGACATTAGCATGTCAGAAATCTGTGAATGGACCTAAAAAAAAGCAGTGCTTGAAAGACCATTAAAGAATCTCACAAAGCCTTTTGAATGAAGAATAGAAAAAAAAAATCCCCAAACAAAAAAATAAAACAAAGAGACTGACAGACACGCACAAAGACTCACCTCTTCCTCTGAGTGTACCAGTCTGGAAGTGACTCCTGTGGTGTAGATGCTGCCGCTTCCATCCTCATGGATTTTAATGTTGGACTTCCTGCTGCGAATCTCGGGATCTCTGCCTCCGTCAAATAGGTCCAGGATCTCCTCGTTGTACAACTACAACAAACACATAAGCAGACGCATTACCCGCCATTATCCATGTGTGATGCGAACAATTTGAGGATTTATTAGACATCTGTTATCATTACACAGCAAGTTAAAGTTGTGAAAATATTTGTTCTTAAATCATTTCTACAGCAGAGTCTGTTGCTGTCTTTTTAATGACATCAACGTTTGTTGTTGAAACAAAGCTCTGCGACCAGTGGTCAAAATAATGACCTCGCTAAAACCAGTGAAGTCAAAGGTCACAGGGGTCAGCTGAAAGCTCAGCTGTTCCCATCTACTGCCAAACACTCACACACATACATCTGTTTTCCATAAACAAAGATAACCTTTTGACCTGAAAAACCTACAGAAAAAAACACTAACAACAAGGAGGGTGAAAAAAAATTAAAGAATAAATTAAAGAAACCTAAACAGAAAAATCATTTGATTTATATAAATTGTAACTTCTATTACAACACGATAAAGTAATCAAATCCTACACACAGCCGCACATACTACTGTACACTCCTAAATGCAGGTCTAATATTTGCCAGCCAAAAGCCCCAGAGGAAATGATTGATAGTCATATATCTAATTTCTCCTACACGGGCATCTCTCCCTCCTCTTGATTCCTCGCTCGTATCCATCTTCTACCACAGTGATGAGGAGTAATGTCAAAGGTAATGGCAAACATTAATCAGGACCAACAAAGCACAAGCAGACATTCCAGCCCATCGGTCTTCAAGCTGTCACTTCCTGTTTGTGAAAGACAAGAATGATCCTGTTTTCTCCCCCATTTGTCCCATCTGGTTAGAGTTAATATGGACCAACATTCAGCGCGCACACACACACACACAGAGAAGTGCACACTGTCAAGCAAGATTGTCACCATTACACCACCATGCACCACTGTTCAAATGTTGGATCAAGTAATACTGTGTTGTGTGTCACACACCTCCAGGAACTGGGCGCTGACTTTAAAATCTGGTGGCTGGCTGCCGGCCTCCTGGGCGCGCACCTTCCTGTTCTGGATCCCCTCAAACAGTTGGTGAACCGCCCGCGGGATGATGCCTTGCTCTTGCAGGCTGAGGCTCACATCAAAACCCGTCCCCATGGTGTAGGTCTTCCCCGAGCCAGTCTGAGACACGTTTCATCAACAACGAGAAGTCACATTCACTCCCAACATCAACAAGCGTGAACAGGTACTACATCCATGTACTGAAAGTAATGCTGGCTCATTAGATTTTAATAAACATAAAAGCGTGTGGTCTTCTTTTATGTGTTTTTTGTATTTAAACAATGAATTTCGTATTTTTTTTATATGGTTAAAAAAAAAAATCTGCATGTATGGGTCCTCACGCTCATACCTGTCCATAGGCGAAGACAGTAGCGTTGTAGCCCTCGAAGCAGCCCTCAATAAGCTTGTACACACAGCTCTGGTAGATGTACTGCTGCTCTGAGTCAAGATCAAACACAAAGTCATAGGTGAAAGCCTTGTCCTTTCCCAGGAGGACCTGCGGTTCTCCAGGTGTAACCAGCGTGCACACGTGGCAGCCCTCTATCTTCTCCTTGGCCATCTGAGGACGAA
The DNA here is from genome assembly GCF_027942865.1 of Odontesthes bonariensis. NCBI lineage: Eukaryota > Metazoa > Chordata > Actinopteri > Atheriniformes > Atherinopsidae > Odontesthes > Odontesthes bonariensis. Next base: position 17,649,665 of record NC_134508.1, on the reverse strand, counting down.
TCCTGAAGGAAGAGGACAGAAGATAGGACAAACAATTAGTGAATGGAGAAAATGATGCATTTACACGTAGAAAACTGGCACCTTCACACAAACTCCTCAGTTTGAAAACATTGTGATTATAAAAAATTATAAAGTCAGATGAAAAAAAATGACAAGATCCAGCGTAAAACATCTAAAAAGAAACAAGGCACTCGATATGGTGAAACTAAAAAGAAGTCCCTCAAAGTAGAAGAACCATTGGGACAAATAGACAAATTAACAGCAATGTAAATATGTTGAGTACAGCATAATATGGACACCTCTCGTTAAAAACTAGCGCTCGTTGGACCACTGATGATGGCAAGCCAATCAGGCTCATAGGTCATTATTCCAGCTGCTGTTAATCCTTCCTATCTGGTCTTCCGACTGCTGGCTTTTCCATCCTGACAGGTAGTTCACTGCAGTTAATTGCTTTCACTTGACATCCCCGCTGCAAAACTATCCCATATACTTCGAGTCCAAAAAGAACGCAGTCCCAGCTCTGTAGTGTCTTTGAACTCGCTGACTTAATGAGGGCAGGGTATTTAAGTTTATGATCATTTTAACTTGTTTGACAGCACAATGGCAGGAAGCCCTGCAGGCAAGAGGGTTGATTAATTAAGATGTAGCTGTTAAAGACATGCCACTCTGTAATATGCTTGTGCTGCAGCGTTGATTGACTGCGAGAAAGTATAACAGAGGAATGTCGCTCTCACATAATGCACATAAAACAGAAGGCCTGCCAGAGTGCGTGACTTTCAGAGGTATAACATGGACACAGAGGGGAGGTAATCACTTTAAGCTGAGAAAAAACCCATGAGCAAGCATTTACTGAAGAACTGGGTCCACCGCTCCACATGCTGAACCTCCCCCCTGATTCGATCTTCAGAGAATGCAAATTAACTTCCCCTGCACTTTACAATTACACTAGAGACTCCCCATGGGATGCTGCAACAAAGACGCACACACAATATGATACGGTAAAAGGCCAAAGAAAGCAAGAGAGATCCCAAACTACACACAGCTGTGGTAGGATGGGACATCCACAAAAGTAACTCTGGAAACAAATGCCCTACACATGCAATTCAAAAACAACCTACTGTACTATCTTCAATTCACACATGGTTCCTCTCAAGCATGCATTGAGTACCACACCCGACACCAAGACACACACAAGCATTTAATCCCCTCACTACACATCTTTACAGTGCGACAAAAAACACGCGCACAACGTTACACTTCTGGCTCTGCTTCAGGCCTTAAGGAATCACTGGAGACTCTTCCAGGAAGGAATTAAATACATCAGAATAGTGCGATTCAGCAGTAGCAGGATGTGCACATAGACAACCTGATTACTGAGATTACGAGAGTGTGACTTTAAATGTAGCTTGCAGACAGATGAATTCATTTTAATACTGGATGTGACCGTGACACAGAGGTTAATGAATCTAAAAGTGCTGTTTAAGCTAATTATCAACATAAAGGGGATATGACAGAAGAGCAGCACATTGGTTCTGTACAGTGGACCTGACTGCAGTGAGAGCGAGAGAGAGTGTGTGTGTGTGTGTGTGTGTGTGCGTGTGTGCGTGTGTGTGTGTGTGTGTGTGTGCGTGCGTGTGTGTGTGTAACATTTATAGGTCAGTAATAAAGCACAAAAGACTGTAAGGAAGACTGAACACAAATCTCTAGGAATCATAAGTCCTCAACTTGGAGATTAATAAAGTAGAATGAAACTGAATTGCGTTCCTTGCACATTCATTCACCCTGGCTGGTGTTTTGCAAGCTAAGCTTTGGTCATACGCATGGTCTTAAGAGGATATACTGCATTTCAAAACCAGTTTTCCCTTTTTTAACAAACATACCAAAAAGACTCATGACATCAGTGTCGGTTCTGTTTTGTGTAGCTGGTGTTGGCATGCTGACACATTAAAATTTTTAATTTTTTTTTTTAAAGATGGTGATCATTATAAACCTTCTCTAAGCGCGTTGATGTTAACATTAAGTTCAAGACTGAAATAGACTATTTCAAACGACAGTCTAACAAAAGCTCTAGCATGACTTAATTTTGAACACTTTTGTGTGAATGCATCCAGTATTCAACAGATATAACGTTTCATACCTGTGTATAAATAAAGATCACAAATGCTGATTTGTGTCACGGTCACAGTCATGGTTTTAAATAAACTACAAATGACACATTTGGAAAGTCTGATTTACAGATTTCACAAATATTCAACAGTAAAAGGAAGATAAGTCAAAAATAAATATTACAAATTAATTGACAATGGCTATAATGTTTAGCAGGTTGGTTTGGGGAATATCCTAATCCTATTAAGTACATAATAGGATCATTAAATCAATAAGTGTCTAATTTTGGTGTTTTTAGAGTGCTTCTGAGTGACAATACACAACAGAGGCTTCAAACCAGGTCACCCCCCCCGACACGCAATGGTGAGTGGATACAATTTCCTAAATTTGAAAAGAACATACATTGGAAAATAAGACTGTTATAATTTGCTGTTTTTGTGGGCTTGAAGCTTCTGTGAGAATCATCAGTGAATATTTGAGGCTTCAACTAGGAGAAAACTGCAAAAGCCACAGTTGGTAACCTAACATTATACCTTGCTAGCATGTAGATCGCAGTTGTAAGCCCCAAAAACTACAAATTATTTACAGTTTTCAGGACATCTGCAAAGCTCCTTGATTTATTGTGTTTGATCTTTAGGAAAGCAATGTGAATTCTGCAGTCATTCCAGACCAAAGACTGTCTCCAAACACAATTTTGCATCGTCTTACTGATGAGGTTCTGTTCAAAATGCAAAGCTCGCCAAGGCAACAGTCTAACTCAAAGAAACTCCTGAGCCCAGATGTATAAATCAGTGTGTAGCTGCATGACAAAAGCTGTGTGTATGCACAAAGGCAGAAACGTGAGTATGCATTCTTTTTGCCAGATTTATAAAGCAGTGTGGTTCGCTTTTACAATCCTAAGCATGGAGAGCACAAACCTGATTTCTACCTCATCTTAATATTATCCATCAATAGATTCAGACTCTCACCTGCTTTGTCATTTGTACATCAAGACCGTGTGTGCACCACAATTAAATACACATGATGATGAAAGGAACAGTAAAAAGGAAGCGCTTTTTATAGAACATAAAACTGACAGCAAATGACCTTGCAGGGGTAAAAGAAAAAAAAAGAAGAAATGGCCAGTTTATTAACCAGCCGCCGAATCTCCCGGCAGTCTGTACATCCCAACAGGGCTACAGCAAAGGACCAACAACTCCTGTGGTTTCTGCAGAGGATTAACGCACAGCCTGGAGATAGTCAGGGTGGAGGCACGGATATACAGATGGGTCATTGTACGCTTCGCGTTTTCTTAAATAATCCGATGGAGGCCTATGAAAGAATCGGAATAATTCTAAAATATTTGTTTTCATTTTAAAGTCTCATTAAAGAAGTCGTCCGGTGCCATTACACACGGCTGCCGTTAGTCACCGCGCCCACAATTACTGCAAATTAGAGTATATTGTGAGAATTCACAATACAGAACAAAATCAGAAGTCTACACAATATCTGGCCATGTATATGTGATGATGGGTGAATGAGAAATGCATTGTTAAGAGTTTTTCAGGCCATGATAAGGTTAAAAGGCACATGTCTTGTTTGACATCAGTTTTGTATTTTTACAAATGTTCGCAAGCACGAAGACCCTGGATATTCCCACAAATCCTTCAGGGTGACAGACTGCAACAAGCAGGAGGCTGTAGGGCTGGGTCTGTGAAGAGAGGAGAGGTTTGGCACATTTTGTACCTTAGGCTACAGTCTTAAATAGAGAAACATTTTTGGTTATTTATTGAAATGTAATGTTGCAAATGCTCCTCTCCGTGTCCCATCCATCTTTCTCTCCATTGTTATTCAGAGGGAATAATCAGACCAGTATGACAGGCACTGATATGAATATTCAAATAGGTCACAAACACAAACACACACCCACACACAAAAAGGACAACAAGATCCCATCAGAAACCCCGCAGGGAAAAGAAATAACAGCTTTCAATAATCAATCCACACACAGACACACAAGGAATCACACCGTGGCTCAGCTGGATGAGTATTTAAGCCAGCTGAGCTCACAAAGGATGGATCCATAGCATTGATTTTAAGAGCAAACCTCTCACACACATCATGCCCACAAAGATTCAGACTCAGACCACACACTCAATAAAGCACATCTGATGTTAAAAATAGCCCATAGCACCACGATTAAATGTCTGAATGAGAGAGAGGTGTGAAGAAAAGCACAGGGAAGCAGATTGTAGAGCCTTGGTGCAGCAAATTAAGACATCTATCTCTTTTCATCTTTGTGTTCTAATAGGAAAAAGGCTCAAATACCCCAGTGGGTAAATAAGCTCCCGCAGAGTACACACCCACACCCAAACTACTTAATTTCACAAATACCATCCTCATATGTACTCAACATTTTTAGAGGCCTCTTTCGTGGTTCGGATAACTTTGTTCTCAAGTCATGGATCGGGGAATTGAGATGCTATCAAGTTTGATATTGCAGTTATACTGTGTGTGTGTGTGTGTGTGTGTGTTTGTTTTCTTCTTTGTTGCTGGGTTTAATTAAAACTGGTGTGGTTGGCTAATTACTGTAATAAGTGTATTCCTTCCAAGCACATGGATAATGAGTTTCTGACTTTGTGTGTTTAACAGCTTCTGAAAAACTATTGGGGCGACTGAAGGCATACGAGCCCATTCACCTTCTGATTAATCCAGACCTTTCTAACATTTACAGCATTTCTCATCATATTCCTGCCTTTGAAAGTAAAAATATGTCTTAGATTCACCAGAAAGTTCAGATGGGAATGTGTCACAAGCAGCAAGCATCAGGAAGGACCTCACGAGCACAGAACAACAGAGATTAAATTAAGCCCTTTTCAAAAAAGAACTGGTGTAACTTAAATTTCTAAATTAATAGAACTTTTCTGAGTTTCCAAGGTGTGACTAATTTAATACGAAATCTAAAACATGCTGGTACCCTGCGTATGTGTTTTGTATGTGGAAAGGCTTTGTCTTTGGATATCTGCAGCGGACACAGCAGGGCATCTGACAAGAAGTGCCGAGGGATCATCCATCCATCCATTTTCTATACCCGCTTAATCCATCGGTCGGGTCGCGGGGGGGCTGGAGCCTATCCCAGCGGTCATCGGGTGAGAGGCGGGGTACAACCAGGACAGGCCACCAGTCCATCACAGGGCCACACAGAGACAAACAACCACAACCACACTCACTCCTAGGGACAATTTAGAGACACCAATTAACCTTACATGCATGTTTTTGGACAGTGGGTAGAAAGCCGGAGTACCTGGAGAGAACCCACGCATACACGGGGAGAACGTGCAAACTCCACACAGAAAGACCCCAGCTGGGAGTTGAACCTGGAACCCTCTCGCTGTGAGGCGACGGTGCTAAGCACCACACTACCGTGCAGCCTTCTGTGAGGGATCAGTTCTTCACAAATGCAGCTCCCGCAGCACAGCTGACTGTGAAGCTTGTTTGAAGTCTATGGGAAAATGCTGCAGCTTCGAGTGTACACATGCCTCACAGTGTATGGGATATTTTACAGGTTGGTCACAATTTTATGGAAGAAAAAAAAAATCCTAACACAATGGCCCTCATTTATCAAACTTGCGTAAGACGAAAAACATGCGTAGGTCGTGTGTACGTTCTTTTCTGCGCAAAGGTTGGCATTTATCAAATCCATCGTGAGTGCAGGAAAGATGAAATCGCCACGACAGGTCTGAGGGCGTGTACGCACTTTTCCATTTTGACTTGCGGTGACTGCAATAGCATAAACAGCAGCATCACTAGTGCGTGCCTCATGAGTCGCAATAAATCCCTAGGTTAAAATTACAGACTTATCACTTCAAAGAAGGCCCATGTTTTATTTGACTTCAACATAAATATAAACATAAACGCAAATTAAATAAATAAAAAAATTAAACAAGTACAACTCCGTAATTGGAAGAGTGATGGCTCATTATTCAACCGCCTATTTAAGAGGTGATTCTAGCGGCGCGGTAATGGCGAAACGATGGCAGATCTGGCTTTGTTAGAGGACCTGAACGCGCGCATCAGGCGCGAGAGAGTGTAACGGGACCGCCAGGATTTCTTTCGGGAAAATGATGAGTGGCTTATGAGCCGTACAGGAGAGGCGCTTTAACACTGCGCATAGTACGCTTGCCACTGTGGAGAGGTGTACAGGGCTCCTAAAGGGCAGGTGGATCTGTCTCTCGGCTGCGGGGGGAACCCTTCTATATACGCCCGAAAAGGTATGCAATATTATTATTGCATGCGGAGTGCCATTTCCAGATGTACATCCAGAGGACCCCGTACCCAGAGATCCCTACCACCAGCCTGCACAGCCAAGAGCGCTCAGGAGGAGAGAGGAACTGATTCAGCGATTCTGACTTTTGGTAAGCATTCTGTTATTCAAGGAAAAAAGACGTAGCTCCGATCAGGCCAGCCACCCTCTCTTCCAAGGCACTCAAATCCAAACCTGGATCGGAGCTCCCCCCCCCTGTTTGTGACATGCTGCGTCGGAGAGCTGCAAATTTCATATCGGACCACTTCTTCCTGATCTTATTGGAGAAAAAGTAAAACATCGTTCAATTTTAGATTTCATTTAATCTGGAGTTTATCACATTTTATTGACCATCACAGTAGGGGAAAATACATAACTCGTCCGGTCTGCGATTTACATCGCCAACGCTGTTGACAGCCGTCCCAGCTGTCAACGCTGTTGGCAGCGTTTCTTTGCCGCCTTTCGTCTTTCCATGTCGCAAATTCTAGAGGTGCAGCCTTTTGTAGAAGGCGTGGTTAGGATCATTACGATGGATTTCAGCCGCTGGATTTATCAACAGCCGCTCGGTCTTACGATGGGATTGGTGTGGTACGCATGTTGTGTAAATCTCACTTGAGCCTCTGCGTACGACGAGTTCTCCGCTCATATCAACGATGCTTTCTACGACGGCTTGATAAATGAGGGCCAATATGTTTGATACATTAAGCATATAAACAAATCAGACATCGAAAGGCAGGAAATAAGAAAAACTCGCTCATTTCTCTCAGGATATCAGAATGCATTTATTTTTCTACTTTGTAGTTTTTTAGAGGCATCGTGAACACGTTTGCTGGCAAGTCTGGCATGAAGAAAACCATGACCAAAATAATTATTGAGAAAAGGAAAACATTATGAAAAGAGAGTCTTGAAAGTTGTCTGAAGATGTAGCATTTTCATACGAAATTTAAATTATAAGAGAAAATGGGCAACCACATGAACAGTTATCATGTTTCAATTAATGTTCCATTTTTAAGAGAACAAAAGTTAGCCAGCTTTGTCACTGTTTTAGCAGGAAGATATTCAATTAGTGCCACAACATTTGACAATTTGCTCCAAACACACACACACTCGCACACACATTTAGCTGGCACTCTTTCAGGAACTCCAGTTTCCTTGGGAACTGCACACACTAATGGGTGCATGTGTGAGCATATGTTAGTGTTTAAGCCAGTAAAATGGAATACTATTCTGGTGGTGCTTAGATTGTTAAACTGCAAATGCTAATGGCTCATCATGTCCACTTATACAGTAATCTTCACCTTAATCTCAGTTGTTGACCTACTGTCCAGTCATAATCCAGACAATTGCTGGGACCAAATGCCAAGTCTGCAACCAACAGAGGGGGGAGGAACTCGTAAAATCATCCTGCTGTGAATGACGGGTGAATGGCAGTAATGCCCTTGTGTCTGTGCGTGTGTGCGAGTATGTGTGTGCCGTAATGTGTGTGTTCATGCTCAATCAACCTTCAGCGACGGGCCGGTGATAGCCAGAGTTCATTTCCCTAATGTAAACACTTCAGTAAAGACACAGCACGCACACACACACGCAGACACACAAAGAGACAGAGTTAATCGTATTCACTGGAGAGCTGTGAGTGTTTCAGAGCTCTGTTGTCTCTCCTCTGGCACACAGCCAGAGGAGGAAGTTACTCTCCATTAAACACCATTTCTTTAGCACAGCCCATTCTTTCAGAGGGTGGCATCTTCACTTTCTTATTCACCAGCTAGTTCAACTAAACGTAACCCCCTCTTCTCTACGTTTTCTTTCAGTATCAGCTTTATGATCACTACATTACAAAGTGTCACTTCTTTTGTGCTCTTATGCCTCAAACCTCCCTCTGTTTTGAGCCCTCCCTCAGTTCGCTGCCAATGAAAGCAAACTACTAGGACAAAAACTTGGATGGCAGAAGCAGTAGAAGTCCTGTTCCGCTTTCCTTCTCTTTATGATAGCAGGAGCAAATGGTCACTAATGTGGACTTCACTTAACTTCACTTCACTTCCTCCCCCTTTAGGCATCTCTTTCTTTATGGAAAATAACATGTTCAGCGCTTTGAGTCTGTTCCTTAACAACGGTTTTAAATACAAACACACAGACATCCCCCTCCTCCCTTCACAGAGAGCATCCAATAAGTGTTGACAGATAACTCAATAGTTTGTTTGCCATCCAGGAAGCGGTTAGCTGACAGATGGAGAACAAAAAGCTGAACCATCTTCCCCTTAAAGACACCGATCAGTGAAAATATACTAAGAAAAATACGTTTACATAGTGAATTATGTGTAGGAAAGGAGTAGGTCAGTAGATTAGGATTGATTTTGTGTTTTTAGGACCGTTTTTACAAAGTAAGAGTGCTGATTTAAGGTCCCTGTCCCAGTCCCTCAAGATTCTGTTATCCACTTGGTCAAAAAAGGCTAAACTGACAGCAGCTTCAACCTTTTTAAAATTCCTCCCACTGTGACAGAGACTGGGAATGGCACACATGCATCGTCCTTAAGGTCACATACATATGAATGTCTGAGGCGGATGAATGCATTCAAGCACGAATGTGCTAATGTCAGTGTGTGTGCTTAAAAATGACTGATTTGCCAAAGCCGAAAGAATTTAAGATACACAAATAACTTCAACTATAGTTACGATGACTGTGTGATAAAAAAAGGAATGGAACGTTTTACCATATCATTAAAAAAAAAAAAGTAAATAAATAGTTAAATAAAATAGTAAAAAGGATAACATTTTGCACCAGATTTTACATGAAATAAATTTTTTAATAAGTTAATTAGTTAGAAAATTTCAAATAAAGCCCCATAATTCTAAACTCTGCTGGGAGACTACGGAGCTGCCGGCATACGGAGTCTAAATGCGTAGAAAATAAATTCAACATCACTGTTTGCTTCAACTCAAAACAAAGTTTCTGAGCCTCCAGCAACAGATGGAAAAATAAAAAAATGTAGCATTGTGCACCCTGAAAATACATCAAAAATTATTTTTTGCTAAGCTAAACAGGTGCCTCAGAGGGAGACTTTCACTTCACTTCATTTTTTTCTTTTTCTTTTTAAATGGATCATGCCTTAAATCAACAATAAGGAGAAATGATGAGAATAAACATTCTCTCTGGCACTCTTTATCACTTTCCACACCTCATGATTCACAACATGCTGCCTTATTTGTTTTCTCGTTATTCTAACTTGCATTCTCTCTCAGAGAATTTACCATGTAAATCAGGTGATCTGGAACAAAAAGCCGTTTCTATCCTGGTGGGTCAGGTGAGAATAATGCGAATAATGAGAATAATAAGGGAACTCAAAAACAAAAAACAAAAAAATCAACCGCCTGAAGTGCAAAGCCTAGCTAGCTGTTAAAACTAAAGAAAAAAAAATAGTTTCCACAAACTATAGCAGCTATCTACTCGAGCCTTCATTTGAATTAATCAATGCTCTCACAATAATTGCGGAAATAAGCAGAGAGAGACATCTAGACAGGACTCTGTGGAAAACAAAATAAAGAGAGAAAATACTAGAAAAAGCAAAAAAAGTGGTGTTGCACTGTGCGTCACTTATATGTGGAGAGAAGCAAAAGGAGACTATTGTTTCATTTAACTGCAGATTTTCAGGATGAAAAGAAAAATTCTGAGAAACATCTCCAAAATTTCACAAATCATAGCATTACTTGACTTTCTCGGTGGGTGACGGCTTCCTTAGTGGCAGGTATCATGTAAATATGTGAAAGCAAACGCCACTTTCTCTCACCATTTCATGGGAGCTTTAACATCACTTCTACGGCTGACAGACATGGAAACTTTCCTTGAAAAGGATAATGTCTGTATGACTGCTTGCAGAAATAACTGACTGGAATTAATGCATTTATGGATTCGTAGCTGTAGCTGACTGTATCCTAAAAAAAAAAATTTTTAAATAAAAAACAACAACTGTGTCCTGTGTTGATGCCTGGCTCCTGTAGCTCTCTTCTCCAAACAGACTGTAGTGATGCTTTTATATCCCTCTGTCATTATCCTGCTCATTAGAACCCCCTCAGAAAGATTAATGTAAAACTTGTCATTCCATACAAAGCTTCTCTCACACACCTCATTTTCTTTGTATTAACAAGCTTGGTTCTGGTAGTGACACCTGTTTCCTAAATGGGAGTTGGGAGTGTCCACTTGCAACATTTTATAAAAGGGAAGCAGGACGTCTGATGTGTTCTTTATACATGTATTAGGGGTGTGTATCTCTCCCTTATAAGATTATCAAATTCATATATAGACACATGGAGTATGATATGGTTCGATACAACATCTTTCACTTCTACTGTAATGCGTGAATCATGTTGGGAAAGCAGTCTCTCAATCACACGATAAGGTCACTGCAAATCCTTATCTGATAAAAATCAGGCTGTAATTATCCTTTGACCTTGCCAAGTTGGGGCTAAGCTGTGGTTGTAAAAAGCCTTTAGTATACATATTATCAACGTGTGTGTTGTTGTAGTTCTTGCTAGTGCTGGCTGCAATAGTTTCCATATTTTTTGCAAAGATTTTCTCCAAGCAGTAGCAGTAGCATTGCCAGATATTATATTGTTTTTATGTCAGAAGCAATGCCCGGGGGCGTATGCACCACCTTCGCTGCTAGACCGGAGTGGAGCATCTGACATATCGACCTGCAGACACGATATTTAAATAGTGTTCACACTCCACCTACTCTGCATGGTGTTGACTCTAAGGTTAACCAACTATGGTACCTGTGTAACTGTATCATGAAGCCATTTTCAAATGTATGGTATACTTAAATGAATCAAGGGGTCTGCGTATAATTTTCATTCCACCTATAAGGTTAAAATACTGGGATCTGATTCAAATATTCTCATCTTTACACCTTACACCTGATATTTATCAATGAAACTCCTTTTTTATGTGTTTGTCATCATCAGTGCTGAATGATCCGTGTGAAGAGTTTAAGACGAGATGAATACTATTTCTTACAGTTACAGTTTCTCTGGAGACGCCCACAATCTGATGTTCTTACCTGGATGATCTGTCACAACAGAGCAATCCTAGTCCGACATGCTTCTTAAAAAGGGTTATGTGGAAACTTAAAGGCTACATTCCACACAGGATGAAATGAATTCAGTTATGTAGGACACAGTTTGTATTCTCTGGTTAAGGTTTTGTGATAAGTTCATAAGGTAAGCATTTCCAAGGGAGATTCAGATCACACTAATCATTTTTCAATGCAGACCAGTTTGAACGTGCCTGAAGGAAGTCTTAAAGTAAATGAATCCAGTCACCTGTGTTTGCTCTTATAGCTTGAGAGCACTGATTGATCCATAAAGTTTCCACAAAGACCTTTGAAAAGTTTTAGTTCAGCACAATAAAAACTAGATATAAAAGATAGAAATTCCTCCAAAGAGCATTTAATGTGCTCAGAGGTGCTTCCCTTCCATTTCCGAGCCTGTTGGCGCCTGTTAGAGGTAGCTGGTATTCCAAATTGCTTCAGGATGTATCCCTGCTGATTTCACCGTCAGCTGCTTGGGTGTTGTCTCCACATATACACCACAGCCTCAATTTCTCATAAACTCTAATAGCACTTTACCATGAAATAATGCATAAGCACTCCATTTATCATCCGCTCAATCACATTGATCCTCAAGTGAACGGGAATATGAAACTACTTCTTGTACAGCTGCCAAACTCCCAGCCATGCATGCTTATTAGCATAATGTATCATACCGACTTCAAGAATTTCACTTAGGATTCTACTTAGGATTTCACTTAGGAAAGTTAGCTTTAGGAGCAGCAATTCAGCAAAACGGGTCAAAATTTTAAGCAGTCTTGTCACAACAAAACATACTTTATACTGGAAGCAACCTAAGATCCCAGATCCCAACAATCTGTTATTGCAGAACAGATCATTTCTTTTATGTTTGTCTTCAATGGTACAGAATGATCCATGTCAAAAGTTTAAGACCAGAGGATCATTTCCAAATTAATCTGCTGAAATTTTCTCCAAGGAGGCCAACAATCTGTCAAGCTGCAGCATTTATTACAAAGCCCTCAGATCCTCCAATTGAACCTATGTTTAACCAAACACACCGAGCGTGACGGCATGGGCATTACAATTCCAATCCAGTAAAACAGCAAAATACACTGACCACCTGAGACAACCTTTTGGTCACAGTCTCGTAGCATTGTTTACCGAGCAGGGCTGTCTTTCTCTTTCTGAAAAAGATTACCCATCTGCACAGAGATTACATAAACAGGAGCACTGTGTCTCCATCTGGTTCTGTTCTGCAGGCTTGTACCATACCTCCAAATTCAGATTAGGATTAATCCAACTGACACAGCCATGTGTGTTTTGTCTGTGTCCACGCCACAAAAGTGGACATGCTAGTGTTTTCTCTTTCCTGTCCTCATTCCTCATAGACAGAAGGAAGCTGATATGACGACAGCAACACAACTGTAGGCAAAGCTTTGATTTAAAAGTGTGCATGAAGTTTAACTGCAGCTGTTTTTAAACTGTTCCTCACACCATGAAACAAACCCCCCCCCCCTAAAAAAACAATCTGCGTAATCATAAAGATTGAATTGAGTGGCAACGAAGCCACGTGAACTAAATGTCCAGTGTGTGTGTGTGTACTCAACAAGCCCAGCTGGGTTCTTATCACTGCCTGTGTGAGCATGTCTGAGCCACGTTCCCATAGCAACCGGGAAAAGATAACTCGGTGCAGATACTCTCAAAGAAGGAGGAGAAAAAAAAAAGATTTCCTTAAAACTTAGGAAGTACAACCCTTTTTCCTCTGTTTTCTTAGCAGTAAAATAAGATGTTTTACAGGAAATTACACCCAGCATGGGTGGGTGTGAATTTGTTTAGGAATACAAGGTTAACTGAAAAGAAAGGGGGTCAAAAAATGAAAGGAATTTTTTCAGTTTTAGGTAAGTTGAAGGTGTCCTAAAACCGTACAAAAGCAGCCCCCTTTGTCACCCTGCACCCGACTGAAAACTTGAAAAGCTGTAAAGGTGGAGCCGATTAATGTTCTTTGAACAATTCATCCCTCTGTTCCCCGCTTATTGTATCTGCTTCTGCCATCAAGGAGAGCATGACAGAGGGAAAATGAGAACAACAGAGGCTGGGTGAAATGGCAATTCTAGAAGACTGTTGCATGTTTTTACACGAAAAGACGCGAGAACTCGGGGAAATTGCCTCAGCCAATTTTGGGTTAGGAGCTCTGGGCATATCGGTGACCATGGAATGAAATGAGAGAGGCCCCAAGGTGCAGCGATGGATAGAAGAAAGGCAGACCAGTGGCTGTTAGGGTCAAAACAAAATGGCTAACAAGAAATAATGGATCTGAGTGAAAGAGTGGAAGTAGATCCATTTCTAAATCAGATGGCCAGACAGTAATCCAAAAACTCTTTTTTTTTTTTTTTTTTAAATATTAATCAAAGTAAAATATTACATGTCACCTCCATTTAATCCAGCATATGACTTCTGAGGGATGGTGGCACTTTAAACCAAATCACTACCTCGGGATGCTAAAATGCTGATAATGCCACGATATAATCACACAGGTTTAATGTTCACAATGCTGGTCATCTGAACATTTGAGCCAAAAAACACAAAATAAAGCGGATGGCACAGGGAGTATCTGTAGTTTGGTCAGGAAGTCAAAATATTGGTTCAGTTAAAACCTTGACCTTTCACAACAATCCATCCAATAAGAATGGTTCAGTTCAGCAGACCAACACAGCCACCCTAAACACACATCTATGTTATGCATCTCCAAAGCATATAATATCCACAAATTCAAACGACAGCTATAAAAGGGTTCTCTGTGTCTTAATCGCTCAGTGTTGTCTTGCTGACGGAGGAATTAGGATTTCCAAAAGCTAACCTCAGTATAAATAAACCCAACAGTGGTCAACACCTTTCTTTTAATTTAAAGGTTTAAGTAAAAAGGCTATCCATCAAAGTGCTTCCACCAACTTGGTGCTTTTTAGAAAAAAGAAGAAAGACTCCAGAACAGTGCAGCTAAGAGATTTTGATTATTGAGCTACAGTGGGCATTTCTGTCCCATTGCCCATTTAATCAGTGCAAACATTGATTTTCTGGATCAGCTATCTGCAGTAATTCTGCACATAAAACCATCAACTGTCTCTTACCCTCCAGTCGACCCTGTCATCCCTCCATCCGTCTTCTGTACTGTCCATCGCAATCAATTCAGGACACTTTTCCCATAATGTCACTGCGATGCTCTTATTGTAATGAGTTAAGTGTGGTGTGCATGAGTGTATTAACAACACACCCTCTGCAATAATGGGTCATGGAAGCGGGCCATTCGCTTCAAAATCTTTCGCTTTCGGAATCCAATCCTCCACAGGGGTCCGACATAACAGCAGGCCAACAAATGCCTGCACACGCATTCAGGATCTCATATGCTGGTCCCACACACTCCAAGGGAGGGGCTGAAATAAACAATATGCACCTGACTGTGCCTTGTCCGGTGCAAGGTAAGGTCATGTTAGCTATGAATGACATGAGATGGCATCAAATAAAATGGAACGATGGGTGAGAGAGGCCATTCTGCTAGCCCTGACATTTGCTTCTGCTTTAAGGGAATAAAGAGAATAATGTACACAGAGGCAGCAGTTTTATAAAGGTGAGTGTTTAGCTCAAGCAGAAGTACCACAAGAAAGAGCATTAGAGGTCCGGCTGTCAGTCATTCAAGTCGAGTTTATTGCTATAGCGATTTAGCACATTTGAAAAAAATTATGGTTTTTTTTAGAATGATCATGGGTCTGATCTGTACCAGGAAGTTCCACGGATTAAGTGCCACCACCAAAAAGGCTCTGTCACCCTTTTTTTTTTTTAACCTGGAACTACAAATTTCTAAGAACAATTGGCTCTTAGACCTCAGTGCTCTGGTACAAAAGCGAGGTTGTAAACGTTCAGACAACTAGGGTGTCGCCGAGCCACTGAGGCGCTTAAAAACGAGGAATGCATTTCTAAACTGAATCCTGAAATGGACTGGAAGCTAATGTAGAGAGGGCAGCGCAGGTGTGATCACACCATACTTGGTTTGACGTTGTCAAAACGTGAACACCAGTGGCTTTCTGACAGACACGCCTCCAAACTTTAGCTTCAAATTTGCACTACAGAGGAGAGAGTCTAGACATTTTTTGGTTTACTGTTTAATTAAATTAATTCCATTTATGTAGCAACAAAACTAAAGTCATTAGACATAAATCCAAGTCAATTAAATAAAGTCAGATCCAATACGGTTCATACAAATTATATTCAATTCTTTCCAAGCCAATTCTATATAGTTCATTCAGTATAATAGCATTTATAAAAAGACAGTTCATAAAACGTCGTCGAGCTAAGGAAATTAATGACGGCCATCTTCATCTCAACTATACTGACATGGTAATCGACGCCTAGGTGGGTCCTGACAACCCTGCCAATAGGCCACTGGGCCCACAGTAACCGAGGATTGACCACCATCACAACTTGCTCTGTGGTCAAGTTCTCAGTGTCCTTCTGCCACCTCTGCTGCTTCTGGAGTTGATGATGTTAGAACAGATATAATCTATAAGAATATTCCTGCTGCGATGTAAAACTTCACAACGTCCCAGGTGACCAGGTGTTGGTCGGCAGCATCACAAATTCTATATCCGAGTGGGTTTATTATGAGAATTCCCAACTTTCTATCAGCACAGTAAGCAAAACTGTGTAACAATTTGATTAACCCTTAGGAGTCTAATATAAATGTCCTTTATTGCTACATCTGCTTAAAATCACCTTTTAATGCACTTCATATAACCTGATAACCCATGTGTTGCGTATCAAAATGTGCAGAATAATCTCCGCTATCGCATGAAAAACCCATAATCGCCAACTATTGGTATGCATACAACAACTGCTATGCATACAAATCCCTTTCAACTTTTGCAGAGGCAGATTGCATCTCCCTTCAAAGGTTTTCATGGAATTTAGGTCAGGCCTCATTTCTGGCTAGTTTAAAGCAGCCCATGTCTTCCTTTTCAGCCATTGTATCGTTCTGTTGAGCACTGACACGTTTTGCACAAAATGCCTTGACTCACCAGAGATTTTAGGAGAAAATACAGACAATTTGGTTTGGAATTTTCCACAGTGGCTGTTCACACAAGTACATCAAAGCGCCAGGCTTTCTGTTGGAGAAGTGCTCTCCTGGCTCAAAATGCGAGGAGGAGGCAGCACATGATACAGAAATGATTCCGTGGAAATCGCTGAGCTTCCTTTATGACAAATTGAGAATGGCAGACGAGGCCCCTAACTGCTTTGTCACGAGTACTGCCGCATCTGTAAATATTCACTATAGTGGGGAGCGAGGATCAAATCAGCATACAGGTCAGCAGAAAGGACAAAATCTCACCAGCAAACACACACGTTTTCTCACACAGAAGCAGCAGATGGTTCTGACACGTTCGTACATCGTCTCACATGCTGAAGTTTTACAAGGGACCTGAGTGGAAAACCTAAAACTCCGAATTGCAGACTTTTCTGACATCCACATCCTCGAAGCATCTTTCAAGGAATAGCTTTATGACTGTGAAACTTCTCACAGCCTCACGAGCTGCTGAGACTCAGATTTCAAGGTTATTTTACTGCCTTATAACCTTTGGAATTCTAAAAGTGATGAAAGCATTTCTGATTCTCTTAGACAGCTCTCTTTTCTGAAAAAAGAAACTGGAAACCATCAGCATCCTTTAATCCTTTAAAACTGTGTCCAGTGTACGTTTTATGTTGTTGTGTTTTACTTTACTTAATGAAAGTCTTTTGTGGCCGTTCAACAATTTTGGACATCTAACTGGAATATTTTGTTTATTCAGATTTGGTTCCTTTACATTCATTTGAAAATATATTCTAAATTTTGTACTTTCAAGAAGTTCCAATAACTCTGATCAGCACCAGATGTGGCAGAAATGTCAAAGGTTTAGCAGTTAATTATTCAAAGTTGCAGGTCCAATCGACTCTCCTCACAGTCACATTTATAGCTTATTGCTTACTGTGGTCTTTTAAGTGCCGCAACTGTGACAACATGAAAACTTACGTACAATCTATAACTCCATCGAAATATGATTTTCTCCTGCAGTGTTCACATTTTCCTTATCTATCCAAAGAAACCGCACAGACTGGAGACCCTGTGGCCTGAGGCAACACTGCCAATTGGTAATCGGCGATAAGAAAGCGCAGGGTTCACATACTCTGTGCACATCAGTTTGACTAGTTGTGTTAAGCATGCAGCGTCGCACACTGGAGAACAAATGAGGGAACTGGTTCAAGGATGTTAACACAAGGGTTTCCTTAACCGAGCCAGACTTCAAGGGCAGAGTTGTCCCACATTATATGGGTCGTTTCTTCGAGAAGTATTAACTAAATTAACAGTCATCTCTCGATATCTCCATCGGGAACTTATTTTGAAAAGACAGACTGGTGGCAGATGATTAAGGCTTGTTTAAATGCACCACTATGTTTATTTTTTGTCAATTTTCCTCTCTATCTCAACAAATATATAGACATTCAAGTCCTATAATCACCAGAGTGGAATCAATTTTCATATTTTCATGCTGATAATATCAAGCAAAGTAGGACAAGGCTGGGTGAGAAAGCTTAACAGATCTTGCATGAAACCTTGGCTATGAAAGATGCTGGCAAAGGCTTTAAGCCTTAAAAAAAATTGCCTCTATTTTCTGTAAGAGCAGCTGCCCGAAAGATTCTCAAATGGCAAAGAACTTAGCATGCTTACAAGGCCAAGATGGGGTAATTTACCCGAATATGGATGGCATGTTTTACTGTTATATGCAACAGACTTTAAGATTTCTCAATTCCAGTAAAACCAGAGAACGTGTATCATCTTTGCTGCTCAGTATTGATCACCGCAGGATGAACTGTTCTCAGAATCAAGTCTCAGTAAGAAAATAACTTCTCACTGCTGTCAAATGCAAGTAGCCATCACTCATTTTCAAATGAGCATCTCTCATTGTTACAGGAGCACATCAGTCCGCATCACAGGAGCCGATTCTGGGTCAATCCCTACCCTATTTCCTCAACCCCCCCTTTCCTCCTCCTCATTTCCCCTCCTTCCCCCTCTCATCTGCTCTGTCTGCTCTGCTGCTCCATGGGGGGAGGTGGAGGCATGACAAAGAATCAAATTAGCTTCCTCTCCCACATTTTCACGACAGACAAGTCTTGTCAAGGTCAGTGAGAAGCCATCCCTGCTTGATTCTAATAATTTTTAGAGAAGAAGAATTAAAAAATTTGGTGGATTTCCTACAACAGCAACATGACTGTCTTCAACCTATAACATGGGTGCAGTGTAAACTTTGTCACAAACTCCATTCGTTTTGCTGAAGTGGACTGAGAGATCGAAAAGGGAATTCACAAAAAGGTGAAAGATTAAAAACAAAGTGGCAACAGGAAGCAGCCCACAGACATAGAGCATGTTTACATTCTCCAGTCATGTATCCCAGGCTTAGTGCCCTTAGAGATGAAGCACGTGAAATTTGACGAACTGCGTGAAATTACATGCGAAAACTGTTTCAAACAGGTGATATTTTGCATTCAAAATGGCTAAATACAGGGCAGAAAGGTGAAGCTACATGTGAACGCAAAACACACAGAATCGCATGTTGAAATGATATCAGGTCAATCACTTTAAGAATGCGAGTCAAATATAAACACACTTGAAACCAGATGCCTTTGTTCACCTTTTTCTCTTAGCCAGCGTACAACAAACACAGCTGAGAGGCAGACTGCTGCCATGACTCTGCTTGTCTGTCTGCTTCCCTGGAGGGCTGGTTAGCATTACCACCCGCTCCGTCTCCTTCTCTGTCAGACAGCATTTAGCATGAGGGCTAATGCAGCCAGCGCCCCCGTCTCTATATCCGTCTGTAGGTATGCAACTTTAGTCTGGGGCCAAAGGCTTTCCTGTCGGACACGTGCAATCTCATTCATTTTTAGGTCGAGGTGTAAGTTGTGCAATAAATCTAATAAAAATGGGCAAAATGACCTTGCAAAGAGAATGTGAGGCAGACATCGTGACATGTGCAATGTTGTGAGAATCCCTCTTGCACCGAGTCTTTTGTGTGCAAGCTAACCATAAGGGTCATCTTTTGATGCACACAGTCTAAAGTCACGTTTCAACCATGTGTTTTCAACACAACCAAATTGTGAACAAATGCCAGTGTTAAAAAAAATTGTTACATTTTTAACAAAGTCTTAGATGAGTGCAGATTTTGATATCAATAATAAAAATAATAGCTGGGCCATAAAAAGGGGGGATAGAGTCTGCAGGCAACCAGAATTCAACACGACACTAGTTTGTGAAATTGCAGATTTTGCACACAGTCACCACAAAACTGCTCATTTGTAATGCATATTCTGCTGTAAATTACCACCCTCCAGTCAGTTGTCAGGTTGACTTTAGCACTTTTCACCATGTTCTTTTTCTCTTATCTTTTAGTTTTTCTTTGCAGCCTCACTCAACATAAAACCAGACAAAGTTATCAAAGTAGCAAACAATTTAGCAGCCAAGCAATGAAATATTTCTAGAGAGCAAAAGCTGGAGTGAGGAAATAGACTTGGACAGTACTTTTATTCTTCTGACAAATAAGCTATCACATACACTATGTTCATATAAACTTTACAAGGCCATAATATAATTTTAGATTGCTGTGTCGCTCCCAAGTGGCCTAATTAATTCATGCTCCACATGATAACATAGCACTGCTATCTAACCCGCGACATAATAGAAGCAGCAACTCGTACCATACATGACCCCTGAGTTTTAACATCCTCTTGTTCGTAACGCTTTTATTCCCATAAGATCCTTGCAAACACAATCTGAGCTTCAGCAAACATAATCATTACCATGTTTGCCATTTTAGTTTAATATGTTTGCACGCTAACATTTGCTAATTAGCTGAAAGACAAAGTAGACAAGAAGGTGAATTCCACTTGTTCTAAACAATATAACTACTGGACAATATCACGAATAACAAAGTAATTGCATTTCACGTGATCCGTTACTAATGTTCATGCTGATTCAAGCGGTTTTAAAGCCAATTTCCTTGCTGACACCTCGCTCTGTTCACAGGCAGTGATATAAAATGCACTCAGAGACTCAAACCCCAGCCGTAATTAAGCTACTTAATCTTGAAGGTGATTATGGGCCAGCTGGTCACACACACAGGCAAACACGCACAAACATCGTCTCTCTATATCTGCACTGCAGACAGGAGTCGACAACAGGAGGGAGGGCATCAGTGTGTTTAAGTGTATGATGCAAAAAAAAAAAAACATCGATATGACAGTAAGAAGTAGTAAACTTCACATTCTTGTAGCATTCTGGCAAGTTGCGTAAATAAAGCAGAAGAGAATTTTTATTGTTCAGAAAAAATGGCTGGCTTTAGAATAGAGAAATAAATAAACTGTTGACAGTCTAGACACAACACCTGAGGGCCTCCATCTCTCTGCCCCCTCTCTGGGAAAGTGGCGAACATGTGCAGCTGCGCCCAAATTATTCATCCACTCGATGCTCAAACGGATACATGTGTGCAGTTCATATTTGCACGCTACAGTAGCCCTTTTGACAACAGAAGAGACATTTGCTCCTTTCCCCCCCTCTTACCCACCACCACCCTGCTCCCCCCCCCCCCCCCCCCCCCGTTTGATTTTTCTTTGTTATTTGCGGTGTTGAATTGCAGGAAACATTGCTCTTTTCAGAGGAGGGGGAGCAGTTTATAAAACAAAGACGACAACAGCAATGGATTCTACAAAACGCTGCTCTCACCCAAAACCCTTCCGCGCAACCATACTCGCTAAAAAATATAGCCCGAACCTCATCCACATCCACTTTATCTGTGTGTGGTCAGTGTGTGCAAGCTCAGCAGAGCGCACAAAGATCTGCAGTGACATCAGACTCATTCACACTATGTCCTCTGTCTACACTCACCACTAAGAGGTGCTCTGTTTAAAGGGCTTCTGTTAACCCCCTTCCCCCGCCACACACACACACACACACACACACACACAGAGAGCCCCCTGTGATCTCCAAATGACCACAACAATGTCAACACACACATCTGATTAATCACAATATGCAGGGTACAGAAGATCTAAGCAATCCATTTACTTTTCCCACAAATGCAACTAAATGAAAAAAATAATTATTCTCTTCTCTGACCATGCAACCTGCTACAAAGATTTCCTTGTGCTCAAGCTACATGAATAATGATAGTCAAGACTGTTTAGAGGGCCAACTGACATATGATGAGATCCTGATAACAGTAAAATGCAAATGCCGAATTGGACTGAAGCGCCTTTCATTCCTCGCTGAATTCAAAGAAATACACATCAGTTTGTGGGCTGTGTGCACAGAGGGCGTTGAGGGAGGACAGAAAGGTGGTCACATTGCAGCATTTTGGTCAGTTTCACATTATTGTGTTCAAGGTGCAGACCGGCGTGAGCGAGAGAAGAGCAAAAGCGTGAGAAGAAAAGTTTCAAAAGGGGACAAGAGAGCATCCCTTTTAGTCAGCAGAAAGCAACAGAGCTGCAGGCTGACACCAAAAAGGTCCAACTCCACATAATCTCTTCAGTCCTGAATGAATCGTGTCGGCATCAGCAGCTCACAAAGCAGGAAGTGAACAGGAAGTGTGGATAGTTCTGCAGCGGCCTTACAGGAAGTCATTCTGCAACAGCAGCACTCCATTTGGGAGCACTCATGCACTGAACTGGGAGAAGTTCATCAAAAGACTGCTTGCACAACCATGACCCAAATATTTCAATCTGACATCCGGATGATACACACAGCTCCCCAGTGGTAGTCAGAAATAAAATGAAACTACTATTACACATTTTGTAAGGCGACTGTTTAGCTATACAGTCTAAGAGCAGCTCAGAAAGCTAATTGCCTACTTTGGTCTGTTGATCTTTCAGTCAGCCAAAATCTGTTATTCAGCCCATAAACAAAAGACAAACTATCTGTTTCCAACGACTGTTGGAATACAGACAGAAAAACTACTCATCGAAACTGTAACTGTTATTAAAAGTCCTGACGGTTGCTTTCACTCCATCACAATATCTTTTAGTTTAAAAGTCCATTCATGCCGTTCTTGTTGACTTCCATGTCAGACGTTTTTTGCACTGCACGGACAGATGCACGCTCCCAGCTTCTTTAGCACCGACACCACAAAGTACATTCACATCGAGCTGTCAGGTATAAGAGCTATACAAAACAAAACAATATGCAACTAAGATGGGCCAATTAATTATAATGCCTGAAAAAACCCTGAAGCAGAGAGGCACCTTTACAGGTTCACCTCACTGCACACCATCCCCCTGCTGTCTTCCCCCCATGTTTCTCTTCACTGCTGCGTCCGAATAGAAACGGAAAAATGCCCCAAAAAATAATCTGACATGAAAACATGTGACCACCACCAGGCAAGGAGGAAGTGATGCACAGCTGTGAACGGCCAATTCGGGCGTGTGCTCCGCCACGTTTCCTGCTCTTCTTCCCTCCCTCGAGTTCAAA
The DNA here is from genome assembly GCF_027942865.1 of Odontesthes bonariensis. NCBI lineage: Eukaryota > Metazoa > Chordata > Actinopteri > Atheriniformes > Atherinopsidae > Odontesthes > Odontesthes bonariensis. The sequence continues at coordinate 17,626,681 of NC_134508.1, read as the reverse complement.
ATCACTGATTAGAAACGACTTCAGTGGCGACTCCCATCAACAAATGCATGCCTTCATCCAACCGGTGACTGTGAATCTGCAACAAGTTGGTCAACGGGAGGGAGGGGGCGCGGCGAATGTCGAGACCAAGTGTCAGAATGCTCTCATGAGGAGATTACACTGCAGCAGCACAATCCTGCAACCTGTAACTTCAGTACTGTAAGCTTGATGACTGTCTCAGACACACACACACACATACACCGTTTCCCACCAAATCCAGCTATTTATATGGGAACCCCCTTGGGACGCATGTAACCCAGACAAAGCCTGTGTGGCAAACTATTAACACACACAGGAAACAGGCGAGACTGGTAGCCGACACAGGACATACATCCAATAACAAAACACCACCTTTTTTTCCCCCTCCCATTTAAACCTTTTGTGTATCAGCTGTGAGAGGCCCCGTCTGCTCCTCTTGTTTTGTTTTGAAGCCAGTGGAGCACATTAATGGGATTTTATGAAAAAGAAGGCTTCTTTAAGATTGATTGATCAGTATCTCAATGGTAGCTTCCACTGCCTTTTAGCTATAAATGCCTCAGTCAGCCACCTGTGGGCTGGCAAAGAACACTTAATATTTTATAATCTGTTTGCAGACTCCCCCCTTTCTGCCTTATTACTGTCACCTCCCTGAACCACAACAGCGTGAAACACGAAGGACTCAACTCTGAGGTGAATCCTTGGGTAATCTGCTCAAATTAGCAGCCGTAGATAGCCTTCGGGAGGGTGGAAGTTGAGAAGGTGAGAACATCCAGTGGCGGTCACAAGTCGAGAGACCACAGCAGCGCTTAACAGATTTGTCTTTGTGCCTATTTATACACAGCCATGGAGGCTGACTTAGCATTTCAGCACTGGACGGCAGGTTTGCTGGTCTGATATGAGTTAGTGGCACATTGAGAAACAGCAGGGGACAGAGATCAATATGCAAATGGAATTTTACGCAGTGCTCATAACTCTCATGTCAAGTTTCAGCCAACATGCACATAAAGGCAGGATGACTGACATTCAAAGCAGGACACACAAACACTTGGAGCGAGTCTAACGTAAAGCTTTCAATGTGGGGGTAAACGCAGCACTTAACATAAAGTCTGTAAAAGGGAGCGGCACCATCCAGCAGGTGAAGTGAAACTGCACATACGTCTGTGTGTGTTAATGTATCTGTGAGTGTGTGTGTGTGTAAAGGACTCAATCCACTTATCCTTAGGGCATGTTTGCTTCACAAACAAGTCTATTTTGTAAATTAATGCAGGCGCATAAAGATGCAAAAGCCAGGCCGAGAGCAATTTAAACACAGCCACTAAGTAGGGAGTTATATTACATGCATGTGGTCATGTCTAACCTAACTGCATTTCAGTGTGTATGTGTGTGTGTGTCCAATCCATTCCTGAGGCGGTCAAGTCTGAATGCAGGGTTGTAGGCCGTGTCACTGAATGTAGAGACATTGTTTAAGGAAGGCAGAGCAGACACTCAGGAAGTAGATGCTGACGTCTAGAGTTAGTGTAATGCAGAATAACACTTGCACACACAAACTCAAAGTTCTGCACTGTATGTCGCACACCCGGGGGCAACACAACATGGTACCAATTAAACACCATCCCCTCTTATCAGCAGATGACTTTCTCTGGGAAAAAAAAAGCTTGGCGGTTTGCTGAGAGAGGGGGGGGGGGACACACTGCTTATGCGACAGGAAGTTATCCTTCTCCATGTGTTTATTTGCCTGCCTCCCATTTCCTGCGAAACACACAGAGACACTTTTTGTGGCACTCACAGGACATGTAAATATAGATCACGCATGATGAAAAGAAGCAGTGCAAGCCCGCCCACGAGGAGTCGTGTAATTACACAAACTGCTGAAGTTCCTGCCAATTTAAACTACAGAATTAACTGTACTGCTGCGATTAGAAAGCACTCCGTGTGGTCAGACTTCCCTTTGTGATTTTGGTAGTCGACAACAGTGGACACGAGGTTACACCATTGATCATCAAAAAGAAAAAAAAGAGCCAGAGCTGAACCCCATGTGGTGTGTCGTCTTCGCTCATTCAGATGCACTCCATCAACAAGCCTCTGTGTTGGCCACCTATGCTTGATTCAAAAACTTCAGTTGAGCAGCAGCCACCAAGCTCTCCGTGTAGTTTCTCTTTTCACCTTTTTTTTTCTGTGTGTGGGGGGGGTTGTCAGCAGCACCTACTCTACTTCCTGTTACAGTTTGTGCTGTGAACAAGCACAAAGGAGATTCACTTTGTGGCTGACTAAAGGCTGAAACCTCCCCCCTGGGGAAATGGAGCCAATTGTTTTGAGTCTCATCTTTAAAGGCAGTTCTGCGGGGTCAACACCCCCACCCCACCCTCTCAGACCCTGCTGAGTTCAATCAATGGATCCCAAATGGGTTCTTGATGGATAATTGTTACATTTCACAATGTTGTAGTTTGTTTACATGTGCATGGGTAACACAATTCTCTGATAAAGACGTGGTGGTCAGCTGATTCACCGGTGGACTTGAGGAAGCCTGGAAAGCTGCGACTTACATCATGGACTGTGGCCCTGTCGGACCACCACCTCAGCTCCACGCGCACACCCGGCATCACATGCGAGCACATTTACACGATCTCTCTTTGAATCTGCAATGATTTTTAGCACAGCTAATGAGCGACCAATATCCTCACAGCAGTTTGAAAGCGGCCGTGCTGGCAGAGCTTTTGGCTGCATATCCATCACAGGCAGTGAAGGAGGAGAGCATCCCTTTGTGCTCATTTCACAAGGCAGAATAAGAGAAGCCCCAAGAATTTATTTTAAAAGGCTCTGCTTTCACTAACCGGTAATGGGGACAATTTCTTTTTTTTTTGCACAAGCTAAGAGCAAACTGAACAGATAAGGTGAGAGCGCAGGTAGTCGTCTGAGAGAATAATCACAAAAATTGTTTTGGAGAGAAACGCCCATTCTCCTCTCTGCACCTGGCTGCAGCTGTCCTTGTTACTTCATCCCAGGTTAACGCGAGCTGCTGCACCCCAGAAAAGGGACAAATGCTGAAGACTGCCAACGTGAAAGCAGTAACCCGGAGCTCGCGTGGCACGTTTTACCTTGTCAATAAAGTGCACAGCACCACCCATGTACTGAAAAACAAGGTGGGACACTGCTCTCTGTATCTGTGCGAGCTACTGTGTCCCCCAAAGAGCCGATGCATTAAGAAGCGTTTGTAAAGACATTATATTATAAGTGCGCCTGATGCATTTCACCGATCGCCGGGAGTCACAGACACAATGTGGTCTGCTGAGGTCGGCATGTTTCCAGCAGACAGACGGAGGAGGCTTACCTCAACGCCACCTTCACACAGCAGTCGCCCTGGTTTGCCATGGTCGGTGTCAAGGGCCACCAGCGAGGTGTGGAGTATTTCGGCTGTGTTGCGGCTTCAGTGTGTGTGAACTGTGCGCGGCAGCGGCAGGGTTGGGTGTCTCAGGTCAGCGGGAGCAGCCGTCAAGACCTGCCGGCGGCGAGGTGCCTCATTAGGACTCCTCTGGTCTTCTTCCTCTCCTCATTTCTGTCTGACTGACGTCGGTCACATCGCAGTTTTGAACCCGCTTTTTGTCTTTCTTTCCGCGGTCTGTCGCTACATCCTGTTGAAACTGCGTGTAAGGGAAGCGTGTGCTGCTCTGCAACCACAGCGCTGCTCTTTGGCTTTCACGCTGTGTGCGCGAGCGCTGAGACGGTGCACTGGAGGGGGGGCAATGCTGCCTTCGAGAGCTGTCGGAAATATTGTAACCCGTGAAACTATTGCGCTAGACTAGACCACCGCTCAGATAATTCACCTCAGTGGTGAAGATAATTAAGGTCTCACTAAAATATATCCAAATAATTCAATAAAGCAAGCTGAGTGTTGTATTTTGTAACTACAGGGTGCTATAAATAGCTAATTGCGATACTCACGTAGCTGCTTAACTAAGCTATGATGCTATGCTTTAACCTCTACAGACCTCACATAATATATATATATAAACTTTATTTCAAAGACTCAAGGTCCAGTACATTAAAAAGACATTAAAAGAGCACGTTTTACCTTGTCATTTACAAATGGAAATAGATAGAAATAATCAGATTTAAGTCTTGACTATGTTAAATACGGCATGTTTAGCTGAGGAAATGCAAGTATTATACAGTACAAGGGTCAAATGAACGCGGAACAAGGTGCCGCCTTCTGTTGAAACATGCTTATAGCAGTGGACTTAAATGCAGCATAATCGCAGTCGATTGACACGCAGCTGTGCCAACAGCTCAATTAGTCCCGCCTTATTTTAAATAGACAGACCAATCAGTGACTTTAGAGAGCTGATGCAGCCCCGCCCAGCGACACACCCACAGCTCGCTGTAAAGAGTGATGCTGGCTGCACGTTTTCTGCTGCAGCATCTGAAGTCCGTTAACCATAAACAGAAAGGAGCTGTTCCTGACTGAGAGGAGGGGCCACCGGTGAGAGTCAAAGGCCACCTTGGGGGTCAAAGGCCAAAAAAACATTCGGTGGTTAATATGTTTGAACTTAAAGGTGGAGGTCATTTGCCCTGGCTGGCAGGGGAAGTAACACTAAACATGCTTCCCTCTGCTCAGTCACATTTTTGCAAAAGGGGAAATTGAAATCCTTTCCTTTTGTTGAGTCAAACAAACATGTTCTCTCTTGTCATTTCTCCTCAGTTTGTGTCACACTATATTCTTCTCTAAAGATTGGGACTTTTGTCTGTTCCTTTCCTCACCTTCCTGTAACAGTCTGGTGTGGCCATGTGCTGCTTGACCAATATAAATAATCCATGCAAAGTAAATGTACCACACTGCGGCTACTGTCAGTGCTGTTGGTACATTTTGGAGAATTGCAGTCTTACCAAATCCTCATCCTCGTCATCCACGATTTGCATCCGGAAGTGATGAAAACGGACCAATAGTTTGCGTGTCTGCACTGCAGTAAACTGTTTCCCAATATAACACTAACACACTTCAGTGCAGCACAGTATTTCACAACACCAGGCAGACCCGTGGCTTTGAAATTAATTGCATTGTGCTGTAAGCAAGAGCTATCTAAAAAGAGCTAAAAAAAATGGTCCTCCACTGTCACAAATGTCACTTTTTATTAGATGACGCACAGTTAAAAATGGTTGCTTGCACTTTAAACCCATTTGGTGTTGGCAAAGAGGGGCTTATGAGTCTAACAGCATGTGTGCTGGTGTGGTGGGGACCAGGTGGCAATATTAGTGCTGTACAGGCAGCAGTGCTGGATTCCACACAAGATTAACATCCAGTTATGAGGATAAAGCTGAAATCCCCGTAGATCAGCAGGGAACCAGCCGCCACAACTGGGACAACAGGACACACAAACAAGGGCACAAACACACACGCTTCTTATTTATTCCACCAAAGTTTTAACACCGGCTCATTGGAACTGTTACATAATTAGGTTGCCCTGTTTTCTTAAGCTTAATCTTAAACCTTTTCATTACTCTTCCGGCATGTTTACAGTTTTCCAATCCACTCCAGGTGTTTTTTTATTCCCCCCCCCCCTTGTTTCCAACCTCCTCATCACGTCACAGTGTAAAAAGCACATTTCATTACCATTTCGTCTGTGGGTTATAAGACTCGGAAGATATTTTAATTCTGCATTTGCAAAACTGCCGCATAATCCTGATATTTGGGGAAATACTGTAATCAGTCAAATTAACAGCGCCCTCATTGCATAAGAGGCGTTGAATTATAATCATTTTAGCTGCCCTGAGGTTCTATCAGTCACGGTGAGGTTAGCAGTTTTTTGTTTTTTTTCTTCAGCTTGGATTTTAGGTTTAGCTTCCTTCAGCAAGACACACATTCACCCACATTATTCAAATTTTTGGAGCTTATCTGCTATATCCTGGCTTGGAAAGATGAAGATGAGTCATAACTTTAATGTCCCCCAATATTTTTATGGCTATTTTCATATGCTGAGTGTATCATTCTTAAATCCAACATTCAGCTGTGAAAAAGAAACTGAGCAAAAATGCTGAAGCAGTGGGGGCAAAAACAAAGTCACCCGTGATTCAGAAGCTCGTACAACCACCTTTAGCAGCAATGAATGGAAGTAATCGTGTTTTGTATGACACTATCAGTCTCACATAATTTTTGAGGAATTTTGTTCCTTTCTCCTATACAGCTGGACTTTGAATGGGTCATTGCCTGGGATGCTTGGGATCACTGTCATGTTGCATGATTCAGTTTTTGAACAAGCTTTAGCTGTCAGAAAGATGGCCTCACATTTGACCCCAGAATACTTTGGTATACATAGGAGTTCATGGTCAACTCATTGACTACATTAAGTAACAGATCCAGCATAGATGCGTTTAACCCCATTAAAGTCTAGCATTTTATTTAACTATGTGCATCATGTGACCTTCCTCAACGCAATGGACCCAAAGAAAAGAAGAGAAATAGAGATGAAAGATGAAGCTGCACTCTAATGTATTCTCCATCCTTATACTTTGATGTGTCTATAATCCCTTGCATGCGTTTTCTATATTTGGCTTTGAAGCTCCATAAAATAATCCCCCCCATTCTTTAGCGGAACATAACTGTTTGAATTGGCCAGGATTACTCAAGCATACATTTTGTACTCTCCCTGGCTGGCAGAGGAAAAGGTGCATTGCCAAAATGACAAGTCAGGCAGTTGAAATTGTTTGTTTTGCCTCTTTCCTTGTCCTTCACAATTGGATGAGTTTAATAAGCGTGCATGGATGTTTGAAAGTGTCTGTGTTTATTCACAAGTGCAACAGAAGAGCAGTGTTTTCGATTTATCTGTGACAGCTGCAGTGGTGTGAGGCAGGGCAGCTCTTGGCAGTGTTGGCCCCCTGTTGTGTTTTGTCCCATCAGCCTGCAGAGCTTAACTCTCCCTGCTTCTTTTAACACAAGCTAAAAAAGCCTTAGCTTTCATGTGTTTTTTAAAACACTAACGTGACCAACTAACATCCAGCAGAAAGACAACTGCAGCTGTGATCAGCAGGTATCGTGTATACTACTAAAATGACAGCATGCCCATTGCAAGTTGAAGTTCTGGCACATGCTTCAGACTGGGCACAACGGTCATTAGTGGTTTTAGGGTTTCCTTGTCAGCTCAGACAGTGTGAATGACACTTCATGTCAACATCCATGGACAGGAAAAGAACCCTTGCTCATTTTTTATTTAGTTTTTGGCACAAAACTGCAAGATTCAACTTTGCTGAAGGGCGTGAAAATATGCCTGATGAATTTTGGAAGCACATTCTTTAGTCAGATGAGACCGGGGCAGATTTCTTCTTTTTTTTTTTCCTCCACAGATGGGGCCCAGCTTATTTGGCATGAAACTGGACATGACTACCACAGAATGAATCAGTGGTCGTGAAAGTGATAAACAGAGGTGGGAGTTTGATATAGGGCTGCATGAGTGCAAAAGGTGAAGCGAAGATGAGTATAGGCGACACCGCAAATGCCTGTGGATGTACAAAATCCTGACTCCCAGTCTGCAGAAGCTTAGCTAAAGAGGAATATTCCAGTGTGATAAAAGACCCAAAACAAAGTCCTAACAACCCTTAAGACTAAAACTAAAGAAAGAACTAAAAAGGGAAAACTTTGATCTGGCTCGATGTGACGCCTGATTGGAATTACCAATCAGGAAATTAAAAAAAATAAAGACTCAATTGCCAGGTGCTAAGGTGTGCTGATTTTTGTTACTAGGCTTTTTTTCCCCACAGGAACAAATGCCCTGTTGTTCAGTTATGAATTATTGTGTGACACAATGTTGAATTCTTTGACATTTAAGTCATGTTGAACAGGGATGTGTGGTGTGACTAAATCAGATGAATGAGCAGCTGTTTTGCACATCTGACCAGTCAGTGGAAATTGGGCCTTTGGGGAGGGATACCTCAAAGAGACTGGAGCTAAGATGGAGTGTTTTGGTAAAATGGTGGGGAGCTTTTGACATGGATTTTGAACATGAAAGCGTGTAAACAGGAAAATAGCAAATAAAATAAAAACCTATAGATGAGCATACTGTAGTGTGGAGTAATGTATTGTCCTTTTTTTCATTCTGGCTGCAGATAAATGCATTCATTCACACACCGATCATCAGTCGAAGAGGGACATAACAATTGTGAGTGATCAGAAATGAGTTCACTCTAAAGTAGACCTACATTCCAGTTTCCATCCCCCGGGGGACACTGGGCTGCATTTCTGCCCTGTCTCTGACGCTTCCTGCTGGGCTGTGAGCAGGCCGGGGTGAAGGCTGGAAGGTGGCTTATAGCGTCAAATCGCTGCAGCCTGGGGGTGTTGCAGAGAGGTAGCGATGTTCATTGACCGAGTTAGTGCTGCAGCACAGGCCATCAAAACCAGTGCGTGTGATGAGAGGAGGTCAACAGGGGTGGTCGTTTCAAAGTCCCCCACCCCAAGCTCAATGGACGCTTTCTGTCTTTATTTGTTTATTCACAAAAGAATAGTAGAGTACATCTGTGTCAGCTGACGTCAGACAGACCCCCATAAAGAGAAAGCTACCAAGACTTCTTTAAAAGAGCTTTTAAGGTTGGTATCTGTTTCAACCATATTTGAAGTGGGAGGATGGAACAAATTACCATTGTTTTATATCTGTTTTATAACAATCAATAAGATTTGTCAAACTACCAACTTATTTCATGTGTTCAACTTAAACTGTCATCTTACCCCTTAACCTACCATCTTGTGTCTCTAAAGGCATCCTGCACCTTGTTTCTATGGAAACAGCCACTAAAGCAGGCAGGCAGAGAGGGACAGGAAGATGTGCTGAAATGGCAGAAAAGCCTCTTTGTGCTCACAGAAGTTCTCAGTGCAAACGGCCTGGAGCCGGTACAGAGGGCACACTTACACGATTCCCCCCTCACACCAAAGACAAAGAGAGACGTGGAGAAATAGCTCATCACGAGACCTTTAAATTCACCTTGAAGCCATAAAACAAGAGCGGATCACTTACAGACTAGTGTTTTGTTAACAAAGAGTCAAGTAGATTCCCACAGCGAACTCAGGCAAAGGCACATGAAAATATCCACACCAACATTATCTGAAATACAATGTCTTTTTTTGTGCACAACCACACAGACACACACACACACACACACAATATCTCACTCAATTCTGTATCGGAAAATTGGATTGCTGCTCCGGATAACTTGATTATAAACACCCTCTGTCTCACACCGGGGCTGTATCACTTAATAAAGCTTAAGTGCGATGGCACGCGAGTGTGTCCATACTTATTCGCATACTGTATGAACACACACTGCAGCAGATTCATGTCAGCACGTTACCAGCCCAATTGTAAAGAAACATTAACTGGATCAAACTTAGAGTGAGCAAACATCGCAGTCACATAGGTACTGTATAGTGAGAACTTGAAAACTGACAGTGTCAAATATGTCAGGATTAGGTGTGTTGGAAAAATGTCTTTAAGCAAGCACATTGCCCCCTTTTTTCATTGTGCAGCAACACTGGGAGCAAATATAGAGCAGAATGGAAAAATACAGCAGGGATTTGTGCAGCTTTTGTATTACATGTGTACAGTGGAAGTGACGGACGAACAAGAAAACTCTGTAAATTATCAAACCACTTTGACATAATGATTTCATGTAACTGAAATATGCTGCATTTGTTTTGCTTGTTTGTTTGTTTTCATGATTGACTGACAACACAAAAGAAAATGTTACATGATTTTACTGCAACCACAGGGTTCCGAAGTCAGTACCATATAGAGTGAAATATTCATTGTTGAAATTTTGTTTTTAACTGTGGCTTATTGTCACAGAGCAGATAAGGATTTAACATCCAAACAATTTCATCATCATATCAGTATGAGTTGTTGTAATATATCAAACTGCCTAACTTTGTGGAGTGGTCTGAACAGAATCACCTGAAGTTGAACATCAGCAAGACCAGAGAGATGGTGATCGACTTCAGGAAGAAGACGCCTTCACAGCCACTAAGGATCAGGGGGGAGGTGGCAGAAGAGGTGGAGGACTACAAATACCTGGGAGTGGTGATTGGAAACAGACTCGACTGGGTTGTTGGAGATATTCTATCAGAGTGTTGATGCCGGCACCATTTTCTTTGCTGCTGTGTGTTGGGACAAAATCATTAAGAAAGCTGGCTCGGCACTTGGTCTCAGGTTGGAGTCTTTTGGGACCGTGGTGGAGACGAGGACACTGAATAAGCTGTTGTCCATTATGGACAATAAACAGCACCCTCTCCATCACACCGTGGTCAGACAGCGGAGCACCTTCTCACACAGGCTGCTTCAGATCCGCTGTCGAAGGGACCAATACAGGAAATCATTCCTGCCACATCACACTGTACAATAAAAGCTGAAATCAGTGGTCATTATTTCTCCGTATGGACTTTAGATGTATATGTTTACATGTTAAACATACCGCTCATTTGCACATCTCAAAACTGCTATTGGCACACTTAAATACTGCACAACTGCACATTTTTTTGTATATATGTAATATGACAGTTTTTACTTGAATTTTATTGTGTAATTACTATTCTAAAGGTTGAATTTTATACCTTTATTTATACTACTACTCAATAGTAGGTGCTTTTCTGTTTTTATTTTATCTAGGTTAGTTTATTTTACTTTTATTTCATCGTCTCAGGTGTAAATGCTGCTACTGCAAAGAAATTTCCCAGTTTGGGATAAATAAAGTATTTCTATTCTATTCTAACAGTTGGCCCTTAAAAAAGCAATCGACTTTATCTCCACCTTGACTAACTATACCATTAAAATCCTGCTTACGCACGTGCAAGCAACACGTGCACATATAATGACATAACACTCCATTTTGCATTACAAGTAGTTTGATTACTTGAGCGTTATTTCAGTCACTGACCCCGACCAGAACCTGCCCGCATATGACAAACATCACCTTTTTTTTTTAGTTCATCCCAGGATATTGACAGAGAGTTTATTGATTATAAACACCCCCACTCTCCAAGATGCTCAGTATTCGTACTCTGCAACTTTGGATTTTGAGAAATTTGGCGTAAAATAAGGAGAGAAAAGAAAAGGGACTGATTTATGTGCCAGGGATTTCGACATGTATTTAGACTGCTACTCTGTAGCTCCATCTAGTGTTCGATTATATGTAGTGCACACAGGAACGTTTTTTTTTTTGTTTGTTTTTTGTTTTTTCCCGTCACTCTTATCAGTTACACTTTCAGATTGTACCAGTGTTTTTTTTTTTGGTTTTTTTTGCTGTGTGGCATTAGTACTTATCTAAGGGCTTCCTTTACCACTGCAGTGGTTCTTGATTTGAAATAAATGAAACTGAAGGAAAACAATGTACTGCGCTTTATTACCTAACTCGTGCTCCTAAACGGGAAACAACTCCGTTTGTCATTTCGCACAAGGTACTCTCCTCGGCGGATCTGTTAACCATTAATCATTCATTATCTGAGGACCACAGCCTCCAGAGAGGACATTCTAACAGCTAACACAGAGGAGTGGCTGTCACAGGGCGAAAGACTTAATACCGTTTCGGAAGTTTATTGGTTTTACAGGGACTTTTGGCCTCTGTGGGGCAGATGAACGGGAGTGTATCTCAGGAATACAGGTGTGTTTTCAGCACCGGGAGCTGTCCGTGGTTTTGAACTGCGTTACGAAGGCTGAGAAGCTTCTTGGGTGTCTTCGGTAACATAGGGATTTAAGGGATGAGTGGTAGGCTCTCGCTTGTTCTCTTAACTGTTTTGCAGAATAAAGAAAAACATTCTAGATATTCACTTTGACCGCTAAAACTTTTACAACCGTCTATCCCTTGGCGGACAGTTGACACTCACCCCTGCAGCATGCTCCCTGCTCAGGAGGCAGCAAAAATCTACCACACCAACTACGTGCGTAACGCTCGAGCCATGGGTGTTATGTGGACAGTTTTCACCATCACCTTCGCTGTCATCACCGTGGTGGTGTTCATCCAGCCCTACTGGATCGGGGACAGCGTCAACACGCCGCAGGCCGGGTACTTCGGCCTTTTCCACTACTGCATCGGGAACGCGCTCACCTCGGAGCTCACCTGCAAAGGGAGCGCGCTTGACTTTGGCTCCATCCCGTCCGGAGCCTTCAAGACGGCCATGTTCTTCGTCGGGATCTCCATGCTTTTGATCGTTGGCAGCATCGTTTGTTTCAGCCTCTTTTTCTTCTGCAACGCGGGAAGCGTCTACAAGATCTGCGCCTGGATGCAGCTGGCTTCCAGTGAGTTGGACCAAAGTTTGCCTAGAGCTGTGTATATCCCCCTGACGTGGCTAAGATTATTTAAAAAAAAAATTCTGTATGAGGTTGCTCCAAAGACACATTTTACTTCTAAACCTAGCTTATCACACAACCACACTATAATCTTGTTATCAATTATTAAGTATTTCATAGTTGCTTTTGTTTTGACATAGTCTTCTGTATGATTGCCTTCACATTTGAATGTTTTAATGACCTTTTACAGATTGTACCTTTACCTATAGAAGATAGATTTTAAAATGCAGGAAAGGCTTTTACTACAGCTCGTCTTTCATACACAAACATCCATGTAATCACACAATATGAGCATCACTGTGCCAGTGTGATTTGTATGTGGAGTGTCGTTGTTATTCCAAGTCAGCCACAAATCTCAAATCCCTTCATAAAGGCAAAAACATAGAGAAACTGAAAAAAAAAAAAAAAATTGTGATACCTAATGAGCAATGGCAAATCAAATTTGAAAGGAGGACACATATAAAACTATGTGTGGCTGAGTTCAGGACACCCAGCACAACTACTCTTTTTATTAAAAGTCACACAGTCAGACAGTTAACAGTCACAGTGCTATAAACGTTGTCCAGAGAAAGGAATGAAGGACTGTAAAATTCAATACATCTCTCCTAATTTCTGCAGTTCCCTCCGACAGACACACTCACTCAGACACAGAAGTGAAACACGAGTCCGCCTTTGAAACATGAACATGCAGCTCGTGAACAGATGTAGCTGCAAGTGAAAGCACAAGCCTGTAATGAAACGAGTCATGAGAGAAACCCTGAGGTGTGCTGTTACACTTTCTCCTCTGCCTCTTCAGACGTCTCACACCTGCTGTTTAGTGCGTGCACACAATTGTTCTTATGCATCTGTTTTGTGGGGGCCTAGTTTTAGTTTTAGGTTGAGGGGATCAGGAGTTTTTTTAAAATGGGAACAATTTAACTCATCTTGATTTCAGGACAGGTATTTATAGGGCTGTTAGAGGAGTAGCATGGTTTTTATTTATGTATTTTAATGCTTCTTCCACTCCCTGCTGCAAAGGCTTTTATTTTATGTAAAGCACTTTGAATTGTTTGTACATGAAATGTGCTATATAAATAAATTTGATTTGATTTGATTTAAAGCAAACTAGGATTCAGGACAAGATGCTGAGTAAAATACCTCTCTTCAAAGGGCCTTGTATTGGTTGAGTAGACAAAATACAAAACTGCCCTTGGTAGTGGTGAAAGAGGTCTTAAATGGCACTCTGAGCATCGTGTATGATGCCGAATAAAAAACAAGATGATACTAAATTAATTAAAAGAGAGATTCTTCTAAATTAACTTGAGTGGAAGGATCTTAATAACTTAGTGAAATGGTTTAAAACTCTTGAAATAAGAAGAAGGTATGTGATACCAAGAACTCTGTGAAAGTGAACAGGTGTGTGAGGGTCAGAGAGTGAAAGTGAGATGCAACATGTGTGTGTATGTGTGTGTGTGTGTGCCATGTTTCACCTTATCATGCTGAGGTGGGATGGCACGAAGCAGACTATATGCATCGTTTATAATGATGCAAGATGCGCTTCATTAATAATTAAACATTAAGTAATCATAAGAGCTTCAATAAGAGAAACTGGACTTCTTATTGGAGCTTGAAGACGTTTCACCTCTCCGAACGGCTTTTTTAGTTTTATACTAGATGGTGGGGAGTATCAGCTTATAGAGGGGGTCATTACAGTCACGTGTGTCACTGAACCTCCTGACCAATGTGAATGTCATTTGAGTCATTATTGCTTATGAATTGTCTACCTGCCTGAAAAGGTGAGTTTTGGTCACAGGGACCAAGGTGCGAATGGTTGTGAACTGGGGAGGAGAGACAATGCTGCACTGTGCCGGGAAGGTGATACCTGAGACCCCCCCCCCCCCTCATAGAATTACAATATGTTTGCACCTGTTCTTCTTAGCTTCTCAAACAGTGTGGTTTGGTTGAATTGTCCTTGCTGATTTGGCAAAGGCCCAGTTTGGATATTAACAGGTTTCAAGGGCTTTCTTGGAGTGCTGATGTTCCTTTTGTTTTCTCTCAGCCCGGTGATATAGAGATCTGATGACAGCCAGTTTGTGTTCTAATGTGTGGATTTCCTGTAAACCTCAGTGTTAAAACTTCCATCCTCCCCATTAAGCAGCTTGTAGTCTTTTGCATGCTCCCTCTTGAACTTGATGTTGCTGTCCATTAAGTTGATGTGCTCTGTGGGAGCCTCCATTTCTTGAGTTTTGATCGTCTCTCGAGCGTCATCCACATTTCTGAACCAGTGGCTTGGTGTTGTTCCTTTATATTAGCTCAGTGCTTTGCTGTCCACTTCCTCCATATAAAGGCTAGTGATACTCCCCACAATCTAGTTTTACAACTGAAGAAGCTTTTCGGATGAGAGGTGAAACGTCCTCAAGGTCTAAGAAATCCAATTGCCCTTATTAGAGCGCTTATGATTACCATGTCCTGGATGACTGAGAATCTTCATCAACATAAACATTAAGTACATTTGTTTTCACAGAAGTACAATTTTTTGAAAGTTCGCGTATTAGATCACAACAAGAGCTTAGAAATAGTTTTCACCGCCCTCATCGTACTGTGCCTCTCATCTCTCAGGTACATGCATGGTGATTGGCTGCATGATCTATCCTGACGGCTGGGACTCAGAGGAGGTGAAGCGCATGTGTGGCCAGCGGACCGACAAATACACTCTTGGCAACTGCACAGTGCGCTGGGCTTACATCCTGGCTATAATCAGCATCATGGACTCGCTCACCCTCTCCTTCCTGGCCTTCAGCCTGGGCAACCGGCAAGACAACCTGCTGCCCGAGGACTTCCAGGTGGAGGGAAAAGGTGCGATGGTGAAGGCAGGAAGGAGAAAAGCAGGGGAAGGGGAGGGAGATGGGGTGAAAAGGAATACTTTGCTGAAGAATGGTAAAATTTGATTTGGGGAAGGGACTTAAAAAAGAGGGATATGGGAGTTTAAGCAGGAAAACAGTCAGAGGAAACTTGCTTTAGATGGTTTTAATGTGTCATCTCGAATAAACTGAGAATGCATTAAACCACTTTTAATATACTCGGATTTTGTAAGGATACAGCTGAGTCATTAAAATTGACTAAAGTCATTGTCTGAGCTGATAATTATGTCTTCAGTAATGATGTTTTTCTATTAACTACAGATAACGCATAGAGCCCTGATGGATGATGGAGGGAGGAAATGGTTAAGACTTTACCAGGAGCCTGATGGGATTTAAATATACTCCAAGGCCTCACGACCGCCAGTGACAACCGAGAAATCCAAAAGTTCAACGTGTCCTCCTTATTACAACAAAAAAAAAATCAAGTTTTAAGTCACCAATCAATCCCAGATGTGGACTAAGCCTTTAGGCATTTTCTTTATGATTTTCATGTGTGTTACAGTTAATGATTATTTCTGAAAACAATCAACATATAAGAGAGGGCATTATTTAATCAACAGTAATTTAAATATCCTCAAAATCCATGTCTAAACACATTTTTGAGGTACTTTTGTTTAGTAGGCTATTACTATTTATTGTGACTTTTATGTTTTCACTTTGCTATTTCAGAGGGAAATGTATTTTCTACGCGACAGAATTTTTTTAAGACTGTTAATTACATTTAACATTAAAAGTTTTAGAAATTCAACTAATTGTTGAAAATTAAACCACTAATTTCAAACCCTCTTTTGGATTCTGACAACAAAAAGTTTGTAGCCAGTGTCTCAACTAAGATGTCTGTTCATGAATGATTAGCACATTTTCAATACCATGTCAAATACCATCCATCCATTTTCTATACCCGCTTAATCCAACTGTAGGGTCGCAGGGGGCGGGCTGGAGCCTATCCCAGCCGCCATTGGGCAAGAGGCAGGGCGCACCCTGGACAGGTCACCATTCCACCACAGGGCAACACAAACGCACTCACAATCACTCCTGGGAACAATCCTAGAGACATGTCAAATAGCAGTTTAGCAAAAATCTTGTAATGTCTTACATGTGTTAAAGACTCATAAGCTCATACTACTATTATCTCAAGAACAGTTTCAAATTGATGAGGCGGATGCAGATTTTGAAAAATGTTTATTCTTTTTTACCTACCAGAAGAAGTAAACAAAGGAAGACATGGACAAAAGAGACCCGTAAAAAAAAAAAAAAAAAAAAAACCTAAGCATGGCAACTATGATGGGATTCAATTTTTTTTTTCTTTTTCTTAAAGTATTTATATTTAGTACAATCTTTATTTCTTTCAAATGCAGCATGTCCACCTCTTGCACACCTTAAAAAAAAAAACAACGTATCACCTGATTAGGATCGAATCATTCCAAAGAATGTCGAAGCTTTTTTTTTTCCCCTCAAGCCCTTCAGATTGCTCTGCTTTTTCATTCTTCACAGCTTAAGTCTTGTTCATGCACTGCTTTAAAGACCAACTCTTTGGTACACTGCACCATACAATGGGCGTGGAGCTACAAATAGATTGATTTGACTCTCAATGTGGGAAATGACTAATTGAGCCTCTCCAAAACAGGCAAAGGAAAGGGAATCTGAAACCACAATGGTGTATATCATCTGGCAACTCGTGCATCAGGTAGAGAAGGATTTTTGTTTTAAGTGTTGTACCAAATGCTGTTTTTTTTTTTTTTTTTAACTGTATGCTTTCCAACCTTGTGGTGCTGTCTTGTATACAAATCTATGAAAGAGTATTTATTCATCTTTTTTTGTTGGTGGTGATAAATGTAACTTGACAGTGCTTTAAAGATCACTAGTTGCTCTTCAATCCAATTCGCACTGTGCAGCGATGAACTTTGAGCGCAGAGTTTAAAGACAGACGCATCAAAGCTGGCACACATGATGACAGGCAAACAGGAACAGACTTGGCTAATAAGTGAACTATACCATAACACTATGTGGCTTTGATGGCAATCTTTAGGTTTCTGTTAGCATCCTGCCTTCTGTTTTAGTAGAAAAGTGCAATTTTATTCAAATTCTGGCAGAGAGTAATGTACAGCAGAGGGCTGCAGTCAAAGAAAAAAAAAAGAAGAGCAAGACTTATTTGTTCTATGCAGCAAGTAAAAAAAAAAGAAAAAAAGAAAAAAAAAAAGCCATAAATACAGGGAGAGAACCTCAAGCTCTTTCTATAAAACAGTGAAATCCATTCCAGGACAAAGACTCAGCAGCAGTCCATCTCTCAGTTGTTTGGAAGTGTGTAGGTGGGCTGAGACGTGACATTATGGCGCAGGCACGATGAGGCTCTTGCAGACGTGAATGTATTTACTGTATGTTTGGAATTTCAGGCCCTTCAATCATAAACGATCCTTTCACAACATGAAGAGTAATGTTGTGTGGTGTGGGTGGTCTCTAGGATGTGAGCCATGGATGGGAGAGGCACTGGGCCGCGGTGGCCCTCCTTTCAGGCACCAGGTCCAGCATGGGCAGCAGGAAGCTGCTGAAAGAGTGAGCCTCCTCTTTGGACCACTCGTACTTTTCAACCAAGACGTCAAACAGACCCCAAGGCTTCAGCTTGGTGATGTGGCGCAGGTCGCCTGGAAGAAACATGTTTAATACATCTAAGTCCAGAGCTTAAACGTACCTAGCTCTGTATAGAACACGGCTCAGATGCATTTTTGAGTGATCCATCAATGGTGCAATGTGTAATTTAATTTGCAAGTTCTGTCTGCATGTAAGCAGAATTCTGTTCCTTTGAGTTGTCACTTTTGCAGCAAATACCTAAATGACAGGATTTGAAAGTGGAAGTAGTTAAAGCATATAGCTAGATGCAAGAGCAGCTAGATGTTTACCTTTCTTGGTGAAAAACTCCTTTGTGTATTTGCCTGCTAAGATCAGCTTCCGGGGAACTTTGCCCAACAGCTCGATGATCAGTGCTATGTGATCTACAGTGAGGCAGGGAAATACAAACATATGCTGAAGTACCAAGACAAACTGAACGATGAGAATGGCTGAGCTAATATGCGGAGAAAAAAGCTGCACCAAAACAATCTGTGATAAAGGCGTTTGTAGGAACAAAATATACTTTAAGTAACTTAAACTGACTCTAGCTCTCAGGTTGCATTATGTAAGGGAATTCCTCTTCACTAAATCTTAGATATCTGATGTTTTGGCGAAACAAACCTTCATCTCTGGAGTAGTCTTCTCCAGAGTGTGGCTCGAACAGGTAATCTCCGGTTGCAAGTTCAAACGCCTGAGGACACAAACACACAAGAACTCAACAACCAATGGATGAGTGGGTTAAATTATTCAGGGTTACACAAGTATGACTACTTGAGAAAACAATGTAAAATGAATGTTGAGTCATTTTCATACACTATTTGCATTTCCATCTGTAATTTGAGCCACTGTAGGCTGAGTTTTGAGCAAAGTGATGATCCAACTCTGGATCTTTCCTACCGCTATGACAGAAATACATGTGTAGGCAGGGAGGTCAAACTTGCAGTATTCTGTGGGAATTTAAATGTACACTGTGGAGGTCTGAAGTCTCTACTGCATCTTGTGATGCAGTAGAGAAATGTTTTCTTTTTCCTTCCATAGACTTACATACAAAGCATGTACAAAATAGACAAAATATTAATGAAATTTAGCACATTTCTGCTGATAATAAAGAATAATTAATTAAAATTATTTAAGTACTAATACTGCAAAACAATAACTATATACTGAATAAAAAAAATAAAATAAATGGATACAGGCACTGTGTGTCGCCTATTCAGAGTGAACATGGTGCAGTTTTAAGGAAGACCTGATGCAACTGAGGGAGCTTATTAATATGGGGGTCTTTATTTCACACACATCTATGCAGTTCAACTTCTCCTGCTGGCCATTAAATTCACATTTCCACAATGGCTTCACTTTTCAGACCCAGATTCCTGGTTTTTTAAATATAGTCAGTTCCACACAATATAAATGATCACACTGAAAGTTACCCCAGGGGGGGACCTGAAATAGGGTGATGAATGGGTTAGCAATAGAGCTTAGCTTTGGGAGAGAAGATCAGATTTAAGATCAGATTTATTGTCATGTTCAGTCGTACACAAAATTTCTCCTCTGCTTTTAACCCAAACAGGTTGGCACCTGTTGAACACACACATGCACCCGGGTTACCATGGGGGTACGGTGCCTTGCTCAAGGGCACCTCGGCCGTGGCAAGGAGTTGGACTGACACCATTCTAGCTGTCAGTTTCACCAATAGTGGCGAGAGTCGGACCGCCAACCTTCCGGTTATTGGACGACCCAGTCTAACCACTGAGCCCTGGCCGGCTCGAGTGTTGTTCCACTGATATAAGATTCCAGCTGCTCAACAGTCCTGGGTCATATTTGTCATATTTTGCATTTCATGAGTTGCCAACAGATTTAAACTGGTCAAAGGTCTGGGCTGCAGGCAGGCCAGTAGAGTTTAGCATAGTCTTGCTGAAATATGCAAGACAGGCTGGCAGGAAGCATATGCTACTCTAAAACTTGTGTCTATCTTTAAGCATTAATGGTGCCTGTCCAGTGTTGTTCCATAGGCACTAATACACCCCCATACGATCAGAGAAGCAGGCTTTGGCATCCAATAGTGACTTTCAGCCATGTTCCTTGATCACAGAGATTCTCTTAATCTTTTGATGATAATATGTACTGTAGATGATTGAAGATTCAAAGTCTTCACATTCTTTGACAGATGCTACTCAAACATTACTCCACGATTTGTGGACGCAGGTTTAAGCTGATTGCTTCTGAGAGACTCTGCCTCTTTAAGGTGCTCTTTCGATGTCCCTTACAAACCTTTTTGAGACATATTGTTGCGAACACATTCCAGGTGACCTAATATTTTTCACGATATAATAGTAAAATATCTCACGTTCAATGTTTGATATATTTTCTGTTTTTTTATGAATGAAACATTGGTTTTATGAGATTTGCAAAGCAATACATTCTGACTTGGCAAATATTTCACACAGTGTGACAATTTATTTGAACTTGGGGCTGTATATTAAATTGATCTGACTGACAACTTCTGCCGATATTCCCTTTTTCCTTGATCTCATACACTACAGTATATACACTGCATTTTGTCCAAAACTACCACCATGATAGCCAAGTTCTCAGCTTGGCTAATACAAAGTATGACTTGCACGCACACACACACACACACACACACACACACACACACACACACGTTATCCAAAGTGTGTGTGTGCACATGTGTCTGGGTATAGGTCTGTTTTACCATGCAGGCTGTGCTCCAAATGTCTGCAGGAGTGCTATAGCCGGATCCGATCAGCACCTCAAGAGAACGGTACTGGCGAGTCTGGATGTCATCTGTGAAATGTTTGTTCTGTAGAAAGAAGGGAAACATTGTGAATGCTGTGACAGTAAAAAAAAAAAAAAAAAGGTAGTTAGTAGGTATTTAAAAAGTATATAAGGATCAAAAAAACAGTACAATCATTAAACTTAACATGTACCAAATGGCTACAAGATGGAAACCAAAATGACCATTTAGGAAGGGCTAAAGAAACATGACAAAAGCCAAATGTGTGGCTCTAGTATTTTTTTATATATTTTTACTCACCACCCAGCAGGCATTGCCTAGGTCAGCAATCTTAACCTGCAGCTTGTCAGCGTTCAGGGGCTCCAGGGGATTTACTAACAAACCGCCTGCTGAACCTGGTAAAGAGGGAACAGATGAAAGACTGGGACTAAGTGAAATTTTAATTGACGTGACAACATTCAATTCATAGCTTTGTGGACTGCAACTTAAAATACCACAAGAGGAGGATGGAACTGCAATCTGTTTACAGTGTGCAGTGAGAGTTTAACCATAAGACACATTACGGGAGATGCTGTAAATCTGTTGGGGGAAGAGTGCTGGAATTGTGCAAAGATATAAAAAAGTAAAAAGAAATATTCCACATGCGTCAGTCGAACTACTGCAATCTTTGTTTTAACACATCCTATTCAACTTCAGCTCCAACTGAAGATCATACAGCCCACACGCCAACACTTCAGCTGAAACTTCGAAGTTTACGACCTCCTCTGCCTTAAAGCAGTCTGATTCCCAATGTACTTATTGTCCTCTCATATAGTTGAATGTTATTACAGATTTTGTTAGACTGAAGTTATGCTGTATTTTCAAAGTCAAATGATTTTCTGCAGTTCAGTGTCAGTGGGTTCTGTCCTTCAAACTGCAGTGTTTTTGAAGAAATCAGAGTAGGCAGATATGTGTCCCAGACTACTTCCAAGAAAAGGAAATATGGTTACAAATAATTCCATAAACGATGGCATACAAAATTACACATTCAAAATATTTTCAGATACCAGTCTACATCCAGAAAAACATCAGGAAAGACATGATCAATTTCACAATAATAAGTAAGTCTTGTGTACTACAATAAAGGGGAAAATTAAAGGTTTATTCTTCAACTGACCACTCTGGCTGTCCTCTTCATTCTCTCTTTTTATCTCTCCTTGAGTGTCCACGTTGTCCGACCTTTTTTCATCTCTTTCATTTTCCTTTCGCTCTGCAGTGACATCTGAGCTGAGGGAGGCAGGAGGTTGCTCCAGGGTGGGGTCAGGTTCTTCGTGTGAGGTGTTACGGGTCTGATGCTCCTCTTTCTTACATAACGTGTCTTGAGCCTCTGAGGTGTTTTCTGGTTGGTTTGCATTCTGCTGGTCCTCCTCTTCCTCTGCAGACTGCTTGGTCTCTTGTACCTCTGAACTGGTCTTGCTCTCCTGTGAGGAGCTGTGGCCGTTGCAGTTGACTTCCATCCCGTTTTCTTCCGCTGCAGCCTCTCTTAGTTCATTTGGCTGAAGCGTCTGTTGGGGCTGCTCATCGGGAGTTGAATCTGTGACAAAAAGGGACTGGATTAATCTTTGGAGTTTCTAATGAAGGATTACTTGTCTTACAACTTGACTTTTACTGGCTCCATTTAGGTAAAAGCTACTCGTTCTATCTATGTAAATTTTTTTTTTTTAAGTGCCCCATAAACTCAAATTTGTTTTTAGACATATCTTGCACAACCGGTCACCTATTATAACACTACCAGTGCCAACAATGACAAAAATCTTGTTTCGAATATAACTGATGATTTTTTTAAGTGTAATTTCTTGAAAGAAGGCAGAATGTTGGTGACTCACCCCGCACCAAGTAGTGCATACCAATGCCATTTTTCCCACCAGAAATTTGCATGTAAAAGATGTTTTTCTTAACCCCTTCAAATTACAGAAAAATGTGCTTTTCCATTAGCCTGGCTACGCCATCCTACGTACTTCCGCCCAAAGATTTTGGCTCCGCACATAGTCTGGCCAAATCCCCCTACCTCGGTTCGCTCAGTGTTTTGCCAATCAGCAAACAGTTGCAAGTGGTGACGCAGAACTCACGCGCGGAGTCCATTGTAGTCCATATAATTGTAGTTCAACCGCAGCGGAAATAAACATGGCGACGGAAGAACGCCAGAAGCTATCCATGAAGTTGTCTCAACTCTGGAGATCATTACACAATTAAAACAAGAGCAAGAGGAATGCCTCGTCAATTTTGTTAGTGGCAAGGATGTCGTAGCTCTCCTTCCAACTGGCTTTGGGAAAAGTTTGATTTATCAAATGGTACCGGTATAATGAAAGCGGATGTGGGAAGCGTGATTCGCGAGCTAGAGCCTCACGAGAGTAAGCATGAACCTCGGCGCATAACCTACGTCCTTTCTAAACATTACTGATTGGTTAAGGGACCTCCAATGAATTTAAGTTGCTGAGTAAGGTCCCACCCTCCATGGAAACGGATTCCTCTTGGGTTTTTCCAGACTGTTTGACGGAGTCAACAGTCGGCTTTCGCCCAGGCTACTTTTCCATAGCATACCCAAAGTAAACAGAGCTCCATACACACCAGTTTGAGAGTGTGTGCGTGTTTGTGTGTTAAGGCGAGTCAGAAAGGCAGAACCCAACGCTTTTTCCAATGGCACTGCTGTCACTTAGCTGGTTATACAGTGCCTTGAAGTATGTAAATACACAGGACTGCAATACTGAGGATCCTCCACTTGGTCTATGGGAATTACCAAGGGGGAACAGGGGCAGCGAAACGAGGATGTCTTTTTTGCACCGATTACGCATGACCATTGAGAGAAAAACGGTACTCTATTTTACGAGCTTTGCTGGACCACAATTTCTCATAAGCATGACTTTCTGTGTTATTTAGGTGCGGGACACTAGCCAGGAACAGAAGCACAAAGTGCAAAATGCTGTCCTGTAAACGGGTCAAATTAATCAGTCTCATCTCTTTTTATCTGAAAGTTGTTGGTGTCATTTTGGGTCCCTCCGTGTCAGACATTCAACTCAGTAAATGTGAGTTAATTGAAGATATATAAAAAAAAAAAAAAGCTGAGTCCACTCTCACAGCCCTGAGCACAACTCTCAGCAGAGCTGGTGCAGAGCTGGTGCAGAGCTGGTGCAGAATGGTGTGTGGCACCTGCTCAGGCCACTAAAGTTGTGAGCAGTGAATTATTTAATGTGCCCCATTTGATTCAAGCCCAGGATCTGGCCAGTCATTTACCTGCGCTAGAATGGTTAGCTATGTCTTGCAGTGTGGCAGACATAGAGAGGGTAGCTGAGGAAGTTGTATCTTCAGTGGTCTCTGTTGTTTCTTCATCCTCCTCTTCCTCTCCACCTTCAGGTAGAGCTCCTCCCTCCATCTCCTGAATTCTCTTCTCCAGCAGTTCTGCTTGCTTCTTTTGCTTCTTCTTCATCTTCTTCTTTTTGTTCTTTGACATTTTGGCCATCTGTAGAGGAAGACAAGAGGACAGTTTGTATTCTGGCCTGACTCAAAACTATATCTTATTGACCTCAAATCAGAACATTTGGTTGAAAAAACAGAACTTACTGGTTTGGGTGCAGGGGCTGTACTCACTGTGGAAAACAGGGAACAGAGGATTACAATGTTGAATGATAAGTAGCTCATCCATGGACTATAATTAGCATTCTGTTCGCGTGGCTGAGCAGATTCACACCAAGCTGTACTAATAGATTGTCTGTACACTGGCACCAGGCTCAGCAGGAGTCACACACTCCTCTAAGCAAACTGGTAATTTCCATAAGCAATCCAGTGGTGATTCATAGTGACACATAGCTAAGCTCTCTTCTCTTTTATTAGAAACAGATTTAGTCAAAAGACAAGTTTCAGAACACTTATATCACATGGAGTACATGGGATTATATTGAAGAGCTGAAAGAATCATGTTTATTCTAAAGTTATGTCCAGTTTGTGGCCATGGTAACACACAACCTTAAAATAAGATCCACTTAAAAACATTAATTGATCAAATTATCTGAAACAGAAGTAACGGTTGTTTATTGGAATAGTATCAATCTATGACAGTTGTTCACTTTTCAAGTAAACTATCAAATAAATACTGTAATTCAGGAACATAATTGGATACTGGACCTGCTAAACAGCAAAACTCTTGCTAGTCAGCAGCATGTCAAACAAGCTACAATTATTTGAGAAAGGTCGTGACCTGCAGATCCGGAGGGAGGCGGAGCACCAGACTTCTGCCACTGAGTAGCTTCAGCAGCCATCTTCTTGATGTAAGGCTCGTTGACTGTCAGGAGAATGTTCTCTGGTTTGATGTCCGTGTGGATGATCTTACACTTGGTATGGAGGTATTCAAGGCCCTGAAGAACCTGCAGTGAAGAGCGAGCATCAAGATGAACAATTTTCTTGGCTTAAGGAGAAAAAAATGTATCTTTCTTTACCACAAAGGGCTTTTGTGAGCTTACTGTAGACTTAAATAAGGCAGATACATCTGATGTGTTGCCTGCGTTGTAATAAATAAACACCGTTGTCTCTCTCTCTATGTATATATATATATATATATATATTATATGTTTTGGAGAACAGTACCTGTTGTATGATGCTTTTAACACAGGGCAAGGGCAGGCCTTGATAATTTGACTTTATAATCCACTTCAGGAGGTGGTAGCCCAGGACCTCAAAGACCATACACACATCTGGAGAAATGCAAGTCAAGGACAACTAACATGATGAAATTACCACCATCTTAGTTTTCTCTACCTACAGTGAAACAGACCCTTATAATATATTAATTTACTTATGGAAAGATTATTCAAAAAGGACAGTTTCCTGTCCAGGGACAAACACCTTTAGTTCTCGTAGTAGTAGAAGCAGGCTGCATGAACACAAAGCATTAAACAAGTGGCATGGGAAAGAAAAGAAATGGAGTGCATGTCACTGCATCAAGGACTGAGATGCTGTAAGACCTGCATAAGCTCAAAACTAGCAGAGTGTCGGATGAACATCTGTGTAAATTTGTGACATAATAAAATTGCTCTGTACTTAAGTCTCCCAGATGAAAGGCACTGAGACTGGATCTGGCCACTGCTGTTGCATTCAAACTCAGTGAATTAAAAAGAACCGTGGCTGACATGTGGGTATCTTTAAAAAGAAAACAAAATGCGTCAGAGAGGGGTAATTGATGTAGAGCCTGAGGTGGTGCAGCTGTGGATGTTCAACACTAGCGTGAATATTTGGCCAGAAAGGAGAGCAATCGTTATGCACACACACCGTAAAACTGACAAGGCAAAAATAGGACGAGAACGTGGAAAGATGCAAAGCTATCAAGCATTTTCTTACGTCACTTGTTAGAAAAATGACGGCAACAGAAGACACAATATTTACACTTGGCACTAACAGAAAACTGTCAATATATTCCATTTTACTATAACTAACACATTTTGATGCAAAAATTAACACTAAAGCACTGTTCAGTTTAGAGTTTGCAATCTAGTTAAAAGTGGAAGGAAATTTAATCGTTAACAATTGATTTATTTCTCAAAGGATACGAGTTCCATTCATGCCAGAAATTTTGAAGTCGTCTAGCATCTGCACCACTTTCTCTCTGTTGGGGTCTCTGGGATCAGTGTTCCTCACCTGGAAAACACAAACAGTGGCAGAAGTATAAAATCAAATAAATAGAGTACAGTATAATGTGAAGTTATTTGTGTGCCTTACAGATTTGAGCAGCTTGATTTCATCCAGAGCCGTCTCGGTGTAATGTTCAGCACTTTTTACAACCTTCATGGCAACAAAGCGCTTCTCCCTGGAAATAACAAGATCAAAATTAGTAATGAGGTTCACATAAGGATAATATGTTCTTTGATCAATGGTGAAACATATTCAGTACAATTTTAAAACATGCATAAACATAGTCAAGTTAAAGAGCTCACTTACTGGATGTCCCAGGCCAGCCACACAGTGGAGAAGTGCCCCCAGCCCAGCTTACGGATCACATGATATCTCCCACTGAACAGATCTCCAATCTTCACATGATGATATCCACCTGACCAAAGACACATGCATGCAGATACTGTGAAACACTGTGTTGTATTAACACTAAGCAATCAGTGTTTCTGTGTATGAAGATGAAGCGGGGCTGTTGAGCCATTTCAGTTAAAAGCCATCAACAGGTATTCTGTAAAAACTTGCTGCATATTTGCTTACTCAAACTTCTTAAAGTGTGTTCATGTAAAAGTTAAAGTGTAGCTTCACCCCAGCACTAAGCCTAAACTCCAGCAACTGTATGATTTTGAAAAATGCTAAAAAAGAGAACGAACATTTTGTGAGGACGCTGAAAGGGGAGGGCAGTGTGTGTGAGTATGAGTAAGACAGGACCTGCTCAGCGACTGGGCCAGAGGAAAACTGACAGAAAGCATTGGAAGAGAAGTCTTTGGCGTTTTACCAAGATAGCCTGAGCAGTCATTAATAGGGATGGGAATCGAGAACCGGTTCTTGTTGAGAACCGGTTCCCAGTGTTTCAATTCCTTGGAATCGTTTGGCGATTTTGCAAACGATTCCCTTATCGATTCCAGTGGGCGCGAATGACGTCACCACGCAACGTTGCGTGGCGAGTCCGGCGCAGCCAGCAGTCAACAGTAAACATGGCGCCAAAGCAGTACAAACGCTCGAAAGTTTGATTACACATCCCTAAAAAAGACGACAACAGGGCAACTTGCAAAGTGAATATTTCACCAAAGGGAGGAAATACTACCAACATGCAATAACTATGAATGAATGTTTAACGTCAGTGAATCTGAACCCAGCAACGTTAGCATCGTTAGCATGTCCTCGGCTAACACCGCAGGTAACTAACTAACTAACTAACTGCGCCATTTGCCTCATTGTAAAACCTGCTGTTAGTAACGGTTAAGGTTAAATGAATACCTTCTCATTCATTACATTTAGATGAAATCATGAGAGACAGAGCCTGACTGGCTCAGAGCCTGACTGGCTCAGAGCCAGAGGCTGGTGGTACTACCCCCAGTTCACGTCTAAATCCAGCTTCTCCTTTCACTAGAGCAGGGAAGAGTTCAATTACCCAGGCCAGGATAGACCAATGTGGACCTCACCGTTGTTGGGTTTGTAAGGTCATGACTCGTGTTACTTCTAAACTAAACAAAGTTAATGCTAATCGACCGGTTTGTTGTCCTTTTTCTCCAAATGAAAATCGATAAGGGAACCGATAAAGAACCGAATCGTTAAGCAGAATCGAAAATGGAATTGGAATCGTAAAAATCTTATCAATTCCCATCCCTAGTCATTAAGGACCACAGAGCTGTACGAATTTAAGCTGCTTGCTCCAGATCCAGCAACACCAACAAAAGAACAGCAACAACAAAAAAGTTACCCCCCTGGATTTAACTAAAGAGATATGTGCGAGCCTCCCATTGGAAAAATACTGTACCGATTACTAACTTTTCCTAAAATCACATCCTGTGGCAGTGGAAAATAAATGACTGTCTCAGAATCATTGGTCTGCATCAAGCAAACAAAACATCTATGGAAATTTCTTAAACAGGGTTAAGAAGTGAAAAAGCCCAAAGACCCCTGTGAGAGCACGTGACATTTTCACACACAGTCCAGCTACCAGCTACCACAGAGTACAGACCCTGACCCCGCTGATATCCTTTGAGATGTGCTGGAAAAGACTTTACCCAAGAAAAATGCTCATCTTAGCCATTCAGTCAACTAATCACGAAATCAACATTAATATCTTTTATCATACTTTGCTAGAATGCAATAAGAGCGAGATGTCCTACCCCTGCAGTAATCATTGGGATCCTCTTGCTCGTCGTCATCAGAGCCCAGAATCTCCTCATCTTGCTCTGGGACGGGAGAGTCTGCATGACCCTGATGAGAGCCACCTCCACGACCATGAGGCTCTGGTCTGAAAGAACAAAAACAAAGACACAAGGCTAGTGAGGAAGAGTAACAATTAGGAGGACAGGTACAAGAAAGTTAAGAGGAAGGAGTGACAAAATTGGTTAAAAAAATAAAAATTAAAAAATACAAACGTCAGATTTGCTAAAAAAAAAAAAAAAAATAGAAGAGAGGTAGGAAAAAGCTTCCTACATGGTTTTATCCAAATAAAACTGATAAAAGATTTATCAGACAGAGAGAAGTTTTTATATGTGTGTGTGTGTGTGTGTGTGTGTGTGTGTGTATATATTGAGAGGCAGGATAATCACAACCCAAGTGGTTGAACTACCAGAAAGCAACATAGCAGATGTTCAGGACAACTATAAATATCTTGTAGTCCCACATGGCAACCATGAAGAAGGAGGTCAGCCACAACCAAGTACCTACAAAGAGTATGGCAGATCCTGAAGCGTCAACTACAGGAAGAATATGGGACGTCCAAGCCATCAACCTTTATGCCCTGCTAATCATCAGTTTCCCCACTGGTATAATAATGTAAAGAAGAGTTTGAAGTCACTAATACTGAGACAAGAAAACTCCTCACAATGCATGGAGGGTTTCACCCCAAGTCCAGCAACCTGAGAGTTTACACTGAAAAAAGGGAGTGTCAGAGTCACTATCCAGAAGAAAACAACAAAGATCCACAAAAACATTAAGAAAGACATGAGGAAGAGGCACAATTATCAAGGAAGGTTCAGCTAATGCATTACATGTACCACTGACACATTAAAGACATAAATCCTGTCAGTGGCTTCAAAAGGCTGGTTTTGACGGGCAGCATGGAGGCCCCAATCATGGCAGCAAAAGAACAGGCACTGAGCACAAGAACTACAGAGGCCGGACCCGGTGGGACTTCCAGATTCAGACTGATAAACTGATGATAGCTAACCAACCGGACGTTAGTCGACAAACTACCCGAGGGCAGTAGTGATAGATGTAGCAAACCCAAGAGACAGCAACGTCAAGAAGGAATACAAGAAGCAAGATGTGGAAAGTAAAGGCAGGAGTATTGGCAGAGGTAATTGGAGCACAAAGGATCCTAACCCTTAAACTTGGATCAAATTATTGTCACACATCATTTTCTTGTCATTGCTAACAACTAGTTCCTGGATAAACTGAATAGAGGTGGATTTGTTAAAGCAAATGTCCCTTTGGTGCTGTCCAAGGTGCTGATGGAACAAGATGGTATAGCTTGGTTTCTCGTGACGTAACAGTGCTGCATCGCGAACGCGCGAAATTCAGATGGATGTCAGGAAGTGAAGTCTGCACATAGAACTGCTGTGTAAAAAAAAAATCAAGATGCCTGTGTTTTGTGCTGTTTACGGCTGCTCTAACCGTTCTACTCGTGAAAAAGAAAAAATTTTTTTTAGAATACGAAAGGTTGTCGTACACAAAAGGTGAGAAATGTAAAAAGCTAACAGAACAACGCCGTAAAAAATGGATTTCAAACCTACGTCTGCAGGAGCAGAGTCTGTTTACTCTTGTGTCTGCAGCGACCACTTTGTCAGAGGTATGTTAGCTAACTGCTAACTTTGTTTTTGTGGCTGTGTTTATATAGTATTGGGGTGTTGTTAAATACTCATTTACTTAGTAATGATTATTAAGTTTCCGGTAGTCTAATATGGGCTTCATTGTGACTTTTTAGGCGTCCCTAGCGCTTTGGGTGACGTTGAGTCGGTAGACTGGGCTCCGACGGTCAAGCTCGGTTACGAAACCACTAAGCCGAAATCCGAGGCATCTCTTCCAGGGTTCGAAATTAACTTTTTTTCTTTGTGTCCCCCAGTGGTCCCGAATTCTGTGTTGTATTGTCCCGAATGCAAGCAATAGTGTCCCCATTTTTCTCTTGTCTGAAATTGAGCGGAGTGGTTAAGAATCATCTGAATATTGTATTAGGCCTATATTTGTAACTGCAATGTTACAATAAAAGTTACAAAACGCAAATGACATGTCCTGTCATTTACAATATCTTCTTCAAAATAAGACTTATTCCATTTCCAGTTTTTTTAACTTTGGCGACCGCACTGAATAGACACCTGTTTATTTAAAGGAGCCAAACAGCTCATTTAGAAAATGTTTCATCTCACAGCATCTGCACTACACTATAGTTGAAAACAACACCCCTTTCATGTTCATTTCATCTACTTGTACCTTCAATATTTAGGGATGCACCGATACCGATACTGGTATCGGGTATCGGGCCGATACTGCTCTAACATACTCGTACTCGTACTCGTTAAAGTTAGCCGATACCATGAACCGATACCATGAAGACCGCAATCAGAGGGTGTCCAAGTCCTGGTGTGTAATATACAACTACACAAAAATATTTTTATCTTATTTACTATATTAGTACTTTGTATGTACTCATTTCATAATACAGAGGAAAACTCTATTCCCTAAAAAAATATGAAAAAAAATAAATCCTCAGAGAACCCATATTTCGCTGTTAGCGCAGTTGCGCAGGTGGGAATTATGAGACTGTGACACATCAGAGCCTGAAGGACAACATGAAAACAGAGAAAGAGCGCTTTCTTGTGCGGAGCAAACCACCAACCACCAGTGCAGAGACTGCCGACAACCCACCACCGAAAGAAAAGAGGAAAAAAAAAACTGTCAGCTGACAGTATCATGAAAGTTACCGTCTTATGGCTTCAGTTGGACCGGGGGTGTCAACAATCCTCAGCCCGAGTGCGTCCTGTCGGGAGAAGTTAGCTAATGCTAACTGAACTGCTAGTTAGCTCATTCTTCTGTATCGGACTACCTAAGCATCTCCCACCACGCAATTGAGCAACTTCTTCTTTTCCCCGCTACCTGCCTGTGTAAGTTGGCGTTCTCTGCTCTGGTTAAACATGAAGAACAACAGCAGGTCGCGGCTCTCTGTTGAACAGGTATCGCAAGCCAAAGCTGCCATATCCACACGTTGAGAGCACACGCGTCCTCTAGATGGCCAGTGCCACACTGAACTTACCTTTACACAGGGGATGTTCCAGCTTGATTATTATGTTTTATTATATATAATATACAAAGACATAGGTGCAGTGTGCAGTTGCAACACTGACAGCAATGTCCAACACATGTTAAAATGATGTAGCATAAAATAATAAGACACATGCAAGGCAATTTAGGCACGCAAAGATGTTAAAAGCAGTGGCTTAAGACAAGAAGCTAAAATCTTGGGGAAGAAAAACACCCTACAGTCACGAGGTGAGCATCCAGAGAACGCGTGGTGTATTTCGGCACGCGTGCTCAAGCATTATATAGCGCGTCCCGTAAGGAGGAAAAGGGGCGCTTTTTACGGGTGTCCTTATACCACGCGTGATATAAGAAAACAGAACGCGATCGTTAAGATATATAGCGCGTGCTCTCGACGTGTGGATATGACAGCTTTGGCTTGCGATAGTAGAACAGGAGGTGCGAGTGGCCCTCTCCTCAGTGCCACCGAGGATTAAAGAAACCTGCGCGCCCCGACTCACTAATTTGTAAGTAGGCAAAATATTTACAATAGCACATGTTTCACTGATTGCTGAAATGTTGCAATGAAATAAATTGTAGTTTAGGACCATGGACAATGCAGCTTCCTTGCATTGACAGTTCTCTGTGCTGAATTTCTGCTAAGTTTCCTTTGCCTCATTTTTAATTTTGTGACCTGTCTGGTTTAAATGAGTGTGTTGCTTGATGAAGCCTAATTTGATAAAGTTTCAAATTAATTTTTTAAATATTTCGTTAATAAATATTTCATGAGTAATAGTTGTCTTGTCACACTGTATTTGGCATTAGTAAATAATAATGCACATTTACAGATATTTTACATGATATGAGTGATAACACGTGTTATAAGGGCTATTTTGCACAATAGGTGTGCCTTGAGATTTTTACTTGTCCTTTGGTCTGCCTTGGGCACAAAAAGTTTGGGAACCACTGGGCCAGTGAGACCAAAACCTGTCTTCCAATTCATTACATTTTTTTGTGGTAGAAGTATCGGCATCGGTACTCGGTATCGGCAAGTACCCAGATCCAAGTATCAGTATCGTATCGGTTTGAAAAAAAGTGGTATCGGTGCATCCCTATCAATATTTGATGCTACTAAAGCTAGCCGCAGGCAAAACGGTTTTGCCGTTTTGCCTGCTCTCGTCCCGTTAACGGAAAAGAGCTACTGTAAAGCAGATATCAGAAATGCACTGCTGATAAAGAGTTGTGTTGCATGAATTGTGACAACGACAAACCCAAGCGACAACCACACAGTAGTGCAGACTCAGTACTACTGAGTTTTCCCATCAAAAGAACTTCACTCAAATGCTTAGCCAACTTTACACCACATATGCCATACAATACGTGCCTTAACACAGTACTTAACAGAACAAACAGATAGGTGGGAAGTCTTTAAAAGCAGCTTCAGAGCGGCGTTCTGAGAGGTTATTCAATTTCAGCTTTCAGAATTCGGCGCTACTAAAGCTAGCTGCAGTGAGTAACGCACTTCCGGTTTTGCCGTTTTGACAGCTCGTCACGGCCCGTTTTAACCACCTTAACATTTTCAGTCTTCAGCTCTTGTCACGCGTGTGAGAATGATTTGATTCTGTAAACTGTGTCTTGCACGTAGTAGACCTAGTACTAGCGTTAGTTCTAACTCTAGCAAGTGAGGGCAGACTTGGGCCAAAGATTCTAGAACATTCTAGAATGCGCTGCTCTGTACTGATGGACCGACATGCATGAACATCAATGTATTTTTCGCTGTTAGCTTTTTAAACAATTAAAATGGACAGAGGGGGCTTATAATAAGTAACTAATAATAATAACTTTTTTTTTTTTTAAGTTTTTTTCTCATTGTCCCGCGATTGTCCCAGATATGATAATGTTGTGTCCCTGTGTAATTTTTTATGGTCCCCGGGACGTCGGGACACCGTTAATTTCGAGCGCTGATCTCTTCAACGAGAGCAAAGGATGAAGCTCAAGGAGGACCAACAAACACGATCGGCATGTGCAGTGGCTATGTTGGATCTCCAGCTGAGACAGCTGAGAGCCCGGGTATGAGCCCAGATCTGATGTAGACAGCTGAGCATCCAGCTGACAACCCACAATCAGAGGGCATCAGTGGGAATGGAACATTAGATTATCAAGGGGTACGGGTCCCGCCCAACATATTGACTCACTAATTGTTTGTATCGTATTCTAGAAACTGGCTCTAAATCTCTACAATACGGACTCTCTGGAACGGTTTCCTCCGTAGACGTAGTCGCCATATTTACTTCCTGACAACCATCTGAAAACCGCGCCCCCTTACGACCACGTGACTGAAACCAAGGTAACTGGTAAAACTGGGTAATAAACATGTCACCGATAAATAGTAACGATGGAGTTTAAAATAACACAATGAGTGAGTGACACACGCTATTCCCAGCTGTTAACAATCAGAGTGCAGTATGGCCAGATAAACCAACCTTTATTGAGTCCCTCCACTCACCAAGTAAAAAATAAATAAAAATGCCTTCAGGCAATAATGATAATCAAAACCAATTTAAAATTAAGCTTGAAAAATGTATAATGTAAAATGTGTGTGTAGTTGGTTGAAAGGCCAACATCAATTTGTTTAATTTAGTGTTAAATTCCGTTGCGGTATGAAAGGTGGGTCGAACAGGACAATGCATTATTTCCTCCTGAAAATAAGTCACAGAAGTAAATATACTGACTTTTCCTAATTTGCTTAGACTATTTTGAATCCCAAAAAGTTTGGATCTCATTCTGTTAAGACAATAATGTTCAAAATAAGCACAAATAAAAACTGATTAATTTAGCTGTAAAAGACAATTGAAAATTTCCAATCTTTGTCTTGAATTTTCCACTTGTAAGAGCCGTCAGCCAAAAACAATGTTACAAAGACAAAACTCCATTTTTACAAATTAAGCAATACACCACCTCTGCCAATAACCTCTTATTCCTTCAACGTAGTGCTTTAAAACCAAAAGATAAATCTCCTTTCCCTTTCCTGCTTGCTGTGCCTCCATACACATACGACCTGGAGTATCAACGATCAATACAATGCTCAATAAGAAAAAAGCGGGTTTGGGAAAAACAACAACAACAAAAAGATGATTGACATTTGTGGAAACTGTATTATGGAGAGTAAGAATACACAAACACGTTTTCATGGTTGATTAGAGAGAAGTGTTAAAAATGGTTCATGTTCTCATTCATTCAAATTTTAAAGTTTCACTTACAAATCTTAAAAATATGGGAATGAGAAAAAAAAAAAAAGCTTGAACCTTAGATCGAAAGGACGAGGTCTTGATCTAAAATGAGCTGTCAACAGGAGTACAGAGCTAGGGAAAGAAAGGTGAAGGGCAATGTCCTTATGAATGAAAGAAAAACACAAGGAATAGACAAAAATAAAGCAGGTATGTCAGCTTGAAAGCATTTGCACATTTGACAGCAAACAACTGTACCTTTTGAAGTCATGAATGAGTTTGTTTATCCCCTCACTACAAACAGTTCAATGTCCTCTGATCACAGGATAAATATCAGGATACTTCAAGGACTTCTCCTGCACTCTAAACACTTGGACCAGTCTCAAGATTTCCAGCAACTGTGCGGTTGTCAAGCCTGATCCCAAAAAAAAACAAACATCCTACCTGCAAGATGCACGGATGCCCATGGAATGGAATGCGAGGAGGATAAGAGAGTGCAGGTGTTTTAAGAGCCTCCTACTCCATCCACCAGGAGGGAAAAGGGTTCAGAGGACGGAGCGGGAAATAGAGAGTGAAAAGTAGTGCGGAGGAGGAGAAAGCGATTAGAGCTTATTACTGAAAAGCAGGGGGTGGCAAACAAAATGAGAAGATGGGAAAAGAGCAAATGAGACTGGAAGACGAGCGCGGAGACGAGATATGTGAAGGCTCTGCTGCAGGCTGAGTCCTGGACTGCAGCGCACCGCTGCACACTCGTGCTTGCTCACTTCTTCCTCTCTCACACATTTACCGTCTCTCCATCTCCCTGGCTGACCGAGAACTCTCCTTGGCTGTCGTCAGCCCCTAGCCCGGCCCCCTAACTGACAGCTGGGAGATGATTGGGTGATGGTGCCAAGCACTGCATTGCAGGTGAGGCACGACATCAGACCTCACAGACCCCCTCCTCATCAGACCAAACACAACACCACCCCCCCCTCTCACTCTGTCCATCATCATCATCATCATCATCATGGGGTACACACACCCCATCTTGTGTACCTACTATTCATACTATGTTTTTACTTTCTTTTTTTCTTCCCTCCGAATAAACGGCAATGCTGCAGTTTACAGTGCAGTCACAATGCTCCAGTCCTGAGTACAGCATGGCCCATGCTCTGTGTTCACTGACAATCTTAATCAGAATGTTGGGCTTTAAACTTTAAACCAAATTAACTGGAAATCCACAGCAAGAAATTGTTCCTCAATCCCAATAGATTCAAATATTTTAATCCCTGCTCAGAGCAAATGGCAAGACTACCAAGGCAAAAGAGTTGCCAGATGTTTTATTTTTATTGTTTTATGTTTTATTATTGTCTTCGGATGACAAACCCAAATGTTTGTCCTATTATTGTTCTATTCCTGTATTACTGTCCTGCGACTCAAGGCCTCGTGCATCCAGATTTATTAAAGGATCGCTGTTTCGGATGAAGGGACAGGTAGAAGTAGAAGTCGCTGAGTCAGTGGATCTACTTAATTCGATCATAGCTATAGTTAGGTTAT
Source organism: Odontesthes bonariensis (assembly GCF_027942865.1). Taxonomy (NCBI): domain Eukaryota; kingdom Metazoa; phylum Chordata; class Actinopteri; order Atheriniformes; family Atherinopsidae; genus Odontesthes; species Odontesthes bonariensis. The sequence continues at coordinate 17,590,380 of NC_134508.1, read as the reverse complement.
GCTCCTTATTTGAGCAAGGGTAATTATCCTTGGATATATGGCGTTGAATGAATCGAATCATCGGCACAAAGCATGTCATATCCCGGTACGATAGGTGGCGCTGTACCCATTTCAACTATTGCTAAGAGCCACTTCCGATCCGATTCAATTTCTTGTCAGATTAAGGTGTGAACTTGATAATGAACATGAACTTAATAACTGAGTCTTATTGTATTTTAGCCCTTAATCCAATTTTTACAGTGCCATGTAACCCCACTGACTGTGACCAACAGTACATCTCTTCCACACAAGTGAGAAAAAGATTTTCAATAAGCCCAGTGCCATCTTGAGCCAGTGGTGGATTCATTTACTTTAGGACAGGTTGTAACACAGTGGAGGGGGAAGACCTATAGCATCAGCACATAGATTGTCTGAAGGTGATGTAAACATCATGATTCTTCTTTTCACCACTGACAGTATATAAAAAAAAAAAAAAAAAAAGTAATTTGTTGTTGGAAGTCATGTGATGAACTGGCCATGTGTAACTAGCCTCTCACCAAACAGCACCTGGTATAGGCCCCAGCCAAGAAACTAGAGCCATTTCTGTCAATGGATCCCCTTAAAGGATAAGACCGGTTTTTTGACATTGGGCCCTTGATTTCACATTATAACATGATGTTCTACTCACCCCTGCTTGTTGTTGAACATTTGGAGCTGTTCCGAAGATATTCGCGAGGCGTCTGGCTGCTCTCTTGAGATATTCGGCCACGAAACGGTTTCCTATGGGCAAGCTCATACAGGCACAAACCATGCTGTTTATAATTTATTAATTACTCTACACTAGCACTGATAACGTGGAGGTGCGTCGCTTACTTAAAAAAATCCGGGTTACTAATTTTGAATTTTAGCCGAATGAATAAATAGGCAGCAGGTCTGTGGGCTGTCTGTGGCAGTAGCACGACGATGACGTCAGTAACACCCACTTTACGACAAAAAAATCAAAATTACAATAACCCGGATTTTTTTAAGTAAGCGACGCACCTCCACGTTATCAGTGCTAATGTACAGTAATTAATAAATTATAAACAGCATAGTTTGTGCCTGTATGAGCTTGCCCATAGGAAACCGTTTCATGGCCGAATATCTCAAGAGAGCAGCCAGACGCCTCGCGAATATCTTCGGAACAGCTCCAAATGTTCAACAACAAGCAGGGGTGAGTAGAACATCATGCTATAATGTGAAATCAAGGGCCCAATGTCAAAAAACCGGTCTTATCCTTTAAATGTTATGCACTCTTACCTAAAATATTTTTCCCAACATATCTATTTGGCCTCAACATTTTTTGTTTGTGATAACTGTTTCACTTTAGACTTAAATGACATTTTTTCTCACATTTGCCTGTTACATGGAGCATTTGTGGATTGTTGAAGGATGAGTCATACGGTGACCCTACAAAAGTTTAACATTCACTGTCAATATCATGTGGATCAAGTGCTAATCTGATCTTATTGGTCATCCGTGATTTGGTCCCTGCGATATCATTAAGTTACAATCGAGGCATCTTTAGTACTAACCACAGCAATGTCAACAAACCGTGCCAAAATGATCAAAACAAGCAAACCGTTACACCTTTTTTCCCCATGAAAAAAGAAAGTTTTGCAAATTAGCCTGGGACTCATTTTCTGATGAGGGTAGGAATGCAACTGTGCTTACAAGAACCAAAATCTAATACTGAACCAAAACCACTTGACATCTCCGTTGCTCCAGAGCACATCTGAGATGACAGTGTGCGTCAGCGTCTCCTGCTTTCTCCTGGCTGTATTGTTTCCACCCATCCAGCCCCATCAGATCTCTGAAGTTAAATAAACATGGGCACAGAAAAAGACAGAGCTATTGGGATGGAGCTGGGCCAAAAGACTGCCATTCTAGCTCTCCTCCCTACAAATAAAAATCAATGCAAAGTGCCTTGGCAGCAGAACGAAACAGCAGCACTAGGTAAACGTACTGAGGGTGCAATGCACACGTATTGTAAATAAAGGTAGTGCTGCGTTCTCATTTCAGCACTAACACCTACTGAAGGCATACCAGCATGTCTTGTGCTAGAATATAGCCTAATGTTTTTTTTTAACTTCTTCAAATTCCTTTTAAATGAGGTTTTATTTTCATATTGTGTAATTAGCATATCAGAGAGAACTTTGAGGGTTTTTGTTTCATGTTATCAGTGCAGTTTAAAGTATAAAGCAGGCTTCCATGCAGACTGTATGGCATAGTAAGACAAAGAGAAAGAAGGAGAACAGACACTACAGTATCAGTGTCACCACTGCAGGGTTTCTCAGTTCACAAAAACAAAATCATCCTGTAGAAAAAGCTAAAAACCGAATCCCAATTTTCATGGCAGGAAGCCACACACCACCCACTTACAAGCAGCACACACAAAGACAAACATTTTTTATACAATTCTGCCACTGCCAAGAAAAGGTAGTGGTTGACCTGCAGAGTGAGGACAAAGAGCAAGAAAGAGAATTAGAGGGGTACAGATATGTAGAGGACTGCAGATGATAAAAGAGTTGATGGCTTATGTAATGAACTGCAGCTATGGCTGGAAGAGAAGCCAGAGAGATGAAAGAACAATACAACAGAGAGGAACAGTGTGGTAAATACGCTGCAATACAGGCTAATCCTACTCCGTCTCATCAGCATAAATGCAACTGAAGCACAAGAAGATCCAGAAACAAGTGGTATCATGTCTCAAATGCAAAAAGAAGAAAAAGAAAAGTGTATATCAGAACTAAAAGAAAAAAAAAGATTTAAACAAAGAGCTGAAAGCACAATTCCACTTGGGACCTCATCAGTCTTGATCTGTCACTTGCAAACACACACTAAGCAAAATACATACGCAGGTAGTGAAGTACTTTGTGAGGCAGCAACAGTCTGCTTAGGCTGCTTAATGAAAAATACATCAGCCCATCAATTCGTCAGCCACGCTCTGTGTAATGTACAATCTTACACACCATACACAACAAAACACTTCTACCACAGCTCCCACCATTACAAATTCAACAAGCAAAACAAAAACCTCGTCTGACTAGAATTACATCTTTTTACATGGTCTCTCTATCAAATACCAAACCAAGAATTCCTCCACTCACTTGCATGTTAGACCACTGGCAAGTTTCACCACAGCTGTATTGATGGAGAAGATCCAGTCCAGGAGCCACATGACCAAGGGGACTCTAACCTTCAGCTTTGTTACACCAAACTACGATGGACTAAACTGGGTGCAGGGTCTTTTTAAAGCTAGAATTAAGACCGCTGTGGCCTGGAACTAGTTCTGCGCTCTTCTCCCCTAGCTCCTTAAAGTGCACCGTAGCTGCTGTGTCCCTCTCACTACAGCAGGCACAAAAAAAAAAGAAAAAAAAAAAGAGTGACACAAGAGAGTGGGAGGGAAGGCGCAAAGAGGGAGTAAATCTAAGAAGGAGGGGGAGACAGACAGGGGTTGGTTTTTAAATGGATGCTTGTCACTTACTTATTAGCTACTGTTAATGATGATGTCTTTTCCACTAAATAAAAAGTTGCACTGCACAGCTATTTCACTTGTACAATTTTGTAGTGAGGTGAGAACAAAGATAACCCAAAGGCGGCCATGCTGTTGTAGAAAATTGTTAATTATTAAGTATTTGGTTCAGCATGCTGTGCCAATACTTTCTGTGGCAGGGCTTCTCAAGCTGTGGAGGGTACTTTATCAATTTGCTGTCACCAACAGATCATGATTACGTTAATAAAGTTACTAAAAAACATTTGGTACATTAGCGCCATTTATGCTGTCCAGGCAAAAGCCGGTAAGCTGGTGCATACCACCGAAAATAGCGCTTCCACTGTGACTTCTGTGATTTCAACGGGGTTCAGCAGGGCGTGCCCGAGGGGCTCGTGGCTGGGGCTTTTGACCCAGTTATTACCGGGCTAAAACAGGGATACTCTGGTATCAGGCTGCATCAAAGACCGGGTTCACATGTAAAACAAGATGGGAAGACCAGCTACAGCAGGGCTCAGCAGGGCTCAGCAGCTCAACTTACTATTTCTTGAGGTTACAATGCGCTGTAATGTTTCTCTGAAGACAATGTACAAAAAACACGTCAACAGTGGTCGCTGCAATCGCCCTGAAAACAGCCGAGAGAATGACTGGCACATAGCTCTGCCACCAGAATCCGATTCAAGAGGGGGATTTTTTTTTTTCTTCCTTTTTCGATCAAATCATTCTGGCCCTATTCAATTTTTTTCTTGCCAAATAGTGAAATTAATTAAACTGCAAGTGCACGTGCCACAGGGTTCTCATGAGTGTTATGACATCTGCATTGCAGTTTATTCAACAGCACATCTTGCCTATATGGTAAGCTTATTATAGCACACATTCACATCCATCTGCCTATAAAACATCTGCAACCTAACACCTCTTATTTTTTAATTAGTGGTACTTTGCACATGCCCAGACTTGTAAGTGACATTTGAACACGTACATTTATACCTCATATTCATCTTCTATAAAAACCAGTCGAGTAAACAGATTATGCTCGTGAATCGGGAACTTTTGAGCTTTCTTCAGTTTGCGTTCCCCTCTCCGGAGCATGCCCGAGGCGACAGTGGAGAGGAAAACCTCCTAATTCTAACAGCCCAACAAAAAAATTTTAGGATGTGATGAACCTGCTGTGTCTCGTCCGCTCCGTTATTTAAAATAAAAAGACAAAAAAAATCATTTTTAGTCATTTGACGCCAACTGAATCCACCTCATCTGTTTACGGCCTATCAGCAAACCAGCCACAAACAGCTACAAACTAAACACTAAAAATATGCTCCAGTGTGTTCATGCCATTCATACTAAAATCATTTTGGAAAGTAAACATTCAAACACCCTCTTTGCATTTTTGCTCAGTTGCTCTAAAATTTCAATCATAAACATGTGCAACTCTGTGAAGCTGTAACCACAATTACTTTAGAAACAGTTGCCAGGAGCAAAGTCAGGAGTAGTTTTTAGGGGTTGATTGAACTTCCGGCTGGATTTCCAGACCAGATTGGGGAAAAAAAGAGAGAAAGAAAGAAAGAAAGATTGTGGTGTAAAAACAATCAGAAAATCATTTCTTTAAGCTTACTTTTTGCCAGGTTTTCTGGGCCTTGTCCTTTTCTTCCTTGCCTGGATTGCCAGAACTAAAACGTAAAGATAAACAGGTGTGACACATTATACATGGCGTGAATGTGTGCGTGTATTAATGCCATTTGGGGATATTTGCAAAAAGCTATTGACGTGGCTCGGACTGCAGGTGTAGAAAACTCGTAGTCGCAGTTTAAATTAGCCAAAAAAAATTGTTGCTAGCAGGTTACTTAGCAGAAGGAAATCAACCCTAACCGCTGTATTACAGGCATTTTAATTTAGCTGCTATAGCAACCTGGTGCTTTATGTAAGGTGTCTGCCTTTTATAGGGCTGATAAGACTGCCAACAAGCTTTGGGACTGCGCGTCTCGTTTTTATTCTTTTGTGCTAAAAAGTTTTGGCGCAGACTTTGACAACAATGTGAAGCTAACCTGATGGCTAGAGCTAGCTTAATGTTCCCACACATAACACACACAGCGGAGCGCATGGGCCACTTTTACTTTTCATCAATTGTTACGTGGTTTGTTGTGACGTTAATTTACACCGTTCACACAAAAAAACAACTGGTCTGATAAATGTCCAAAGGGAAAAGCTTGAGCGTTGCTAGTTTTCCGTGTAAAAAGCATTTTGGTTGAATTAGCAACGTTACCTTTTCTTTCCATGCTGAAAACCAGTCAAGGGGACAGCTGCGTTCGAGGGCTGTTGGAAATATGGACACTGTGAAATGCGCGAAATTGTCTGAACTGCGGAGGGCGGTGTTTAACGCTACTTTACATTTTGTGTCAAATTCATTTGATTCAAATTCATGCTCCCTTGTTATTCTATATTCTCAGCACAGCAAACCTCAGCAATTTGACTCTTAAAATGATATGTTTTTGTAGTAGATGTTGTAATAACTATCTCTGCATTCTTCACTTTTAAATTAATTAATTAATGATTTTTTAAATGTTTTTTTTAAATTAATTAATTAATTTAATTTTTATTTTTATTATTTTTTTATTTCTTTTTAATGATTTTATTGCCTTCTTGTGATTTTATGTAGCTGTGAAGCACTTTGAATTGCCTTGTGTATGAATTTTGCTCTGTAATTTTACATTGTTCTTGTGTTTTATGCCCTGTTTTATTTTGTGTTGTACAGCACTTTGTTTCAGCCAAGGCTGTGTTAAAAGGCTATATAAATAAAGTTGATGATGATGATGATGATGATGATGATGATGATGATAAATAAAATTGCGTTGCCTTGCCTTCTGTTAAAAATGCAAGCTAGGAAATGGCCTAAAGCCAGTACAGTGTATCAATACAATTCCCCAAAAAATAGCATACTTAATCACAAGTCTGAGATACATCTATTTTACTTGAGTCTTACGTTTACATTACTACTTTACCAGCTATGTCTCAGATTGATGATGTACTTGTAACCTGATGTCCTTTACTATTTATTTGTCAGATTTCAGATTTTTTTGAAGGACCTTTACCATCGTCACTTTGGTTGAAAAGGCCCGATAGAGCCTTAGAAGAGTAGCTAGAGGAGGGTAAGATGAGCCAGTGGATAAGCCTTTCACTTTTACTGTCACATGACCATTCATTTTGGAAGCATCCATCACTTTTAAAAACGTTTTTTTTGGTTGTTCAAAGTAATACTTTGACACATCAGGTGTAATGGCTGCTAAAATAAATGCCAGTTCATCCAGGAATAAAAATACACTTATGCTTATGTTACATGTTTACATTGTTGCACATAACTATAGTGGTCCTCTCTACTGATTGGTAGGCAGGGGGCTGTTGCTAAATATGATGAAAGTGGTTGAGTGCTGCAAATATAAATTAACGCAAGATGCCAAAAATTATCATATTACATTTTACGAATATCATTAATTATCATTTTATCATTTCCAGGGGTTTAATGTGTGAATAGAAAATATTTGTTATTTGTTTTCCTACATTTGATCTGCCTCTGATGGTTAGCGCTGTCACCACACAGAAAGAGGGTTTCCGGTTAGAATCCCTGCTGGGGCCTTTCTGTGTGGAGTTTGCATGTTCTCACAGAGTAGGGCTTCTCTCCGGGTTCTCTGGCTTCCTCCTGCCCTGCAAACACATGCATGAGACGAGACGTGGTTGTTTTCTTTGTTTTTTTCTCTGGTTGGCTTTGTACTGGATTGATGAATGTTCTGTCTTGAGATCAGTGGGTATTGAGGGTTAACTGTGCCTATGGCAGTGCCTAAATCAGCTCAAGGCAATGCTAAGTACTGAAGCGCAACAGTATGAGTTATTCAACAGATTCCCTAATTTACAAAACAAAAACAGAAATGTTCATACATAAGAGAACTGCTGTTTGCACCAATAAAGGGAATTCTCTTTGTATTCTTGTTTTTGTTAACTCATTATCTCATTGCTTGTATCTGCATAGGTAAAACTAACATGGAGCACAGATTTTTCCTAATAAGACAGAACGTCATTTTTGGGGTCGTGGTTTGGGCAAGGGTGTGAAATGAGGTTTTATTAAGGTCAGGTATGAGCTGGTTATCATTGCTATAGGGTTAGGGCTTGTACACAATGGAAGTCATCACGGTGTCCCAATAAGGATAGCTGTACAGGCATCTGTGCGTGTCATGGTTTTGTTGTTTATTGTTTATGTTTTCATCTGAAAAGGAAGGAGTGATATACATTTTTACCAGGTCTAAACGACCACCTTTGGCAATGGGCCCCTTCATCTCCTCGCAGAAATGGACTTCTATAAATAGGTTTTCCACCAAATTACTGAAGAGACCACAGGAAGGTGCTGAGTGCACCGGAGGGAAGCATCAAAGCTGCCATCAGCCAATGAGGAGCACTGAGCCGGCGCGCTGTTATACATTAGAATGCTAATTACCCTCCAAAATATAAAGCTGGTGAAACACGTTCATAACAGTGGAATGCTTGACTTTCTTTTAAAATACATTCTTCATTTGCATGAACGTCCTGGCCCTAACAACTTATCTATATTCCTTTGTATCATAACATGTAAAACCCCGAATTCTGTAAATTTGTGTTTAAAATCAAGTCTTACTATAGTATTTGGCTCTTGGTGCTTTGCTTTACCTTCCTCTCCCGTAGTTTTGGAGTTTTTTTTGTCCTGAAATCACTTCATTTTTCACTCACTCAATAATTTATTGTAAAAATAAATTAGCTACTGGGACACTCAATGACACTTTTCCAAATTATACATTTCATTGTGAGATTGTAGAAACTTTTGAGTGCAATGCAAAAAAAAACAAAAAACAAAACACAGCTGTATATATATATGCTCACAAACGTAGAATTCCTCTACCCTTCTCTACCAGGGTTAAAAACTCTGAAATACTAAGATTAAAAACAAACGTGTGCTTTGCTGCCCCCCAGTGGTAATATTTATAACAGCCAAAACTCACCACAGTGCAATATACACTTTTCCAGCTTTGAAAAATAGTAGCCTTTATTTACTCGTGGTGGTATTTACAGATGGCATGGCCTGCTGTCGTGGTACATGTGGTCAAGAACATAGTGGGGAAAAAAACAAAACAAGAAAACATCTCAGGCAAAGCAAGCATAACCAATTTAGCTACCGACATTGGGATATGGATGTGGTTGTGTAAAAATGAAAAAGTGTGAGGCTTCAGCATTGCCCTTCAGCATCCAGTGGGTAAACGTAAACTCATGTGCCCCGCTGAAGTGTTCAGCTGAACAGTATGGCGTACAGGTCATAAATTGATCAATATTACAGAATCACAGAAAAGAAAAAAAAAAAACATCTAATTTTGATTCAACATACAGAGTAAAATAATATGTTAAGAGGAAAGAACTACATTAAACAGGAAGTTGCAAATGAAACTGATATGACATTGTCTGGTTGACACAACCAGAGCAACTGGAAACAGCTTGTAGGTGGCATGTAAATATAATTTAACTTGAAATTGGAGATGTTTTATGCTTCACTTTAGTGGTTTATTGATTGTAAACAGTGACTTCGCGTATATATATATATATATATATATATATATATTTTGCTTTCATTTCTGGATATATTTGCTTTTGACATCTTATAAACAGGATCATTTAGAGGGCAGTATGTCAAGGAAGATAAGATTGATACATTTTCAGCAAACCTTAACACAACTGCATATCCCATTTCTCAAATTAATTTTAAACAATATGGTTCTGTTGATAATATTGTTCATTTAGATACACAAGCTGTAACTGCAGCCACCGTAGGACAAGTGACACATGAAGCATTTGGATTCCGATACAATATGCGCTCTATAAATAATAAAAACCTTAAATTCTGACAAATAATATCCTCTTTCACATCGATATACAAACAATATAAGAAAAAGATCATAAATACAGGGCGAACCGGTGCCCCAAACATTCAATAAACATCAATAGTAATGTGGTTTATAAATGCAATGTGATTAAATTACATTTTCAGTTGATGTTCTCGTGAAAAACATCAAATGTGAATAAACTACAAAGCCAAAGCAGGCTTCATCATGCTGCGGTGATGCTGGAGCTCGCCGACTGTTGAAACATTCATCCGACACAACAGAGTGCTATGAACCGATGATGAGAAAACAAGTGGAACTTTTAGCATTTGGCGAAATAGATTAGCAATACTCTCCAAACTCATAAGGGGGGATACCAAGTCTAAAAGTCCAACAATAAGAAATGTGAAGCCTAAAATTGTATTTCTTGGGAGTGAATATTTCTACATATTTTCAACCTACCTCTATACCTACCTGTAATAAATTACAAAGAAATATCATCTTATATGCCATTTCAGGATTAACTCTAGAAATCAAATTCATACGGTTGAAGAAGTCATCCGAGTTGTGTCTCAGTAAATTCTGACCCTCATGCAAGAGAATAACCGTTCTGCCAGAAATACTTATGTACAAATACTGTTTGCTGTAATATCGACACAGTTATGCACTTGACGTGCGGGGGAAGGCCGAACTTTATTTCTTTCAACGATGTTGATCCAATTTTACTGTCTGTTAGTTCCTTCGAAGAAGCGCAACTTTAAAAACCTGCATCAGCAGTTCCATTTGGAGTAAGATACTGATGCGTACTTTTTACACTTGTGAATTAAAGCGGGGGTCACGATATGAAGACTAAATATCTGTGGTGAAAACTCATTAAAAGAACACGGACAATTGAAGTCTGACGTCAGCAAAGTGGGATGCCAGGAAAGAAGAACAGCAGAGCAGTATGACAGTATGAACAGGATGTCACGTTTGGGTTTTTTTTCCTCTCTCCCTGATTTCGCTACATCCCCCAGATATGAACGACGGCAGGCACTTGAATGTCATGGTTGTGCGCGTGCATGAGGAAAGTAATGGATAGTCACAAAGAACTGATAGTTTTTAAAAGAGTGTTTTTTTGGAAAACAAACAAAACAAGAAAAAAAAAAAAAAAAAAGAAGTAGAAGAAGAGGAAAACGTGCCTCTTCCTCAAGATTCCATCTCGTCTTCATCTAACGACGGCGGCACAAAGCTGACAACTTCATCATAGGTCAAGTCTGAGGAAAAACAAAAATATAGATTAATTGCCTGTATCATAATTACATGGATGCAGTCAAAAACACGGGACGCTTATTACGGGCAAGCTTACTCTTCCATTCGTCAATTTCCAGCTCGCGGCTTTCGAAGCTCTGGTCGTAAGGCTCAGCTTCAGGCTCGTCGTCTGGGTCGTGGTACTGGGCAAAGTAAGAGTGGGCCAGAGCCTCAGACGCTGTTATCCGTTTGTCTGTGTCCAGAACCAGCATTCTCTCCAGCAAGTCCACCGCTACAGCAAAGCAGCAGTAAAGAGGACAAGGATCAAGGATTAGCATATGAGACTGTAGAAGGCAGATAAAGCAAATGGACAGCAGTTCATAGTTACAGAAAGTTGAAATTGAGGAATCCAACCATCTGTAATCCATTTTCAGGGTGTTTTCACACATAGGCAGTTCAGTTCATTTCCGTTCAGTTAAGTTAAAATAAACTGAAGTGCAATATCCTGCTTCGTGAATTTGTTTTGTGAGTTGAGAAGGCAGCCAGTCCAACCATGGCAGTTAAACTGATGCTGCTGGAGTACACCGCAGCTGGGATATGCTCTAGCCCGCCTACGATCCTGAACTAGATTAAGCCGGTACAGAAAATGGATGGATGGATGGATGAATGGACGGATGCTGACCCCGTTATGGTCTCTTCATAAAACTAAGACTGTCTATGTTGGTGCTATGCCCAGATTCCTTCGAGGTGAACTCGCTCTGGTCACCCTCCAGCAGTCAATATATCCATATACCAGAGATGCACTGTTGGCTCGCTTGAGGACTTCATGCAAGCGGACAAACATGAAACCATAACTCTGGTGTGTTGTATTTGTATTTAAAAAAAATAAATAAATAAAATCAATCACAATTGCAGTCAGTCAATATGACTGCACGTGTTGTTCTACAGTGCATGGAGGTATGAGAGTACAGTCAGACTGTAGGCATACAGATTGCTTTTGTAAAACAGATCTTTAAGGAAAAATTGCCTGTGCTGTTTTGTTCCATCTACAGACTGTTGAGTTCCGTCTGGTCTCCAGTAGCACTCTGCAAACAACACTAGTGTGCTCAACCCTGCTGTTGCTCTGATTATAAATTTGTTGTTGTGTGTTGCTTTGGGAGTGATCTAAAACAGTTGAAAAGCCAGAGTATTCAGACCATCAGAATCTAAGGGGAATCCATTTAAACCACCTCCAGAAGTGATATGGATTATTTATTTAATTTATTTTGTTTTGCCCAGACTTTAATAATACAATTTGAGAAATGTGCATGAGGCTTTCACATTCAGTTTCTACAATGTGGCTTCAGTTCACCACCTCATCATCATCATCTGCTGTGCCAGTTTCCCCTGTCTGTAAAATAATCGAATGCAACAGACAAATCTGTCACAACATGTTTGCTACATCATACATACAAGTCAACTTTGTTTTTTTTATAGATCCAAACTTTTGCAGGGAGTGGCATACTTCTGAGGACCTATTCTGTGTGTCTGTAACAGTTTTAAATGAAGCTCATGAACTAAAATGCTTAAAAAAAAATAAAAAAACTTCTTTGTAATGCATTACAATGTCATTTTCCCCTTTGTTCACACAAAGTAAGCAATGCTATAGAGGTGAGAAAGCACCAGAACACAACCACATAAATACTGGAACTATAACAAAAAAAAACTAAATCTTTCAGATACCACTAGAGGGAATCAGCAATCTGGAAGTAGTTCAAGCCTCAGTGTCATACTGAAAGAGGAACTCACCGAGAGGGTTGGCACCAATAAACACATCAGCAAAGTTCCTCTTGGGCATCTGGGGAAGTGAGTTGATGTAGTTCCTCGCCTGAAGAAAAGAACAACAGCTCAACTGTCAAAGATCTTAAAGACATAAAGACGCCTTTAAACTGTTGCAGATGAAATATCTTCATGTTTTGACACACCTATCCATTCAAAATGAATGGGTAGGTGTGTAGGTGTGTGCAAACTACATTCCAAGCACCTTTGTACTTCAATACCCAAATCACACGCATTACACAAACACTGTGGCCTACTGGCTGCGCTGGCAAAGCACTCTGAGAAGCCTTGCTGTGACAAGCACGCTGAGTCAGAGAGGAAACAGGGGAGACGTGGAGTGAGAGCAGAGACTAGTGTGCTAACTAGGGTGCAAAGTCTGCTGGTATTTGTCTGTAAACAGTTATGTTGCTGATGGATAGCTGCTGCTCGGCCCCAATTCCACTAAAAAGGAATTCCATGTGGGAAGGCGAAAGGTAACGGGTCTCACCTCATGGCTGGGCATCCTGCTTATGAGGGAGGCTGGGGGTGTCCCCGTCAGGCGCATTATCTGCTGCAGCTGGTTTATATCTAAAGCTTCTGAGTCAAGGGGCATCATAGCATTGAATTTAGCCAGTCAAAGAGCATTGGGGGCTTAGAAGAGTTTACGTTCAGGTGGGAAAGGAAAGATTAACGGAGAGAGGGGGAGGGGCACATAGGGTGAGGATCACAAGAAGGAAGAAAACAGAGTCTGAGCTGTGATATACAAAAAAAACCCTCAGGTGACTCATCTATACTGAAAGATGTATCAAAATTATTCAGCACTTCCCTCTCCTCATATTAGGAGATCAGCAGGACTCAAGATTACAGTACAGGCTAGGAAGAAGTGGAAAACAAAGCACTGTGCTCAAAGGCAAAAGAAGCTGCGAATTCCATAATGTAGTGCAAAACACATGCAGATAAACATCATCGACATGAGGTAGTAGACCAACTATTGCCAGGGCAGCACAGGGCAGTTCAACAAAACTCAGTGGGATGACACTCACAGACTCTGAAGAGATTTTCATCAAGAGCTCGGGCCCTGGAGTTCCGACGTGCATCATTATAAGCTTCAACTGATCAATGTCTACCACCCACATGAAGGAAAACTGAAAGAATGGAGGGCGTTGGATAAAGTTGAAAGGAGTGCACGGCACAATGGTCAAACCTGTCTGCATGCAAAAACATTTTTTTTAAACAGTTGATTTATTTTGATCAAGTTGAATGTGCACTGCAGCAGATATGTAAAACACTGAATCCTTTTAAACAAAACAAAATCATTCAAAACACTTTATTTAACAGTATAACTTACAATGCCTAACAATGGGGATACTGATGCCATACTTTACGATTTACTCATATATACACACAATTTTGGAGCAACATATGGAGAATAGAAGCTTTTTTTCCAATATATTGAATGTCCTTTTGCTTCCAAGAGAATAAAAGAAAAACAAAAAACGACAACAAAAAATGCTCTGCGCTAATAACGAATTGTGTTTTTCTATGGGCCAAATACCAGTTATAGTAAAACATTATCTTATGAACCATACGACGGTTTGTTACTAGGTTTAATTGTCCAAATACTGAGAGGCATTTTATTATCAAGGATTAGATTGTGCTGTGTCATTAACCTAAACTAAGCAGAGGCATCTTACCTCATAGCATGCAACGCAGTGTCAGGCAATTGTGCGATGGGGGAGGGGCAACAAACATGCCACAAATGAAATATTACACAACATACCTTTATTTTCACCTTAACTAAAGGATACTCATTCAGCAAAAAAAGCAAGACCTCACATCAGAAATACTGGAACCAAAAATGTGCGGCATTACTGCTTGAGAATGACTTGAAACGACTGACTGCTTGCTAACGTGGCTGCAGATTAATGTCTGCTGATGGTCTTACTGATTAACAGGCTGCAGCTCTGCATACCAGAAATGCAGCCGAATGGCAAGCCAGATACCATCTTTAGACTCTGACATCTAACAGAGATACAGCAAACTATGAAACAATCATCAAAAAGGATTTAAAGTCGGGGCGGTCGGTGGCATAGTGGGTTAAGCAGCCGCCCCATGTACAGAGGCTACAGTCCTCGCTGCAGCTGGCCCCGGTTAGAGTCCCGCACCTAGCGGCCCTTTGCTGCATGTCTTCCCCCTCTCTCTGCCCCCTGCTTCCTGTCTCTCTCCAGCTGTCCTATCATTAAAAGGCATAAAAAGCCCAAAAAAAATATTTTTTAAAAAAGAAAAAAGGGGATTTAAAGTCTACTCGTCAATCAGATAATTCACGGCACGATCGTGATTATCTAAAATAGTTGCAATGGGACCATTAATAGTTGCGACATGACTGCTGTTGCTTGGATATTATGATATACAGCAGAAAAACGTAATAAAAATGCAATTGTACATGTAAGGATCCATTACTCAAATATCAACATTATCCACAGTCCACACTGTGCAAAATCCACAGCGTGCAAACACTAGCAAGGCACTACGTCACGCTCAAGTATGCAGGTGACATTTTTATATTTTTTTAAAATATTTTTGGGGGCTTTTTATGCATTTAAAGCTGCCGTCAGCAGGTTTTCAAAATTCCGAGTCTAAAGTCGGAAAATTCGAACTGATACAACTTTCAGGTCCCTCCCCCAACCTCTAACAAGCTCCGAATCGCCCCCCAAACCCCTCCCCCTCTGTGGACGAGGTTGTGCACGTGAGTTCACACCAGTGTGAGCGCACACAAGCTGGGGCAGACTCACGCTCAGCAGCGTGTGCACAAGCTGTGATTGACAGGTAGGATTCCTCCACCCTAACTTGATTGGTTAAAAACAGCCGGGAGCGCTCGGTTTTTGCAAGCATGATTACAGGCTTCAGAGGGAGCTACAGATTTCGTTATTTTTCCTAAACAGCCTATTTAATATTCTACTTCCAGAATCCCATGACAGTTCAAGCTAATATGACTAAAAAAAAAGTTTCCGACCGCAGCTTTAATGATAGGACAGTTGGAGAAAGACAGGAAGCAGGGGCAGAGAGAGAGGGGAGACATGCAGCAAAGGGCCGCTCAGTGCGGGAGTCGAACCGGGCCAGCGAAGACTGTAGCCTCTGTACATGGGGCGGCTGCTTAACCCACTACGCCACCGACCGCCGCCTCGTGCAGGTGACATTTAATTCAGACTGGTGTGAAGAGATGGAGCAGAGAGATCGAGGTATACTCAACAGCCTTTGTTTCAGATTTGGTGAGAGGGCACAGACTTAAACACACACCCCCACAGGGGGCACAGAGAAGGATGAGATGATTGAATATTTAGAGCAGGAATTACAAACACATTATGCAACAGCCAGCCCATGCTTCTGATATTTAACAGATCCGTGGCCTCAGTCGTGCGTGCCAATTTCTGCATTTGAGTATGTGCGCGTCTGTGTGTGTGTGTGTGTGTGTGTGTGTGTTCCTATTAAAAAGACCTGCATGCTGCTGTGTATGGGTATCTTTGTGGGAGGGAAAATGTATTGTATCGATGAGAGGCAGTGGACACAGAAGTGGGCAGCACTGAGTCATACTGTACACCACAGGGGACTCTTCAATACTAAATCAGTGAGTGTGTGTGTATATATATATATATATATATATATATATATATATATATATATATATATCACTTACATACACAAGCTTCCTTCACTATACTGAGATGTGGCTTACAAATACTCAGCAATGCTTTTGAGTGACTCTGAAGAAGGCAAAATTGTGTTGGTGTGTGTTTTGCAGCAGAAAACCTGCAGACTGCACTGACCCTCTCCAAATGTACAGTAGCAGAGAGTAGGCGGACAAAAAGAAACAATTCATCGATGCACTGGGGAGACAGTGTTGAAAGGATACGATCCGTGCCAGGGAAGAGTGTTCGTCCTGTAAGTAGCTCTGCCATAATGCAGCCCACCGACCAGATATCAACTGATAAATACACAGGGGGGGGGACAAAACATTGACTCATGCAGGATAATTAAGATGCAACGATAAACAAGTTTTTTGAAAGCATGATGAAAAAAAAAAAAAAAGAGCTGCTGGTGGAGAAAAAAAAAAAAAAAAGACTACATTATACCTCCTATTTGTTGTTTGAAGTAAATGTCGAAAAACAAGTCTATATAATCTAAGTTGACCATTTATGCAAACAGGGCAACCCATGTTGGAATGTTTCGGCTTGTGATACACTTGGCTTGTGTAAGCAAAGAGCTCTAAATGTCATGCCGAATGTGTTTCAAAAAACAGCATCGCAGCTCTCCAATTTTCTCTGAAATTGCCCAGTGGTGCGATTATATTTTAATTATATCTACTGCAAACAACAACTGCAACAAAAAAAAGAAAAAAAAAAAAAAAACTGTTCAACCACTCTGTAAATCTGAAGATTGAAGGATTTTGCAAATTCTAGCAACAATAAGCACACAGAAGTCAACCAACTATTTCGACATCATTTGTGTGAAAACAGATATGGTGTAATACTTCAGTTTTAGCTGCGCTCCAAAGCAACTTGGACTGAATGTGTGTGCTTACCTGTCATGTTGTAGTGCATCCAGTTGAGCATGATCTCAGGGGCTCGGTACCACCGGGTGGCCACGTATCCTGTCATTTCATCATCTGTGTGCCGCGCCAAACCAAAGTCAAGGATCTGAGGCATGAGAAGACAATATAGTTGACTGGATCCCCTCCATTTTATTATAGATTACATCATTTATGGTGACCCTTGTCTCTGAATCAACCCATTCTTCACCTTGAGCTCACAGTCTTCATTCACAGCCAGATTACTGGGCTTCAAGTCCTTAAAAAAAAAAGAAGGAAAGAGGAATAGATGTTTAGAAAACAAGTAACTCAGAAGTATTCTCCAGAAAGCAATGTCCAATCCCCCTG
The DNA here is from genome assembly GCF_027942865.1 of Odontesthes bonariensis. Taxonomy (NCBI): domain Eukaryota; kingdom Metazoa; phylum Chordata; class Actinopteri; order Atheriniformes; family Atherinopsidae; genus Odontesthes; species Odontesthes bonariensis. Next base: position 17,573,021 of record NC_134508.1, on the reverse strand, counting down.
CCTTCACAAAACATCCCTGAGGACAACTGAGGTGTCGCTTATGGTTTTAATAAAGAGCGGCGTGGCTAAAGAAACTTAATGCTTCAATATGTTTCACCCGCACCGGGACTGTATTGTCTTGTCAGGAGAAATTAGATTAATTTGCAGAGTTTATTTCCATATTCAACAGAGTTATCACTTACTCTGTGGACGATTCCTGCAGAGTGGATATACTGTGGGAGAAAAGAAGAGCACAGGATTCAGCCGAAAGATTCTATTCATGAATCATTTTAATCACGAAAACAGACATTTTTTTTAAAGAAATCTGTATCGTCTAATCTTTATTCAACATGGGAATAAAAACTGTTGTGATTTAAAATCTCTTTTCCGGTACAAGACAGACGAGCAGCTCGGGTTTTTTTTTCTTTTCTTCCCCCAAATTGACAAATCAATTTTTCAGAAACAGCTATCAGAGTTGTTAAAGTACAAAGAGGGTTCTATAAACTGTGCAGTCAAAGAGAGAGAACTGTAACCTTTTAGCTACCATGCTTGATAGCGATCCGCAACATCACTCAAGGGAGAGATTCACCAACCTTTAGGCCTCTGAGGATCTGGTAGATGAGAAACTGGACGTGGTCGTCAGTCAACTTCTGACACTTCACAATATTATTAAGATCTGCTCCCATTAGGTGCGTCACCAAATACCTGCGAATCACACAGCTAATCAGATGCAGTCTCCTTATGCAAGGCAGCCCGTTTATTGTGTCTTTATCTAATAAGGTCTGAGGCGCCTGTCGCGCTACAATATTGTTTATGCTTGCGTTTTAACTCATAAAACACTATCAAGTTTGTTTTTAAGCTGTTTTATATTAAAGTAATCAATCACTGTCTGCAATAAAAAAACGTCATTAGATAAATTAAGTTGCACGCCACTAAAATACATTTTATGTAACCACATCTATAATCAACAAATGAGGAGGACACTCTCATCAAAGAGATGAGAACAGAAACAGGCGCTGTAATGTATGTGCGCTTCATCTGACCTCAATTCAATAAAAAAAAAATAAAAAAAATGCTATAAGGTTGCCCTGTGAGCAATGTGCACCTGTCTTATCTTCTCTGGTGTGAGGACTGTTTCCCCCTACCTTCCTGACTGTGAAGAGGTGTAGCACAGTCAGCCAGCCAGCCAGCCAGTGTATGTGTGAGTGTGTGTGTATGTGTGTGTGTGTAGATTAATCTCACATTTCCACAAATGCACAACATGCTGATGACGCAACCCCACAAAGAGAATTCAAGGACGCTGATTGAGTATTCTGTGCACATGCACACAAACACTGTACTCCCAGAGACACTGCCAGATGGCTGTTACCATGGAGACTAGCTGCGAGGTGCTTTGTGCACGTGTGTTCACCCTACATTCACCTTGGTACAACTTGCCACATGCTGGACTCGCACAAAGCTGTGGCCTCTTTTATTGCTTTGCATCTATAACTAGCTTGTGTTTTGCATCAATCGCGCAATCATCTGTCGACATAAACGGTGGTCAGGGAGTTTGACGTAAAGCTCCAGTGAAGGAGACAGAGGGAGAAATAGACAAAGAACCAACACCAAGGAGGCAGAGGGAGACGGTAAAACTAAAAGCAGGGAGTGATGAGAAGAGAAAAAGAGACTTACACATCATTGAACTCCTCCAAGCTTGTTGCTGGTGTGAAAACATCTAAGAGGCCGATCACCTGAAGGCAAAGAGAGAGTTTGAGAGTTTAATAAGCACCTCCAACAGTCTCTTCTTTGAAATGATGCCTATGAATACACTTGATAAATCTGAATAAACATGCACACTTTCAGTTCAAAGACATGGCTGGTTTCCTTTTTAGCAACACATTCACCCCAGATGTGTGTTAAAGAATAACAGACTTACAAACAACTGTTTGATATTTCTACTACAGCAACCATATCCAACGTTTAATTTAGATTTAGTCAAACAAGCACCTCCTGTCGACTCTCTTTCCTTATCTCAACTGTTTACTTTAGACTCACTGATGTGCTCTAGGTCATGCATGCGCTCTAGGGCCGGCACGGTATATGTATTCGTACCGAACCGTCACGGTACGGGGGTCACGGTTCGGTACGCGCATTTCCACGCAGAATACACACGGTACGGAAGTTTTCTGAACGCGGAACTGTTATTTTGCAAGAGTTTCCTTCAGGACCCATTTAAACACTGCCACATGCAAGCTCTGATTGGTCCGTAGAGATATACGCTTTCGGACAGAGTAGTTATAAGAACGCAGTTATCAGAACTGTCCTACTCGAATTTCGTTCTGATAACTGTCCTTCCCCAGCCGAGCTGTTTCAGTCTGCATTCGCACATGAGTCGGGACTGATGCGCCGCGCGCAGCCGTCCGCGTCAGTGACGTGTTAAGGGCGGATTATAGTTCTGCGTCTATCGTCTTGACGTGTTGCTTTGCTCTGGTCGCGAACCACTTTTCATGTTATGGTTCTGCAACCTCGGTCTGGAATTTCTCGGGACGCACAGCAGTTTCCCCTCGCGAGAATTTCGGTGGGCGGTGACGAGAACTTCGGGGGCGCCGGCGGAAGTGTTTATTTTTCCAAAAAAAAAAAAAAAGTGTATGCAAGATATGGATCTGGAGTTGCTCGACATCGAAGAAGAACAGCTTCTTTTATTGGAGTTGGCGAAAATGCAAAGGAGGAAGCCACACAGACAACCGGAAAGGCACACCGAGGACCAATCACAGCCGCTTTTGTCTGCGCACTTCCGTTGGTGGTCTGCGTGCGTCTGTCGCGTAGTCAGGATTTTTCTGAGGTGCACGACAACGCGCGCAGAGCCTCTGCGTGGGGGAGTGGTCAAGATTTTGACGCTCGCAGAGGCTCTGCGTCCGAGCGTCAGAGGCTTTGCGTCTGAAGCATAAATCAGCCTTAAGTTTAACTTATTAAACACGCGCCGGTTCTGTCTGTGTGGTATGAGGAAACATTTCAGCCGTGATAGCATGACATGGGGCGTAGCTACCGACCACCACACACCTCCGTCAGATGCGTTCTAGAACCATGAAAAGACCCGACCAATAACGTCTCCCAAATGTATTACAACAACCCCTGGATACGAATACATGCGGAGCAAAAAAAATTACCGAAGCAATTGGAATTTACATCGCATCTGCTATGCGCCCATATTCCACTGTAGAAGAGGCAGGATTCAGATATCTATTACATGTGCTCGAACCTCGCTACACGCTTCCTTCGGCACTGTACCGAAAAGTAGGGTCCGTACCGAGGTACATACCGAACCGTGAGTTTTTTGTACCGTTCCACCCCTAATGCGCTCCATGATGGTTACCAAGCTTTTAAATCACAGTAAATGGGACCAACACCGTGAAAACTGTTTGCCATTTCCTTAGAAATAATATATCTTGTACTTTATAAGTCTGGCTTTACAGGCACCATTAGAGCATTAGTGAGGTGCTACAAAGAAATGAAAAGAAAATCAACTTTTATGGCATTTGCAAAAAAAAGTAATGTCATATCAGGCTGAGCAGCAGAAAACTCATTTATAAGGAAGATCAGCTGTTTCTAATAGCTAATCAATTCTGCATGTCATTCTCCTTTTTTTCGCCTCCACCAACCACTAAGCCTTTAGCAGTATAATGTGATCTTTCAACAGCTGTACTTGCATTTTGCTAGAGCTTTTAACGCCTTCTACAATCACTTGCAGTCAAGCGAGTTGGTGACTGCACAACAGGAAAAACAAAAAAAAAACAACACAAAAGTGTCAAATTGATGAGCGAGACTTTACAGAGCGTTCTTGCAGCTGCAGGGACAAAGGAGAGAAGAGCAAAATGAAGATCATCCGTGTTTGTGCACACATTCATGTGCATATATGTTCGCATGTACGCAAACAGACAGAGAGCAGCCCCGAGTGCCAGCCCTGCCCCCACCCCCCAGAGAGAGAGCGAGGTGGATAGGTACTGTGAAAACACTGAAGCGGCCCACCCACACCAGAGAGCCAAAACCCACAGCTGATTGGTGGGGCCAAAGCCACAACAAAACAGCTGATTGGTCCACATGGGCTTCCCAAAAACAAAACCCGGGGAGTCTCCTGGCAACAGCATGAGCAAAACACAGAATCTCATTCTATGGAAATCATAAATTGGCATATAAAAAAAAAGAAAAACAAAACAAAAAACGGTTGACTTACATAACAAGAAAGAACAGCTGAATGCTTCTCTTTCCTGTAACTGAACCGTGCAACAGGATGTTCCCACTCGGATAAAAGAGTACATTTGATTTGATTTTATTATGCGAGCTGATAACTTTTCAGACTGACCGTTCAATATTACCAGTTTGCATTCAGCACAGTGATAAAGGCACCGAGTCTTTCTAATCCTAAATAATCCTTGTTCCACATAAAAGCTGTTATTCCCAATGAATGCACTGGGGTATTTTAGCCACAGTATCGGGGCTCTTTGCAACACTAATTCCAAAACTGCTGAACAAAAATACTGAGGCTGCTCCAGTAGTGAAATTAGGGCTTGTATGTACTAAGTATGTGCTCATTAAATCACAGCAGATTTGCATTATCATTTGCCATGACCTACAATGCTTCTTCTGGAACTTTTCCCACCCCAGTATGACTTGACAACCAACAGCCTATGTTCTCATGCAAATTCCTTTCCATTGACTTAATCTAAACTGACTTTTTATTTGTCACATTTAAAACACATTTGGCCATCTGCATTCTGAGATAAGAGCAAACACATGTTTTTTTTTTTGTTTTTTTTTATGGCTTCATAGTACAGTCACTTCCTTTGTGCTCTATGTGGCCACAACCTCATATCAATCTTTTGCAAATAACTTAATTTGTGTAATTAATTAGACTGGTGATCCAGCATGTGTTGTGTTGGATTCTCAAGTTGCTGAAACTTCGATGCATGAATTGCACAAGTGAGGTTTTCTGTAATGTAAAATATTTTTCAAGTTAAATTCCACCGTTTTTTTTCTTTCAGAATGGGCTTCTATTTGACAGTGAGATCTGCTGCACTGCCAGGGGGTTTTCCCCTTTGAGACTTTCCAAACTTCTTCAAGTTTAACTTTCCCCTTTAAAACTGCTTCACTTCACAGCAAAAGCACTTGTCCAGCTTGTCACTCAGAGGCAACTTGTATATCTGCAAAAAGGTCCAAGCTGTGCAAATTCTCAGCAAGGCAAACATTTCTCGTAAAAGAGAAAAGCGCCACTCATTAGGTGACTTACTTCCACACTGGTTGTAGAAACTCATCATCTGCACTCCCGTCTTGAGATATAATTGCCACTAGCTTTAGGCAAAGATCCCATCTGCTTGGTCTAAATGTGGGCTGGATGCAGGAACAGCACACGGAAGCTAGGAACTATGTTTTTTTAGCTTTGTATGCGGGCGAGGGTCTGCGTGCACAGCAACACACATGCAGAGGAAGTAAAGTCACTACCACGAAATTCTAAAAAAAATATGCTACAGCAAAAAAAAAAAAAATGAGAGAAACTGCAAACTTGTTGAGCAGCTCACTGCCCCACCCCACTCCACCCCCTTTCACCAAGGGGCACTGTGCTACGTGCAGGGAAAACGTCTTCTTACGTGACGTCATAGCAGCCAGAGATGCTGCCTGAGGCCAGAATTGGTATCTTTATGCTGTTGGGCAGGGGGGTGGAGGAGGGGCTAATTTTGCTCTTTTAACATGTTTCAAAACTCAACTTTTTTTTCTTTCTTTATTTTTGCCTTGAGCAGGAGGGGTTTTCAATCTCAGCCGAGGGTGGCCCACATGCAGTTGGACACCGACGTGTCACGACATCTATCTGTTCTACATGAAAAGGAATCCACCGGTTTGTGAACGAAATCAGACAACTCTTAGGTAGCTCCGAGTCAGCTTCACTTAGAAATCTGTTGAGCTGTCTTGCAGCAGGAGCATTTTCACCACAGGTGCACAGGTTCTTATAATAGCCTGTTCCCGTCAGCATGCCTCCATGCATCAAAACATTGTTCTGTTTTGTGGTTTGATAGTCAGTCTGAGCAGAGCATGATCTCGTGTCATGTGGCTCTCCCATTCCTGAGATCAGACACACTGGGAGAAAAAAAAACTAAAACAATCGAGCATATGAAGAATACAGAAATTTCAACAAGGTAGGCAGTTGTGAGAGGACTGCTTCCGCAAATAAGTTCCCACCCTGAAAACCTCATGTGCATTCTTTTTCCCCGAGAGCTAAAGTACAGAACAATGTCTATACTGTACAGAGGAGACAGACAACTGCTCGAGATTTAAGGCAAAGGGCGGCGGGGAGGGGGTGGGGGCTCTGTCAGCGGCTCAACTGCTGGTGACTTACGTTCTCGTGCTTCATGTGTTTCAGCAGCCGTAGCTCTCTGTACGTTCTTTTCGCATGGATGATGGACTGGAAGGGTCTGGACAGCTTCTTCACCGCGATCTTCAGGCACATCTTCTCATCAAACGCTGAACTGAAAAGGACGGAAATATTGAAATGGGTGAGATCAACGGAGTAAATGCACTAATCTCAGGCTGCTAAAAAACAAAAAAAACGCTCACATCAAAACCTGAAAGTTTTCCTTGCACTAACATACAATGAGTTATTTCTCTACACTGCGTAGGTGATCGTAACCCGGTAAACAAATAATTGCACAACCCTTCGCTCTTGGTTTCAGTTCTTATTGTACTGTGCAGCCAAAGGCTGCAGAAGTGACATGACTGAACCTGTTCTCAAATATCATCGACGCCGTGGACGACCAAGGGTGTCAAATCACTGTAAAAAGAATTAACACTGCGGGATGTTGATGGTGAACATTTGCTCACTCAATGCGGAGTCCAGATGGAAGAAAAGATTCTTCCGTTACATTAATGAGGAGAGCACAATGAGTTTAGCTCTACGGATGAGCACTTGTATCCTAAAAGCCACTTGTCACTGGCCAGTGTGTTATAACAGCTCTGAGAAATTAGCGGTTTTTATTCATATACTTATTTATTTATTTTCTTAATATACATTACCTTCTTTAAATCTCTAATACATTCAATTTTGTAGTAATGCTATCACTCTTTCCTTTACAGTGAGGGTTATTGGACAAAGTTATTCCTCGCTGGGCTGTGGCACATTTAGTTTTCTAATCTATCTTTTAATTCAATTTGAACTGACATGTATATTACATAAAAAGGCCACGTCACAATGACAACAAAACAGTTTGGATCTAAACAAAAAAAAAAAAAAAAGGAGCAGCAAAAAAGAACAAAGATGGTGTCACTAAAAGCTGGGAGTTAAATGTGCTCCACTCATGTTGAATGAGGCTAATAATCAGTTAAACTAATATCAAAAAACTGGATTACAACTGTAGAACTGGGGTGTGACTCAGGATATGACTCGTAAAATCCAACACAGACATGTCACAATAGTGATTTTAATGAGGTAGTCTATTATACTGTTATTGTGAGACATATATCAACTTAGCTTTTATATATATATATATATATATATATATAGATAGATATATATATATAGAGATATCTATAGATATAGATATATCTATAGATATATATATCTATAGATATAGATATATATATAGATAGAGAGAGAGAGAGAGATTGCCCATTGTGTTACATACATATGGCTTAACATGAGTGTGACCTACAGTTTAGCTGACATGTTCCCAACACACACAGAAAGAAAAGCAGATGGGCCTCTCCTCCCATAGAAGCGACACATTGAATCATTTCCTGCATCACAACCCACTTGCATTAACCCACATTTGGGTCAATCACTTAATCTGCATACAAACAACAACAACAACAACAACAAAAACATGGATAACTGCTAAAGCAATATGAAAGAAAAATCTGCAGTCGCATTGATGTAGAAAGATTTCCCGTTTTTTCCCCAGAAATGCAAGGATGCGGAGTTTAACGTTTGTACGGATTTTCAAGAAGATGCTTTCATAAACTGGACCATACAGAGACTCAAGGGGAAGTTCAACAAGTAACGACAGAAAACTAACTCTCAGAAAGAGGGAGAACAATGAGACTGAACCGCAGTGTTTCCCGCAGCGCATTATAGTCAAGACGGCCGCCTTAGCAAACTCGCACTTTTTTTTTTTTTAAAACCGAAGTAATAATGCTTTGCCAGGCTTAGACATTAAAGCTGCCGTCGGCAGGCTTTCAAAATTCCAAGTCTAAAGTCGGAAAATTCGAACTGATACAACTCTCAGGTCCCTCCCCCAACCTCTAACAAGCTCCGAATCGCCCCCCAAACCCCTCCCCCTCTGTGGACGAAGTTGTGCACGTGAGTTCACACCAGTGTGAGCGCACACAAGCTGGGGCAGACTCACGCTCAGCAGCGTGTGCACAAGCTGTGATTGACAGGTAGGATTCCTTTCACCCTAACTTGATTGGTTAAAAACAGCCGGGAGCGCTCGGTTTTTGCAAGCATGATTACAGGCTTCAGAGGGAGCTACAGATTTCGTTATTTTTCCTAAACAGCCTATTTAATATTCTACTTCCAGAATCCCATGACAGTTCAAGCTAATATGACTAAAAAAAGGTTGCCGACCGCAGCTTTAAAAGACAGCATTGATAACATTGAATTGCGACACCTACTGGTTGTTAATGTAAATAGTTAATAATGTAAATAAAAAAGTGTTACAGCTCTTAAACAGCTTCGTTATTGTTCTTACAGCCCCCGTTCCATTCCAAGTTACACCCCCCCCCCCGGCCAACGACTCACCACCTTGACTAAGCAATTTCCTGCGGGAAACACTGGAACCAGTATGAAGCCGCCCTGTGACCTTAAAGTGCAGTGTCAGACCCCGTCGACCTTACTGTGTAAAAGAGGGGATGACCAGAGGAGACCCGTTTCCTCGGTACATCCTTTCACAATTGGCAGATTTGAATGATCATCCCTTTGACTTGAGTGGGAACACAACGGACCTGTCTTAGAGTTTAATTCTACAAATAGTGGTGTTGGTGACAAAGCGAGGGCTCCGAGTGTCCTGCAACCATAACAAGAACAACAAGATAAGCAGTGTGCTTTTCCCAGTAAGTCGAAGATAATGTTCCACACCCAATGTCCGGGGCTAGCAGAACAACTTTTAATGCGTGTCACTACTGAGGGAAAACCCACACTCAGCACACAGAGTACACCAGCACTAAATGACAAAACAAAACAAAAAAAAAAAGGGGAGCCATACACACTGCGTTTCAAATTGCTGCTAATCTGCAGGGCAAACAAGACAGGTCGAAGCATACACTATCCAATTAGTCTGTAATGGAACTGCAATAAGTGGCCATAAACTGTGGGCTGTAAAAGGAGCAACGTTGTGAGGCAGGCTTCACAGGGAAGCCAGTCGGATGACTAACAGGCAGACATAGCGAGCAAACACACAAATGGGTACTGTTAATGACTTGTTGAGATGTCTGTTGTAAGAGTCTTATCATTCAACAAATCTCAGCCTTGGAAAAAGGTCTCTAAATCCGAGTTATGATGCATGCCATGTGAAGCTTTCGTAAGTTTGACTAACTAGGTATCAGCGCGTGTGTACGTCTGCAACAGATTAGGAGGTTTTTTCATGCTACTGATCAAGATTTGAGCATTATGTCTGATGTAAAAGTCATTATCAAGCTGGGAATAATCACTGAAAGGGTATCAAACTCTTGACAAAGTCATGCACAAGCCCAACAGGAATGAAAGAAAAAAAAGAATCCAGAATTAATAACCCGTGCTCAGGACGATGCGACTGATTTGAATCGTAAAATATTTGACAATTATCTATTCTTTGTTGCTTCTTTTTATCTTTTTTAAGTCTACTTGATTTTTCATTGCTGAAGATAACCCAAATTTTTTTTTTTTTCAATGCGTTTCATGATTCTATGATAGGAAATGACCGAATAGAGCCGTGAACTCAGAGGCCTTATAAAACAACTGGTGAGAAACAGAGCATGTCTTAATGAACAGCTTTCAGCGGCTCAGTGGTTATGTGGATGGTTCCGCATCCCCAGTCATTATCCAGCTCTCCTGTTGTCACATCTCACCGAGCGCATCGCGAAGGAGTCGATGTTTTGGTGTTCTCACAATGACCAAAGGCACAGCAATTAATCTTGTCCCATGTAAAAAGTCTGCTGGCGTGATCAATATGTCAGCTATAATGATGTATTCATCTGGCCAAATTAAAATAACCGTGTTTGCTGTGATTTCTAGATAAGTATTCTTGCTCTGCTAATAATGCTGTAGGTAATTAAACTGCCACACGAGCATACACGGGGAATATAAACGCTCTATTTTTAGGATCTGCTCTGCTAACAAAGACACGAAGGAAAGCAAAACACACTTTTGGAAAACAGCTACTGGGAATATCGCAAATTTTCCTTTAATGCAACACTCGAGCTGACAAAATTCACTCGCAAGTGTTTCAAATCTGGAAGCTCAAAGTTTAATCCCGAATTTTAGACTCAAATGAGCAGTTTTACTTCTCTGACATCACACGTGCATTCAGTCATAGACCCGACATGACCAGCTGCTGGAGTTTAAGTCGCAAAATTGCAGGTTTTCAGCTTAAGCTGAAAAGTTGGTGCGTGTTTGAGGTTACAAGCAAGTGCGTCAAACAAAGCATACAATACAGTCAACCCTTGTGCAACACTCCCTTAATCAGCAAAATTTCTAAGGCTGCAAACTCTCTCAGAGAGTGGACACACTCTCTGACATAAAGGCCCCGGACTAAGGCTCCAAAGCTGAGACTGGCTGGTGAAGAAATGCATGCTCCCGCTTTTTTGCTAAAAGTCAGGCGGGTTAAAGGGGGCTTTATAGAGACCACTATGCTTCTAAAGAAGCTCAGGGAAGAGAAACAAAACAATGACACTTTTGCATTTTTTATTTTCAAAGGACCATCACTGCTGGTCTTGAGCAAAAAAAAGGGAGGTTGGGGTCGGTTAAATGTACTTGGTTGCAGTTTACAGCTTTGCCACTAGAGTGCAGCACATCAAGCACTTTAATCCTTAACTAGAGTTTAAAGTTGGAGATAACATAAGATAAAGAAGAGGGAAATAAACCACACACACGCACATCATGAAGTAAGACGATGCTTCGCTAAGACTGTCAGCTGGGGTCGTGATCAGAAAATGTTGTTCCAAATGAGCCAGAAACATGCAAACAAAAAAAATCATACAAATGTGTCAGGAAAAATAATATCAAGACACACCGAGAGATATCGTTACTTTTCTTCACAGATCTAATAACAAGGCATTTACTTAAAAATGGTTTCCATTCAGCTGAGAAACAGATTGGGCAATACAAATGATGAGTCAGCACAGTCGTAATACAGCAAAACAAGCACACAGCATTCACTGTCAACTCTTTTCTTTCCACACCAACCCTGCGTATCGTCAAAGCATGGCATTTAAGAAATTAGAGCAAAGGTCAGAAATGAAAATAAATTAGTGTTGTTGTTCTTTGTTTTTTTTTTTAAATGTTTTTTTTTATTTCTTATTAGAGTTCAAGCAGAGAACGTGAGCAGCATCAAAGACTTTTGCAGCTGAATGACAGGAAGCACATGTCCAGCTGACCACCAGCTGTACCACTGGAGGAGGTGTGGTGATGTCATCTACACCTTTCAGATCCCCTCAACAGGCTTAGATATAAGCTTTTGTTTGGATCCTTCTGGCGAAAGAATTTCTCTTGAGTTATGCAAGTAAAATTGGTCTTGATGATTGGGACTGAAAGGATGCCACATCTTTGCTGTGGTTTGGCGTACAAAAATAAAACGGGGAGAAAAGTAGCTGCAGATGACCACAAGGTAACAAGAGAACACAGCTGTCCATTTTCCTGCAAACAATGGAGCACTAGGACCACACATTAAACTTATCAGTGTCAGGGGAAGACTAGGCTACCTCTAGAAACGACCTTTTTCATAATAAGCTCTGGTGGAACACCGACGCATTTTACAATAAACCTCATATAGAGGACTCCCGCTTAAAACACGGGATATCCCAATGCCTTATGTCCTCATGACAAAGTGTGAGCATGTTTTGCATGGCCGATGGCTTGAAAAACACACCATCAACAGCTGAGGGTGTTCAAAGTTTGGTCAAAATGAGCAGTGAAGTTGTAATTACAGCATGGTGGCATCTATGACTCCAGTGAGGAGAGGGCGTCACAGCTGAGGCCAATACCTAACCTCGGGACGGTGAGTCATGACTGTACCACAACGGGAGAAAGAATGACATCATTCTAGAGTCATCGTCGTCGTCGGATGGGCTCCTGTAGAAAGCGCTCACTGTGCACGAGGGGGCCTACTTTCCGAAAACCACGTGACCTTCTGGTACTCTGCAGGCAGCACCCAACTGGAAAATGCACTATGTATGCAATGTGCGGATGTGTCAAGTAGCAAGTTGTACGTCCAGGAGTACAATGATATCCTCGTGGACGGCGATTGTTCCACGGGTTAACCCTGACTGTATAATGAGCACAGATGTGATAAGGGAGCACTCCTTCCTTAGGGAAAGCAAATAAACTATTTAAAAGGGAGATCGTCTGCACAAAAAAAAAAAAAAGACGAGGATCTTGTTTCACCTGAACCACTTTGTTTACTGGAAATAAGAGGGGCTTGCCGATGTTGACGGGACAAGAATAAATAGGAGAGGCAAGTAAGAGAGCGTGCGAAAACAAAAATAATGCCCGTTCGCTAACAGCAATGCCGAGACAATCTGGATCGCGCACGTTGTGCCTTTCCACCGCGAGCTGACTACACCGTAAAACATAAAGCACAAGCGCTTTTTATCACGCTTTCCAAGAAAACCCCTGTGCATTGTGATTAGCAGCCCGGAGGGAGGCAGATCTGACGGGCCTCTGTGGGTAAACCGATTGGCCGTTGTGCAACTGCCCTGTGTGCTCTGGATAGTACTCTGCAAAACTACTTACCACACGGATCCGTAAGCACCGGAGCCGACTGGGGACAAGACCTGATAGCGCTCCGGGACCTCCCACACGGTTTTGTTGAGCTCCTGTCGGTAGAAAGTGGGTCTCTCCTTCTGCGACATTCCTGCGGATTCACCAGCAGTCCCGCAGAGATAAAACAAGCCAGCGGAAACTTCTGCCCTCTCTCCTCTCCTCCCTGTGTGGCGCGACCTGCTTGTGGTGCCGCTCTCCAGTAAAAAACTATCAACAGAGACAGCCCGGAATCAAGCACAACTTATGCCGCCCAGTCGTGCAAATTCGGTGCAGTTGCGCAAAAGAAAAAAATCCCCACCTCTCCGCGTACGTCGGATCGCTCGGAGACAACTTCGCCGAGACAACGTACTCGGGTCAGGAAGCTCAGCCTGGCTCTCGCTGGATTTTTCGTCCTATTCTGATCTCTCTTTGCTACGCGCGCGGAAACGCGAACGCGTACGTTCTGTCGTCACTGCGCGCTCCCGGTAATACTGATTGTTCTCGCGAGAAATTACAAGCTATTGGGAAACTAGGGGATGTCCCGTCGCTAGTGGAGAAGGGCGGGAATCTCCCACTGTTTGTCGCCAAACACCTTTACATGTTCGTCTCAAACGTAAGCAGGCCATTATTCCCACAGAGGACATCGAACCAGATTATAGCCATGTAATGCCTGGACCCTACAACAGATATCATTTAGATATCAATTACACACAAAAAGAAGCAATTAGTAAACACCAAAAATGCTTATACATAATGCTGTTTTTATAAATATCAGCAGATATTCTTAAAATTCAAGATAATGTGGCTTATTGTACAAGCACATAAATTTGTCATTTTGATGGTGTCTGCATGCCTAGATATGGCTGCGGCCTTCTGTTGTTCTTACTATCTTAATAACTAGTTAAATGGAAACCACCTGTGTGTCAACAAGGCAAGACCAGTTACTGTAATTTCATTGGACTGGAAGATCCAAGGTTGCTTGTCTTATATAATCATGAGAAAGATGACAAGATAGCTTAATAATATTTAATTAAATGACAGAATGAGCCATATTTTTCTTACCTCGCACTGCCTGTACTTTTATTTTTTTTAAAAACAACTGAAAATGTCTACTATGACAAAAAATCTGAATGACACTGAAAATATCTGAGTGTGATTACAGCATTGTGTTCTTAGCACTGAATGTCCCTCGAAGTTTGGTAAACAAGCCACAGTTCCATAGATAATTGCTTATCAAACACATTTGGAAATCTGCAGTTTTTTCCCTGAAAAAAAAAATTTGAATATATGCTGGAGGGGCATTAAGGGCAGAAGATTAAAAAGAGCATATAGGGTTCAAGAACTTGGATGGCATCTGGTCAGTTTATTAGAAAGCGGGAGACTGAAGTCTAAAAATAAAGTGGGAAAAAAAACAAGTTGAGAGGTTTAATAGTCTGATATGTGGTGCACAGCGCGCACCGTGAAGCATGTTGTGGGAAGGGCAGTGATGTGGGGAATTCTCTCCAGCAGACTTTAGAGGGCTCATGGGGTGAAAATGAAAGCTGCAAAACACTAATATTTTGCAGGAAACACAAACCTGATTCAAGATTATTTATTCTCAATCAAGGCAACAACTCCAAACACGATGAAAGGAAATACTGCTCAGAAATGGCCAAAATCAGAAGCGTGAGGTTTCAATCCAGCCTTCTTGGCAGGTATTTAATACCGCTAACAAAGCAGGTTCGCATTGTCCAGATGTGCAAAGCTGATCCTTGCACACATATTACAAGACACTAGATTTGTATACAAATTGACATAGGGTGTGCACTTTATTAATAGTGTTCTGTACAGTTTCAACTTAACACAGCATAAACATCTGGGCTGAATAAGACGACAGACAGAAGTTTTATGTTCAACAGTTTACTTAGGATTGCATTTTATCCCCGCCAAAGTATATTACTTGTAATGATACAAATAAGGTGTAAGAGATAAATAAAAAAAAAACAATACATGTATAAAATGGCATTATATTTAAATCTTCAGGCAGGAGAATACAGGTATCCAACCTGATATGTGCTTCTTATTAAATTATTACTCTGTTGAGATGCTCTGCAATTTTGAAAGCACTCTGACACCAAAGTGACATTCATCCCAATTAGTGATACTAAAAACGTGTCACATTGAATGTCTATCTAAAATGTGATAAACAGCACTGTTCAGAAAAGATAAAAGATTATAAAGACAATTTATGGTTTAGACAAGGACATCTTTATATATTAGCTTTATCTTTTCCTACACCACTTACAGGAAAATTGAAACAAAAAAACAAAACAGCATGGTGAGGAGCAGTTGGAACTGATTATCAAAGTTTGATCACATAACCTCTGGCAAAACTATATAGCTTTTTTTTTTTTCAAATATATACAGCTAGGGTAATTATAGGTTTTATAAAGGAAAAATGTATAGCGCAGCCTCTGCCCTTCGATTTTCTGCATCCTTCAATATAAATAATCATGCGGTGAAGATGAAGACAGGAAACAGTATTACCCAACCACAGAACGATGACACGCAAACCAGCGGGTTCTCTCAATTGTAATAACTGTACTGTAGATTCATTACGCCATGTCAGTATATTGTCCATCAGATTTCCAGATGGAGAAGCGTGATTCGTCACTCCAGAGAACGCGTCTCCACTGCACTAGAGTCCAGTGGCGGTGTGCTTTACACCACTGCAGCCGACGCTTTGTATTGCACTTGGTCATGTATGGCTTGGATGCAGCTGCTCAGCCATGGAAACCCATTCCATGAAGCTCTCTACATGCTGTTCTTGAGCTAATCTGAAGGCCACATGAAGGTTGGAGGTCTGTAGCGATTGACTCTGCAGAAAGTTGGCGACCTCTGCGCACTAGGCTCTTCAGCATCCGCTGACCCCGCACTGTAGTTTTACGTGGCCTACCACTTCATGGCTGAGTTGCTGTCGTTCCCAATCGCTTCCACTTTGTTATAATACCACTGATAGTTGACTGTAGAATATTTAGAATTGAGGAAATTTCACGACTGGACTTGTTGCACAGGTGGCATCCTATCACGGTACCACACTGCAATTCACTGAGCTCCTAAGAGCGACCCATTCTTTCACAAATATTTGTGGAAAGAGTATGAATGTCTAGGTGCTTGAATTTATACACCTGTGGCCATGGAAGTGATTGGAAAACCTGAATTTAATTATTTGGATGGCTGAGTGAATATAGTGTATTATTCAGGAGGGATTTATTAATCCAGTCACCAGACGGGGGCAGCACTGGCTCGACATACAGAGTCCACAGGCCCAGCAGGGTTTCATCGGTCATATAATCCAAGTGGTGTCCCACAACAAGGATTAACAAATGACCACGGAGTTGAGTCCATCCCCAGACTGCAGCCATCCAGTCAGAGTATCATTTCAAGAAAACAATGTAGAACGCCATGGTCACGCAGGAAAATGCCATGGCAAGGTGAAGCCTCGTTCCAATTATGGCAGCTGAGGATGAGAGATTGTATGAGTGAAGTAAACTGGTCAGCAACTAACAGATAAAACATAGGAAAAGAAGGTGAAACAACACTGTACATACATAAATAACATTCAGGGCTGTTAAGTGCTGATTATTCCTTGTGACAGATCCACAAATGTGATTTGGGGCAGAAAAAAAGCAATAATTATAATATCTCTCAAACCATCAATACATATGTGACATTCCATTAAGCAGCATTCATTTTTGGCTTTTTTCTCAGCTGGTGTAATCCTGTTAAATGGTTGCTTATTTAGCACAATAACATTGTACTTTATCTAATTTTGTTACACTGCCTATAATATTAAACATGAGATACAAAACAGTAAGCTCAGCAGTAACTGTATAGTCTATGAGACATTTACCGACTGACAAATGACTGCTTCCTTAAGTTTATCTATCTTTTAAACCACTGATAGATACCTGCTCAGTCATTGTTTAGTTTAAATATCCACTGTGCAGGCGCACAGAACATATTCCACAAAGTGACATCTTAAGGACATAAAGAGCGCAACAGCTGCAAAACAGAGACACGTGTTGTGCTGAGCCATTAGATTGTCTTTTACTTCTTGTTTACCTTTGTAGAAGACACCCCACACTCCTTTCTTCTCAGACAGCAGCCAGTTGTTGAGGCGAGGTACCTTTTTGAGGTATGCACACGTGCAGATGAACAGCAGCCCAAACACCAGGATGCCGTCAAAAGAGTACACTTTGGAACAGGACACCAAAGACAGGAGGACATTGTTGTAATATTGGTAGTGATTTTAAACATACATTTGCACTTCATCTTAACAATAAACCAAGAGGTTAGGTAGAAGGTCAGTTTCAATGGACCATATCCACAACCTGAGCGAATGCTCCAGTTTGTATCCATGTTAACTATTCAAAGTTATTTAATGAAAAACCTTGGCTTGAGCTGGACTTCCCCTTCGACGTTATTTTGCAGGCTGTATCGTTGAGTCTTTTTAGTTTCAATGAGTTGGAGCACTGTACGTTTTTAAGTTAGGTAAGGGAAATGTCACAATCTCCTTTACAATATCACAAAAACTTTACTCTCTTCGGAAAGACTGGATACTTTAAGAGGTACCCTCTGGCACTGGCGACCAATTTTTCCTGTTTTGTTCGAATACAGTTGTGGTCTCTCTTGATATATTTGGTATTAGCTGCATTAGTCAAGTGCTAGTTAGCAAACAGCTCTGTGGTCGAAAGACACGAGATTCAAGTTGTATAGCAAACACGGCAAGCTTATCATTTTATCTATCAATGTTAACAATCGAATGACATTACGTTGCCAGCGAGCTAAACTAATTTATTTTATTTTTTTAACAGAAAGATAATACAACCCAGGGCTAAGTCTACAGCTAAGCTAGCCTCAACTAGCTCTTCCAGATAAGTAGCCCAACTTAAATGTCCTGTTCTGCTGCCGCAAGCTTGTCAGACGAAGCCGTACACCTACCATTGGTCATATCTGCAGTTTACTTTTCGACGATGTTATATGACTGTTACTCTTTCAACATTAACAATCCATTATATACTTTAAAGTAAAAATGTACTGTCATGAAGCCTGCACCGCAGTACTGGGTTGACGTTTCCTTTTCCCTGGTTTACACTCTTCTTCTAGGTTCCATACTTGTTGTTGATGTTGTTGTCCAGCTGACATTACTGCCATCTATTGGAATATAGCGTTTCAGCTCTCTGACGTGTAAATGTATCCACAAACTTCTAAAGATACGTGTACAAAAGTTGAATTTCAGGTATATCACTCTTTTATTGCATATACTTTCTCAACCCACGAATATGTTTAAAGTCAGTCTAGATCTATATATGATCTTTTTCATGCAACACCATGAAATATTTGGCCACTAATTCATAATGTACTGAAATGTGACTTTCCATCAGTTGGTAAAAAAGAAAAAAAAAACTACAACCCTATTTCCATGAGTAAACTTGTGAACTTGTGTAAAATGTAGATAAAAACTGAATGTTAGGCAACTAATTGCTGAACCTCTAAAAATTCCCCTGTTCTTGTCAGACATACAATTTCTTCAGCTCACCAGTTCACAGCCTTTTGGGTCTTTTTGTTTTGTTTCATAATGTGGTAAATGTTCTCAACGGGTGTGAACCACAGGCGGGCCAGATTAGCACCTAGACTCTTTCACTGCAGAGCCATGTAAGAGGAGAATGTGATATGACAGTAACAAATCTTATTTCACAATTCAGGTCTTCACTTAAACAAGCTTCCACCAGCCAATGCCTATTTTAATAAAATTGTGTTTCTTTTGTGTAAAAATGAGCTTCTTTAAAAAAAAAAACACTATAAAAGCGCTTTTTACTGTTTAATACGTTGTGTTTGAATTATAATTTAATTGAATACAGGCTTTTAGAGGTTAGCAAATCTTTGAAGTGTTTTTACACTCACATGCCAACTTTTTTAGAAACAGGTTTATACTATTAGTAGACTGTATCAGAAACAAATGAGTATTCCTGTATATCGAAGCATAAAAACCAGACTCCGATTTTTATTCAGAATGTGGCAAAACCAGATGAAGGCAACACCTAGAAGTGGACACTGAAGAGACAATGAAGAAACAGGTGACAAATGCTGGCCTCTGTTAGAACTCTGCACCTGGACACAGCGCTGGCAGCAGCAGAGGGAAGGATGAGGATTAAAGTGAGCTTCCACCCACACTTCAATGAGCTGATACCATCATACAGCAGTATCTAATTTGATTGTTTTTTATACATATGGATGAAAGGACCATCTTTATTGATGTACGTGTGTTCAAGTCAGTTTTGTTCATATTCCAAATGGCATTGACTAACTCCTGGTATTCATTTAGGTGTCACAAAAGATGGTCCACAGAAACAGAAGAGGTAAGATTGAATCAGAGAGCAGTCCAGTTCATTGTCTCAATTAATTTTTAAAAGAAATCTTTCAATATAAATAATCATGCGGCGAATATAAAGACGGGAAACAGCATTAACCAACAACAGAACAATAACATGCAAACCAGCAGGTTCCCTCAATTGTAATAACTGTACTTTAGATTCACTATGCCCTTCATGTCAGGAGCGCACACATACACTCTATTGCCAAAAGTATTTGCTCACCTGTCTTTACATGAACTTAAGGGACATCCCATTCTTAATCCATAGGATTTAATATGATGTCAGCCCACCTTTTGCAATTATAACAGCTTCAACTCTTCTGGGAAAGGTTTCCTCAATGTTCAGGAGTTTGTTCATAGGAATATTTGACCATTGTTCCAGAAGCGCATTTGTGAGGTCAGACGCTGATGTTGGATGAGAAGGCCTGGCTCGCAGTCTCCGCTCTGATTCATCCCAAAGGTGTTCTATCGGGTTGAGGTCAGGACTCTGTGCAGGCCACTTGAGTTCTTCCACGCCAAACTGGCTCATACATGTCTTTGTGGACCTTGCTTTAGTGCACTGGTGCGCAGCCATGTTGGAACAGGAAGGGGACATCCCCAAAATGTTTCCACAAAGTTGGGAGCATGAAATTGTCCAAAACCTCTTGGTATGCTGAAGCATTCAGAGTTCCTTTCACTGGAACTAAGGGGCCAAGCCCAGCTCCTGAAAAACAACCCCACACCATAATCCCCCCCCCTCCACCAAACTTTACACTTGGCACAACGCAGTCAGGCAAATACTGTTCTCCTGGCAACCGCCAAACCCAGACTCGTCCATCAGATTGCTAGATGGAGAAGCGTGATTCGTCACTCCAGAGAACACGTCTCCACTGCTCTAGAGTCCAGTGGCGGTGTGCTTTACACCACTGCATCCAACGCTTTGTATTGCACTTGGTCATGTATGGCTTGGATGCAGCTGCTCAGCCATGGAAACCCATTCCATGAAGCTCTCTACGCACTGTTCTTGAGCTAATCTGAAGGCCACATGAAGGTTGGAGGTCTGTAGCGATTGACTCTGCCTAAAGTTGGCGACCTCTGCGCACTATGCTCTTCAGCATCCGCTGACCCCGCGCTGTAGTTTTACGTGGCCTACCACTTCATGGCTGAGTTGCTGTCGTTCCCAATCGCTTCCACTTTGTTATAATACCACTGACAGTTGACTGTAGAATATTTAGAATTGAGGAGATTTCACGACTGGACTTGTTGCACAGGTGGCATCCTATCACGGTACCACACTGCAATTCACTGAGCTCCTAAGAGCGACCCATTCTTTCACAAATATTTGTGGAAAGAGTCTGAATGTCTAGGTGCTTGAATTTATACACCTGTGGCCATTGAAGTGATTGGAAAACCTGAATTTAATTATTTGGATGACTGAGTGAATATAGTGTATTATTCAGGAGGGATTTATTAATCCAGTCACCAGACGGGGGCAGCACTGGCTCGACATACAGAGTCCACAGGCCCAGCAGGGTTTCATCGGTCATATAATCTAAGTGGTGTCCCACAACAAGGATTAACAAATGACCACGGAGTTGAGTCCATCCCCAGACTGCAGCCATCTAGACAGAGTATCATTTCAAGAAAACAATGTAGAACGCCATGGTCACGCAGGAAAATGCCATGGCAAGGTGAAGCCTCGTTCCAATTATGGCAGCTGAGGATGAGAGATTGTATGAGTGAAGAAAACTGGTCAGCAACTAACAGATAAAACATAGGAAAAGAAGGTGAAACAACACTGTACATACATAAATAACATTCAGGGCTGTTAAGTGCTGCTTATTCATTGTGACAGATCCACAAATGTAATTTGAGGCAGAATGTTTGCCCACTGGTTCCACCATAACAAGTGACCCTCTGAGAGTATTTTTCTGGGGCACTGTGGCTACATCCCTGACTTTGCACTCCAAAGGATCACTGTAAATGCTCTAAAAAAAAACACATCTGGGTATGTGAGATTACTCTTTGGAAAATTGAGTAAAATCAATACAGGATTAAAAAATAATATTAATAAATAAAGATGAATAAAAACAATAGTACTTTATCATGCTGATGTATATGTTCTTTCAGATAATTAGCACAATAACGTTGTACTTTATCTAATTTTGTTACACTGCCTATAATATTAAACATGAGATACAAAACAGTAAGCTCAGCAGTAACTGTATAGTCTATGAGACATTTACCGACTGACAAATGACTGCTTCCTTAAGTTTATCTATCTTTTAAACCACTGATAGATACCTGCTCAGTCATTGTTTAGTTTAAATATCCACTGTGCAGGCGCACAGAACATATTCCATAAACTGACATCTTAAGGACATAAAGAGCGAAACAGCTGCAAAACAGAGACACGTGTTGTGCTGAGCCATTAGATTGTCTTTTACTTCTTGTTTACCTTTGTAGAAGACACCCCACACTCCTTTCTTCTCAGACAGCAGCCAGTTGTTGAGGCGAGGTACCTTTTTGAGGTATGCACACGTGCAGATGAACAGCAGCCCAAACACCAGGATGCCGTCAAAAGAGTACACTTTGGAACAGGACACCAAAGACAGGAGG
The DNA here is from genome assembly GCF_027942865.1 of Odontesthes bonariensis. NCBI lineage: Eukaryota > Metazoa > Chordata > Actinopteri > Atheriniformes > Atherinopsidae > Odontesthes > Odontesthes bonariensis. Next base: position 17,551,071 of record NC_134508.1, on the reverse strand, counting down.
ACATTGTTGTAACATTGGTGGTGATTTTAAACATACATTTGCACTTCATCTTAACAATAAACCAAGAGGTTAGGTAGAAGGTCAGTTTCAATGGACCATATCCACAACCTGAGCACATGCTCCAGTTTGTCTCTATGTTAACTATTCGAAGTTATTTAATGAAAAACCTTGGCTTGAGCTGGACAAAAGATAGAAAGATAATACAACCCAGAGCCACGTCTACAGCTAAGCTAGCCTCAACTAGCTCTTCCACAGAAGTAGCCCAACTTAAATGTCCTGTTCTGCTGCCGCAAGCTTGTCAGATGAAGCCGTAAACCTACCATTGGTCATATCTGCAGTTTACTTTTCGACGATGTTATATGACTGTTACTTCTTCTACATTAACAATCCATAGTATACTTTCTCTTCCCTGGTTTACACTCTTCTTCTAGGTTCCATACTTGTTGTTGATGTTGTTGTCCAGCTGACATTACTGCCATCTATTGGAATATAGCGTTACAGCTCTCTGACGTGTAAATGTATCCACAAACTTCTAAAGATACGTGTACAAAAGTTGAATTTCAGGTATATCACTCTTTTATTGCATATACTTTCTCAACCCACGAATATGTTTAAAGTCAGTCTAGATCTATATAGGATCTTTTTCATGCAACACCATGAAATATTTGGCCACTAATTCATAATGTACTGAAATGTGACTTTCCATCAGTTGGTAAAAAAAAAAAAAATAAACTACAACCCTATTTCCATGAGTAAACTTGTGAACTTGTGTAAAATGTAGATAAAAACTGAATGTTAGGCAACTAATTGCTGAACCTCTAAAAATTCCCCTGTTCTTGTTAGACATACAATTTCACCAGCTCTACAGTTCACAGCCTTTTGGGTCTTATTTTGTTTTGTTTCATAATGTGGTAAATGTTCTCAACGGGTGTGAACCACAGGCGGGCCAGATTAGCACCTAAACTCTTTCACTGCAGAGCCATGTAAGAGGAGAATGTGATATGACAGTAACAAATCTTATTTCACATGGTCTTCATTTAAACAGGCTTCCACCAGCCAATGCCTATTTTAATAAAACTGTGTTTCTTTTGTGTAAAAATGAGCTTCTTTAAAAAAAAATTTAAAAACACAATAAAAGCGCTTTTTACTGTTTAATTTTTTGTGTTTGAATTACAATTTAATTGAATACAGGCTTTTAAAAATGGGCAAATCATTGAAAGGTTTTTACACTCACGTGCCAACTTTTTTAGAAACAAGTTTATACTATTAGTAGAATGTATCTGAAACAAATGAGTAATCCTGTATATAACGAAGCATAAAAACCAAACTCAGATTTTTCATTTTATTCAGAATGAGGTTTGAGTGAGTTTTCTGTTTCTGATAAGTGAGGTGTCCTATTTAGCTAAAGAAATTAGAACAAAAGTGTGTTATTCAGTAATGAATAAACAAAACAGAGAAATGCAGAAAGGATAAAGTTAATATAACATACAAATATTCTACATTCCTCTGCAAAGCAGTGAAACAAAAGCCCCATTTGTTTTGATAGCAGTCTTCCAAGTGCATTATCCACATAGTTACATTAGATAATCCTAATCTCTACATATGCTGCTGCTCAGAGACAACAGACGTTTCTCCTCTAAAGGGAACAAATGTGGAACAAAGAGTCGTAAGACAAGTAATGAGATTTGATCAGAGTTCAGTGTGGCACACCTGCTCCGATCAGCCTCAGTGTAGCCGCAGCTCACTGTGCAGACAGCCTCTCCTACTGCATTTGTTTCTGTGGGGGACAGACCACTCTACCTTTTGCACTCTACCTGTGGAATCTCTTTTTTTTCTGAACAATGCGTCTCTACCAGAGCACACAGGTAAGATTATTTTGATTATACACGCTTCCGAGCTGTTTGGTGGGGAAATAAGGACAAACGTTTCTAACCAAACAGAGAAGTTATGAGGTCTGAATAAAAAAGGTGGGCATATGATGGACTCGGTTTTCAGGGTCCAACTATTCTGCAGCAGTTTAAACTTGCTTTATTTTTTAAGTTTAACATCCTGACTGTTTCGACTGATCGTGATGAATACAAAAAAAGTCGGTGTACCATCATCATCCCTGAAGACATTTAATGTTTACAAGTTATTTTGAAGAAAGCAGCGTTTGCTTTTTTTCTTGTCATACTTGTACCCGTTGACGATAATAAATGCAGTATCTAATTTGATTGTTTTTCATACATATTGATGGAAGGACCGTCTGTGTAGATGTACGTGTATTCAAGTCAGTTTTGTTCATATTCCAAATGGTATTGACTAACTCCTGGTGTTCATTTAGGTGTCACAAAAGATGGGCCACAGAAACAGAAGAGGTAAGATTGAATCAGAGATCAGTCCAGTTCATTGTGCCTCAATGAATTTTTAAAAGAAAAAAAAAAAAGCAATGAAAGTCATATCTCAATATTTAGTTTAATTTTTATTTACAAACAAGCTGTTATACACACTGACTTCCATGTATGCGTATCAGACAGACATCACTGCTGGATGATCCCACCTCACAAGGTGACCGAAAATCAACAACAGGAAGAAGATGAGCTCATCAAACCACAAAAGCTGATAAATCCCATGCTGGCCTCTCTCCAACTCAGAGCTCTTCATCAGGAGCTGCTATTCTGTTGCAGACGGTAAGAAAACATGAAGCCTTGTGTTTGCTTGGCCGTGTTCCGGTCAAAGGTTCATGCTGTTCACGTGCAGATAATGTCACATTAGGTATCAACATCTATCAGGGAATTTTAAACCTTAAGTCATCGTAGAAGATGGAAATCCATAAAGATGTATGATCTTAATTTTTATAGCAGGTTTTGTTAATGTTTTTTCTGTTATTATCTAAGTGACCCCTTGTCTTCTTTTCTTTTTTGCTGCTAATTATGTATTTTTTCTGTCATAAGTGCAGTCAAAAAGTAGTGATAGTTCTCTTTGTCTTCTTTCTAACTGCCACCCCCTCCCTCAGCTGACGAATCCTCTTAGACCTTCCCGGTCCAGCTGACCGAGGTTGTGACCGCAAATAAGCAATATGCTCAGGTGGTGTTTAACGCTGACCGAGTCAAAGGTGCAGCACCATCCAAAACATCACTGCTGATTTCTCCTTTTGTTGTTGTACACAACAGTGCGAGGTGTCGGCTACGTTAAGAGTGGTTTGTCCACATATTTTAGGTTTGTAGTAGATCTTTAATGCACATAATTGTACAGGCAATTTAGGGTTTTCCTAACTAATCACATCTAATTTGAAACAGTTGATCGGCAGCACCTCAGGGACAAAGTATCCTCGCACTTCTGGTTATTACTTCTAATCTAGAAATACATTCCATCTCTCTGTGTTTGGTTGTGTCCTCAGAGGTGTCCTGCCGCGAAGAAAGCCGGAGCTGCAACGCGTGCTGGAACACAAAAGGAGAGAGCAGAAACGGGAGCTGGCTCTCTCCCCTCCCTCTGACTTAGAAATGAAGCTGCGCGCAAGACAGCAGAGAACACAGAGTGTAAGTATGATAGTTCTAAAAAAGAAAAAGTCGATAAAATGAACAGGAAATTATGTGATAATGTACTCTATATATACATACATACGTATAAGATTTTGTTAAGGAGTATGCCCAAAACCTGATGTCTCCTGTCTTGCAGTACGAGCTGGAGCACAGGAAGAGGACTGAAAGCCTGAAAAATGTGCCAGAGTTTGTTCGTGTGAGACGAACCTTGAGGTGTATCCCGAATTCCTCCCAAGTCCTTCCAGAGCATATGGGCAAATAAAACACTGTAGATATGACAATATACTCTTGGCTTGATCAGTTGAAAAAAAGAAGCATCATTTTCATACGTGTCACGTGTGATTATCAACATTTTCAAGCCTTTGTTTGAACTCTGCTTTGGGGCCAAAATGAATAATTAGGAGACCATTTCAAAATTTAAAACTATGCTTTAAACATTTCCTTCAAATGTGTGTTACAAGACATATAGCCAAAAGGTTTCTCTTTACAAGAGGACCCTTGGCTAAATATGACTGCATTTTTGATGAGTCGCTGCATTTTGTAGTGTCATATTATCATCCAGTCCTCTCAGGAGCAACTTTTCCTTTTGTTGAGTCTTTCATAGCAGGGGTGTCTTTGGCTACAACTCCTCTTTTTCAAAAGACACAGATGCTTTAAAGTAACATGAATGCATTTAAAAACTGTATTAAAACATCTGTTGGGGCTTGGCGTGTATGACTCCAGTCACAGCAACCCAATTTAAATTGAACCTGAATCTGTTTGTGAGGAAAGCGACACGTCGTCGTTCGCACAAATATAACAGCGGTCACACACACAAAAAAAAAAACAGTATTGTTAAAAGAGTAGTACTATTTGAGCTCCAGAAAACTCTTTAATCAAAGCTGCTGCACACAGTTTTACAAGTTTTAAGACACAGCTAGAGACATCAGGGGGAGAGTTCAAGGTTGGAGAGCCTCACATCACAAAAGACAAATAATCAATAAAGAATGATTATCGGAATTTTTTTAAAAAGCCACAAAGTGCTGGGTGTGCTGCTCGCAAACATTCACGAGTAACTTGATCTCTCCGCACAGTCAATGCACAGACCTCAACTCTACAGTGCGACTGCTGCATTGGCCGCGTTGGTAACATCACAGACTACTCGCATAGGCCCCACTATATGGATTAAGAAGGAAGGCTGCATAAAATGCATTTAACCATTCTCTCTCGCACGTTCTTTGTACGTTTAAATTCGCTCAAAACACTTTGAGTACTGTAAACAAGAGCATTTCGTTCAAAAAGCAAACAGTTTTCCACCGACTCTGTCAAACATTTGCCCAACGCGCGTTTAGCAGTAAAAACGGTATCCACACCGGATCCACTGCGCTTTTGTCTAAAAGCTCTTCCAGTGCCATGTGTTTGCCGCGCAATAAGTTAACAATAAATAAAATACAAAATAAACGGTTTCACATAAGAGGACGAGAAAAAATATTAGACATCAAGGTGGGGTAAGAATCTCCCATCTGTCTCACTGTACTATCTACAATACTGAAATAACATAACATACAGTATCTCGTGGTGTTATAATAAACAAGAAGCTTGGACGTACAGCAGATAAAGCACAGACAGAGGAAGAAAGTAGGCCACCATTGTTGTAAACTGGAGATAAAAGTGAGGTTCATTGTGCTAATGATGCAGGACCGAGATTGGCTTCCAACACAAATTCAACTGTCATACAATTTGGAGTTGTTTAACTCGTATTTGACTTTATAACAAAAGCTTCAGCTCAATTTAAAACCTCCGTCTGTTTGTGAAAACAGAGGTCACATTCTATTCTATGCTATTACACCGAATTATCAACTAATATTAAAGTGATTTTTCTGTTTTCACAAACAGAACAGTGGTTTTAAAACATTACAGCTTTTGCTGGGACTTCTAGTGCGAGACAAACAACTTTAAATGGCTTAACAGTGGAGATTTTGTGGGGGAATTAAAAAAAAAACTTTCGTGACAGAATAATACTTAATAACAAGGGAAAAGAAATGTCAGCCTTGTGAAACAGACAACATTTATGGAATCCCATCTTTTCTTTGGCAGCACTGTGAGGGTGGCACACTCCAGTCATACACATAAGACAATCGCAGCTTGACCTCTTCCTTGCAAAGTCTGCCGTCACGCTGCAGAGTCTGGTGTTTTTCCAACATGTCCTCAAGGCTCTGCTTATGTGTCACCAAGTATTTGTTGTTGCAGCCGCGCGATTTATACTCCGTGTCAAAGCGTGGATCGTGCGTCCGCCGTACATCTACCGGAGCCAGCCAGGCGCCCAGTGACACATCCTCACTCTGCCACGTCTTGAAGTAGCCTGCATTGAGATGCACGTATTGGATCAGGTCAGCCGAGAGAATGTAACCGCCGCCCAGCGCGTAGGGTAGGTAGTAGTCACAAAGCTCCCAAGAGCTTTCGCGCCACTTCCCAGCTGTTTTCACCCGGCCTCTCCCTGAGAAGAAGCCCCAGTATAAACGGTTGGGCTCTTTGCCCTTCAGCTCATCTTTAAGGAGGTCCAAGCGGGCAAATGTGTCATCGTCCGCTTTGAAGACGAACTTGAAGTCCACGTTCTGGTCCAGCCAGGAGTACATGTGGAGCAGCTTGAGAGTTAAGTTCTCATAAGAATCTTGCAAATCAGGAAGCAAGAGCAAGTCTTTGTGCCTCCCTTGCTCTGTGTTCAGATTCTGAAGGTCCTCACTCAAAAGGCCTTGAGTCCCGACCACAAACATGGCCAGAACATCAGAGTCTCGCTTGGCAAGCCAGGTACTGCGGATGATGCTCCTGCGTTCTGTGTACTTGGGTCCTGTTGTGATGAGGACCACGAGGAATGCTGATAAGCTTTTAGTCATGGGGGGAGCGTTATGCTGCTCTGAACGGGGCTGCAAATCATTACCGTGGGGGGCAAAGCCCGGAGGATCTGAGTGACCCTGTTTCAGGGTTTCGGATGTACATTTGGCCAGGAAGACTAGGACTACAGCAAAACTGCAGACAGTGCCAATGACCAGAGCCGTTTTGTGGCGGCAAACCAGACGGAACAGATTCATGGTGCAGAGTCTGGGGTGAAGCACACAAACACTGTTAATATTACCACAATTCAATGTATTATGGTATAAGGTGAAAACAAATAAAAAATAGACAACAACAGATTTCTGCAAGCATGGCTGCAAAGGAACAGTTAATGTGCAGGGATTTATAAATCACAAATCAAAATTGCTTGTTTATGTCATAAGATGAAGACGCATGAAGGTGCAGCTGGTTATTAAACGACATCGCATATTTGCCTCAGGGTTTGAACCTCTGTGTGTACGTGCATAACAGGCCCTTTAGAGCACTGCCAAATAATCGGCCAGTAAATGGCACTAAAGCGGTGGCTGTTCTTTTCACCAGATAACGGAGCAAGTCAGCAAAGGAGCCTCAAATCAGCTGAATACTGTGACTTAGCTGCACCGCCTACTTGTTAAGCACACAAGCTGAGCTACCCCGATCCGTGTCACGGCAATGTTGTGAGCAGTTATCAATTAAAGAGGGTTGTTTATGAAAGAGGATTTGTCATTTACCTTATTAACACGAGCCTGTCGCTTCAGCGCTGCAGCCAGGACGGGCCACAGGCAGCGGCTGCGCAAAGCTAGCGTTAGCTACTGAGATGAAACCATCTGAGCACCCTGTCAGCTCACTGGACAATATGTAAACACACACAGCTTATTCATGCTGGTCTTAACACGAGATAGAGAGCAGCGCGTCTAATGGGACGGTTACAATAAGCTGCTCGAGGTGTTATCTGGTGTCACTGTATTCATTTTCTGCCTTGCAGCGTGAATCCAATCAGAACCGTCTGGCAGTGACGAAGAGGAACCGGAAGAGAGGCCCCCGACAGGGGACGATCAGAATGATACAAAGAAACACTTGTCATGCGTTTAATATCACTTTCAATTCAAAAACGGGCATTGATAGAATGTAATGAATATAAATACATATCACGGGTGCGAAAAGCACACGAATTTCAGTGATATTTACGGCATTTAGGGTCAGAAAACACCAAAGGTTAGTGAGAGTGGAAAAAGAAGGAAGCTGTAGACGGAGTTCTGACCGGAGCATGCGCACTATGCATCTTTACTTACACCGTCAGAGCAAAACCGGAAGTCGGCTCGTTTGCTTCAAAGTCAAAGCGGCATAGGATAGGGTGTAGCTGTCAAGAAAAAAATTAAGGTTTAGGGTCAGTTTATCACGTGTTCTTCTCTGTGTTACATTCTGTGGGGCTCTAAGTAGTCTTGTTGGTCTCTTCAGCTTTCTACACAAAGTCAAACCTCAGCCGTGCCAGAGCACTCTTGTACAGTCTCCAGTTTGCAGTCACTGTATGAATCTCCTCTCAAGAGTGTGCTTTAACTTTCATGACAGTATAGGCAAGGATAAATTTCAGAGGATCATTAAATAACTGACATGTAGCTGGGCATGCTTGAGTTAATCTCTTCAGAGATTTTCAACAAGAATCCACCACCCAACAGGGCTGGCAACCACATTTACTATTTCTTAAATAAGTAACGCCTAGGTAAAAGCAAACATTCAAGAAGTGATGACCGTGTTGGATCAATTCCAAACACCGCGGATTGTTTCATTTTTGTTTTCAGATTTCACATTACATTCTTTTGCTATTCAGGAAGACTGTATTTTGAAAAGTGTAGCCGGAAGCGAGACCTTTTCCCGGCTGGCGTGACGCCGACAGTTTGCTAATGTCCATCATCTGTTAAGAAAACGATGGCCTCGTCGTAAGAAAGCACGCCTATGTTGTTTTCTTAAACATGGCACTTGCAAAGTTAGCAGACCCGACCATGTAAGCGCGTTTGCTCGGTAGGTTTGTCCGTTACAGGAGAGCTAATTGACGTAACGTGGGACGGGAACGTTAGCAAACGATGAGGGGTTGGAGCACCGGCCGGGATCCTCGGACATGTCCAGTTGGGCTCGCCATCTTTTTGCTCATATTGACTGTGCATGTGGTGAAACCGACTTCTGATTATGACCCCTACAGAATCCTGGGTGTCAGCAGGAGTGCCAGTCAGGCAGAAATCAAACGGGCTTACAAGAACCTTGCCAGGGAATGGTGAGTGACACAAGTCCCCCCCCCCCCCCCCCCCCCCGACACCACGGAGGCCATCACATCTCTGCACCGTTCAGTTAACAACTGCAGCAGTGCTAGTCATCACTTAACTAATTAAAAATGTAGACTACTAGAGGACATTTTGTTTAACCTTCCGTGAATGTTGTAGTGATTTATTTTATCATGTGTGGGCTTTTCTAGGCACCCAGATAAGAACAAGGACCCCAAAGCTGAAGACATGTTTATAAAGGTTTCTAAGTCATATGAGGTGGGTGAAAAGACACCACAGTGTATCACGCACACACATGATGGTTTGCTCCTTTCTTTGTTTGACAGTCTATTTCGTTGTCTCTTTGATTAAGATCTCTCAACAGAGAGTTGAGTTGAAAAATAAATCGTCTCACTTCTGCTTCTCTCTCTTTTGCACACAGATTCTCTCCAATGAGGAGCGAAGGTCCAACTTTGACCGCTATGGGCAGATGGATGAAAACCAGCCTTTTGGCCAGTCACAGCATCCCAATTTCCGCAGCTTCCACAACAGTTTCTACTTTGACGAGTCTTTCTTCCATTTTCCCAGGTACCGCATGTTTGAGCTGGTTTCCTTTTCCGTTTCATCCGCAGAATGATTTTGGTCACGATTAAGACGTTTCTCCCCTTAAACTGAGCCCGTATACATCGTGACTCGTGACCTTGGGAAAGACTGCGTCCAGTGCAACTTCCAGACTATTTAAACACATTTGCTCAAGCGAACACTACTACTCCTCGTTTTCCTGATAATCCCTTTAGCTATGTTGTATCAGAGAGGGATCTTTTTCTCTCATCATAACGGGGCTTTCTTCTCTAAGGCCTTTTTGTTGTTGTTGTTGTTGTTTTTGAATGTATTTTTGGATAACTCTAAAAAGCACACCCTTTTTTCTCTGTTCAAGGTCCAGGGACTTCGCGGACAGCAAGTACATGCTTCGCCATGCTCAGTTTAACAGCGATGTCCTCCCAGACAGCTACAAGAAACCGTACCTCATCAAAGTGACGTCGGAGTGGTGCTTTGCATGCGTCCATATCGAACCTGTGTGGAAGGAGACAGTGCAGGAGCTCGAACCTCTTGGTGAGATTGTTTTTCTTGGAGCTCTCATCAGTATGCCCAGAACGCTGTCAGGAGGGCGTCTGGTTTACCCGAAAAGCTTCGTAACACAACGGTGATGAGGACAAACGGAACTAGAGATGTTGAGTTACTTTACAAAAGGCTCACGATTTCTTGAGTAATCCACCAGGGTGTAATCGTTCTTCGTTTCCTGTAACAAAGTGTGAAGCCAAGTGAGGAATTTGAATTGGATGATTCAAGTGTATCGTTCCACTTAAATGTATCGTTTTTGCTTTAAAGCAGCAATGCAATTAACGCCCTACAGCCCTGTAAAGTTGTTACGGCTAATAAGTTTTCAAATGATCAGCTAGTAAAACGTACCGTAGACGTAAGTATTCAGTTTTTAGAGTGCGTCCGGCCTCTTGACTGATAGGGAAAATCCAGGACTTTTCAGGTGTAAATTGATGTGGACAAAAATCATTGTGAACCATGTAGTGGCCAACATTTGTTTGTTAAATTAAACAGTGAGCACGGAGAAACTGCCACCTTTTCCATCGTGTTCATAGGAGACTCATTTGAATGCTAAATCTGCATGAGGCCACAGAGCTGTGCCGCTGTCAGTTGTGCAAAAAAAATTGTGAAAGATCTTTGCTCCCCTGCCAGTGTTTAGCTCCCACTTTGATGTTCTGGTTTCCAACCCAAGGAGGCGACCGTCAGGGGAGGACAAACTGCTAAAATTCCAGGCATCGTCTGTTTTTGTGTATTTCCTTTTTTTTTTCAACTTATTGTAGGAAAGGTCGTGTTTTACAAGTGTCAGGTCCAGTGACTGTCTGTTGTTGTTGTCACACCAGGCGTGGGTGTTGGGATTGTGGATCTGACCTATGAGCGTCGCCTTGCCAACCAGCTGGGAGCTCACCGTGCTCCCTCCATCATTGGGCTGGTGAATGGCAGGGTGACCTTCTACCACCAGGCTGTGGTACGGGAGCACCTGAGACAGTTTGTGGAAGATTTGCTGCCTCAGAAGCTGGTGGAAAGGGTAACTACAACTCCCAAACACACACTACAAACACATGTGTGACATAGAGTTTATAGAGCAGCTATTTCTTAATGGATTCTTTTCTTGCCAGGATAGTTGAGCCTTTCATTTCCTAGCTGATGTAAACATAGGTGTAATTACAAATTAGGAGAAGAAGAAAAAAAAAGGAAAACTTTTACGATGATCAACATGATTTTACCCTCAGCTGAAGCCTTTTTTAAAAAAAAATAATAATAATAATGAACTAACCTCTGTTGTTTTCGCAGATCAACGATAACAACTACCTGGCTTTTCTTGGTAGCTGGCATGTGGAAAATAAACCCAGTCTTCTCTTGTTTGATCAAGTCCCAGTTGTGCCACTACTCTACAAGGTAAAAGACTCTGAGAATTCAGCCATCTGAATTGAGTTTATCTCAAACTACTGAGTGCATCGTAGGTCTAAAAGAACCTCGGTATGAAAATAGGTTTGAAGTATGGAGACTGAATTCTGCACCGCTTTGCAGAAGTACCTCATAGAAGCAGTCACGGTGTGAGATGAACATCTGTCAGAATTTTGTCCCACGTTATCTTTGATTGTTTCCATTAACTTTTTTGAACTCCTCTCTCATTGCAACGTGGCCTATTTTCGAGCTCTGACCAAAAGTATTGCTATTATTCTGTCGCGCGGGGATGTCATTTGTCATCTTTTGTCTCAGACGGGACCAAAAGTCTCCTAGTGTTTTGAAAAATTGCACCCAAGCAGTGATTGCACAGATTAAACTAAATATAATAGTTGGAAATGGAGAGATTTGTTCTGTCTGGCTTCTTTAAGCTGAATAATATTCATGGCTCAGACACTGAGGACTTCCATCAAAACACAAGAACATTATAAGAGCATCAGCTACTGTTGAAAAGCTTTTTATACTTTAGATTGTTTTTCTAATTGTTTCCCTTAGTTCTATTACGGCTGCTATCACTTTGTCATGACCTCTTCTTCATTTTGATGTGTGATAATAATTTTTCTAACCTTGATCCTACCATCTTCCAGTTAACCTCATTCGCCTACAGAGACTTTGTGCGCTTTGGCTATGTGGATCAAGGTGAAACGCACAACACTAAGCTCTTGCGGCAGTTCAACATTAACACCTACGCTCCCACCATGCTGCTGTTTAAGGAAGACGCAGAGAAGCCTGTTGACATTATCCAGGTAAACCCCTGCATTACCTGTGGCTTGAGTCTTTTACACTGTAATACCGCAGGAAAACAACATCCTCTCCTGTTATATCGGAGAACGGCAGCTAATTTAAACCTTTCCCGCCCTTTGAACTTTCTTGTTCTCAGGCCAGAGGAATGAAGAAACAGATCATGGACGAGTTTGTCTCCAATAACAAGTTCCTGCAGGTGCCCCGGCTGGTCAGCCAGCAGCTTTTCGACGAGCTGTGTCCTGTCAAGCAGTTCCACCGGCGGCGGAAGTAAGACACGTTTGCAAGCAAAGACGTAGCTTATAGGGTTGCACTGAAAATCAGGTCTAATACGTTGATCACAGAAGGTGTCCTCGTTTCCTCTCCCACCTTCCCGACCACTTCTGCTAAAGTGATGGAAAATGAAAAGAGAGATTTAAAAATATATCCAGATTCTAACAGGAGTAGATTTTCGACAACTGTAAGAGGCTTAAGTCCAAACAGAGGAGTCGGAGAGGAGCTGCAGAGGCTTTCAAAGCACACTGCAATGCTGAAAATGTTGTAGCTGAATTTACTGTGATCTGCAGGTACTGCGTGCTGCTAATCACAGGGGAGGATGAAGCTTTTCTTCCAGGCAATAAGGCCTTCCTGGACTTTGCCACCGCTAACAAAAAAGACGTGCTGCGGTTTGCGTATGTTTACCAGCGTCAACAGCAGCCTCTTTGTCAGGCGCTTCTACGCAACCAGGCTGCGGTCTCACCTCAGGTCAGGGGGTCTGCGCACACTGTCAGGCAAACATTTTACACAACAGTTTTCTCATCTCTTAACACAATAAACAAAGGTGTTTGAATATCCTTTAGTTTTAATTGGCTGTGTTCTGCACTGCCTCAATGTAATATCACACTGACAGGTGGTGATTCTGGAGAGGCGGAGTCAGACTGGCAGGGTCCTGTACCGCTCTGTGAGTGGTGGCTGGAATGGCAGTGAAGAAGACAAGTACCGTCTCCACGAACAGCTGGAGCTCCTTCAGAAAGACCCCACCTACCTGAGCTCAGACGCCACCTTGCCAGAGCTCAACAACGAGATGGCCCCCGTAAGTCACAGCAAGCACACACTCTGACCTCTGCGTGAAGACCACCAGGTCTGTTCTGCACACACGGGATTCTGTTTTATTTATTCATTCTTCTAATAATCTCACTGTTTCTATTTCAGATTTTTTTCATTCAGTGGATGAATGTGGCCTATGACTACATTATTCAAATATATGATGACCTTCTCTACTCAAACTGGTAAGACACTTCTCGCCAAGAGATGGTTGTTGTTGATAGCTTTTCAAAGCAGATCAGAAGCTGAGTCATGCTTCTACCTCGAGACCGGTGTTTACCTGGTGGATGCTCCACACGGTGTTGCGTAATTTCCCCCCTTATTTTGTTTTGGTAACAGTCTGCTTTTTGTCTTTTAGGCGAGAGATGATGCCCATTCTGTCCTTGATCTTCTCAGCTCTCTTCATACTTTTTGGCACCGTTATCATTCAGGCTTTCAGGTAAAAAGAAGCACGACTGCTCTTCATCTTAGGCATTTTAATCACGTTAAAATATCTTACTTAGAATAGCGTCAAATAAGAGCTCTTATACTAGATACGAGGTCTCCAATTGAAAATGTAATTTAGAAATTTGATTAACTTACAGTCTTTGTTAGTTCGATTTGATTATTTCGGGCCACCATTGAGAGTCAGAGCTTTTGGGATCTGCAATGAGGATGTATTTGTTTAATATGATTTCAGCGAGCCGGGTGAGAACAAACCCCGAAAACCAAAGCCAAAGGAGCAACCCACAACACAAACTCAGGAAGACGCATCGAGCAGAGCAAATACATCAAGGTAATGTAGTAACATCAATCAAGCACGAGATGGCAACAAAATACACGGACAAAAAGTTTTCACAGGCCAGCAACCAAAGCGTATGTCACATGGACGTCTTTGATGACGTACCATAGGAGACACTCGTAGGGTTATATAAATGTAGGAAAACTGGAAACAGTGTTCTGACCTCTCTAGTTGGCTTTGGTTAATGATTACACCTTTCCAAGTGATTTAAGTGAAAACTGGAAGGTATCCAGCTCACCTCATTTATGTGTAGCTCTCTTATCCATAGCAAGTTCCTGTGGGGATTAGATTTGAAGTTTTGTGTCACATGAATATTGTAACAACTACACGTATGGCCATTAGAGGAGGTTTTTCAATTTTGTGTATACTAGATGTCTTCCTGGGCCCAAAAAGAACGCTCTGACCCCAAAGAGACTTAAAAAGTGTACTTAGTGGAATCAAACCAGACCCGATCATTCTCTGGAAGCTCCGAACCAGAAACGTTTAAAACTGAGAAATGCTGGCCTGGACCTGCCCTGGAGTCGCCAACTTAAATGACATTGCAGCTGATCTGTAAAGCTATAACATCACTTCTTTGCTTATTGCCATGGCTACTTTAGTAAACACTGCAGTTTTTCCGTCAAATACATTCTGACAAAAGTCGGACCTTTGCAGTTTGACCGATCACCTCGCAGCTCATTAGGTACCACCTTGTAGTCACTGTGTTGGGAAGTTTGCTCATAGTTGTTTTTGTTCTACAGCACTGCCATCATTATCAGCGCTGATCGCGAGTGGATCTTTTCAAATCTACTTAGACGTTACACATAATGTAAAACAGAATCTGTCCCAAACCAGCTGACGGGGAAAAAAAAGTACATTTAAATTCATATGGGCTGCAGAGTCATAGGCTTCCAATGGACAATGTGAAATATGTTTAAAAAAAAAAACAAAAAAACTTGTTCACTGGATCCTTTACAAATGTTGCATCTAGCTGTAATGGACATGATCTAAAATTCATGCTTTTCCATGCTTGCTTCATTGTTAACTTTGCGTCCCTTTATCTTTCTCACTTGTCCAGCCGTCCTCCAAAGAAGGACTTTGTGGAGGTGACGGAGCTAACAGACATTACAAACACCAGTAACCTTGTCAAGCTGAGACCTGGTCACATCAATGTTGTGCTGGTGCTCACCAATGCCTCCAAGAATGCTTTGCTCAGGAAATTTGCCAAGGAGGTTTTTTCTTTCTCCGGGTAAGTCGTAGCATTCATCACTTACTGTAAGTACCGATTTATTGTCGTCTGTTTATTTCTCATAAGAGAGTCAGTCAGTTATGATGATTGTGCCTTCAAGTATTTGCCTGCTCACCATATTTCCACGTCCTAATGCTAAACCCTTTGGCTGCCTACCTGCAGGACTCAGACCCTTCACTTCTCCTTCCTCAATGCTGATAAGCACCGCCACTGGATGACCTCACTCCTTCGCTCAGCCTGTTCAGCTGGACCGAGCGAGAGCCACTCAGACGACGAAGAATCTTCAGACTACTCAGGCCACGTCCTGGCCCTCAATGGCTACAAGAAATATTTTTGTCACTTTAGACCCGTCTTCACAGGGGACGATCCCAACGACTCTTCCTCTGAGAGCTCGTTTGCCTTTGACAGCAAGAGAAAATCCCGTTCAAGGTCCAGGTCTAGCTCTCACTCCCGATCTCGGTCCCACTCCAGGGAGGACGGTGCCATACCTAAAAGGGGCTCCAGCAGGGCCACCAACATAGAAGTCCATCACAAGCTCGACAGGCTTGGACTCTGGATGGAGAGGCTAATGGAGGGAACCCTGCCCAGATTACAGGTCCCTGCTTGGCCAACACTCGACACCACCAACACTTAAGCAGAAACTAAGCAACGAAAGAGGGGGAAAAAAAACAAACTGCAGAGCAATGTTGTGCTTTTCAAATTAATATTTAAGCTTTGTTTTGTAAATATAGATCGACACTGAGCTGTTGGAACCTGGTTGGCGGCGTTTGAGCAGCAGCAGGTTGCAGAGGAGTGTGAGGATTGAAAAATGCAAATTTTCATATTGCTTAACCACATCAACACAGTCGGCATGCATCATGGCACAGGAGCTAAACATAGCCAGCTTTGTGC